>NC_142461.1:32365000-32990000 GCF_049115385.1 Moschus berezovskii
GAGTGGGTTGCCATTTCCTTCTCAACGGTGTAGCTAACAGTTTCTGATGAAGAAAACACTCCACTCCCCCTCAAGTCTACTTGTTTCTTTTTTTCTTTAACATTTATTTATTTAGGTTTTTTTTTTTTTGGCTGTGCTGGGTCTTTGTTGCTGCACGGGCTTTTCTCTAGTTGCAGTACGAGGGTTTCTTATTACACCGGCTTCTCTTGTTGCAGAGCACAGGTTCTAAGATACCAGGGCTTCAGTAGTCGCGGCTCCCAGGCTCTAGAGCACAGACTCAATAGTTGTGGCACATAGGCTTAGCTGTTCCACGTTATGTGGGATCTTCCTGGATCAGGGGTTGAACCTGAGTCTCCTGCATTGGCAGGAGGATTCTTTACGACTGAGCCACCAGGGAAGCCCCAATCCTCCTTGTTTCTTTATCTAGTTCTCTGATGTACTAGATTGTTTCCACCTTTGGAATTTATTTGAATATTATAATAGAGTATCTGCTTAATGGTTGCACTTATTACTCAGCAGGCCAGGTTGTTGGTGGCATTATGGATTTTTTTTTTCTTTTTATAGGTTTTAGTTCTTAGAGCAGTTTTAGTTTCATCAGAAAAATAGAGCAGAAGGTGCAGAGGTTTCCCATACGCTCATTCCTCCCCACCACACACAGCCTCCCACATCATCAACAGCTCTCACCAGAGCAGTACCTTTGCTACCACTGTTGAACCTACTCTGATGTGTCATTATCACTCAAAGTCTGTAGTTTACATGAGGATTCACTGCTGGTGTTGTGCGGTTTATGGGTTTGGACAAATGCATAATGACATGCATTTACCATTACCGTGTCATACAGAATATTTTCACTGCTGTAAAAATCCTCCTTCTTCCCGAGGATTCGTTCTTCCCTTCTCCCTAAGCCCTGGCAACCACTTATCCTTTTACTGTCTCCATTACTGGTTTTTCACTATAACCCTCCAAACTTTTCACTTGAAAAAAGTTTTATCACCAAAGTAGAAAGACTAGTAGAGCAAACCCCACCAACTATCTCATCACTTTAAAAACCACCAAACTTTACATAATTATCTACTTCATCTTCCTTTTAGGTAGATTTTACAATTCTACTTTTTTTGCCAAATGTGACTCCTTGCCTTTTGAAATTTTAATTAATTTCTGTTTTGGCTGCAATGGGTCTTTGTTGTAGTTCATGGGCTTAGTTGCCCTGTAACCTGTGGGAGCTTAATTCCCAACTTGCATCCTCTGCAATGGAAGGTGGATTCTTAAGTACTGGACCACGAGGGAAGTCCCATGTACATTTTATAGATTGTGAAATTGAGGATCAGAGAGGCTAGGGAACTGCCCAGATTGATGCAGCTAATTCATTGTACAGTCCCATTCAAACCCATTTCTCTTTCCAAAAAGTGTTTCTAGGATGGGACTCTTCAATTCGATTTCTGCCAGCTCAGCTTGCATATCTCTTTTGAAGACCATCCCGGTATATACATTTTCAAAAACCTTTGAAATGTATTTTCAGGAATCATCTAAAGAGAGAAAAATTTACCATTAAATTCAAAGATTTACAATAGCTGTGTGTTTTGTAAATGTGTATATATTTTTAGGCATTTCATTCTATAAAAAATTTAAAACTGTCAAGATATACTTGTGATCCCTTGGGCATACAATTGTAGGCTGCCCATGCCAAGGACAGTACAAGGTCCTTTCCAGCTTGCATTTCCAACTTGAAAATACCCCTATACAAATTTCCTTATATATCTCACTATATTCACAGAGCCCAAATATTTTTAAATAAAATCTATGCTAACTCTTATTGTCTATCGTTGGTCATCATCCATTTTCAAAACTAATCATCACTCCCTACTTTTAATAAAGTCTCTGATCCCTCCTGTAGCAACCCCAGGCAACACTCACATGCCAACCCTGGCAAGTTGGTTTCTCTTCACATAGCGTCTGCGATGCCATTTAACAAAACTTATGAAGTTCTTACAGCTTCCTTTCATTATCATTATAATTTTAGCAAACTGAGCACTAAAGGTACATGGGCCTCTTAAGACCAGTTTTGAACTCTATGATCTGTTGATGGATGGTAAAGAGGTGTCTCTCAAAGGCAGATCACGAAAAGTTATTTGGAAACATAGAACATTGCACATAACATTGGAGAGCACTTACTTCATATTAATGCTCAAAATTCCCTCATTCTTTAGCACAAATATAACTCAGAGACAGCTCCCACTCTGTAGTTTCAGAACAATGTGCTCAGAACGTTTATCATATTGCATTGAAATACTTGTTTACATAACTTGCTCCCAGAAGAGAATTCCTCTAGGATAGCATCTGGTCATTTTTGTGCTTCTGTGACCCAGATTTTTCACAGTGCCTGGCTCACAATGGTGTTTTCCAACCTTGACTCCGTGTCAGAATGTCTTCGGAGATACAAATGTAGAGCTCTCTAAGGCTCCCTGCATACCTCTCGAGCCAGAATCTTGAGACAGTGTGAGACAGTATGCTTCTGCATGGTTTGGCATGGTGGAGGGATAAAAAACAGGGATGTGGGTAGTCATGGATCTGAATCTTCCAGGACATCTGCCCAACTACTTCCGGTCCTCCATCATTGATTCCTTGCCTCTCATTTAAGTATGGACATCCTTTCTCATCCTTAAACAATTGATGCTGTTACAAAACTATCCTTTTTCTGCAAAAGTAAGAACTTTGGAAGAATATGATGAGTTGCTAGTCTCTTTGAGTCATAACTTGGGAACAGAGACTCATTGACTCTGAGTTATTCAATATTAGAAAACCATCCAACCTTTGCATGGAGAACCACACCCAGAAGAAAAGTACTTCTTTAATCCGTATTATATTAACACCAAACAGAACAAATGTTTGGAAATCCCAAAATGTTGAATCCAAACTAGGATAGTAAGTGGGGAAATTAATTGTGCCAATATTATACCCAATATTATGAATTACAATTCTGAAAAATGTTACTGATAATCTTTTCGTTTTGTATGCTATTGTTATTGTTTTAGTTCAGTGAATATTTTTAAAAATCATTGTAAGATTTTTCAGTTTCACAGGAATCCAATAATCCTCATTTTCCATTAAATTTTTATTTTGCTGGTGATATTTTCAAGAATATAGCTCTTTCTCAGTCTCCTTTGCTGGATCCCTTTCTAATAAATCTCAAAATGTAGGGATTTCCATGGGCTTTCAGTCACTCCTTCATTACAAACAAATGTTCAATTAATTATAAATATACTATGAAGAAAACATTAAACTTAGTCTCTAAGAGGGAAGAGAAGAGTAGACAAAGTAACTGCAAATGACAATAAGACTGTGAAACTGAACATGGATAAGATAACATGGAAGCAGGTGAGACTGTTCTATGTAAGTTAGTCAGCAACATCTCTGAGCAAGGACATTTGAGACCTAAAGGATGAGTGGCAGCCAGCCATGCAAATATTTGAAGGACAACTGGTCCCATCAGAGGGAACAGCAAGTGTAGAGTCTTGAAGTTAATAAAGGGTTTGGTATAATTGAGGGACAGAGGGGAAGCCAAGCTAGAAAAATAATGCACTTTTTGTTATGATTGCATTTTTTTCTGAATACTGAACTTAAAAACATTTATTTGGACAAGAATCTATGTCTCTATGAGGATAAATATATAGAGACAGATACATAGATTTTATATAAAATCAAAGGAGATAATTTAAGCCGTTTTATATGCTCACCTTTTCAGTATGCAAGTTTTAAATATTAAAATTTCATGTTTCTGAGAGAGCATTGCTGGCTAATCAATACTTGAATCGTCCCAAAAAAGTGATATATCCCATTGGTACAAGCCATTGTAGAATACATAATGGTCACAATGTTTTCTGAAGGACACACAGAAACATATCCAACAAATACCACCCAATTAAAGAGGAAGATTCTCTTTTCTCTGTAAGTTGTGCAATGCTGCATAGGAGGATTCTTGAAATTTAGTCTTGACTTAATTTTTAAAATTGAAATACAGTTGACTCACAATGTTGTGTTAAGGACACAATGTTGTTGTTAAGGCGGACACAAGAGCCACCTGCATTGTGGCCTCAGCATCTCACTGCTTATGAGGAAGTGTGCCCAGAGCATCCTAAGGGGTGGAGTGCTGAGACCACGGTGCAGGTGGACGTTGTGTCCCAGCAATAGGGAAAGCGCTGAAGGAGTCTGCAAGGGGGACAGCCACAGTCTGATTTCCACTCTAAGACAATCACTCTGGCAATTTGTATGGAATGGATTGGAGGATGGCAAGAATGGAAGCAAGATCAGTTGAAAGCAAGGAGACTGATGATTTGGATTAGAGTGGAGGTTGTAAGGATGGAGATAAATGGGCCAAACTTAAGATATAATTGAGAGATGATATAATGAAACTCCAATACTTTGGCCACCTCATGCGACGAGTTGACTCACTGGAAAAGACTGATGCTGGGAGGGATTGGGGGCGGGAGGAGACGGTGATGACAGAAAATGAGATGGCTGGATGGCATCACCAGCTTGATGGACGTGAGTCTGAGTGAACTCCGGGAGTTGGTGATGGACAGGGGCACCTGGCATGCTGTGATTCATGGGGTTGCAAAGAGTCGGACATGACTGAGCGACTGAACTGAACTGAACTGATAATGAACAATAATTCATGATGGACTTGGATTTTGGAAATGGTACAGGAAAAGGAGATGTCCAGGATTACTCCTAGCTTTCTGGCACACATGAGTGTGCTGCCATTTCCGAGATGAGGAAGACTGGAGGAAGGCACTAGCTCAGTTCTCATGGAGCACCAGAAGTTTTTTTCCCTCAATAATTAAATAGCTCATTTTGTTTGAAGTGTATATAGAATATTGTTTTTTGGTAATAGCTTTATTGAGGCCTAATTCACATACCATGCAATCCACCCATTGAAAGTGTATAATTCAATGGTTTTTCTTAACAGTACATCCACAGACTTGTGCAACTATCACCACAATCATTTTAGGATATTCTCTTTCCTCCGTAGGAAAACCTGTTCCCTTTAGCAGTCACTCCCTCCTAGTTCTTCACATCAGAACCTCCTCTCCCACCCCAAACACTGTGCATGTGTGCTTAGTCGTGTCTGACTCTCTCCGACACCATGGACTCTAGCCTGGCAGGCTCCTCTGTGTATAGGATTCTCCAAGTAAGGATACTGGAGTGGGTTGCCATTTCCTCCTTTAGGCTATCTTCCCAACACAGGGATCAAACCCACATCTCCTGTGTCTCCTGCAATGGTAGATAGAATCTTTACGACTGATTCTTTACCAACTTGGCAACCACTAATGTAGTTTCTGTCTCTATAGATTTATGTATCTGGGACATTTGGTGTAAGTAGAATCATTTAAGTTGTAGCCTTTGTGTCTGACTTTTTTCACTTAGGATAATGTTTACAAGGTTCATTTTTGTTGTAAAATATACCAGTATTTCACTCCTTTTTATTGTTGATTAAGACTGGACATGGAACAACAGACTGGTTCCAAATAGGAAAAGGAGTACGTCAAGGCTGCATATTGTCACCCTGCTTATTTAACTTATATGCAGAGTACATCATGAGAAATGCTGGGCTGGAAGAAACACAAGCTGGAATCAAGGTTGCTGGGAGAAATATCAGTAACCTCAGATATGCAGATGACACCACCCTTAGGGCAGAAAGTGAAGAATAACTAAAAAGCCTTTTGATGAAAGTGAAAGAGAAGAGTGAAAAAGTTGGCTTAAAGCTCAACATTCAGAAAACTAAGATCATGGCATCCGGTCCCATCACTTCATGGCAAATAGATGTGGAAACAGTGGCTGACTTTATTTTGGGGGGATCTGAAAACACTGCAGATGGTGATTGCAGCCATGAAATTAAAAGACGCTTGCTCCTTGGAAGGAAAGTTATGACCAACCTAGACAGCATATTAAAAAGCAGAGACATTACTTTGCCAACAAAGTCCATCTAGTCAAGGCTATGGTTTTTCCAGTGGTCATGTATGGATGTGAGAGTTGGATTATAAAGAAAGCTGAGCGCCAAAGAATTGATGCTTTTGAACTGTGGTGTTGAAGAAGACTCTTGAGAGTCCCTTGGACTGCAAGGGGATCCAACCAGTCCATTCTAAAGGAGATCAGTCCTGGGTGTTCATTGGAAGGACTGATGCTAAAGCTGAAACTCCAATACTATGGCCACCTCATGCGAAGAGTTGACTCATTGGAAAAGACCCTGATGCTGGGAGGGATTGGGGAGAGGAGGAGAAGGGGACAACAGAGGGTGAGATGGCTGGATGGCACCACCGACCCGATGGAGATGAGTTTGAGTGAACTCTGGGAGTTGGTGATGGACAGGGAGGCCTGGTGTGCTGCGATTCATGGGGTCGCAAAGAGTCAGACAAGACTGAGCGACTGAACTGAACTGAACTGAAGATTCTACTGTATCAGTATACTATATTGTATTTAACCACTCATCAGCTGTTGGGCACTTGGATCATTTCTACTTTTTGATGACTATGAATAAATCTGCTATAAATATTTGCACACAAGTTTTAGTGTGGGTATCCATGAGTTTTGTTTAAATTTATGAAATTTGCAGTGTTCCCAGACTGCAAAGAAGTCCGGTTGCTGTCATGGTCTGTGCTTTCTTCCTCTAGCCTTTTGGCCTTCATCACTGTACTAAGGAGACTCCATTCCCCAGTAAACCAACCAACCTGAGTCCTCAGAACTGCCACCTCTCAGGACTCTTTCTATTATTTATCCTGGCCTCTAAAGCTGGGGGGAAGTAGTATCTTATAATGAGTCAGCTGGTGAGCATTCCATGTAGGAGATGGCTCATGTTTTTGTTACTTTCACAGGTGACATCCTGGAGGAAGGTGTGCAGCCCGATGTGTGTCCTGAGAGTCAGGATATATCAGTGGGGCAGTCCTGGGTCGAGTCCCAGCAAAATGCTCAACTTTCTGATCCTCTTCTCTAAATGGCACCATCCATATATGTTTAGCTCACTGAGCGGTTCTTAGGAGTAAATAAGATTAATGCTGAGCACCATCCTGACACAGAGGAACTACTCTATAACTGATTTATTATTATTACATTTTTATTGAAGTAGAGTTGCTTTACAATGTTGTGTTAGTTTCTGCTGTAGTGTATCAGCTATATGTATGCATATACCAGGGCTTCCCCGGTGGCTCAGTGGTAAAGAATCTGCCTGCCAATGCAGGAGATTAAAGTTTGATCTCTGAGTTGGGAAGATCCCCTGGAGAAGGAAATGGCATCTCAATCCAGTGTGATTGCCTGGAAAATCCCATGGACAGAGGAGACTGGTGGGCTACAGTTCATGGGGTCTCGAAGAGTCAGACATAACTTAGCGACTAAGCAGCAACAGCAGCATACATGTATCTCCTCCCTCTTGGACCTCTCTCCCACCCCATCCCCATGCCACCCCTCTAGGCCACCACAGAGCTTTCTGTGCTATACAGAAGGTTCCATGATGATTTTACACATGGAAGTATGTATATATTGATCTCAATCTCCTAATTCATCCCACCCTCCTCTTCCCTCATCACGTGTCCACATATCCATTTTCTACACCTGTGTCTCTATTCCTGCCCTGCAAACATGTCCATCTGTACCATCTCTCTAGTTTCCATATATGTGCATTAATATACGACATTTGTTTTTCTTTGTGACTTTACTTCACTCTCTATGACAGACTACATTTCCATGTGCATCTCTACGAATGACCCAGTTTTGTTCCTTTTTAATGGCCAAGTAATATTCCTTTGTCTATATGTACAGCATCTTCTTAACCCATTCATCTATTGATGAGCATATAAGTTGCTTCCATGTCCTGGCTATTGTAGATAGTTTAACAATTTTATTATTATTATGCAGTCACCTCTTTGTGGGCTGCTGGTAATATAATATGAATTTTCCCTCTGTTCTGTCTGGCTATTACCAAATCTGCTTAATATCACTTTCTGCATCAATAATGAAAGGATAGTAATACATATCTCATAGGTTATTATTAAGATGAAATAAGAATGGCAAAGGACTGGGCATAAAATATGGCATTCAATAAATGACAGCTATGACCTTTTTTTTATTTTGTAAACATGTAGATACATGTTTTAAGCACCCTCTATGAACTGTTGTTCTAGTCCTGGAAATACAGCAGTGGGTGGAATCAAGTCCACATCCGTGTGGAATCTACGTCATCAGTCATCATCACTATTACTATTTCTGCAAATCTGGTCTGGGTTGCTGTGTACAAAGGGAAAGGAGAGTGAGGTATATCTCAGGCGATGGACCATATTTCTACTTTACCTGGAAAAGTGGGCTCATGGCTTTTCATCTTTTCTGCTTCACAGGAGCAGACAAACAAAAACCTCTGAAGACCTTGAGCTGCTATGATCAGAGCCTGTAGACTCTCCCTGGGCTTTCCCCACTGTCCTGGTGTGGGTCCCTCTGGAATCCAGGCTGACTGCTCACAGACCACAGGGTTGAGCTCTGCTCTGTTTGTGCGGTTTTAAGTCAGATTTCCTGCGAATCTGGAAATTGTTATTGATGTTCTCAACTGTTTACTAATGTGGCAGCGACTGTGATTTGTGCTTTAATATTTTTTCAAAGCCCATTTGCTCTGTAACTGCAGCTCTTAAGTGCTCAGGTGGAATCCCTGAGTGGCAGCTGCTAATGGACATTGCTGTGTCACCAGACGATGGCAGCAGAGACACACTGTGCAGGTGCCTGTGAAGGGACCCGGACCTCTTAGGCAGGGTTTTTCAGACTGGCCCGGTAACAGAAACTGAATTTCTTGTTGCTCTTGTTGTTCTTTTTTTTTTCCATGTAAGCATCACAGATAATCCCACAAACAGGACCTTGTAAAGGATCCATTTGAAAAGTGAACAAGATTACTTGTGGACAGGATCTTCTGCCCCCTTCACAGCTGCTCTATAAATTGTTTCTGGTGGACCTATGGGAGTAGGCTAAAAGCGATTAACGAGAAACAAAGAGATGTTTCTTATCTCACTGGGGTTTTTCATAGTGTGTTTTAAGCACATTCAAAGGTTTGTTAACAATGGAGACCATTATATGTTCTATGACTCACAGGGTTTCCCAGATAGCTCAGATGGTAATGAATCTCCCAGGGGATCTGGGTTTGATTCCTGGGTTGGGCAGATCCCTTGAAGAAGGGAATGGCAACCCACTCCAGTATTCTTGCCTGGAGAATTCCATGGACAGAGAAGCCTGGCAGGCTACATCCTGTGGGGTTGCAAAGAGTTGGACACGACTGAAGCGACTAACACACACACATATATACATATATACATGACTCACAAGAGGCGGATAGATGTGAAAGCTGATTTTGATTACAGGTATTGAGATGCTTGCCCAGGATGAATGGTTTTTGTCATCTCTACAAGGGTTATTGGAGCAGAGCCCTCTGGCTCTTGCAGGAAAGAACACCCTCTTTAGTCCCTACAGCTTCTCTTCTTTGAGAAAATGTCTGTTTATGTCACACAATTCACTGCCTGCCCCTGGATGCCTTGTGTGGATTTCCTAGACAGTTTGATGTAAGAGAGGGGAATCTGCAGGCATTTTGAAATCCATGGCACAGGGATATTTTCTGGCTTCAGTTCCACCATAAGCCAAAAAGAGGTCTTAAAAACAGAACAATAACACACACTGCAATGTAGAAGTAGAATGTTGGGGGTGCAAAAGGGGTGCTGTGGAGAACACATGGTTCTGCTGCAGTAAAGCATTGCTCAGGGTAAAATGAAAATGCAGGACTTACTCAAAATTATTAAGAATTTCAAGATGGCAGCAGGGTGCATGTATGTTCAGTTGAGCTTTAGTTGTATCTGATTCTTTGCGACCCCACGGACTGCAGCCCATCAGGCTCATTTGTCCATGGGATTCTCCAAGCAAGAGTTTTGGAGTGGGTTGCCATTTCCTCCTCCAGGGGATCTTCCTGACCCAGGGATCGAACCCACATCACTTATATCTCCTGCATTGGCAGGGGGGTTCTTTACCTTTAGTGCCACCTGGGAAGCCCTGGCAGCAGCATTGGATTCTAACAAGTACAGTGGCTCTTCTGAGTGTGGGGGCCTGTGCATCTTCACATGGGTGAAGTGTGTGTGTGTGTGTGTGAGAGAGAGAGAGAGAGAAAGTGGGAGAGAAGCTTTTTAAACATTCTATTTTCACTGCTTAGTCTTTTTAAGACAGAGTTCTAAACCTCATCATTATTGACATGTGCACTGGATCATCCTTGATTGTGGGGGCCACCCTGGACATTAAAGGGTGTTTAGCTGTATCCTCTTTGTTGTCTACCCTCTAGGTGCCAGAAGCACCTCCTGCCTCCCCAGTTTTGACAATCCAAAATATCTTGAGTCATTGCCAAGTGTTTTTTTTGGGGAGGCAAGATCACCTCCATTGAGAATTACTGCTTTAAGATAAGGTTTCACAACTCACCCAAAGAGAGCTTAATGGCTTGTCTTTCTTCTTTTTTCTGGTTTTTCCTTTCATTTCCTTTCTTCCTATCTAAGCATGAAGGAAACTATGAACTGTGCTTTTTGGCTTGTTGCTGGTGAGTGCAGAATACTAAACTTTCACGCCAGGCTAATCCAGCGTGGAGACTCTTGCAGAGCTGAGGGCACACCCTGGTTCTGTAGACGTGCGATTTGTCCTGGTCGCCTTGGGTGGATATACATTTCAGAATCTGTTCTCTGAATCCTGAAAATGTACCCTTTAATCTTCTACTCAGAAAACCCCTTGACTCTGGGAGGAGACACCAAAGGCCTTCTCTGTGACAGGCAGGGAGAGGGCTGTTTGCATTGCTAATTTGTTTTCACTCCCTGGTCTGTTTTCCCTTCATGCTCCCTTTCCACTTTAGACCTTGAGTATGAATAATTCCGCGTAGCCTGAGGGGAGAAGCAGGAGGCCGGCTAGTAGTGTTGTTTGTACTGTAATGAAATAGAAAGTTTAAAAGCCCTGTGAAGCCTGAGACCTTGGAAAGGGAGGGAGGTCTAGAATGTACTCTAAAAATTACTCATAAAACATGAAAAACTCTGGAAGCCTCTTGCAGGTCAGCAGAATATATTGCCCACTTACTGTAGGAGGGGATCCCCAACCAGAACTGCCCCCCCAAATGTGGAGTCTCAATGCAGAGTGTCCCTGTCACTCACAGGCCCTGTGAGATAGCTTTCTTAACCCTGTATTTCACAAACTGTCATCCCGAAAGGCAAACTAAGCAGTGACATTTTTTGGATTGTTAGTCAGTCAGTTCAGTTACTCAGTTGTGTCCGACTCTTTCTGACCCCAAGGACTGCAGCACGTCAGGCTTCCCTGTCCATCACCAACTCCTGGAGCTTGCTCAAACTCATGGCCATCGAGTTGGTGATGTCATTCAACCATCTCATTCTCTGTCGTCCCCTTCTCCTTCTGCCTTCAATCTTTCCCAGCATCAGGGTCCTTTCCAATGAGTCAGTCCTTCACATCAGATGGCCAAAGTATTGGAGTTTCAGCTTCAGCATCAGTCCTTCCAATGAATTTTCAGGACTGATTTTCTTTAGGATGGACTGGTTGGATCTCCTTGCAGTCCAAGGAACTCTCAAGTGTCTTCTCAAATACCGCAGTTGAAAAGCATCAATTCTTTGGAACTCAGCTTTCTTTACAGTCCAACTCTCACATCCATACATGACTACTGGAAAAACCATAGCTTTGACTGGATAGACCTTTGTTGACAAAGTAATGTCTCTGCTTTTTAATATGCTATCTAGATTGGTCATAGTTTTTCTTCCAAGGAGAAAGCATCTTTTAATTTCATGGCTGCAGTCACTATCTGCAGTGATTTTGGAGCCCCCCAAAATAGTCTGTCAGTGTTTCCACTGTTTCCCCATCTATTTGCTATGATGTGATGGGACCAGATGCCATGATCTTAGTTTTCTGAATGTTGAGTTTTAAGCCAACTTTTTCACTCTCCTCTTTCACTTTCATCAAGAGGCTTTTTAGTTCTTCGATCTCTGCCATAAGTGTGGGGTCATCTGCATATCTGAGGTTATTGATATATCTCTCAGCAATCTTGATTCCAGCTTGTGCTTCATCCAACCTGGCATTTCACACGATGTACTCTGCATATAAGTTAAATAAGTAGGGTGACAATATACAGCCTTGATGTACTCCTTTTCCAATTTGGAATCAGTCTGTTGTTCCATGTCCACTTCTAACTGTTGCTTCTTGACCTGCATATAGATTTCACAGGAGGCAAGTCAGGTGGTCTGGTATTCCCATCTCTTTAAGAATTTTCCACAGTTTATTGTGATCCACACAGTCAATAGTAGTCAATAAAGTAGAAGTAGATATTTTTTTGGAACTCTCTTGCTTTTTTGATGATCCAACAGATGTTGGCAATTTGATTTCTGGTTCCTCTGCTTTATCTAAATCCAGCTTGAACATCTGGAAGTTCATGGTTCACGTACTGTTGAAACCTGGCTTGAAGAATTTTGAGCATTGTGAGAAGAGTGCAATTGTGTGGTAGTTTGAACATTCTTTGGCATTGCCTTTCTTTGGGATTGGAATGAAAACTGACCTTTTCCAGTCCTGTGGCCACTGCTGAGTTTTCCAAATTTGCTGGCATTTTGAGTGCAGTACTTTTAAAGCATCATCTTTTAGGATTTGAAATAGCTCAACTGGAATTCCATCACCTCCCCTAACTTTGTTCGTACTGATGCTTCAAAGGTCAAAAGCTAACAGAGTTTTGCCAAGAGAATGCAGTGGTCATAGCAAACACCCTCTTCCAACAACACAAGAGAAGACTCTACACATGGACATCACCAGATAGTCAATACCAAAATCAGATTGATTATATTCTTTGCACCCAATGATGGAGAAACTCTGTACAGTCAGCAAAAACAAGACCAGGAGCTAACTGTGGCTCAGATCATGAACTCCTTATTGCTAATGGACTTAAATTGAAGAAAGTAGGGAAAACCACTAGACCATTCAGGTATGACCTAAATCAAATCCCTTACAATTATACAGTGGAAGTGACAAATAGATTCAAGGGATTAGATCTGACAGGCAGAGTGCCTGAGGAACTATGGTTGGAAATTTGTGACATTGTACAGGAGGTAGTGATCAAGACCATCCCCAGGAAAAACAAATGCAAAAAGGCAAAATGGTTGTCTGAGGAATCCTTACAAATAGCTGAGAAGAGAAGCAAAAGGCAAGGGAGAAAAGTAAAGCTATACCCATTTGAATGCAGAGTTCCAAAAATAGCAAGGAGAGAAGAAAGACTTCCTCAGTGATCAATGCAAAGAAATAGAGGAAAACAATAGAATGGGAAAGACTAGAGATCTGTTCAAGAAATTAGAGATATCAAGGGAACATTTCATACACAGATGGGCACAATAAAAGGATTGTTAGTAGTAGCTTGATAATTAGCCATCAGAAGTACCTGATCTGTACTGTTCTGTGTTCAGATGGGCTCTGGTCTGAGATCATCTGTCGTCTCATATTAGTCACTCAGTCATGTTTGACTCTTTGCAACTCTATGAGCTGTAACTCAGCAGCCTTTCTAGGCAAGAATACTGGAGTGGGTTGCTGTTCCCTTCTCCAGGGGATATTCCTGACCTAGGGATTGAACGTGGGTCTCCTGCATTGCAGGCAGATTCTATACCATCTGAGCCACAAGGGAAGCCTGAAATTGCTGGATTTATTCAAATCTATGTCAAAGAAGTCAAGAACCTTAGGCTTGAGTGCTCTGCTGAGCCTTTGGTTGCATGATTTTGCCACAGACTGGGCATTTTCTTCAAGATAGAGATCCTAAAAGTGTGTGTGTTTCTTTGTGGCAGCATGTCTCTATTGTGTTAAGACTTAGTTCACATGGAGTCGATTCTTTCAAAATTGGGAGCCCTTTGAGATCTGTGAACTTCTAGCAGATAGGACAGTCCTGCCATCTAGCAAACACTCGGTGTTTCACAGAACTGGTTCAGTTCAGTTCAGTTCAGTTCAGTTCATTCGCTCAGTCGTGTCCTACTCTCCGCGACCCCATGAATCACAGCACGCCAGGCCTCCCTGTCCATCACCAACTCCTGGAGTTCACTCAAACTCGTGTCCACAAAGTCGGTGATGCCATCCAGCCATCTCATTCTTGGTCGTCCCCTTCTCCTCCCGCCCCCAACCTTTCCCAGCATCAGAGTCTTTTCCAGTGAGTCAACTCTTCGCATGAGGTGGCCAAAGTATTGCAGTTTCAGCTTTAGCGTCAGTCCTTCCAATGAACACCCAGGATTGATCTCCTCTAGAATGGACTGGTTGGATCTCCTTGCAGTCCAAGGGACTCTCAAGAGTCTTCTCCAACACCACAGTTCAAAAGCATCAATTCTACGGTGATCAGCTTTCTTCACAGTCCAACTCGCACATCCATACATGACCACTGGAAAAACCATAGCCTTGACTAGATGGACCTTGGTTGGCAAAGTAATGTCTCTGCTTTTTAATATATTATCAAGGTTGGTCATAACTTTCCTTCCAAGGAGTAAGCGTCTTTTAATTTCATGGCTGCAATCACCATCTGGTAACGTCCATGAAAGAAACAGAATGAAAGTGTAGAGTGGAGCCACAGAAACCTTTTTGATTAATGGGAAGACAAATTAGTAACATACCTTTCTTCCCCACTTTTTAAATTGTGGTATAGTTGATTTGCAATGTTGTGTTAGTTTCAAGTGTACAGGAAAATGATTTAGTATATGCATATGGTGCAGATAGTGACTGCAGCTATGAAATTAAGACAGTTGCTCCTTGGAAGAAAAGCTATGACAAACCTAGACAGCATATTAAAAAGCAGAGACATTACTATGCCGACAAAGGTCTGTCTAGGCAAAGCTATGGTATTTCTAGTAGTCATGTATGGATGTGAGAGTTGGACCATAAAGAAGGCTGAGCGCCGAAGAATTGATGCTTTTGAACTGGAACTGTGGTGCTGGAGAAGACTTGAGAGTCCCTTGGACTGCAAGGAGATCAAACCAGTCAATGTTAACAGAGATCAATCCTGAGTATTCATTGGAAGGACTGAAGTGGAAGCTCCAATACTTTGGCCAATGAACTGACTCATTGGAAAAGATCCTGATCCTGGGAAAGATTGAAGGCGGAAGGAGAAGGGCATGACAGAGAATGAGATGGTTGGATGGCATCACCGACTCAGTGAACGTGAGTTTGAGCAAGCTCTGGGAGTTGGTGATGGACAGGGAAGCCTGGCGTGCTGCAGTCCATGGGGCCACAAAGATTTGGACACGACTGAGCAACTGAACTTAACTGATATGATGTTTTTTTTAGATTCTTTTCCCTTACGAGTTATTAGAGCAACATACCGTTTTAACAGGAAAAGAAAGGTAATACAGAGTAATATAGCAGCAGCATGGTGGTTCAGATGGTAAAGCGTCTGCCTACAATGCAGGAGACCTGGGTTCGATCCCTGGGTCGGGAAGATTCTCTGGAGAAGGAAATGGCAACCCACTCCAGTACTCTTGCTTAGAAAATCCCATGGATGGAGGAGCCCGGTGTCCATGGGATCGCAAAGAGTCGGACACGACTGAGCGACTTCACTTTCACTTTCACTTTCCACAGAGTAATATGGTGGAGTTTTAGGCCCTTCCTTCAGACCCTCTTTCTTGGAGGGAGTTTCTAAATATTGGAATTAGTATAATCCACTGGAGTTTAGGTCTCATTAACACTAGCAATAGGAAAGTTTATTTTTTCTGTAGCTGTTATATGCTGAGGAAACTGAAGCATCAGAATGTTCTTCTCTCCTGCCTTCAACAGAACTGACTGGCTGGGAGCCAACTGTGGGGGTAAATGACTAGAAATAAGAAGTCTAGGGGTGAGGGTGGCAGAGATCAAGCATCGAGACCAGAGTCGGGGGTGGCCATTGATGCCTCCCTGTGGTGGACTCCATGGATTGTCATTTAATGAGAAAAGTAAAGGAAAGTTTTGTACTGTCCTCTGGATTCCTCCTTTTAAAGAATAATTTTCAAAACAGGATATCATCATGAACCTCAGATGCAAAATGAACATGGGTTAGTGATGTTATTTAAATCATTAATGAATGAGGACATGATTAAGATATTACAACTGATTCAAAGGAAGATTCAAAGACCAGGCAGTAATGCAGCAATACAGTTACAAGTAGATGCAAAAGCAGCTCATTCCACAGAGGAGAGAACAACCAATTGTATTTTCAGGGAACAAAATTCATTTGAATGTCTATGGACAAGAATGCTTTGCATGACCATCTATTATCCACAACTTACAAAATTACAAAATAGCTCAAAATCAAAGACAGCCTCATGGCTCAGAAAGTAAAGAATTTGCCTGCAATGCAGGAGATACAGGAAACTGGAGGAAATGGCAACTCACTCCAGTATTCTTGCCTGAAAAATCCCATGGACGGTGGAGCCTGGTGGGCTACAGTCCAAAGGGTTGTTTGGCACCATTACAATATCTTTTACAATTTTTTCCTACACCTATATATGTTTGATTATCTAATAGTGATATTTTGTTTTGGGAAATAGACTGTACTTTCAGGAAAAGAAGTTGTTTGAATAGCTTCCTCTTTGGACACCTCCAACAAGTCAGGATGAAATGTCCATGGAGAGCCTTAAGGATGAGCGGGAAAGGATGAAAAGAGGCCATTGTTGAATCACAGGTGTGTGTGGCATACTTCCTCAGAGAAAGGAGTGACAGCTAAGCTTTAGACTAAGTGTTATTACCCTGGATGCCATCGTATCTAGTCTCTGCCTCAACTTGAGCTCATCCTGTGGAGACATTAAAGCCATGAGAGACTGATTTAGAGCTCCCTCCAGAGCAGAAAAGCATAATCCTATCATGTGGGGTTGCTTCTTTGCTAGGTCTTAGGGGACGAAAGGGGGCTTCCCAGGTGGCACAGTGGTAAAGAATTTGCCTGCCAATGCAGGAGACGCAAGAGACGCAGTTTCAGTCCCTGGTTGGGGAAGATCCCCTGGATAGGAAATCACAACCCACTCCAGTATTCTTGCTTGGAAAATTCCACGGACAGAGGAGCCTGGCGGGCTACGGTCCAAGGGGTCACAAAGAGTCAGACACTCTGTGACTGAGCATACACATAAGGGGAAGAAATGTCGTTAGAACCATCCTTAATGTGATTTGGAGGGTGGGAAGGACTTGGACATGCGGAGGGAGCACCATCTGGTAAAAGGAACATTCTGGGAGGAGGACCATAAAATTCTCGAAGTAATGGTTTTCAGAGGCCTTGTGTTTTTCCTTTTTATCAGAGCATCCTCACAAAGATAAGAAAAAAAAAAAAATAAAACATCTGAAAAGTCTGTTCTGACCAGTTTTTGTTGATCTTGTAGCTCAGACCAAAAGAGGCCATTTGAAGTGGAGCGGTAAAAATAGGAAAGAAATGTATGCTTTTTTAAAGATGGAGACATAGATATGGATGAGGGAAAGCAATGTGACTGAGGCAGGCTCGTATTTCTGAGTCATGGGATCATGAACCTCTAGTTGTGGGGTTAAAAGGTGATCCTTGAGAATTTACCTGTTTATGAGGAATTTAGTACAGGCCATTGTTTTGAATCCTAAAGCTCTGACTGCTTACTTGTTTCTCCTCTTCCTTCAATAGGCAAACAGTAGAGAACTTTTATTCTCTTCTTGCGCTTGAATTTTTCAAAGTTCATTATGAATAATATAGTATCAATATTTCACTTAACTCCAGGTCTTAGCACCACAGAACTTGAACAAGTCAGTCGGAATAAAAAGGAAGAAGAGACACAGACCCTCTTTTAAAGATCATTAAAACTCTTTTAACACAAAGTGTGGCTAAATTATATCTGTGCGATGGAGATAGTTTAAAAGCCAGACATAATTTATGGCTATAACAAGTTTTCATAATTGTAGCTTCAGTTCAGAATAACTAGGATTTTTGGATTGGCTTGGACTTCCTCTGGCTCTTAATTTAAAATATGAAAATGAAAGTGTAGGCTTGGACTCTTTTCTGAGTAAACATATGAAGAAAAATATGTCTGTGAAACTTGAGAGCATTTGAGGGGTTTTGTTTTCTTATGTGAATAGTTAGGAGAACAACAAAGTGAAACCAGAAATGGAGAACTACCTCTTACTGCACATCTCAAAAAGAAGTTGGCTCTGAAGCATTAACTTCAAAATAGTTTGTCAGTGAATCAATGGAACCTAACATCATCGATTCTCAGCTGAATTAAATAAATAACCCAGTCAAGCCCGTGGTAGCTACACATGTCTAGCTTAGATCTCCCAAGTTACTAAGAGAGTGATTACCAAATCAGGGGAAAAGGGCAGGGTTTGACACATAAAGTGATATATAAGCCCCTGTTCCTGGAAAAATCTGGCTAAAATCAATTCAGGTTAGACTTGCATTGTGTTCTCTTTCCTGCTGCACGAGGGCTCAGGAATAGTCAGTAGATCAGGTGTGTAAAGACATAATTCACATCGTGTGCCTGTGAGTACTTCTCCTCCCATAGGTGTGTTTGGACGGCGCATAACAAGATTGAGGAGGGCATATGAGGTGGTCTCGTTTTCTTGATCAATGCCAGAAACTCTGGTGATGCAACAACAGTGGGTGGGTAAAAGCATCTTAGCCTTCTAAGATTGCCTGGTGCCCAGAGAAAATGTGTTACCGTTTCTGAAACCTATGCATTTGGATTTACCATACCTACAAGGAAGTTGGAAAGAAAGACTAGCGAGAAAAAGACGCTGAGAAAACTCCCAGTTCCTCAGTGGTCACCCACTCACAGGTTGCCTGGCCTTGGCCGGGCCCTCAGCTGCTGTTGGTTCTCAAGTCGATTGCTCCTTGCAAGAGATTAAGGGCTGAACTGTTCCCCGGTGGGGTGGAAATATCAATTCTGCCTTTAACGGATAACACTTTAAGGCTGGAATATCCCTGGACGGCTGTTCTGGAAGAGCCAAAGTATCAATGCGCTGCTGCTATTCTTATTATTAAAAATTTATTTCCACTTGACAACAGTGGCTGCTGTAAAATTGCCTCTCCGATCACTCCCGTGACGAGGACCAGAACTCCCTGAGGTCCCAGGATGTCTGCTGATGGCCGTCTTCTGGGGCCTCCTGGATGGCTCGGGGGTCCTGGTCTCCAGAATTCCCCCTTCTTTCCTGGCGTGTGAGGTTGATTGCTGAGAAGATGTTGTATTAGGGGGATCCTGAGGGAGGATAGCAAAGTTATTCTGAGCCAGAAACGGAAGGTCTGGACTTGTCCTGGTGCCATAAACGTGCAATTGAGTGTTGGGAATAGAGAGCTTGAAGACATAGCTGAAATGATGGAGTGATACTGACTTGAGTCTTATTGACTTTAAGATGCCTCCTTCTACCTGCTATAAAGACAGGTTGGCCTGTGGCTGGTGGATGTTATTGCTTACATCCTGAGATCCAGAACCTGTAAGACAGAAATGTGTTTCATGGAACAGTGAGGTTGTCTCCAGAAACATCTCTCGAGTATAGCTGATGATCATTGTTATGACCAAAGTGACATGAATGTGAACTAGTAAGACTGGCTTTTGTCTCTGGATTAAGTAATTTTTGCCTTCTTATAGTAACACTTCATTAAAAAGTTCTGTAAACAGTGAAGCTCAAAACCAATGGGAGGCAACAGGAAATTCCCTTTCATCTTAGATTTGTGGCTGGCGCACCTCAATTCAGAGCTGGCCCAAGCTTGCCTTTCAAATTTTACAGCAACTCTTCACACTTAACTGCTAATGTTTAAATTACAGCCATTCTTAACACCAAATTGGAGATTAAAAAAAGTCATGTTAACTCAAGCTTTAAAAAATTTTTTAAGACAATTCTTTTCACTTAAAAAAAATAACTTTAATGCTGGCACAAAGAAATATTTTAAGTCACCGCATAAAAATGTAGAAGGAAAGGAATTTTCCTTCCCACCCCAGGTCTCCAGTTCCTGATTCCTCTCCCCAAAGACAAGCACTAAGAGTATTCTGGTGTAAGCTGCCAGAGACAGTCTTTTCAAGTCCAAGTGTATATGTGTGTGTTCATGGGTTGACAGTCTTTTCAAATGCAGCTCTGTGTGTGTGTGTGTCCTACCTTCACAATCATTAGCATCTTATACACGTTGTTCTGCATATTCCTTTTCTGCACATCTTATCTTGAAGATCATTTCATATGATATTAAGCTGCCTCATTTTTTTAATGCTGCAATATTACAGCACACCTTTTTTTGTGAAAAGATATGAGTAAACCTGGGGAATTAGTTTTAAAAGAGTAGAACTGCTAGATCAAAGAATATATGCATTTTAAAATTTTAACATATATATTAATACATTTTTTTTTCTGAAAATGTGTTAGTAATTTACACTCACGCCAGCAATGCACTGGAGTGTTTTTCCCTCTATATTCCTGCTAACACAGTTACCTCAAGTTTTTAATAGAACTAACAGTTTCTTCTTTTCATCTCTCCTCCATCTGTGGAAAGTGGGACTTCTATGGCTCAGGCAGTAAACGATCTGCCTGCAATACAGGAGACCCAGGTTCAATTCCTGGGTTGGAAAGATCCCCTGGAGGAGGAGGAGGAAAAGACTACCCACTCCTATATTCTTGCCTGGAGAATTCCATGGACAGAGGAGCCTGGTGGGCTATAGTCCATAGGGTCTCAGAGTCGGATATGGCTGAGCAACTAACACTTTCACTTTCACGTGTAACCTTAGCCAACTTGCAAAAAATTTTTTGTTTCCTAAATAACATCATTCTTCTGTTCTCTGATGTTATGAGAGCTTTGGTATTTGGAGAACAAGTGCATTTGATTTTGTTTTGTAAATGTGGTTTGAATTCTAGTTCTTATTTGATTCTGATTTGATTGCCTGCATGTCCTGAGGTCACCTGGAAACAAGAGGACATAATTCTTACTTTGAGGTAGCTTGAATAGTTTAACAATTAAAAGGGAAACAAAAGACCTGGAAAAATATTTAGTAAACTGCTTTAAATAATTTGTAGATAAGAGTATATATCTGGGTATATCGCCTCTTGGCACACAGATCAGCATATGCTTGTCTGGCTGAAATCTGGATGGAATTGGAACATGGTAAAAATAAAGGAGGAGACCAGCAGTGAAGTGAAACTGTCTTTCTGGTGGGCAATTTTAAGGGCGTGAGCAGCAGATAGGAACTGAACAATGGGAAGAGTGTGGTTTTTTAGGAATGTGACTGCAATAGAAAAGGAGATGGAGGAGTCAGTGGAAAGGAGGAAACATCAGCTACAGGGAAGACAGGTCCTGGAGGAGCCCGGTGAGGTTGGACTTCTCAGCATGGATGGAAAAGAGAGAGAACCCTTCCTACAGAGAGGAGAATAAGTACCTCGTAATGCTGGTTGAGGTACCTCAGAGCAGAGGGAAGAGGAGCTGAGTTTCTCTATTTAACAGAGAGTGTGTGGGACTTGGAGAAGACCTGAAAGTATGTCCTGGCTCAACCACTGCAAGGTCTGTTTCCCCCACCTGCCTGGGTTTTCCTGCTTGTGCAATGGGGACATTCTGCTTATCTTAAAACTTTGGGGATCAAATGAGGGAGAGCATGGGGAGATGTCTAACACAGCACCTGAAGCAGAATCCCTTGTAAATAAAGGTGGATTGAATCTAAAGCCTGAAGTTTTTAGGGACAGGATGCTCTTTAGGGCCATAGTCTGGGAATATAAACCACAGTTGCAAAAAGAGGATGTGTGGGGGAGTGATAAAATGAAGATATTGGGTGATATGAAGGATGGTTCACATTTTTAAAAAGATTTTTTAATTTAAGTATAGTTGATTTGCAATGTTGTGTTAATTTCTGCTGTACAGCAAAGTGACTCGTTATACACATTCTTCTGTAAAATATTCTTTTCCATTATGATTTATCCCAGGAGATTAGATATAGTTTTCTGTGCTATACAGTAGGACCTTGTTGCTTATCCATTCTATATGTAAATAATAGTTTGCATCTCCTAACCCCAAACTCCCAGTCCATCCCTCTCCCACTTCCCCTCTTCCCTCCCACTTAGTAACCGCAAGTCTATTCTCTATGTCTATGGGTCTATTTCTGTTTCTTAGATACTAGGTTCATGTGTGTCATGTTTTAGATTTCACATGTAAGTGCTGTATCATAAGGTATTTGTCTTTTTCTTTCTGATTTGCTTCACTTAGTATGACAATCTCTAGCTGCATCCATGTTGCGGCATTATTTCATTCTTTTTAATGGCTTAGTAGTATTCCACTGTATCTAATTAAGGACAGATCTGTTTTTTAAAAAAATTTATTTGGCTGTGCCAGGTCTTAGTTGCAGCATGTGGGATCTAATTTGCTGACCAGGGATTGAATCTGGGACCCCTGTACTGGGATCATGGGGTTTTAGCCACTGGACACCACTGGGGAACTTCCTGGACAGGTCACATTTTTGAAGCCAATTTTAAAAATCCAGTTTTAATTTATCTCAGAAATAAAGGGACAATTGAAGAAGAAATCCCATGCAGTTAAATGAATAGAGTTATTAATAGTCAATCAGAACCATTAAAAAGAAAATGCTCTGTTCTCATGGCAGTGGAGGAGGTTGAGGACAGTTCTTTGCAGGACCTGACTGTATGCAGAACAGAGTTGCATCAGACAGACAGTACCCTGTACATAAATCTCTTTCAAGAGAGAATGTAAGCTTGCACTCTTGGTCTATTTTCCATTTGTACCACCATCCTTTGAGACGTTATCAAACCATGAAGGTCCCTGTGTTATTAAATAAAATGCTGTGAAGGGCTGTGCCTGGAATATCAGTGTGTTGGTATAGCTGCAACACATTTTGAATTGTTTTTTAAATAAGCTCTGGTATGATCCAGATTGTTTCAGTAAGAGAATTGCTGTCTTTGCATGCTGGGAGGCTCTGGTTTGGCAGATGGAGGCGCAGGGACAAGCCAGGTGGAATTTAAGAGATGTTTCCTCTGTGTGTATCTTGCCTCTCATTCACGGTGATCCGTTATCAGGTGAAGCTGTCTCTTATACAGAGATGTGCTCCCCATAGTGAGCATGGACACAGGACTCAAAGCCTTTGATACCGAAGGGCTGTTGCAGTCAGGTAGGAGACCCCCCTGGACACCCCGAAAGACATCCGTAATGTCAGGCTTCATTGATTCATCACATGTAACTGTTCCTGCCAAGATATCAAAACACTCCACAAGCATCACTTTCCTTATCTCATTTCGTATGGATCATGAGGAGGAACAGAAAGAACAGAGATGAGACCCCTGTCTACTATTGCAAGTTGCATCTAGAAAGCACATTCCTGCCAGGATGAGGACACCAGGAATTTTTAAGTTGTAGGAGCTCCCAAAGAAGGAAAAACTGAAGTTCCCTCACTGAGGTTTATACTAATATCCGTCTTTCCAGATGGCCACAGCTCCAACCTGGCTGAGAATGTGAGAATACAACATTTTTCAGCCCTGCCTGCTACCTTCAAAAAAATGTCATGGCCATTGATTGAGGGTAATGACGCCCAGCTGCAGTGTCTCCCTCATCACTAGCTCTTGTGGGGGAAATGGGACTATAAACCAGACCCCCCTTGAGGCAATGAGGGAAGAAAATGTCTGGGTCCTCGCCTGACACCTGGACCTCACCATGGTGCAAAGTGAAACTCATCAACTCAGGTGGCCAAGAAAAGCAGATGTTTAGCACGGTGAAGTGTAAAGTGTGGGGGAAGTGGCTTTATGGACCTTTGGCTGAGATGCTCATATTTGAATGTTATACACAGGAAGTCATCAGGTAGTGGAATAATATAAACAAACCTTACTTCATGAAGTAATTTATTTAGGATCGGCAGCAGCAGCAACAGCCTTGACAGCACAAAGGAAAAGTAAGGATCTACTTTTTTATTCGAAAGATTTTTCAACCAGCAGGGGCTGATTGTAGTGAAAAAGTAGGGGCATCATGTCCTTAATTTTAAACATTTCTTCATCATTAGAGGGGATGATGTTATGATGTTGACTTGCAGCTATAATGTTTCCCAAAGCATTTGCAGTGGCATGATTTCTTCAGTCTCTACAACCACCAGTGAGAGAAATAGGAATTCCTATCTAAGGTGTTCACGGGGGGATACTGAGGCTTACGCTGGTCAGAAAGTTTGCTCAGGGCCACAAAGCAAGTAAGGAGTGAAAAGGGAATTGAAATCAAGTCTTCTCTGAATCCAGAATTCTTCTACACTCAGCTGATATTTCTCCAAGTGTTGATGTAAAACTGAGTGGTCTATGAGATGATTTGAGACAGTACATGAATTAAAATGAAAACTTTTTAATAACTTAAAATTTTTGTATTAAAAAAGGATATAGCAGAATAGCATAGGAGTTAAACTCAGGTGAAACTCAAGTTCTAGAGCCCTTCTACCTGGACTGCAATCCCAGTTCTACTAACTACTGTGATTTCCCGCTCATCAGTCTAAGCCTCAATTTCCTCATCTGTAAAATGGGAATAATAGTAGCTTCTACCTCATAGGGTTGTTGTGAAGATTCAATAAGCTAATATTGATAAAGTATTTAGAGAGGGGCCTGATATACAGTGAGAATTCTTTTGGTGTTAGGGAACTAATAAAAATAGTACATTAAACTCATAACTGCATGAATCTTTTGAATTTGGAGAAGGTAAGGAAGAATTTATGTTTTAAAAGAATAGATGATAATTTTGGAACACAATATTAATAGGTAACTAATAGAACAGGTAGCAGTCTGTATCTGGGGGTTCTGTATCCACAGATTCAACCAACCTCAGATCAAAAGTATCTGGGAACTCTTTGAGGACAACAGAGTTTTCACTGCAGCGGAACTGCGGGCCACCCGCTCGAGGAACGAGTTGGTCAGGAAACCGGAGCATCCATGGCCTTTAAAGACACGAGCAAGACTCCCGTGGAGCCAGAGGTAGCCATTCACCAGATTACCATCACCAGCCACAACGTGAAATCTCTGGAGAAGGTATGTGCTGACCTGATCAGAGGCGCAAAGGAAAGGACTCTCCAAGTGAAAGGACCTGTTCCGATGCCTACCAAGCCTGAATAACTACAAGGAAAACTCCGTGTGGTGAAGGTTCTAAGACTTGGGATCAATTCCAGGTGAGGATCCACAAGCAACTTGTAGGCCTGCACAGTCCTTCTAAGATTGTCAAGCAGATCACTTCCATCAGTACTGAGTCAGGAGGAGGTGGAAGTCACCATTGCCGGTGCCTAAATCAATCTTTTTAATAAGCTGAGAATCAGCAGTTAAATATATATATATATCTGGGAAAACATTCCAGAAAGTTCCCCAAAGTAAAACTCAGATTTGTTGTGTACTTGCAGCTGTTTACTTAGCATTTGCATTGTATTTGTTACATGTGAAATAAATACAAATACAATAAACACATTATGTTTATTAAATGTGAAAGTGCCAGTAAGTCATGTCTGACTCTTCTTGACCCCATGGACTGATTGTAGCCCATCAGGCTCCTCTGTCCATTGGATTCTTCAGACAAGAATACTGGAGTTGGTTGCCATTCCCTTTTCCAGGGAATTTTCTTGACCCAGGGATGGAGCCTGGGTCTCCAGTGTTGCAGGCAAATTCTTTACCATCTGGGCCAAAGTGATCCATGTATATAAATATCTGGGAAAAAATTCCAGAAAGTTGCCAAAAGCAAAACTTGAATTTGCTGTGTACTTGCAACTGTTTACATAGCATTTACACTGTATTTACTAAAACTATTTAAATAACATTTATATTGTGTTAGGTATTATAAGTAATCTAGAGCTGATTTAAAGTATAGTGGAGATTATATGCAAATACTATGCCATTTTATATAAGAAACTTGAGCATCCATGGATTTCGGTATGCTCCTGGGGGTCCAGAAACCAATCCCCTGTGGATACTGAAAGACAACTGTGTGAAGAAAACGTGTGGCACTTGTGAAGCACCAGTTATACCAGGAAGGACAGTGTGACAATAAAGAAGTTTGAGCCCAATAGGTGGGCTGCACAGGTGGGCTGCCTCTGGTTGACTTTCTGAAGGGAAAGATGGTGATAGAGAATCAGCCTATATTAAGACACATGCTAGTTTTCTATATTGTTTTGTCCTCTCACCTTTTCTAAGTAGGTCATCTTCTCAGGCAATGTTCCTTAGACTCAGAGAGCAGGCACGAAAACTTGCTTTAGTAAGAAATGCGTTTACTGTCACCCAACCTGACCAGGAGAGGAAAGCCGCAGTGGTTTCTCGCCCTGTTTGTTTGAGTCAGAGGGTCAGAAGCAGGAAGATGGAAGCCAGACCTGACACAGGGTGTTGAAAGTAAGGGACATGGGGACGCTGGGACCAGGGGAGGAATTATCAATTCAAACCCAGACACCATGACTGTAAAAAGGAGACAGAAGGAGAAATGCCTTTAAGTGAGTCATGCTGCTTCTGTTACTTCAGTGAAATAGAGGGGTCACAGGTCTGCTGATTCGTTCATTCCTGTCCTCTGAGTGGCAGGAGAAAGAAATGAACCTGGCGTTTGTGTTGTGTCTCCTCTAGGGACAGATTTACTGTAACGGACTTCTCCCTGGACTGAGGTTTTTGCTCTGCCAGAAGGACACCAGGGGGAGCATCTTGGGCTCCTTTACCTGAGTTGTTACTTCCTGCTCCTTAGTGAACCGCTCCACCAACTCACCCGCCCAGAGAGACTCTCTCCTGAGACTTGTGCTCTGATAACATCCTGCCTCCAAGTCACTAAGAAACACAGTGACCTGAAACCTCAGAGGGAGGGAAGCCCAGTAAGGCGCTTCTATCTTTCTCATCCTTGATGACAAAGGCACCTTATGCTCTGGTTCTATGTCTCTTTGGACCGGCAGGCTATTGGATGTTTCAGGCTTTCATGTGGTCTTTTTTATTTTTTCAAACTGCATACACACACACACACACACGCACACACACACACGGCTGCATTGGCTCTTGTTGTGACATGCAGGATCTCCGATCTTTGTTGTCACATGCAGGATCTTTAGCTGCGCCATGTGAACTCTTAGTTGCATGATGTGGGATCTACTTCCCTGACCAGGAATCGAAACTGGGCCCCCTGCGTTGGGAGCATGGAGTCGTAGCCACGGGATGACCAGGGAAATTCCTCATGTGGTCATTTTAGAAATCTAGCACTTAGGAGAGGGCCTGAGAGTCAGGTCACGTTAGACCACCTGGTTCAGACAGGCTCATTTTTGTCTGGTTCCTCTGGGGTAACCAGGGTTGATCACAATAGAAAGTTACGCTAATCAACTGAGGCAAAATGTCAGCTTCAGTTCAGTTCAGTTCAGTCGCTCAGTCGTGTCCGACTCTCCGCGACCCCATGAATCACAGCACGCCAGGCCTCCCTGTCCATCACCAACTCCCGGAGTACACTCAAACTCATGTCCACAGAGTCGGTGATGCCATCCAGCCATCTCATTCTCCGTCGTCCCCTTCTCCTCCCGCCCCCCAACCTTTCCCAGCATCAGAGTCTTTTCCACTGAGTCAACTCATCGCATGAGGTGGCCAAAGTATTGCAGTTTCAGCTTTAGCATCAGAAGGATTACTGCTGTCTCAAAGAAGAAAAAAATAGAATAATCATGTTTTGGAAAAGAGAGAAACTCAAGCAGATACCCAAATCTACAGTAATAGAAGCATTTTTTTTTTTTTTTTTGAGAGCTTATTATGTTCCAGCCCTTATTAAGCCCCAGAATGTATTCATCTGACCCTCCCTACAATGCTGTAAGAAGGGTACTGTTATTATTGTTTGGGTGAACGTTTTCAGAAAACCAAATTCCTGCACAATATGACAATCTGACCTTTGCTTAACTGCCACTCTGAAGACTAGGTACAATGATTTGTATCAAGCTTAATGCCAGGCAGCGTCACTTCAGGTAAAAATGACCCCTGATTGGTAAATGGCCCCCAGACTGGGAGAACTGTGTGTACCTGTTAGGAAGCTCTCGTTTTGAATTTCTCTGAATTCTCACAACTGGCATGTCTCTCTGTGGAGACTTGTAAGCTATGCTTAAGGAATTGTTACAGGAACTACTAGCTTCCAAAGGGGAGGTCATAATATTTTTAAGCCAGCGAAATTCCTGCCTAGAGTAGTTGTTGGCTCCTTGTACTTGAAACTCTCTGTGTGGATTATTGTCAGGGCTTCTGGGCTGAAGAAGAACATCTGATATGGTTCTGAGTAAACCGATGCTAAGTATAGAGCCTATGGCTGTCTTGTGAGTTTGAATCTATATTTTCACCGAAGTAGACCACTATGGGCATTGCATATTGCTTTTATACAGAAGAGGAAACTGAGGCGGTGAGGAGTTAAGTAACTCTAAACCAAAGACACATGGATAATAAGTGGTGGATCCTTATTTGATCCAGGGCACGTGGGGCCACCTGGTCTCTTAAACAACTGGCCAGTCTCTACAGCATGCAGACTTCTGGAGGAATTTGCTCCAATAGTTTACAGTCTCGGGTCACTCAGTGCAAGCAGGGAGAACCTGGACAGCCAAACTGGACCATCAGCTCATTTCTTGGTCATGATGCTGCAGAGAAGCCCTTGCCTTGATTGTCCATCCCTGAGGAAAATCAGAAGAAAGAGAATGGATGCCAACTGGGCAAAAATAGTCAATGTCCATCGTTCTTGAGTCAGATAGGGCTCCAAGGATGGCTACATAATGGGCATTAACCTCTTTAGATGTTTTGTATTGTTGTTGCTGCTACTGTTGAACACTTGTGTCACTCAAGGGATCCTCTATTTGGTAGTTTTTACAGCATCCCCTGCCAGATTTTGTAAAGCATTCAATGATTCATTAATTTATTCATGCACTCATTTATTCTCATATTTTTTCTCGTTTATTCATAATTCATTTGCTCACTCAGTGAACACATTTAGAGAACCCTGGGGATGAAAGGATGCAGCAGTGGGGTCTGGTGATGTTCGGCAGAGAAGGTCTCCCTGGGCAAACTACTCAGCAGCTAAAGTTCGTCGGAGGCTGGGGACAAGAGTTCTAGTGATAAGAGACAATCAGAGACTGGTGGGAGGGGATGAAGGCTGATCGAGGGGAAAGTCTCAGGAGAGCCAGAGTCCTGGGCATGGACGTAGCCTGACTGGGGCAGGACAAGGCGCTGGAGCCCATCAGGACATGCAGCAGGTGGGAGCAGAAGACAGAGCAGGGATAACAGGATGGGGCGATCTTTAGAAGCAGGTGAGGAGGTGGCAGGGGGGTGGGTTGTTAGAGAAGAGAGAAGAGTTGGTGTGTTAGCTGAAGCATTTGCTGAGGATGTGCCCACAGGAAGTTCTTCGCTCAAAAGTACACCTGGTGCAGCCATTGTGGAAACCATGATGGAGGTTTCTCAAAAAAGTAAAGCTAAAACCATGATGCATGTGTGCATGCTAAGTCGCTTCAGTCGTGTTCGACTCTTCATGACCCTACGCACTGTAGCCCGCCAGGCTTCTCTGTCCATGGGATTATCCAGGTTAGTATACTGGAGTGGATTGCCATGCCCTCCTCCAGGGGATCTTCCCGACCCAGGGATCGAAACTGCATCTCTTATATCTCCTGCATTAGCAAGTGGATTCTGTACCACTAGTGCCACCTGGGAAGTCCAGAACTACCATATGATCCAGTAATTCCACTTCTGGGTATATACCTCCCCCCCAAAAAATACACCCAAAACATTAATTCCAAAAGATCTACACACCCCAGTGTTCATAGCAGTATGATTTACAATTACCAAGATATGGGAGCACCTTAAGTGTCAGTCAACAGATGAAAGAATAAGGAAGATGTGGTACACATTACACAATGGAATACTACTCAGTCCTAAAAAGGAATGAAACATTGCCTCTTGCAGCAAAATGGAGGGTATTAAGCTTAGTGAAATAAGTCAGACAGAGAAAGGCAAATACGATATGATACAATTTACACATGGAGTCTAAAAAAATACAACAAGCTAGTGAATATAACAAAAATGAAGTAGACTCAGATATGGAGAACCAACTGGTAGTTACCAGTGGTGGTGGTGGTGTGGCAATAAAGGGTTGGGGGAGGGGGAGGTACAAACTATTGCATGTAAAATAGGCTGAAAGACATATTGTGCAACATGAGAAATATACCCAGTATAATAGCTATAGCTAGAAAATAGCCTCTCAAAATTGTATAAAAAATTAAAGAAATAAAAAGTACACCTGGATCTATAGTGTCGCCTAATAATGAGAGCTCAAGGCTTCTTGGGTGGTTGTGTCTGGTGGGTCAGGCCTTTACTCTGGGGGCTGGGGCTTGGGCAACCCATGTGGGTCTCTCATGGCCCATCTCTGGATCACCCCTTTCCCACTGCTCCAGGCCCTCCTCCACTTTGCTGTGTGTTCTCTCTGGGCTTTGCCTCCTGGTCACCTCACACTGTGCAATCTTTTCCTTCTTCACGCTTCACATAATGCCTCGGGGCATGGCTGCTTGCCTGGTTAGCTAAATTGAGAACTGAGTTCAGAGAATGAGGTTGGTGTCAGCAGCTGAAGGTTTTACCTGTTTTAGGGAATATATTTATATTTACCCAGTCTTTGGGAAGTCAGTGCGGGAACTTTAGACTGGTGGCATTTCTACTGGTTGATGGGGAGAAATATTTTGAAGCAGAAAGACCTTTGGCCAGACCTCAAACCCTGCCAAAAATCTGGCTAAGGAAGGCCTTCCATAAATAAAAACTGGCCCCAAATTATGCATATTGCTTTGTGAAGTAATAAACTCCTTGTCACTGAACGTATAGAGGAGAGTACTTACCTGTTAGAGTTTTGTCCCAGAGGCTCCATTTAGAATGGACTAGCTCAGATATGCTGATGACACCACCCTTATGGCAGAAAGTGAAGAGGAACTCAAAAGCCTCTTGATGAAAGTGAAAGAGGAGAGTGAAAAGGCTGGCTTGAAGCTCAACATTCAGAAAACAAAGATCATGGCATCTGGTCCCATCACTTCATGGGAAATAGATGGAAAAACAGTGGAAACAGTGTCAGACTTTATTTTTTTGGGCTCCAAAATCACTGCAGATGCTGATTTCAGCCATGAAACTAAAAGACGCTTTCTCCTTGGAAGGAAAGTTATGACCAACCAAGATAGTATATTAAAAAGCAGAGACATTACTTTGCCAACAAAGGTCCGTCTAGTCAAGGCTATGTTTTTTCCCGTGGTCATGTATGGATGTGAGAGTTGGACTGTGAAGAAAGCTGATCGCCAAGGAATTGATGCTTTTGAACTGTGGTGTTGGAGAAGACTCTTGAGAGTCCCTTGTACCGCAAGGAGATCCAACCAGTCCATTCTAAGGGAGATCAATCCTGGGTGTTCATTTGAAGGACTGACGCTAAAGCTGAAACTCCAATACTTTGGCCACCTCATGTGACGAGTTGACTCACTGGAAAAGACTCTGATGCTGGGAAAGGTTGGGGGCAGGAGGAGAAGGGGACGACAGAGAATGAGATGGCTGGATGGCATTACCGACTCTGTGGACATGAGTTTGCGTGAACTCCGGGAGTTGGTGATGGACAGGGAGGCCTGGAGTGCTGTGATTCATGGGGTCACGGAGAGTCGGACATGACTGAGCGACTGAACTGAACTGAACTGAACTGAGATCAGTGGCATCCTTTTAAAAATGAATTTTTACTGTGGGGCCTCGAAACAAAAAAGGAAAAAAAACCCAAAAAACAAAAAAAAAACACACTGTATTGTAATTCATAGTCTGTCTTCATTTCCCCCGCCTTTTAAGGAAGAAGGATTCATACTTATGGCACTAGTGTCTGGGCTTTCCTGTACAGGGCAAGGGGGGAAAAGCCCCACGTGCCAGCCAATGGAGCTGGAGACTAAGCTGAGATAAAGAGTGGAGAACTGAGCCGCATGAACGAAGGAAGAGGGTGGGTGAACCATGCAGGCTGCGTGTCGTGGAAAGCTTTGGCCTGGCTTTAGGACTAGGAAAGACAGTAAGATTTCAGAAAGCAGCTGCTATCTGTGTTGAGGATGTGGAGGATATTGAACATAAGGAATAATGGATCTTAAAGGCATGTTGGTGTTTGTTAAGAGTGCACTTTGCCCCTTCAGCTGAGTAGAGATTTCGGATTGCTTTGGATTATATATTTTTTTGATGGACAGTTGTTTCTTTGAACACAACTCCATGCTGAGACTGGACCACAAGGCTGTCTGGCATTTACAGGGGAGAAGTCAGATAGAAAACAGGTAAAATAGTGATCGGCTCTCGATGAAGCCAAAACAGGCAGCCCAGAGCACCCCTCGGCCTCACCCTTGTCCCCTGAGATGCCTGCTCTGACCCCTGGGCCTCTGTGGAGCCCAGTCTGAAATCCCCCTTTGACTCCACCTCACAGTCGCCTCCAGTTCTGGAAGTCATTGTGCAATGCCAGCCTCGCCTGCTTCTCAGTCACAGACGCTGACCGCAGGGAAATGCAGACTCCTTCTGGTTACATGTCTGTGTTGCCACACTTTGGAAAAGGTGCCCTCAGCACGGAGGCTCTGGGCCGCGGGGTGTGGCTTTGTGAATGGGGCCCGCTGTGGTTCTGTGGAGCCCAGGTAGCCCGTCCCCGTCCCCTGCCTGGCCCCGGGGCAGACGTCTAGTTCCACGCCACAGCCAGCCCCTGGAGGAGGCTGCTTCTATGACCCACATTTTCCTGTTGCCTCCAGACACGACTTCTCATAAATTGCTTTGCTATATCCCGTTGGAACGAGACTTGAGGGTTTAAACCAGTTTGTTCAGCAGATCTGGGTGTCCTGCAAACAAGGGATCATTTGAGATAGACTGGGAGTCGCCCTGCTCCTGGGCAGGCCGACTGGCAGAGGACACAGCAGGCTGCCTTCTGGGGTAGAATTGTTTGAGGAGTGGATAGGGACAGGGTTCGCTGAGGCTAAAGACACACAGGAGAATCTCAGGTGTGCAGCTTCATCTGAGAGTTGAGATGCTGGTTCCTGGGATGACGCGGCTCCAGGGTCCCCCAGTGGATGAGATTTGTATTTTCCAGGTTACCCGCCAGAGCAGGCTGGAGCCACCTCTCACAGAATTTCCATACAGTCATGACACCTCTGTCTACTTTTATTCTCCCATATAGAACCCCTAAAAAAAAAGACTTGATATTGATTTTTTAAATTACAGAAGTAATACAGACTTGCTCCATTAATCCTCATACTCACTACCTCCACCCTAATATTTACTTATTTTGACACATTTGTAAAATTCAGAAATACATGAGCTTAAAAGTGGTCCTTCTGTGGAATATTATATGACATCCCTTATGTGGAACTTAAAAAGAAATGATACTAACGAACTTACAAAACAGAAATAGACTCAGACTTGAGAACAAGCTTATGGTTGGGGGAGGGGGAAGGGATAGTTAGAGGGGTTGGGATGGACAGGTACATACTGCTGTATTTAAAGTGGATAACCAACATGGACCTCAGTTCAGTTCAGTTCAGTCACTCTCATGTCCGACTCTCCGCGACCCCATGAATCACAGCACGCCAGGCCTCCCTGTCCATCACCAACTCCTGGAGTTCACTCAAACTCTCAAAACTCATGTCCATCGAGTTGGTGATGCCATCCAGCCATCTCATTCTCTGTTGTCCCCTTCTCCTCCTGCCCCCAACCTTTCCCAGCATCAGAGTATTTTCCAGTGAGTCAACTCGTCGCATGAGGTGGCCAAAGTATTGCAGTTTCAGCTTCAGCATCAGTCCTTCCAATGAACACCCAGGATTGATCTCCCTTAGAATGGACTGGCTGGATCTCTTTGCAGTCCAAGGGACTCTCAAGAGTCTTCTCCAGCACCACAGTTCAAAAGCATCAATTCTTCGGTGATCAGCTTTCTTCACAGTCCAACTCTCACATCCATACATGATCACGGGAAAAGCCATAGTCTTGACTAGATGGACCTTTGTTGGCAAAGTAATGTCTCTGCTTTTTAATATGCTATCCAGGTTGGTCATAACTTTCCTTCCAAGGAGGAAGCGTCTTTTAATTTCATGGCTGCAATCAGCATCTGCAGTGATTTTGGAGCCCAAAAAAATAAAGTCTGACACTGTTTCCACTGTTTTTCCATCTATTTCCCATGAAGTGATGGGACCAGATGCCATGATCTTTGTTTTCTGAATGTTGAGCTTCAAGCCAACCTTTTCACTCTCCTCTTTCACTTTCATCAAGAGGCTTTAGAGTTCCTCTTCACTTTCTGCCATAAGGGTGGTGTCATCTGCATATCTGAGGTTATTGATATTTCTCCCAGCAATCTTGATTCCAGCTTGTGCTTCTTCCAGCCCAACATTCCTCATGATGTACTCTGCATAGAAGTTAAATAAGCAAGGTGACAATATACAGCCTTGACGTACACCTTTTCCTATTTGGAACCAGTCTGTTGTTCCATGTACAGTTCTGACTGTTGCTTCCTGACCTGCATACAGGTTTCTCAAGAGGCAGGTCAGGTGGTCTGGTATTCCCATCTCTTTCAGAATGTTCCACAGTTTATTGTGATCGACACAGTCAAAGGCTTTGGCATAGTCAATGAAGCAGAAATAGATGTTTTTCTGAAACTCTCTTGCTTTCTCCATGATCCAGCAGATGTTGGCAATTTGATCTCTGGTTCCTCTGCCTTTTCTAAAACCTGCTTGAACATCTGGGAGTTCACGGTTCACATATTGCTGAAGCCTGGCCTGGAGAATTTTGAGCATGACTTTACTAGCGTGTGAGATGAGTGCAATTGTGCAGTAGTTTGAGCATTCTTTGGCATTGCCTTTCTTTGGGATTGGAATGAAGACTGACCTTTTCCAGTCCTGTGGCCACTGCTGAGTTTCCCAAATTTGCTGGCATATTGAGTGCAGCACTTTCACAGCATCATCTTTCAAGATTTGAAATAGCTCAACTGGAATTCCATCACCTCCACTAGCTTTGTTCATAGTGATGCTTTCTAAGGCCCACTTGACTTCACATTCCAAGATGTCTGGCTCTAGGTCAGTGATCACGTTATCGTGACTATCTTGGTCGTGAAGATCTTTTTTGTACAGTTCTTCTGTGTATTCTTGCCACCTCTTCTTAATATCTTCTGCTTCTGTTAGGTCCATACCATTTCTGTCCTTTATCGAGCCCATCTTTGCATGAAATGTTCCCTTGGAATCTCTAATTTTCTTGAAGAGATCTCTTGTTTTTCCTAGTCTGTTGTTTTCCTCTATTTCTTTGCATTGATCACTGAGGAAGGCTTTCCTATCTCTCCTTGCTATTCTTTGGAACTCTGCATTCAGATGCTTATATCTTTCCTTTTCTCCTTTGCTTTTCGCTTCTCCTCTTTTCACAGCTATTTGTATGGCCTCCTCAGACAGCCATTTTGCCTTTTTGCATTTCTTTTCCATGGGGATGGTCTTGGTCCCTGTCTCCTTTACAATGTCATGAACCTCCGTCCAGAGTTCATCAGGCACTCTATCAATCAGATCTAGTCCCTTAAATCTATTTCTCACTTCCACTGTATAATCATAAGGGATTTGATTTAGGTCATATCTGAATGGTCTAGTGGTTTTTTTGCAGCCAAAGATGGAGAATCTGTATACAGTTAGCAAAAACAAGACCAGGAGCTGACTGTGGCTCAGATCATGAACTCCTTATTGCTAAATTCAGACTTAAACATGGACCTACTCTACAGCATAGGGAACTCTGTTCAGTGATATGTGGCAGCTTGGATGGGAACAGGTTTTGGGGGAGAATGGATCCGTGTATATGTATGGCTAAGTCTCTTCACTGTTCACTTGAAACTATCACGACATTGTTTGTTAATCAGCTATGAAAAGCAAGTGAAAGAAAAAGTTGCTCAGCCATGTCCAACTCTTTGCGTCCCCATGGACTATACAGTCCATGGAATTCTCCAGGTCAGAATACTGGAGTGGGTAGCCTTTCCCGTCCCCAAAACAAAATAAAAAGTTAAAAATAAAAAAGTCAGTCCTTATGCTTCTCCTGTGAGCTATTGTCTCAGGGGCAACTGTGGTTAACGATTGAGTGTATGCTCTTCCAGAGTTTTTCCCAGGAGAGGCTGCCTTTTATCTCAGAAGGAGGGAGGATCCTAAGTGCTGAGGCTACCGTTTTAGATTTTAGGAGACAAGTAGGATTTGAATGATTGGGGCTGACGAAGTCCTGGTAAGATGCAACAGTCAAACCCAGTCCCTTGTTCTGAGCCAATGATTTTTCCAGCAACCCTGATCTTGTCTCATGGGCTCCATTTGCCCATATATATTGTTTTTAATGCAGTTTTAATCATCCAGACCACAGTAGATTTATTTACTTTATGGCAGGTGGTGATGGACTTGCTAGTGGCGTCCAGTACTGCTGCAGGGCCCTTGGTGAGCAGACAGCAGCTCCCCAGGGTTTCCTGACCAAGAGCTTCTTGAGTTTCTGAACACCTTGAAGGTTTTCTTAATGAACTGAGAGTACAGTGGTGGAGGGGAGCAAATGAGGTGTAAGCCCACTGGGGAAGTATGTCTTTATTCCTGGAGATTTCCAGGGGTCTTAGGGAGGAGGTGTCTTAGTTTACTACCACTCAGACCAATCTTTAAGACTGACTGTTAGGTTATGTCTTGTCAGTTAAAGGTCTTTGTTTTAGAAATTCTGTGGGGATGGGGAGCTCTGTATTAGTAAACATGGGTATCCATGCAGTCCTAAAAGAAATCAATCCTCAATATTTATTGAAAACACTGATGCTGAAACTTCCAATACTTTGGCCACCTGATGCAAGAACCAACTCATTGGAAAAGACCCTGATGCTGGGAAAGACTGAAGGCAGGAGATGCAAGGGGTGACTAAGGATGAGATGCTTGGATGGCATCACTGACTGAATGGACACGAGTTTGAGCAAACTCCGGAAGATAGTGAAAGACAAGGAAGCCACAAAGACTCAGACATAACTTAGTGACTGAACAATAACAAGAAAATCGGTGCAGTGCCCAGCACAGGGTGGTCCTCCATGCCCCTTCAGCTCTCCAGTTTACAGCTGTGTTTTTAAGATTACTTATTATCCACTGGGAACCCATGGACTGTGCTAGGCTTCTCTCTCCATGGAATTCTCCAGGCAAGAATAGTGTAGTGGAGAGCCAATCCATTCTTCAGAGGATCTTCCCGACTCAAGGATCGAACCTGGGACTCCTGCATTGCAGGCAGATTCTTTACAATCTGAGCCACCAGGGAAGTCCCATCAATAACATACAATCATTATCATTATTAACAACATAAATTATACTGTTACAGTTGACACTTAAACAACACCAAGGTTGGGTCACCAACACTACACACAGTCAAAGATCCATGTATAATTTGTAGTCACCCCTCCATGTCCAAGGTTCCATATCTATAGATTCATCCAACCATAGATGGTGTTCAGTTCAGTTCAGTCACTCAGTCATGTCTGACTCTTTGCGACCCCACGAACTGAAGCACGCCAGGCCTCCCTGTCCATCACCAACTCCCGAAGTCTACCCAAACCCATGTCCATCAAGTCAGTGATGCCATCCAACCATCTCATCCTCTGTCATCTCCCTCTCCTCCTGCCCTCAATCTTTCCCAGCATCAGGGTCTTTTCAAATGAGTCAGTTCTTCACATCAGGTGGCCAAAGTATTGGAGTTTCAGCTTCAGCATCAGTCCTTCCAAAGAACACCCAGGACTGATATTCTTTAGGGTGGACTGGTTGGGTCTCCTTGCAGTCCAAGGGACTCTCAAGAGTCTTCTCCAACACCACAGTTCAAAAGCATCAATTCTTTGGCACCCAGCTTTCTTTATAGTCCAACTGTCACATCCATACACCATAGATGGTGTAGTACTATAGTATTTACTATTAAATAAAATCTGTGTATATGTAAACCCACACAATTCAAACCTGTGCTTTTCATGGGTCAACTGTAATTCAGTGATAAAGAATCATCCTGACGATGTAGGAGAAGCAGGAAACATGGGTTCAATCCCTGAGTTTGAAAGATTCCCTGGAAGAGGAAATGGCAACCCACTCCAGCATTCTTGCCTGAAAAATCCTATCAGCAGAAAGCCTGGTTGGCTATAGTCCATGGGGTTGCAAAGAGTTGGACACAATTGAGCACACATGCATATTATTAGATTATTAGTATTAATTGCAAGCATTTATTGAGTACCTCCTATGTGTCAGGCACACTTGGCATACACTGATGAACAAAAGAAATATTCCTGCCTTCATAAAGCTTATGGGCTTCCCTGGTGGCTCAGTCAGTAAAGAATCCACTTGAAATGCAGGAAACTGCCTGCAATGTAGAAGACTTGGGTTTGATCCCTTGGTTGGGAAGTTCCCCTGAAGAAGGAAATGGCAACCCACTCCAGTATTCGTTCCCAGGAAATCCCATGGGCCTGCTAGGATACTTTCCATTGGGTCTACAAGAATTGGACACAACTTAGTGACTAAACCACATAAAGCTTACAACCATTGGGAAAAGAAAGATGTGAACAATATACAAAATGTACAAGTAGATTTTGCTGTGTTTTGAATATTGGTAAATGTTATGGCAGAAAGGAAAGAGAAATTGGGAGTGTGGGCAAGGGGTGAGGAACAGGTGTAGTTTTCAGTAAGATTGCTCTGGGTAGATCCCATGAGAAGATGAAATTTGACTCAAGTCTTAACAAAGATATGGTAATTAGAGAAATTCTTAGGGAGTAAGAAAATTTGGCCATAGTCCCTGAGTAAGGACTTATGTTCTCAGTGCTTCCCTTCCCTGCACCAAGCCAAATGTATTTATTTCACTCTTAATAATTTTAGGAAGCCAAAAGTAAATTCTTCATCAGGAAACAGTTGGGGGGTGGGGCAGAGATGGGAAGGCTCCAGAGTAGATGGTGAGAGTGGGCTCTTTCTGAAAGAAGAAATGACCAGAGGTCAACAATGACAGAGCCGTGCCTGGCTGGATAGAATGGCGGGGATACTGAGTGCCATGCATGGCCATGGAGTGAAGCTGGAACAGCATGGTTCTGAGTTCTGGGGTCTGAGAATACTAACTCACTGATGTGATTAGGGACCATGTCTCCCCTTCCTCCACCCCTGGACATTCCCTCCTTAAATCCCATTATGGGGAATACAGATGGTCCCTGACTTAAGATAGTTTGACGTTTTCTATTTTATAGTGATGTAAAAGCACTACTCATTCGGTAGAGACCAGACTTAAAATTTTGAATTTTGACTTTTTCCAGGGTCAAAACCACCTTGGCTATGTGGTACCACCTTATGATGCTTAGCAGGGTAGCTGCTGCAGCAGCTATCAATCAACTCCCAATCAGCCCCATGATCATCAGGGTAAACAACCAATACACTTACAACTGTCCTGCATCCGTTCAGGCATTTTGGTTTTCACTTTAAGTATCCAATAAATTACATGAGATATTCAGCACTTTATTATAATGTTGACTTTTTGTTCAATGATTCTGGCCAACTGTAGGCAAGTGTAATTGTTCTGAGCATGTTTAAGCTAGGCTAGGCTAAGCTAGGAGGTTTGGTAGGTTAGGTGTATTGAAGGTGCTTTCAACTTACGATCTTTTCCATTTATGAAGGGTTTATCTGACATGACCCCACTGTAAGTCAAGGAAGATCTGTACATTGTTTTGATTTCCTCTTTTAAGTCATACACAGAGCTAAGAGGAGTAACACAGTAAACTAAATCAAAATCATATTAGCGATTTATCAGTTTTTGCTCTCTGCATGCAGAAACTCAGAATATAGGACTTTGAGAAAAGGTAGAAGGAGAGGTGGGTAAGGATTTGGGGAAAGGGGACGTCCAGGCACTGCAGTGAACCAAGCAGATCTGTCTGAGTCTACCCTGCTCAGTTATATCCACTTTCCAATGGAGAACTGGAGGAAAGTGGCGTCACCAACACGGATGGGTTCCTGCTTGAAATAGAGTTGACATTTGAGGAACAAGGGTTTGGATTGCTTGGGTCCACTTATACATCAATTTTTCCCCACAAATGTGTACCCACAAGTATGTACAATTCTCGGGTTGTTTGAAGCCACTGATGCACACAGGGGATATGGAGGAACCAAGTGTAGAGTTGACTGTAAGTTCAGATTTTTGACTTTGCGAAGGAGCAGCACACCAACTCCTGCATTGTTTAAGGGTCAACTGTAAAAGGCAGTTTTTGAAAAGTCAAGAAAAGCCTGCTGATTGAGAACTGATGAGGAGAGAGTGCCTTCTTTTAAATCCCTGAGCTAAGGAGAAAAATACCCTCTCTTCTTCTGGTCACTTGCTGAGTTCAAAGCTGGATCCCTACGGTCTCTACAAGTAGAGATCTTGACCCAGAGTTTTCCACAGGATTCTGCGCCCTGAGGATAAATAATTTTGGGGGGCTGATTATTCTGTATTGACTGTCCTCCCCATGGGATGTATTGAGCAAATGTAACATTCAATTTGTCCCTCTCCCAGCTCAATAATTCTTTCTATTGTCCTTTCCAAAAACCCCCTTTGGAGGGAAGATCCCTCCCTGCCTATCACAGTCATGTAAGTACTATGTTTGATTTATTTGAATGACAATAGCCCAGTGTCTACCAGCAGAGTCTGCAGGTAGGAGATGATTTGTATTAGTTACATGGCTAAATCCTGTCAGATGAATGGATAATTACAACAGCAACAATCAGAACTGTACATGGAACAACAGACTGGTTCCAAATAGGAAAAGGAGTACGTCAAGGCTCTATATTGTCACCTTGCTTATTTAACTTCTATGCAGAGTACGTTATGAGGGACGCTGGGCTGGAAGAAGCACAAGCTGGAATCAAGATTGCTGGGAGAAATATCAATAACCTCAGATATGCAGATGACACTACCCTTATTGCAGAAAGTGAAGAGGAACTCAAAAGCCTCTTGATGAAAGTGAAAGAGGAGAGTGAAAAGGTTGGCTTGAAGCTCAACATTCAGAAAACAAAGATCATGGCATCTGGTCCCATCACTTCATGGGAAATAGATGGAAAAACAGTGGAAACAGTGTCAGACTTTATTTTTTTGGGCTCCAAAATCACTGCAGATGCTGATTGCAGCCATGAAATTAAAAGACACTTACTCCTTGGAAGGAAAGTTATGACCAACCTTCAGTTCAGTTCAGTTCAGTGGCTCAGTTGTGTCCGACCCTTCGCGACCCCATGAATCACAGCACGCCAGGCCTCCCTGTCCACCACCAACTCCGAGTTCACTCAAACTCATGTCCACAGAGTCGGTGATGCCATCCAGCCATCTCATTCTCTGTTGTCCCCTTCTCCTCCCGCCCCCAACCTTTCCCAGCATCAGAGTCTTTTCCAGTGAATCAGCTTGTCGCATGAGGTGGCCAAAGTATTGCAGTTTCAGCTTTAGCATCAGTCCCCCCAATGAACAACCTTGATAGTATATTAAAAAGCAGAGACATTACTTTGCCAACAAAGGTCCGTCTAGTCAAGGCTATGGTTTTTCCCTTGGTCATGTATGGATGTGAGAATTGGACTGTGAAGAAGACTGATCGCCGAAGAATTGATACTTTTGAACTGTGGTGTTGGAGAAGACTCTTGAGAGTCCCTTGGACTGCAAGGAGATCCAACCAGTCCATTCTAAAGGAGATCAATCCTGGGTGTTCATTAGAAGGACTGATGCTAAAGCTGAAACTGCACTACTTTGGCCACCTCATGCGACGAGTTGACTCACTGGAAAAGATTCTGATGCTGGGAAAGGTTGGGGGCGGGAGGAGAAGGGGACGACCGAGAATGAGATGGCTGGATGGCATCACCGACTTTGTGGTCATGAGTTTGAGTGAACTCCGGGAGTTGGTGATGGACAGGGGGGCCTGGCGTGCTGTGATTCATGGGGTCGCGGACAGTCGGACACGACTGAGAGACTGAACTGAACTGAACTGATGCTCAATTGATATTCGTGTGTGCATTTTAAGTCTCTTCGGTCATGTCTGACTCTGTGCAACCCTATGGATTGTAGCCCACCAGGCTCCTTTGTCCAAGGGATTCTCCAGGAAAGAATACTGGAGGGAGTTGCCATGCCCTCCTGTAGGGGATCTTTGCAACCTAGGGATCAAACTTGTGTCTTTTATGTTTCTTGCACCTGAAGGCAGGTTATTTATCACCAGCGCCACCTAGGAAACCCCAAATGATGTTCAGCAGATTTCAAAAGGCTTTTCCACACAGTGCTCATTTAATCCTCATAACATCTTGGTAAACATTTTCCTTGTTCTCAATTTAAACATAAAGAACGTACTCAGAAAGTTAGGTGACCCATCTAAAGCCACACAGCTGAGGAGTGGAACTTGTGTCCTGCTCTAGATTCTTGCTGCTGCTACTGCTAAGTCACTTCAGTCGTGTCCGACTCTGTGTGACCCCATAGATGGAAGCCCACCAGGCTCCCCCTTCCCTGGGATTCTCCAGGCAAGAACACTGGAGTGGGTTGCCATTTCCTTATTCAAGATTCTTGCTAGTTCTCACTAATCTGAGCTGGGGTTCAAGTCTGTCCCCACTAGGCAACATGAGAGCCCTCTTGGATATTTGAATACTTGTTTGAATATACTCTCTACCATAGATAATTATTACAAATGATTGGTCAGAATGTCCTGCAATGAACATGAACTCTTAACCCGGATGACTCAAATAGTAGAATAACTAGAAGCCTATCTACAGGACAGGGAATCAGGGAGAATCTCTGCCCCTGAATAACCCCCAAACCTTACTCCCACCCTCCCATCAAATTTTATGGCTCTGAGTTACGTGATTAAAACTGGCATCACACATACTTTTCATAAAGGAAAAGTGATGAGACTTTGCTTCTGCTCTTGGGCGTTTTGCTCTCTGGAATAACATTCACTGAACAAACCTGGTCTCATATAATGGTTCTCAAATTTTAATGGTCATGAAAAGCCACTCAGAGGGCTTGTTAAAAGTGGAGGTTCCTTAGTCATGCTTGCCAATCTGATTTAGGAGGTCTGTATTCAGCATCACCTCAAGGTGGTTCTGATGCCCACTGAACATATCTGCAGAGACACTGGCTTGGAGTCACTCAGAAACCTGCTCCTTTCGTGACTTGAAGCTTTCAGAACACTAGTCAGGAGCTCCAAAAGTCAACACCTTGTGGATTCTCACCTAAGTCTGCCTCAGGTCACTTTGAAGGTTTACTTGAATTACTTACCTTGGCTGATGGCCGAGGTTTTTCACCACTGACTTACCATGGCATGTGGATTTTGTATTTGGTTGGAAATCTGGGGCCAGGGACCAAGGGCGGATCTCTTTTCCAAATACTTTATACTTTTTATAATCATCAAAAGCACTATCTGTGTCTGAAGGTCATTGACCTAAATGTCCCACTAAATGACTAAAATGGTGCAAGGAATCCTTAGTGATGGCCCAAATTCTGCACCTGCTCCTCTTCTTTCCTTGTTAAATATTTGCTGTCTGTCTGAACTGGGAAAGGTTATTTCATACCAAAAGCAAATGGGGATGGTTTTGGCTGATGCCTCTTTGTACTTCTGTGTGGTTTCATTTTCTCGAGAAGTGCACTGTGGGTAGAAGTGTTGTCTATGCCTCTTACTAAAGGGCTATTCATAAAAGTGCCCCTCAGGTCAATCAGCTTGTTTTGTCTGTTCTGTGGCTTTATGGAGCCTCTGTTTGCTCACCTGTAGCAGATGTTCTTGGATTCCAGATGTTTTTAAGAATCTTTCTCTGTGGGCCTATGTAATGTTATACAGCAGCAATAACCGTTAAAGGTGTGTGACTTTGTAAGAAGTTCTGATTGCTTATTGTTTGAAAAGTGTTTGTGGTTCCTAATTAAGCATTTCATTAACAGCTGTCAAGGTCTTTTGGTCTATAGATGGACTCTATTGAGTTGAATTGTTTTTCCAAATTCAACATGGTTTTACTTCTATGTTTGGTGATATGTGAATTTTGTTAAATTGAGACCCACATATGAGGCACTTAGTAAAGAATTTTTAGTAGACGATGACAGTAAAAACACACCCACAGAAACTTATCTCAATAAAATTATGCTTATATTTTTAAAGAAACTTAGGAAAGACAAAATCTAGGAGACCTAGGAGTATAGGAACTTAATATTTCTAAAGGCACTTGAAGCAATATTTCCAACAAATACAAAATTAGACAATTAATATGTTAACTTTCTATTATCTATTACTAAACTCAGCAGAAAGTGAAGAGGAACTAAAAAGCCTCTTGATGAAAGTGAAAGAGGAGTGTGAAAAGGTTGGCTTGAAACTCAACATTCAGAAAACAAAGATCATGGCATCTGGTCCCATCACTTCATGGGGAATAGATGGGTTAACAGTGGAAAGAGTGTTTATTTTTTTGGGCTCCAAAATCACTGCAGATGCTGATTGCAGCCATGAAATTAAAAGACACTTACTCCTTGGAAGGCAAGTTATGACCAACCTAGATAGTATATTAAAAAGCAGAGACATTACTTTGTCAGCAAAGGTCCGTCTAGTCAAGGCTATGGTTTTTCCCGTGGTCATGTATGGATGTGAGAGTTGGACTGTGAAGAAAGCTGATCGCCAAAGAATCGATGCTTTTGAACTGTGGTGCTGGAGAAGACTCTTGAGAGTCCCTTGGACTGCAAGGAGATCCAACCAGTCCATTCTAAGGGAGATCAATCCTGGGTGTTCATTGGAAGGACTGATGCTAAAGCTGAAACTGCAATACTTTGGCCACCTCATGCGATGAGCTGACTCACTGGAAAAGACTCTGATGCTGGGAAGGATTGGGTGCAGGAGGAGAAGGGGACGACAGAGAATGAGATGGCTGGATGGCATCACCGACTTTGTGGACATGAGTTTGAGTGAACTCCGGGAGTTGGTGATGGACAGGGAGGCCTGGCGTGCTGTGATTCATGGGGTCGCAAAGATTCGGACACGACTGAGTGACTGAACTGAACTGAACTGAAACTCAACAAGTGTCAGTTTATGATCAATCTTACTTTTCTATAACTCTTCTCATTATTCCTACCCCTGATTATTCTGAAGCAAATCCTAGGCATGTAGTAACACAACTTCATATGTAAATACTTTTGAATGTATTTCTAAAAGACAAAGACTATGCTCTTAAAACATAATCATAATGCACAAAATAATGCACAATAATCATGCAGAAGAGAAATTCCTTAATAACATCTGATATTCAGTCAGTATTTATGTCTCCTTAATTAATATCCTAGGAATGCATTCTCTTTTCTTTCTTTCTTTTTTTTTTTTATTGTAATGAATCAGGATCTAAAAAGTTCCTACCATGAGTGAGACTGGCTAAATATCTCTTTTAATCAACCGATACCCTCCTCCATTTCTTTTTATTTTTCTTGTGATTTTGTTGTTATCATTTTTGTTGAAGAAATTGTGGTTTGTCCTAGCGTTTCCACAGTTAGGATTTTGCTGATTCCACTCCAATGATGATGTTAGATAAAAATAAAATTCATTGTTTATCTACACTGATATTTCCAACTGAAATTCAGTACTAATGGTTTTTACTTAATCTCTTACATTTGTGTCTTCTTTCTCTCACTCTCCAAAATCCCAGTTCTTGACAATAGCAACATAATTGCTTATTTGTTTATCCTGTACTACACAAAGACAATCTCAGAATAAAATACCAGCACTACTACAAACACTATGATTAGTGAAACTAATTTGTGGCGAGTTTATTTTGTAATTGTACCTACTCTAGGTAGGTACAGTTAAATTCAGTGATATGCTGGTGAATGTTCAGTAATCATATTCTGAAAACAAAGAAACCTGAAAACAAAATCAAAATGAGCAAAAGCCTGATTTATAGCATTTGCTGATTTCCATGGTGCAAATAAAGCTTCCCAGGTGGCAGTAGGGATAGAGAATCTGCTTGCCAATGTAGAAGACTTCAGAGATGTGGGTTCAATCCCTGGGTTGGGGATATTCCCTGGAGTAGGAAATGGCAACCCACTCCAGTATTGTTTCCTGGAAAATTCCATGGACAGAGGAGACTGGTGGGTACAGACCATGAAGACACAGAGTTGGACATGATTGAGTGACTAAGCACAGGGTAGCATGTGGTGCAAATACATCCATGGTGACTGTTTGATGCCACTGAAGCAGATTTGGGGACAGATGTGCACAGCTTGTGAGAACCGGGCTGGCTGGCTCCCATGCACCCTCAGGGGATTCCTCTGCCTGATGACACTCAAAAGGGTTCCTCACTGTGAGGTGTCACCTACTGGACACAGAGTCAGGATCATTTTCCCATTTCATGTTAAAGTTTCAGGGATTGCTTTCTAAATTTAAATTTTGTTTTATAATTATGCAAAATATTTGTGGTTTCAAAGTCAAATCTACAAATATTCAAATAAATCTAGCTTCCATTCTTACCACCTTCACCCCAAGTCTTCCCTCCCCCATAGATAACTGATTATTTAAAAATATTTTTACAGATATTTATATGTATAAATGTATACTCACCTTCTTAATATATTTAAATATTATTATATATAATTATATATTTATATAGTTTCATCTGTCTATATTTAGATGCTTTCATCTAAGCACACTTTCCTATATCTTGCTGTTTTCACTTAACAAAATATCCTGAAGGTCATTTCATAGCTATGTACAAAGATATACTTTGTTCATTTTGAACTAAGTAAACATTATTTTCCGAATGGACTCTGGCTTATTTAACTAGTTTCTTATTGATGAACAGTTGAGTTCCTTCCAATAATCAAAAAAAAAAAATTACAATTGGAGGAAAATTGCTTTACAATGTTGGTTTCTGCCATACAACAACACAAATCTGTCTAATTAAATATTTAGGTTGGTGAAAAAGTAATTGTGGTTTCAGACTGTGATTTTTAAATCATTATAACTAGGCTCAACTATATCTTTATTAATCAAAATAGAAACCATTACAATTAACACATTTTTGCCAATGAGAAATAAATTTGTTTCTTTTTGTAGCATAAAAATCCGTGTTTCGGGATTTAACAAACTTTTGGAAAGCATTTTCTGCCTCCTGCTGCTTGTGGAAGCGTTTTCCCCGCAAAAAGTTGTGGAGATGCTTGAAGAAGTATCTGGTCGCGTGAAGTAGGTAGTCTCATGACTATGGCATCTGTAGCCCAATTCATTCAAATTTTGAAGTGTTGGCTGTGCGATGTGTGGTTGGGATTTGTTGTGGAGAAGAATTAGGCCCTTTCTGTTGACCGATGCCGGCTGCAGGCATTGCAATTTTCTGTGCATGTCATCGATTTGCTGAGCATACCTCTCAGATGTAATGGTTTTGTCAGGATTCAGAAAGCTGCAGTGGATTGGATGGACAGCAGATCACCACTGACTAGGACCTTTTTGGTGCAGGTTTGGCTTTGGGAAGTGCTTTGAAGCTTCTCCTTGGTCCAGCCACTGAACTCAGTTCAGTTCAGTTCAGTTCAGTCGCTCAGTCGTGTCCGACTCTCCACGACCCCATGAATCACAGCACGCCAGGCCTCCCTGTCCATCACCAACTCCCGAAGTTCATTCAAACTCATGTCCATCGAGTTGGTGATGCCATCCAGCCATCTCATTCTCTGTCGTCCCCTTCTCCTCCCGCCCCCAATCCTTCCCAGCATCAGAGTCTTTTCCAGTGAGTCAACTCGTCGCATGAGGTGGCCAAAGTATTGCAGTTTCAGCTTTAGCATCAGTCCTCCCAATGAACACCCAGGACTGATCTCCTTTAGAATGGACTGGTTGGATCTCCTTGCAGTCCAAGGGACTCTCAAGAGTCTTCTCCAACACCACAGCTCAAAAGCATCAATTCTTCGGTGATCAGCTTTTTTCACAGTCCAACTCTCACATCCATACATGACCATGGGAAAAACCATAGCCTTGACTAGACGGGCCTTTGTTGCAAAGTAATGTCTCTGCTTTTCAATACACTATCAAGGTTGGTCATAACTTTCCTTCCAAGGAGTAAGCGTCTTTTAATTTCATGGCTGCAATCAGCATCTGCAGTGATTTTGGAGCCCAAAAAAATAAAGTCTGACACTGTTTCCACTGTTTTTCCATCTATTTCCCATGAAGTGATGGGACCAGATGCCATGATCTTTGTTTTCTGAATGTTGAGCTTCAAGCCAGCCTTTTCACTCTCCTCTTTCACTTTCTTCAAGAGGCTTTTGAGTTCCTCTTCACTTTCTGCCATAAGGGTGGTGTCATCTGCATATCTGAGATTATTGATATTTCTCCCAGCAATCTTGATTCCAGCTTGTGCTTCTTCCAGCCCAGCGTTCCTCGTGATGTACTCTGCATAGAAGTTAAATAAGCAAGGTGACAATATACAGCCTTGACGTACTCCTTTTCCTATTTGGAACCAGTCTGTTGTTCCATGTACAGCTCTGACTGTTGCTTCCTGACCTGCATACAGGTTTCTCAAGAGGCAGGTCAGGTGGTCTGGGATTCCCATCTCTTTCAGAATGTTCCACAGTTTATTGTGATCCACACAGTCAAAGGCTTTGGCATAGTCAATGAAGCAGAAATAGATGTTTTTCTGGAACTCTCTTGCTTTCTCCATGATCCAGCGGATGTTCGCAATTTGATCTCTGGTGCCTCTGCCTTTTCTAAAACCTGCTTGAACATCTGGGAGTTCACGGTTAACATATTGCTGAAGTCTGGCCTGGAGAATTTTGAGCATGACTTTACCAGTGTGTGAGATGAGTACAACTGTGCGGTAGTTTGAGCATTCTTTGGCATTGCCTTTCTTTGGGATTGGAATGAAGACTGACCTTTTCCAGTCCTGTGGCCACTGCTGAGTTTTACAAATTTGCTGGCATATTGAGTGCAGCACTTTCACAGCATCATCTTTCAAGATTTGAAATAGCTCAACTGGAATTCCATCACCTCCACTAGCTTTGTTCGTAGTGATGCTTTCTAAGGCCCACTTGACTTCACATTCGAAGATGTCTGGCTCTAGGTCAGTGATCACATTATCGTGACTATCCTGGTCGTGAAGATCTTTTTTGTACAGTTCTTCTGTGTATTCTTGCCACCTCTTCTTAATATCTTCTGCTTCTGTTAGGTCCATACCATTTCTGTCCTTCATCGAGCCCATCTTTGCATGAAATGTTACCTTGGAATCTCTAATTTTCTTGAAGAGATCTCTTGTTTTTCCTAGTCTGTTGTTTTCCTCTATTTCTTTGCATTGATCACTGAGGAAGGCTTTCCTATCTCTCCTTGCTATTCTTTGGAACTCTGCATTCAGATGCTTATATCTTTCCTTTTCTCCTTTGCTTTTCACTTCTCTTCTTTTCACAGCTATTTGTAAGGCCTCCTCAGACAGCCATTTTGCTTTTTTGCATTTCTTTTCCATGGGGATGGTCTTGGTCCCTGTCTCCTGTACAATGTCACGAACCTCTGTCCAGAGTTCATCAGGCACTCTATCTATCAGATCTAGTCCCTTAAATCTCTTTCTAACTTCCACTGTATAATCATAAGGGATTTGATTTAGGTCATATCTGAATGGTCTAGTGGTTTTCCCTGCTTTCTTCAATTTAAGTCTGAATTTGGCAATAAGGAGTTCACGATCTGACCCACAGTCAGCTCCTGGTCTTGTTTTTACTAATTGTATAGAGCTTCTCCATCTTTGGCTGCAAAGAATATAATCAATCTGATTTTGGTGTTGACCATCTGGTGATGTCCATGTGTAGTCTTCTCTTGTGTTGTTGGAAGAGGGTGTTTGCTATGACCAGTGCATTCTCTTGACAAAACTCTATTAGCCTTTGCCCTGCTTCATTCTGTGCTCCAAGGCCAAATTTGCCTGTTACTCCAGGTGTTTCTTGACTTCCTACTTTTGCATTCCAGTCTCCTATAATGAAAAGGACATCTTTTTTGGGTGTTCATTCTAAAAGGTCTTGTAGGTCTTCATAGAACCGTTCAACTTCGGCTTCTTCAGCGTTACTGGTTGGGGCATAGGCCTGGATGACTGTAATATTGAATGGTTTGCCTTGGAAACGAACAGAAATCATTCTGTCGTTTTTAAGATTGCATCCAAGTACTGCATTTCAGACTCTTTTGTTGACCATGATGGCTACTCCATTTCTTCTAAGGGATTCCTGCCCACAGTAGTAGATATAAAGGTCATCTGAGTTAAATTTACCCATTCCTGGCCCCGGCGGCGCAGACGCGAGATACACTGGCCCCAGCGGCCCCCAGACGCGAGAGATGCCAGACGCGGCGGCGCCCAGACGTGAGAGACACTGGTCCCGGTGCAACTGACCACGCAAAGAGGCGCGGCCGAGAGGAGCTACTCCATGCCTGAGGCCAGGGCCGGTGGCCGAGAGGAGCTACCCCACATCCATAGGCAGTGGCTATTGGATGGCCAAGAGGAGCTACTCCACGTTCAAGGTCAGGAGGGGCGGCCTTGAGGAGATACCCCTTGTCCAAGGTAAAGTGCAGTGGCTGCGCTTTTTTGGAGCAGCTGTGAAGAGATATCCCATGCCCAAGGTAAGAGAAAAGCAAATAAGATGGTAGGTATTGCTAGGGGGCATCAGAGGGCAGACACACTGAAATCATAATCACAGGAAATTAGTCAATCTGATCACATGGACCACAGCCGAATGTGGTCCACTGGAGAAGGGAATGGCAAACCACTTCAGTATACTTGCCTTGAGAACCCCATGAAATGATAGGATACTGAATGAGGAATTCCCCAGGTCGGTAGGTGCCCAATATGCTACTGGAGCTCAGTGGAGAAATAACTATAGAAGGAATGAAGGGATGGAGCAAAAGCAAAACCAATACCCAGTTGTGGATGTGACTGGTGATAAAAACAAGGTCCGGTGCTGTAAAGAGCAATATTGCATAGGAACCTGGAATGTTAGGTCCATGAATCAAGGCAAATTGGAAGTGGTCAAACAGGAGATGGCAAGAGTGAACGTCGACATTCTAGGAATCAGTGAATTAAAATGGACTGGAATGGGTGAATTTAACTCAGCCACTGAACTGGTCTTCACTAATTGCTGTATAAAATCCACGTTTCGTTGCACATCACAATCCAATTGCAAAATGGTTTGTTGTTGCATAGAATAAGAGAATATGACACTTCAAAACGATGGTTTTTTAAAATTTTTGGTCTGCTCATGAGGCACCCACTTACTGAGATTTTTCACCTTTCCAATTTGCTTCAAATGCTAAATGACCTTAAAATGGCTGACACTGAGTTCTTGGCAACTTCTCGTGTAGATGTAAGAGGATCAGCTTCGATGATTCTCTCAACTGGTCTTTGACAAATTCCAAAGGCCGGCCACTGCGCTCCTCATCTTCAAGGCTCTCATCTCTTTTGCAAAACTTCTTCAAACACTGTACGTTTGTTAGCAGTTCCTGAGCCAAATGCATTGTTGATGTTGGCAAGTTGTCTCCACTACTTTATGACTTATTTTGAACTAGGGTATGAAAATTGCTTGAATTTGCTTTTTGTCTAACATCGTTTCTCTAGTTTAAAATAAATATAAAATAAATAGCCAATAATAAGTCATTAACAAAAAAATAAAGTGAGAAATGCATATTAATATGATGTATAACATAACCACATTTATTTAAGAATGCATTTCAATGTCAAACAGCAAATTTCAACAATGCAAAACCACAGTTACTTCTGCACCAATCTAATATCTATCCCCTCCCTCTTGAGCCTCCCTTCACTCCTCCCATCCCTCCCCTCTAAGTCATCAAGGAGCACCAGACTGGGTTTCCTGTGTTATATAGGAGCTACTCACTAGCTATCTCTTTTACCCTTGATAGTGTATATATGTCAGTGCTACTTTCTTAATTCATCCCACCCTCACCTTCCCATAGTGTGTCTACAAGTCTGTTCTCTATGCCTGTGTCTCTGTTCCTTCCCTGCTAATAGGTTCATCACTACCATTTTTCTAGATTCCATATAAACATGTTCATATATGATATTTGTTTTTCTCTGACTTGCTTCACTCTGTATAACAGGCTTTAAGTTCATCCACCTCAATAGAACTGACTCAAACTCATTTCTTTTTAATGGCTGTGTAATATTCAAATATTGGAGCTCCTTCCAGTAATTTTTAAAAATTTATTTTTTTGAGGTTGACTAAATAGTACATTCAATAATTCAAAATTCAGATGCTGCAAAAGAGTATGCAGTGAAAATACCCTTTTCGCTTCTTTTTCCCAGACAGCTATATCCTATCTTTAGAGGCAACATGGTGTTTCATATGTGTTTAGCCTACAGATTCTCCTATTTGTGCTTGCAAGGTGAAGACTGTTATTAACAATTTTATTTAGTAAGGGGGATAAAAAAGAAGGAGTGCGCTCAAATATTCAATCAATTTCAGTCAATGATGTCATTAGATATGGGATTAGGCATTAGGTTTTCAATTGCAGTTGGCTTTTCTATTATATGCGTTTGCATTCCCCTTTCCAACTTCAAGAGAAGACTCTTGAGAGTCCCTTGGACTGCAGGGAGATCAAACCAGTCAATTCTAAAGGAAACCAACCCTGAATATTCATTGGAAGGGCTGATGCTGAAGCTCCAATACTTTGACCACCTGATACTAAGAACTGACTCATTGGAAAAGACCCTGATGCTGGGAAAGATTGAAGGCAGGAGGAGAAGGGGATGACAGAGGATGAGATTGTTGGATGGCATCACTGACTCAATGGACATAAGTTTGAGCAAGGTCCAGGAATTGGTGATGGACAGGGAAACCTAGAATGCTGCAGTGCATGGGGTCACAGAGTTGGACACCATTAAGGGACTGAACTGAATTGAACTTCCAACTTCCACATCAAAATAGCAGAGTGACAGATTTGTCAAATTACCTTTGTCTGGTTTGGAATAAGGGAATGATGATTTAAGAGGAGTAATGATGAATTTTCTCTAATTATTATGTTCTAATATGGACAGAGATAGTGACATGCCAAGAATTAACCATTCTCTAAAGTAAATAAAATTGATTTAGATGTGTCTTTGAAAATATACAAAAGACACACATTTTGTTTTACTAAAAGCAGTGTAACAAAAGCCTAGCACTACAAAGGAAAAATCTAGACATATCCCAATTAGCAACTACCAATATTATGCAATACATATAGTGATGAGAGTTCATGGCATCTTGTAGGGAGAAAAGTTCAAAAGTTCCTTCATGTTTTGCATGGTCCATGCTTCCCAGTAATCTAGCCCCAGTGTGGTCTCTCACACTGAGTCAGGGCTGACTCTTGTGGCCAACAGAATATGGAGGAAGTGACAGTGTGTGGCTTCCAAGGCTGTATCATAAAAGGTACTGTAACTTCTGTCTTGTTCTCTTCAATTTCTTGCCCTGAGGGAAGCCAGCCACCAGCTTGGGAGTACACTCAAGTAGTTCTGTGGAAAGATCCAGAAGAGGAGGAACTGACTAACAGCCATATCCACTTGAATCCACATGAGTGAGGCTCCTTGAAAGTGCATCTTTCAGCCCTAGTTTGACAACTGCAGATGGTGCAGCCTTGGCTGTATTTGACTGCATCTCCATGAGAGACCTGACCCAGAACTGCTCAGCTGTGCCCTCTGGAATCCTAGAGCCACAGACAGATCAGCAATACTCCCACTGTTTTATATTACTAAGTATCTTTTTGGGGGGGTGGCTGTTACTCAGCACTAGATAATTAATATACTATCTGATTCATTCGTTAGTAGGAAACAATAATTTTCACAATAAATTTGCAAAAACAGCCATTTTCTGAAATAATAATTATTGTTCTTTTCAGATTAAAACAAATTGAAACATACAATAAAACTGCAAGAAAAAGTAGAAAGCATCTTCAACCTACTATTGTAACTGAATGTGGGGTCTGGATGCTTGCCACTCAAAAGCTAACAAAGAGGCCAGTTTGGTGGAAAGGAAAGTTTGCTTTATTTTGGATGCCGGCAACCAGGAAGTGAGAGGGATAGGCTACATGTAGAAATAGCACAGTTGGCTCTGATAGTCATTTTGAAATTGGTCATCAGTGGTCTGACCTATGTCATCTTGATTGATTTAAGTACAGTTAATCTTCAGTTCTGGAGAAGACTCTTGAGAGTCCCTTGGACTGCAAGGAGATCCAACCAGTCCATTCTAAAGGAGATCAATCCTGGGTGTTCATTGGAAGAACTGATGCTAAAGCTGAAACTGCAATACTTTGGCCACCTCATGCGATGAGTTGACTCACTGGAAAAGACTCTGATGCTGGGAAGGATTGGAGGCGGGAGGAGGGGACAACAGAGAATGAGATGGCTGGATGGCATCACCGACTCGCTGGACATGAGTTTGAGTGAACTCCGGGAGTTGGTGATGGACGGGGAGGCCTGGCGTGCTGTGCTTCATGGGGTCGCAAAGAGTTGGACATGACTGAGCGACTGAACTGAACTGAACTGAACTGAATCTTCAGTTCCTGGCTTTCTTGGTGGCTCAGATGATAAAGAATCCACCTGCAATGCAGGAGACCTGGTTTTGATCCCTGGGTTGGGACGATCCCCTGGAGGAGAGCATGGCGACCAACTCCAGTATTCCTGCCTGGAGAATCCCCATGGACAAAGGTGCTTGGTGGGCTACAGTCCATGTGTCACAAAGAGTGGGACAGGTACAGCACAATCCAGGGTCAGTTTGTTTCCCTTTCTTGAGGCCAGTTCTCAGTGGCAGCTTATGTCTGGTCATCGGGTAGTTACCTTTTCCCACCTGACGGGGGTTTCAGTATCTGCAAAAGAGCTCACAGGATATGATAGTCCTTGAGAAGGAACTAAAGGTCTTTGACTATTCTTAATGACTATATTATTATTATTTGGTCTTTTTTGACTGTTTTCTTTTGTTTCTGCATTTTTTCTCTTCCCTAATTAAATTTATTTGTCTAAAGTTTTCCACAAACAAAAGGCAGGCAGAGGACATGGGGGTTCAGGATCATACAGTCCTGCTCTATTTCACTGCTACACGGAATATATTGTCCCAGTTATACCATTTAAAAATCCAAGATGCAGAGAGGGAAGAAACTTCCCCAAGTTCAGTTCAGTTCAGTGGCTCAGTCATGTCCGACCCTTTGCGACCCCATGAATCGCAGCACACCAGGCCTCCCAGTCCATCACCAACTCCCGGAGTCCACTCAAACTCATGTCCATCGAGTCAGTGATGCCATCCAGCTATCTCATCCTCTATCATCCCCTTCTCCTCCTTCCCCCTGTCCCTCCTAGCATCAGGGTCTTTTCCAATGAGTCAACTCGTCACATGAGGTGGCCAAAGTATTGGAGTTTCAGTTTCAGCATCAGTCCTTCCAATGAACATCCAGGACTGATCTTCTTTAGGATGAACTGGTTGAATCTCCTTGCAGTCCAAGGGACTTTCAAGAGTCTTCTCCAACACCACAGTTCAAAAGCATCAATTCTTCAGTGCTCAGCTTTCTTCACAGTCCAGCTCTTACATCCATACACTGGAAAAAGTTATACAGCTATTAATTGGTATAAGCAGTATATGAACACAAGCCTGTTTAACTCAACTATATACTTCTGTATATTCTGCTAATCTTAAAAGAATAAAAAAATCTACAACAGAATGAATATATGTATATGCATAACTGAATCACTTTGCTGTACATCTGAAATTAACACATGTTTGCAAATCAACTATGCTTCAATGAAATCAAAATAAAAAATTTAAAAAGGAAATAAAAACGAATACCTTTTAAGTGAAAACTCTCTGAAGAGCAAAAATATCACTAAGCCTTGGTTTCTGCTCATTTATTCATCTAATGTTTAACAAATAGCTTTTGAACACCTGTTATGTATTAGGCTCTGTGGTAGGGAAACAGAGGTGAACCAGAGAGACATACCTGGTTTCTGCTTTCATGGAGATTATGGTGTAATGGAAGACATTGACATCAAACACACACAATGAAGTAAACACACAATGAAGACAGTAGGTTCAAATTGCTATGCTAAGAAGTGTGTAAGAGAAAGAATACCATAATTGAAAACAATTTAAGTTGATAGGTCTGGAAAAACTGGATATTTTAGTTGAGATCTGTAAGAGGTAGGAGTTAGCCAGATGAAGACCAGGTATCAGAATATTTCAGACAAAGGGAACATCACAGGCTAAGAACTTTCTGGAATCAAAGATAGTGTCTCCGGAGAGTAATTCATAAAGTGGAGAAAAGTGTGAGGTGACTCTGGAGAAGGGCTGAGGCCAGATCACATGCATGACTTAGCCTAGGACGTGCTACAAGCTTTCATTTCAGAAGCAAAGGGAAGCTCAGAGGGACTTGTCATTTCTGATTTGCATGTAAAGATCTTTCTAGCTGCTATGCTGGGGAAAGATAGAGAAGGTGAGAGAAGAGGTTGGGTACCAGCAGGGAGGTTCTTGCAGCTCTGCGGTTGGTACAATGACATGGCGCAGTGAACTAGGGTGATTCAAGTGGTTTGAGATTGGCTTGGAGACCTGGTAACAGATGAAGGAATGCTTGCAGAAATGAGCAGCAGGCTGCTCAAAGTGACTTTTATGAAAGGGGGGAAAGACTAGAGGAAGAACAGATTTTCCTGGGGTACTAAGAATTGGTTGGTGTGTTGTGATTGTCAGTTTCACAGTGGCAAGATGAAAGAACGTGGTCATTTCTTGGGAAATAACTTGTCTTACATTCAGTTCTATTTTTGACAGCAACCAGCTGCTTACCGATACCATTTATCAACCATTATCTAGGTCCTCTGCTTTTCTTCTGCTAATAAGTTTTATGTTTGAGGATCTCAAACTACAGATAAGGAAGCACTCTAGCTGGATAGCACTTAAGGATTAAATGAGCCATGCTAACTATATTTGAGCAGTCACCTGAAGGTCTCCTTTGAAGGAAATACCCCTACACTTTTCCTTTTTGGTCACTGCCAAGGGAGTAGGGGCTTTTGTTCTTAAAGATCATTTGTTTGTGATAAAAATCTATACTGTTTACTCCTCTTCTGCACACTGCCTCTGGATGTTTTCTGAGTAAAACAGTCATTTAACTGGTGAAACACAGAACTATTTCATTACAGAGCATGCACATTTGAGGTAGATACACCATTTATTTATTCAGTTATTTTAATATTGCTAGTTCCAAAGAGATATAGTTATGGAGATTTCCCCATTATAGAATCTGAGAGAATAATTCACCTTTCACACATTTAGCAGATGTTCTTGGGGCAAAAAGATATACATATAATTCTTCAGATAAAATATTTGAGTAAAAATAAGCTCTAGCTATTGAAATGTAGAAAAGAAAAAATAAAGTAATATTTTAAAAAGTTGAGGAAAATTCTCAAGAAAAACACTTCTCATACAATTCTTTGGTTACTTAATTTTTCTAAAAATGTTTCTCAGAGAAGTCATGCTTTCTGAACAACAGAAAGAACTGTTTTTTTCCTTGAGAATTTCTATTCCTTAACTTGGTCTCCTTGCCAGTGGACTTTCTCTCAAATCACACACATTTTCTCTAAGTACAGTTGGCAGCTTCAAAGACATAAACTCATTAGTTGCAGGCACTGTCGTACAGAAGAGAGAGGCCTGGCCTGGGCATGTGCCATCTTCCTGGGAGGCAACTTCCTACCTGAATCCACCAACTGGGGTCCATTTCTTTTGATTATATTTTATTTATTTATTAAAAATTGATTGCCGTATAGTTGATTTACAATGTTGTATTAGTTTCAGGGGTACAGCAAAATGAATCAGTTTTATAGATATCCAATAATTTTTAGATTCTTTCCCCATAAAGACCATTATAGAGTATTGAGCAGAGTTCCCTGTTATTTACAGCAGGTTCTTGTTAGTTCCCTATTTTATATAGAGTAGTGTGTATATGTCAACCCCAGTCTCTCAATTTGTCCCTCCTCCACTTTATCCCCTGTTAACCATAAGTTGTTTTTTATAACCATGATTCTACTTCTGTTTTATAAATAAGTTCATTTGCATCCTGTCTTTTAGATTCTACATATAAGTGATATCATTACTATGCTTGTCTTTCTGACTTACTTCACTCAGTATGACAGTCTCTAGGTCTATCCATGTTGCTGCAGATGGTATTATTTTGTTTTTTTTTTTATGACTGAGAAATATTCTGTTGTATATATATACCACATCATGTTTATCCATTCCTCTGTTGATGGACATTAAAGTTGTTTCAAAATCCTGGCTATTGTAAATAGTGCTGCAATGAAGATTGGGGTGCGGGTATCTTTTCAATTTACAATTTTCTCAGGGTAAATGCCTAGGAGGTGGTGCTGCCTGCCAATGTGGGAAGTGTAAGAGATGCAGGTTCAATTTCTGGGTCAGCAAGATCCCTTGGAAGAGGGCATGACAACCCATTCCAGTATTCTTGCCTGGAGAATCCCATGGACAGAGGAGCCTGGCAGGCTAAAGTCCACAGGGTTGGTCATGATTGAAGCAACTTAATATGCATGCATGCATGCCTAGGATTGGGATTGCTGGGTCATATGATAGTTTTAGTTTTTCAAGGAGCCTTCATACAGTTTTCCACAGTGGTTTTACCAATTTACATTCCCAACCATAAAGTAGGAGGGTTTCATTTCTTTTTAGAGAAGTAAAACTATTGGTGATTCTTGCCTGAGTGTGTTTATGTGAGGATTAATGAGCTGGGTGTGAGTTCAGAAACCAACGAGGACGACACCAAGGGAAGATCTCATTCTGGTTCCTCTTTCTTGGAGAAAGTTTTCAACAGCCCCTTTTCGCAACCCTGCAGTTACTACCTTGGCAAAGATCACCTTCCTCTCTGCCCTGGATGCTTGAGCAGTCTCCCTGACTCCAACCTCGTGCTCCTCCAGTCTTTCTCCAACAAGCTGCCACTGCAGCCTTTCCCAAATGCAAATCTCAAGAGGCTGAGCTGCTACCTAAACCTAGTCGTGCCTCCCTGTGTCTCACAGAAAACCCCAGGTTTTGTTAAATGACTTCAGTATCCCCCACCCCCAACCAGCCAGCTGTTCTGGCCTCACTGCTTCAGCTATACTTGCTCACCTTCCATCCTTCAAACCCATCCATGGTCATGTTCTTCTGGGCCTTTGCAGAAGCTGTTTTCTCTTCCTAGAATCTGCTTGCCCTAGTCAACCACATGAACCATTCTTACGTACTTTTCTTGCCTTAGTTTAAGCCTCACTACTTCTTCCCTGAGTCCCCTCCCCCCTGTTTTCCTTACCTCATTTATTTATTCTGTTTCCTGGTTGTTTGGGTCCCATCCCAATTACAGACCCTCTGCTGTTTTGCAATTCCACATTTTGTGGAGCCAGGTGTTCCAGGTCTTGGCAGTCTGAGGAGACATGCAACCACCTTCAGCTCAGTGCCCCTTTCAAAGGGCTCTTCTCCCATCTCTGTTCACAGGCTTCTCTTCTCAAAGAATTTCTGGGAGTTCCAGGATGGGGGATCATAGCTGGGTCCTTGAGTCCTTGCTCCATTTTGCTATGTGGCCTGCCAGGCAGTTGGTGACTGACTGACTCCCTCGCCCTCTGAAGCTTCAGTTGGAACCATCCTGGAGGTTGGCCGCCATCACATACGTGGGGGGAAGGGATGTGGGCGGCCTGAGGTGAGTGGTGCTGCCTTCTCTGCCTCCACCAGCTGCCTGGTCTCCTTTGGTGTCTGTTTGAGTCAGAAGAAGATTCCTTCCCTTTGTGGAATGTTCATCCAGGGCTGGAAGCCTCAGAGAGTGACAGAGGGAAAGATGACTATGTTGTTGGTTTATGCTGTTGTCTCCCCAGACACATGATGCTGTGAATATGGGCTGGGGACTTGTCCAGTGGAAAGCTGTATTATTGATGGTCTCTACAAAGGGGAAGATAGGAAATGGTTAATACGAATACAGGGATCTTGGCTTTTCTGAAATATGCATTACTGGGAGCAGGGGGAGGTGTGGAGCCTGTTGAATGTCATTTTTACATTTATACTTGTTTTTAAATCCCAGGGACTGTGACAGCAGGCATCCTAGAATTTCCAGAAATCACAGTCTAGACTAGAGATAAGACCCTCTAGTCTCTCTGGTTAGTCGTCTTCCCTTCTTCTTCCCTCATCAGAAGAGGAACTCTTTTTTACAGTTCTGAGGTCTCTGAGGACGTTATTCTGCCTGATGAAAAGGAAGAATTCCTTAGATGAAACAGCAACAGCAAAAAAGAGATGAATATTTCAGATGTAGAGTTAGGGATGTGTCTGAAAATTTCTAGCATAGATGGGGAAGAAGTCCCAATATGTTTTTGTGGTTATACAACCAAAAATTATGTTCACTATGAATGATGTGACTCGACTGGGAAAAGGCAACTGTAGAGTATTTTAAGATGCCTTGGGTATGTAATTATAGATCTAGAAGGCACCATATCTAGCAGAGTGACAGATTAAAAATTATAATGGGTGTTCTTAAGCATATAATTAGCATATTGAACATCGACATTGAACATCAGACCTTAATTAAGTAGAGAGTCTGCTAACAGAGGGCTTTCTGATTTTTATAGTTACATAGGAGCCTTACTCCCCAGTGACGGAAAATTTTATCTAATCATGTAATGTTTCTTTTCCATATCTCTTGAAGCAAGAAATCAAAACTACCCTTTTTTTGCTCTTAGATCTGAGTAAGAGTGAGCAGAGGCGGTGTAGGAGGGAATTTCATTACTCTGTTGGAAAGTAAATTGAATATCTATCATCACGATTTCCTGCTTTATCTGAAATAATTTCACATGTGACTCTTTGGAGCATTAGAGTAACTTTTAAAATACTTACTGCTTTTTCTTATACTGCTGACGTAAGAAGTCAACACCCCTCCCTCCCTTCTTTTTTCCCTTCCTTCCCTCTTCTTTCTTCCTTTCCTCTTTCTTTTTCTCTCCTTACTTCCCCCTTTCTCTCCCTCCATCTCCACTTTTTCTTTGTCATGATCTGTTTAGAAGTCATTTTGCTTTATAGCCAAGGGTAACCTCATCACTGAGCAATGCTCTATTTATATAAGTCTGTCTCTCAGAGTCTGTCTGTAGCTTACACAAATCCCCAATGCAGGAGGCAGGATATAAAATTGAATACCATCATGTAATATCCCCAAGGGGACTTGTTTAGTGTTTTCTTATCCAGTTACCCATGGCTACAGGGAAAGATTTTTCAAAATTCAATACAAATTGTGTTAGCTTGTTTTTCATCTTGACACCCTTGAGTCTTCTTTGATCACAGTAGATTTTAGAATAAAGGAAAAAAAATATTCCTTTTAATCTGTCAATGCCAAGGGGCACCCAGATAGTTAGCTCACTGTGCTTGCACAGAGCTGTTAATTGTATGGAAGGACAGAGTTATCTCAGAGTAAGCATTTTGGGATCTCAATAAATGCTGTTTGCTCTGCTCAGTGTCAGAAGGGCCTTGGGCACTAGCCAGAGGGAATTAATTATGGAAGGACCTTATTAGGAAATAATTTCTCTGAAAAACAATTGCATTTTTTCTAACACTGATCAAGCATTAATTAATCAACAGGTATTTAATATGTGAACCGTGAACTTCCAGATGTTCAAGCTGGTTTTGGAAAAGGCAGAGGAACCAGAGATCAAATTGCCAACATCCGCTGGATCATGGAAAAAGCAAGAGAGTTCCAGAAAGACATCTATTTCTGCTTTATTGACTATGCCAAATTTTTGACTATGTGGATCACAATAAACTGTGGAAAAATCTGAAAGAGGTGGGAATACCAGACCACCTGACCTGCCTCTAGAGAAACCTATATGCAGGTCAGGAAGCAACAGTTAGAACTGGACATGGAACAACAGACTGGTTCCAAATAGGAAAAGGAGCACGTCAAGGTTGTATATTGTCACCTGCTTATTTAACTTATATACAGAGTACATCATGAGGAATGCTGGGCTGGAAGAAGCACAAGCTGGAGTCAAGATTGCCGGGAGAAATATTAACCACCACTTTCAACCATCCTTATGGCAGAAAGTGAATAACTAAAGGGCCTCTTGATGACGGTGAAAGAGGAGAGTGAAAAAATTGGCTTAAAGCTCAACATTCAGAAAACAAAGATCATGGCATCTTGTCCCATCACTTCATGGGAAATAGATGGGGAACAGTGGCTGACTTTAATTTTTTGGCTCCAAAATCACTGCAGATGGTGACTGTAGCCTTGAAATTAAAAGACGCTTACTCCTTGGAAGGAAAGTTATGGCCACTAGACAGCATATTAAAAAGCAGAGACATTACTTTGCCAACAAAGGTCCATCTAGTCAAGGCTATGGTTTTTCCAGTGGTCATGTATGGATGTGAGAGTTGGACTATAAAGAAAGCGGAACACCGAAGAATTGATGCTTTTGAACTGTGATATTAGAGAAGACTCTTGAGAGTCCCTTGGACTGCAAGGAGACCCAACCAGTCCATCCTAAAGGAGATCAGTCCTAAGTGTTCATTGGAAGGACTGATGTTGAAGCTGAAACTCCAATACTTTGACCACCTGATGCGAAGAGCTGACTCATTGGAAAAGACCCTGATGCTGGGAAAGATTGAGGGCAGGAGGAGGAGATGACAAGAGATGAGATGGTTGGATGGTGTCACCGACTCAGTGGACATGAGTTTGGGTAAACTCCAGGAGTTGGTGATGGACAAGGAGGCCTGGCATGCTGCCACGGGTTCGCAAAGAGTTGGACACAACTGAGCGACTGAACTGAACTGAATTATTGAGAAACTATAATGTTTTGTGTACTTTAATCTATTCTGTAAAACAGTGTCAGTCACATGCTTGGCTTTCTTTGGGTTCTTAAGCTGTAGTCACCCCACAGGAGCCAGAGACTCCATAATTTGAAGAGAAGGATAGAAAACAGCATCCTCATGGTTCATAGGATGCTAGAACTCTTCAAATCTCACTGAGGACATTAAGACGCAGTTAACATAAAAAACTAGGTGCTCTAATTCATTTTGATTTCCCTGAAGTAATTGTATAACTGAAGGGGTCAGACTCCATACAGTTTAGAAAAAGAAAACCAAACAAGTGAGGTTTGTTTTTATTTGTCATGATGAGAGAAGGGCTTGTGGTTTTCAGCATATACCAAGAAAGAGGTCCTTAGTGAAGCAGTCATAGTCAGACCCACTCCTACAGTCTGAGGGAAATGTGTCATGGAATTTGCCATGGAAAACCATCAAGTTCCCTTGGCTGTGGTTCTATGTTCAACACACGACCTTGGGAATGCATATATTCCCCTAGGGGCTGAAAGACCATGGTGGATGAGTCAGGATGTACCAAAATTCAGGACTCCTCCCCTGCCTGCCCTAGAGTATGCAGGCATAGTGCAAAGATATTGTAGGTTGAGTCCCAGACCACTACAATAAAGTGAGTTTTGCAAATTGCTTGGTTTCCCAGTGCATAGGTTTACACTGTACTGTAGGTAATTAAGTGTGCAAAAGCATTATGTCTAAAATGTACATACTTTGATTAAAAAGTACTTCATTGATTAAAAAAATTGCTAGCCATCTGAGCCATCAGTTCAGTTCAGTTCAGTTGCTCAGTCGTGTCCGACTCTTTGCGACCCCATGAATCACGGCACGCCAGGCCTCCCTGTCCATCACCAACTCCCAGGGTTCACTCACACTCACCTCCATCGATTCGGTGATGCCATCCAGCCATCTCATTCTCTGTCGTCCCCTTCTCCTCCCGCCCCCAATCCCTCCCAGCATCAGAGTCTTTTCCAGTGAGTCAACTCATCGCATGAGGTGGCCAAAGTATTGGAGTTTCAGCTTTAGCATCAGTCCTTCCAATGAACACCCAGGATTGATCTCCCTTAGAATGGACTGGTTGGATCTCCTTGCAGTCCAAGGGACTCTCAAGAGTCTTCTCCAACACCACAATTCAAAAGCATCAATTCTTCCATGATCAGCTTTCTTCACAGTCCAACTCTCACATCCATACATGACCACGGGAAAAACCGTAGCCTTGACTAGATGGACATTTGTTGGCAAAGTAACGTCTCTGCTTTTTAATATACTATCTAGGTTGGTCATAACTTTCCTTCCAAGGAGTAAGCGTCTTTTAATTTCATGGCTGCAATCAGCATCTGCATGATTTTGGAGCCCAAAAAAATAAAGTCTGACACTGTTTCCACCGTTTGCCCATCTATTTCCCATGAAGTGATGGGACCAGATGCCATGATCTTTGTTTTCTGAATGTTGAGCTTCAAGCCAGCCTTTTCACTCTCCTCTTTCACTTTCTTCAAGAGGCTTTTGAGTTCCTCTTCACTTTCTGCCATAAGGATGGTGTCATCTGCATATCTGAGGTAATTGATATTTCTCCCAGCAATCTTGATTCCAGCTTGTGCTTCTTCCCGCCCAGAGTTCCTCATGATGTACTCTGCATATAAGTTAAATAAGCAGGGTGACAATATACAACCTTGACGTACTCCTTTTCCTATTTGGAACCAGTCTGTTGTTTCATGTCCAGTTCTAACTGTTGCTTCCTGACCTGCATACCCCGTGGCGCAGACGCGAGAGTCCGGCTCCTGCCCAACTGACCACGCGCAGAAGTGCAGCAGAGAGGAGCTACCCCACGTCCAAGAGGTGGTGGCTGCACGGGTGCAGGAGGGCCGAGAGGAGCTACTCCATGTTCAAGGTCAGGAGGGGCGGCCTTGAGGAGATACCCCTTGTCCAAGGTAAGGTGCAGCAGCTGCGCTTTGCTGGAGCAACTGTGAAGAAATATCTGAGCCATATGGGTGTCATAATCATTTTGTTGGTGGAGAGTCTTGCCTTGGTGTTGAGAGTTGCTGACCAATCAGAATGGTGGTTATTGAAGATGGGAATGACTGTGGCAGTTTCTTAAAATAAGTCACCATGTGAAATTTGTTGCATGGATTGATTCTTTCTTTCATGAACAATTTCTCTGTACCATACAATGTTATTTGATAGTATTTTATCTACTTCTTTCAAAGAACTTCTTTCAGAATTGGAATTGGTCCTCTCAAACCCTGCCATTGCTTTATCAACTAAGTTTATGTAATATTCTAAATCCTTTGTTGTCATTTCAGCAATCGTTATGATGTCTTCACTAGAAGTAGATTCCATCTCAAGAAGCTACTTTCTTTTCTCATCCAAAAGAAGCAATTCCTCGTTCTTGCTTTTTCATGCAACTGCAGCAATTCAGTCACATGTTCAGTCTCAACTTCTAATTCTAGTTCTCTTGTTATTTCCACCACATCTGCAGTTACTTCCTCCACTGAAGTCTTTTTTAAAAAGCAAAGTATAAGTGACTTACAATATTATATTAGTGTCAAGTAACAAAATAGTGATTTTATATTTCTATACATTACAAAACTAGACCATTATAAGTCTAGTTACCACTGTCACAAAAGTTATTACAATATTATTGACTATATTCCCTATGCTGTATATTACACCCTTGTGACCTATTTATTTTTATAACTGCAAGTTTGTATATTTTAATCTTCCTCACATATTTTACTCATCCCCCTGTTCCCATTTCCTTTGCAACCATAGTTTATTCTCTGTGTGTATGACTCTGTGTCTATCTATTCTCCGTATCTATGACTTTTTCTTTTTATGTTTTTTTCATTTGCCTTTTTTTTAATTCACAAGTCATATGGTGTTTGTCTTTCTCTGTTTGACATATTTCACTAAGCATAATGCTTTCTAGTCCATCTATGTTGTTGCAAACAGCAAGATTCATTATTATTCATGGCCGAGTAATATTCCATTGTATATGTATGTACATATGTGTGTGAGTATACACATCTTAATCTATCCATCTATTGATGGATACTTAGGTTGCTTTCTTATCTTGGCTATTGTAAATAATGTAAATAATATTGTAAATAATGCTGCAATAAGCATAGGAATGCATGGTGGTGGTTGAGTTGTTGTCATGTCCGCTCTTGCGATCCCATGGACTGTAGCCAGACAGGTTCTTCTGAATCCAAGGGATTCTCCAGGCAAGAATACTGGAGTGGGTTGCCATTTCCTTCTGCAGGGGGTCTTCCTGACCCAAGAATTGAAGCCAGGTCTCTTGCATTGCAGGCAGATTCTTTACTGACTGAGCTATGAGGGAACCCCTAGGAGTGCAAATATCTTTTCAAATTAGTGGGGTTTTTTGGTTTGGAAAAATATCTAGAAGTGGAATTGCTGAACTGTATGGTAGTAGTATGTTTAATTGTTTGAAGAATCTCCATACTGTTTTCCATAGTGGCTATATCAATCTACATTCTTACCAACAGTGCACAAGGATTTCTTTTTCTCCACATCTTTGGCAACACTTGCTATTCGTTGTCTTTTTGATAATTGCCAGTCTGACAGATATGACAGGTTGTGGCTTTGTTTTGCATCTTCCTGATGATTAGTGATTGAGCATGTTTTCATGTGTTTGTTAGCCATCTGTATGTCTCCTTTGGAAAAATGTCTGTTAAGGTGCTCTGCCCATTTTTCAGTCAGGTTCTTTTTTTTTAAAGATCAAATTATATGTATTTTTTTCTTCTTTTTGGGTATATTTTGAATATTAATCACTTATCACTCCACTGAAATCTTGAACCCATCAAAGTCATCCATGAGAGTTGGAATCAACTTCATCCAAACTCTTGTTAATCACTTCCCATGAATCATGAATATTATTAATGGCATTTAGAATTGTGAATCCCTTTTCAGAACATTTCAATTTACTTTGCTATCAGAGGAATCACTATCTATGACAGCTACAGTCTTATAAAATGTATTTCTTGAATAATGAGACATGAAAGTTGAAATTACTTCTTGATTCATGGGCTCCAAAATGGATGTTGTGTTAGCAGGCCTGAAAACAGTATTAATCTCATACATCTCAATAATAATTCTTGTGTGACCAGGTGCATTGTCCATAAGAAGTAATGTTTTGAACACTATCCTTTTATTCTGACCAGTAGATTTCAGTAGTGGAGTTAAAATATTTAATAAACCATGTTTTAAACAGAATTACTGCCATCCAGGCTTTGTATTACATTTACAGAACACAGGCAGAGATTTGGCAAAATTCTTAAGGGCCCCAGGATTTTTGAACTGCTAAATGAAAGTTGGACCGTGAAGAAAGCTGATCACCGAAGAATTGATACTTTTGAACTGTGTGTTGGAGAAGACTCTTGAGAGTCCCTTGGACTGCAAGGAGATCCAACCAGTCCATTCTAAAGGAGATCGGTCCTGGGTGTTCATTGGAAGGACTGATGCTAAAGCTGAAACTCCAATACTTTGGCCACCTGATGAGAAGAACTGACTCACTGGAAAAGACTCTGATGCTGGGAGGGATTGGGGGCAGGAGGAGAAGGGGACGACAGAATGAGATGGCTGGATGGCATCACCGACTCGATGGCTATGAGTTTGAGTGAACTCCGGGAGTTGGTGATGGACAGGGAGGCCTGGCGTCCTGTGATTCATGGGGTCACAAAGAGTTGGACAGAACTGAGCGATTGAACTGAACTGAACTGAAATGAAATGAACGTTGGCTCCAAATTAAAGTCACCAGTTGTATTAATCCCTAATAAGAGAGTCAGCCTGTCCTGTGAAGTCAGGTTTTGACTTCTTCTCTCTAGCTATGAAAATCTTAGACAGCATCATCTTCCAATAGAAGGCTGTTTCACTACATTGAAAATCTGTTGTTTAGTATAGCTGCTTTCATTAATTTTTTTAGCTAGATCTTCTGGATAACTTGCTGAGGCTTCTATGTCAGCACTTGCATCTTTTCCTTTTGCTTTATATTATGGAAATGGCTTCTTTCCTTAAACCTCATGAACTAACCTCTGCTGGCATCAAACTTTTCTTCTGAAGCTTCCTTGCTTTTCTCAACCTTCATAGAATTGAAGAGAGTTAGGACCTTCTGGATTAAGCTTTGGCTTAAGGGAATAGTGTGACTGGTTCTATCTTCTATCCAAACCACTTAAATTTTCTCTATATCGGCAACAGGGCTGTTTTTCTTTCAATCATTTGTGTGTTCACTGGAGTAACACTTTAATATTCTTCAAGAACTTTTCCTTTGCATTCACAGCTTGGCTGGATTCTTCTGGTCATTATTAGTCTTATTACAGCTAAAGCTAAACTATAAAAATAGGGAGAATTTTGGTAAGTTATTTCATAAGTATACAGTAATATGTCCATAGAAAATTTATTACAGACATTTTCAAAATAGGAAATATATACTTGTATTGGGCTTCCCACTTGTATTAGTTATCTATTGCTACATAACAAATTATCCTAACACTTAATGACATTCAACAACATATGTTTGTTACCTCGCAATTTACTTAGGTCAGAAATCTGGCATGGTTTAACTGGGTCTTTTGCTTCATGGACTTTCACAAGGATGCAGTCAAGGGATTCCCAGGGCCAAGTTCTCACCTGAAGGTTCGACTGGGGAAGGACCTGCTTCCAAGTTCATTTATGTGGTTGTGGGCAGATTAAGTTCACAAGAGCTGTTGAACTTGAATGCCTCAGTTTCTAGTTGACTCCCGGCCAGAAGCCATTCTTGATCCCTTGCTATGTGGGCAAAAACACTGTACTCCTTCTGACATGGCAGTTGCTTCATCAAAACCAGCAAAAGAGGGTGTGTTGATTAGAAGCAAATTACTCAACAGGAGGAGATTACTTGGGGCGTACTAGGAAGGAGGGATCATTAGAGTCATTAGGAGGCAAAGTATATTCAAAGACTTTATGAAATAGACCAAAAATTCCATTTCATAGCACAACTCCTTTGGAAATTGCAATTACATAAGCATGTTTAATGAATAAGTCTGTCTTAAATCAACTACAATTCCCTTAATTAATGCACTGCTTTATTCTTCAAACATTCTGCAAACTTCCTAATCTAATCTTTGGAATCTTTGAAGTCATTATCAAGTGCTTTCAAACTTTTGCCAAATATTTTCCTCTCTTTTATACCCCCACATGGAATTTCTCTTCTCGGTCATTAAAGAAAGAGCTCTACAGAAAAACCACTGTGTGTGTACTTTGAATCATGGGCAAAGGATGATGTTTATGAGGGTAAATAAAGCAGTTTCTGATATCTTATGAACAAGATCCAGCCTTCAGTTAAGCTAAACAGATTGTATTCCATCTGCTATTGTCAGCATGGCATATATCTATTAATGACCAAAGAAAAGAATTCCTTATTTTGAAAACATACAGAGATAGAAAAGCTCTCATATGGAAAAGGAAAGAGAAAAAAAAAAAAAAAAGATGGTGTGAGTCTAGTTGAGACAGTTTATTTGTGGAAATATATAAAAATATGTCACAAAGTTCACTTGAAATTCTTAATTGCCAGCTGTGGGCCTGATAAATGTGGGGTGGGCCTTAATTTCCATGTCATGAGAGTTTTCTCTACAGCTGTCCTGATTGCCTGGTTGTAATATGAGTGCATTGTTTTTTTTAAAAAGATGAATTCTCTGTTTTTTTTCTTTTTTGCTCTTGAAGTGAAATGAAATGAAAGTCACTCAGTCATGTCTGATTCTTTGTGACCCCATGAACTATACAGTCCATGGAATTCTCCAGGCCAGAATACAGGAGTGGGTAGCCTTTTCCTTCTTCAGGGGATCTGCCCAACCCAGGGACTGAACACAGGTCTCCCACATTGCAGGCAACACTTTACCAGCTGAGCCACCAGGGAAGCCCATGAATTTGCTCTTGAATTCTTAATAAAATCAGAGTGCTTTCCTTTCTGTCGCAGCAAATAAAGAAGCAAATGGAAGGAGAGGGGATGGAGAAAGTTTGCAAACAGATTAAGTGCTGAGAGTTGAAGTGGCACAATTGCCTCTCCTACTACGCAATGTCTGATGTCCCTGTATCACAATAAAGATGTCTTTTGAGCATTCTAGTGTCATTTTTTATACCCCGATTTAAATCACAGCTGCCGTGTAGGAGAAACCTAGTGATAGCACAGTAGGGAATGCTAGTAGTTAAGAGCCAGAAAGAAGAAATGCCCCTGGAATAACCGTTCAGTGCTGGAAGAGAGAGGAGACACAAAGGGGAAGCAAGTGTGCCAAGATAAACCTTAATTGTCTTCCAGTTTTGTCTACAATTGATCCTGGTAGAGGCTGGCTAACTTTTTTTTTTTTACTTTTATAAATGTCAATTAACCAAATTTATTTTAACAGTTGATAGCTATTTAAAGACAACAAAAGAAAACTCCAGAGGCCAGTTAATTTTTCAAAATGATTGTACTCTTCGAGATATGCTTTATCTTCTAAGCCTTATCACTAAAATAATTATTTTAAAGGGCATTCATTAATTTGTTCTAAATATAGAAGTAAGAAAGTTTGAAAAAGAATGGATTACTGTTAACATGGTCTGTTACTGTTAACACGGCCTAGGCCAGTAATAGCACATGAAATGGCCAGTCAATGAAATCCTCAAGTGACCTGGGAATGAGCATTCCTACCATTGAGTTACAAATTGGTCATGCTACTACTGCTGCTAAGTCACTTCAGTCGTGTCCGACTCTGTGCGATCCCATAGACAGCAGCCCACCAGGTTCCCCCGTCCCTGGGATTCTCCAGGCAAGAACACTGGAGTGGGTTGCCATTTCCTTCTCCAATGCATGAAAGGGAAAAGGGAAAGTGAAGTTGCTCAGTCATGTCCAACTCTGAAACGCTTCCTAAAGGTTAGTTGAAATTAAGACTGAAAGGGAAGGGACTGTAAAGTAAAGGACATTGCCCACCATCCAGTTCTACAAGAATCAAGTCAGTAGCCACTGTAGTCGCTAAGGGTGAAGATCAGGATGAACCTTTTTGTTCTGTGGGAAAGCTAGCAGAACCAGTACTCAGATAGTGAGGTATTTTCAGGAGAAGTTTTATGAATCCAGTTTCTTGCATTTTCTCCATACTTAGAAAAGCATTAAAACAGTCAAGATAGCCGTTCTTTGCAAGTAGCAGTAACCTTTTACCAAGATGTGAGCTTAACTGCAGATACCATTTCACCAAACCCTGGCCATATACCAGCCTCCACCCATCACCTCTTGGAACAGTCCTCAGAATTTTCTGAGACTGTTTCCCAGTTATGATCCTTAGGTTGGCTTGAATAAGAGTCTCCATTTTGTTCTCTGAGTTACTGATTAATTTTTTTTTGCCAGCATTATATACTGTCTGTCTTTCCTCATAGAATACAAGCTCTGGACTTCCCTGGTGGTCCCGAGGTTAAGAATCCGCCTGCCAATGTAGAGGATACATGTTCGATCCCTGGTCCAGGAGGATTCTACATGTTGTGGGGCAACTAAGCCCGTGTGACACAACTACTGAGCCTGTGCTCTAGAGTCCACACTCCATAACAGGAGAAGCCACCGCAATGAGAAGCCCATTCACCACACGAGAGAGCAGAACTCCTGCTTGGTGCAACTAGAAAAAGCCCATGTGCAGCAGTGAAGACCCAAAGCAGCCCAATAATAAATTTTTAAAAGTAAAAAAAAAAAAAAATAAGCTTCATGAGTACAAGAATAATTTTACTTGATTTGTTTGATATCATCAATGCCTAGAATGTTGCATGGCAAATAATAGATGCTTGTTAAATATTTTCTGAATGAATGAATATATAGAAAAGTTATATATCAAAAAAACTTTATGTAACTCATCAGCTTACTTTATTATTATTTCTAGCAGCTTTTATGTTAACTCTTTGTATTTTCTTGTCTGTAAACTCACATCAACTGCAAATAATTTTGACTCTTCGTTTCTAATACTAACACCCCATTTATTTTTATTGTCTACTTGCCTTGGTTCGGAGAAGGCAATGGCAAGCCACTCCAGTACTGTTGCCTAGAAAATCCCATGGATGGAGGAGCCTGGTAGGCTGCAGTCCGTGGGGTCGCTAAGGGTCGGACATGACTGAGTGACTTCATTTTCACACATTGGAGAAGGAAATGGCAACCCACTCCAGTGTTCTTGCCTGGAGAGTCCCAGGGACAGGGGAGCCTGGTGGGCTTCCGTCTGTGGGGTCACACGGAGTCGGACACGACTGAGGTGACTTGGCAGCAGCAGCAGCCTTTGTTAGTTCACCTATAATGATGCTAAATAATTTTGGTGGTAATGAACTTCATTCCCCCTCCCCCTCAATTTTAATGATTTTTCCATTAAAATCTTTTAGATCAAGGTCACTAATCCTAAACTTTCTATTTGCACATAACTCCTTTAAAGGTAACTACTTAGAGTTACTTATAAGGGTTATTAATGACACGAGTAAGGGTTAATAACATAAAAGTTTTGTTGTTAAATCATATTCTTGGATCCCAGAATTTATTTTTCCATGCAAGCAATGGTATGAATAACAACCAGGCTCCCTAGCTAGTTCACATCCCATGCTTCAAGCGTGCTATTTTTCTTCAAAGTAAGACGTCAAGCTCCAGTTCCCTCATGAAATTTCTCATAGGCAGAAATGAAAGTTCCATCTACTTAATTGCCATTGTTCTTATTGTCTTAATCACTTCTTGGCATCAACGCACCACACTGTATAACAGTGATTTGTGTTCAAGACTATCTCTTTCCTGCCACAGATTTAGTCTGAGCTCACAAACTCAAATGAGAATAAAGAGACAAGCAGATCACATGAATATTTGAAAGTTGGCCAGTGGGTCACATAATAGACAGTGGTGGGGACTGGTGGGTAACATGAGAGCTTGAAAAGGGCACAGGTAGCAGCTGCTTGGGAAAATGAACTCAGAATTGCCAGATCTTCTGATTTTTTTAGAAGATGGATGTGGATATCCTGACCTCTATGGAAAATCTCCCATTTTTTAAAGGTGAATGTATTGTTCAGTCCTGGCAGGGAATAGATGTCACATTCAAATTGGGTCATGGACAAATAAAGGAACTGTTTAAAAGATGTGAACAGGATTCCTTCATCCATCGAAGAATGGTAAAGCACCTTGGACTAGCGAGAGCAGGGAACATTACCACTTCTTGATCAAAAGGGCTCAGCTGTGGCTGTAGGGGATTGCTGAGAGGGCTGTCTGAACATGGTCTTAGATGGGAAGAAGTAGCCAATCCATGATAGGGAAGGAACCAAGTACATAAGCACCTCCATCTCCTCTCGTGCTCTGATCTTCTGCATAGTTTTCTATCACAGAGTCCTCCATCACATAATCCTCCATTGGCTGAAACCAAGAGAAACTCAGAGGGCAGAGTGGCCCACTGATTCAGTCCCCAAAAGCCAGCCCTGGGAACAGAGGGAGAGTGAAGCTTGAAGGTCAAAAGAAAAATACTCAGCATAGATAGCTGTTGTTGGTGTTTAGTCGCCAAGTCATGTCTGACTCTTTTGCAACCCCATGGATGGTAGCACACTAAGCTCCTCTGTCCATTGGATTTCCCAGGCAAGAATACTGGAGTGGGTTCCCCTTTCCTTCTCCTGGGATCTTCCTGACCCAGGGATCAAACTTGAGTCTCTTGCATTGGCAAGAAGATTTTTTACCACTGAGACACCTGGGAGGCCCATAGATAGCTACTAACTCAGATTAAATAAAATACAAACAAATACCAAGGAGGAAAACAAAACATGCTGCAAGGTGTCAGTGTGGGACTATTGATTTAAACACTTTAAAGACATTGGTACGTCTTTGTATTTCTATCATTTTATCCTGGTAGTGAGTATATACAAGCTACTTGATAACTGAATGAATAAAAATCTAATTTCTTATGGCTAAAAGTCAAAGTGAAAGTTAGTTGCACAGTTATGTCCGACTCTTTGTGATCCCATGGATTGTAGCCCTCCAGGCTCCTCTGTCCGTGGAATTCTCCAGGCAAGAATACTGGAGTGGGTTGCCATTTCCTTCTCCAGGGTTCAAATGGCTAGAAAATACATTTTGCATTCTACCAAAGAAATGAAAGCTTCTCTTCCAGATGTTTCTTTTCCCAAAAGAATAAATATAACATTATCACCAGGGAGTTTATGGTCTAAACATCTCAAAAGCTGCATTCTATCTTTATTTTATTGCTATCCACTAATACACAACAAATAACCCCCAAATTTAGTGGCTTAAGACAACATTCATTATCTTACAGTTTCTGATGGTCAGGAATCCAGGAATGGCTTAGTTGGGTGATTCTGACTCAGGGTCTGTGTTCATGAGCTGAAGCCTTGACTGGTGCTAGAAGATGTATTTTCAAAAAGGTTCACTCATGCAGCTGCAGGCTGAAGGTCTCAGTTCTTTGCCATATGGTTTCTCCATGAAGTTTTTAAAATGTCATTCTGATGTGGAAGTTGGCTTCTCCAAGAGCAAGTATTACAAGGGAGACAGAGAATGAGAGACAACGAAGATGGAAGCAGTAATATCTTTAGAATCTAATCTTGGAAGCAACATGCCATCACTTGTGCTATATTCCACTGGTCACCCAGACCACCTTGGTACAATGGGGAAAGAAACTGTGCAAAGATGTGTGAACACTCAGAGATAGGAATCACAGGAAGCCATCTTGGTGGCTGGCTACCATACTTATTCTGTCTTGCTTTCACAGAATGTCTTATTTTCATATTTTATTTTGTTCCTGAGTATCTTTTTCTTTCCCAGCACTCAAGAGTGGGTACAACAGAGGGAGGGCTGCCATTTAATTAATGTTCATAGGCAATGTCAATGACTTTCTACAAGGGAGTGTTGATCTTTTAGTGCAGGGCCTCTTGCATCCCAAGTGTCAGCTCCACCTACTTGGCAGAGCTTGGTGTATAGATAACCAAGAAAAGAGAGGAAATGGTACTGGGTAGGAAAAATCTAAAAGAGGGAAATCAGATCTTTCCATTGTTGGCCTGAGTCTGCCAACTCCAAGCAAAATCCCTTCACCTACATTCTTCTTTCCCTGTGATGTGGACAGGTCTGGATGATCACGAACGCTCTGGGATTCTGTATTTCTTTTTCCATACATACACGCAGCATATGAGTGAGGAGACTGGACTCCTAAGAAGTAGAATACTCTCCCACTATCTGTAAAAATTTAGGGCTGCATTTGGCTCCAAGACACAGGGATTCTAATGATAGACTGAAGATAGTGATAGATCTGCAGTTACAGATCTTCTTATATATTCCCTGTCTCCCAACTCCTGACTTGATCTGCTCTAGACATGGGCTCTATCATAGATGGACAAACTCTTCTTTACCTCTCCAGGTCTTAATTTCATCTCTTTCTCCCGTCAACATCACATCAGTTTCATCCAAAATAAAGGCAGTTTTTCATATTTGTTAAATTCCTTTTCTGGCTAGAAAATTGGAATGATTCAACTTTCTCATATGTTTTCTCCTGCTTTTGTACTTGTTTTGAGAATTCTGCATAAGCCCCGAGGATTTCCCAAATCAAGTGATAGGTGTTCCAAATGAGATATGAGCATTCACAAAGAATGTTGCTAAGCAGCTATTTACAAATAAAGGCATTTTTCCAATGGAAGGGAATTTAAAAGCAAATGTTATCATTAAATGGTGGATAGTCAGGGAGACTACCTTGACTGCATAAAAATTTATTACTTGATCTCATTTTTATAGTGCAGATAATGGTTGCTTAAAGAAGGAGGAAAATGTGTCAAGGGACTTTTATGAGGGAAAAAAAAGTGAGTCTGTATGTTGGTTTGAAATGATGACCAAAGAATGATTTCATTGTACTGTAGTCCAGCAATAAATCTGTAACTCTTCTCTCACCAGTGACACTAGACACTGCAGGGAATCCAGGCCAGCTAGTTCCAGGCACTAATCTTTCATGCTGGGAAATGCATCTGCTAGGTGTATTGGACCCAGAATGTCTGGCAAGTCCAGTTTCTGTATGAATTGGCTATTAATCTTGACCACTCTTGCTTACAGGTCATCACTTTAGGGGCTATGGTCCAGTCGTGCTGAGTTTGGGGACATTCCTAATGAAGAGTGGCTGTAGCACGTCTCAGAGTGTGAGGAAGCAGATACTTGGATGTTCACATTCTTTCTAGACAAAAATGAAAAAAAAAAATAACAGCATTAACAAAAAAAGAAAAACAATTGCACAATTGCAGGAAGTAAAGAGCTGTAGCTGGAATCAAGTACTTGAACTTACCTCCTGGCTTCACCACCCGTTAACTGGCACTTTATTTCACGGAACCTTAGAGTCTGCCTCTAAAATGATATAACGATGATTGAGTCAGAACAATGGCTCCTGGCTTTTTCATCACCAAATACCCATTTTATTATTTTTTTCCTCTATAGACCTCATGTTTTGAGAGGTTTTGTCTAGATGATGACATTTATATTGTAGTTATTCATTTGTTCCACTTTTTATTGTATTTCCATTTCAAAGTTCTCCATATTTCAAGCAACAATGTATTTATGCAATGGTTTATAAAAATGTTATGAAATGCCATATTATCAAAGTGATGGCTAAGATGCTAATAAGCATCTCATGATACTATCTATTGCTGTAGTACAGTTTGGCCTTGGAGCCCCTGGAGAAGGAACTGGTAACCCCCTCCAGTATTCTTGCCTGGGAAATCCCATGGACAGAGGAGCCTTGCTGGTTATAGTCTTGTTGTTCAGCCATTCAGTCATGTCCAGCTCTTTGGGACCCATGGACTGATGCATGCCAGAGTTCCCTGTCCTTCACAATCTCCCAGAGTTTGCTCAAACTCATGTCTATTGAGTTGGCAATGTCATCCAACCACCTCATCCTCTGTTGACCTCTTTTCCTACCTTCAGTCTTTCCCAGCATCAGGGTCTCTACCAGTGAGTTGGTTCTTCACATCAGGTGGCCAAAGTATTGGAGCTTCTGCTTCAGCAACAGTCCTTCAAATGAATATTGAGGGTTGATTTCCTTTAGGATTGACTGCTTTGATCTCCTTGCTGTCCAAGGGACTCTCAAGAGACTTCTCCAACACCACAATTCTAAAGCATCAATCCTTTGGCGCTCAGCCTTCTTTATGGTCCAAGTCTCAGATCTGTACGTGACTACTAGAAAAACCATAGCTTTGACTATACGGACCTTTGTCAGCAAAGTGATATCTCTGCTTTTGAATACTGTGTCTAGGCTTGTCATAGTTTTTCTTCCAAGGAGCAGACACTTCTTAATTTCATGGCTGCATTCACCATCTGCAGTGATTTTGGAGCCCAAGAAAATAAAATCTGTCACTGTTTCCATTGTTTCCCCATCTATTTGCCATGAAGTGATGGGCCCAGATGCCATGAAGATAAAGTCAGGCATGACTTTGTGACTAAGCAACAACAACATATGAACTGTTTAATGATAATTGAGGTACAAGAGATGTCGGTTTCTTTATTTCTCTATGTCAAATTTAATCCAACTTGGTTCTGTACTCCTGGGAGGTCAGTAATTGTTATTATGTGTAGCAGGGGAGGGGCTGAAAGGAATTGCCTCTCCATTTCTTATACTCTGTGAGAAACTTGGGAATTATATGGTCTTGGAAAATGGGGAGTGGCCTTGGTCATTCTCTAGGAGTGGCCTTCAAAGCAGGTGGCTAGACCGACAAGTTCATTCCTTCCATGTCAGGCTCATCCACCCAAGCCATTCCGGAGGCTCCTGAGACAAAGCATCTGGTGCTGCTCCTTCAGTCCCTTATATACCTGTCTCCATTCGAGAGTCCAGCATCCAGGCATTATGCCTTAGCAAGCTCTGTTCTCATTACTCCACTAAATTGCATCCTTCCCTTTTCCAGCCCTGTCGCTGGGACCCACGCAGGCTCAGGGCAACTGGCACTGCCCTCCCTCTTTACCCTTCCTATCTTGAATCACACTTAATTCCCTCCATGCTCCTAGATTGGGGGTAGAAGACAAGCCCTGTGGCCCTTGTTTGGCCTCATGCCCTCTTGTTGTTTTCTTTCCTTGGCGTATACAATAGCATGCTGCACAGAATTTAAAGTCTGAATTAATCGCTGTCATTTACAGATGAGGATCTTATTTGCATAGGCCCGTGTTTTATTGAAAATTCAGCAGGTTTGGAAAGGTGGAATTTTTACTCCCCATGGCAATAGCCAACTCGGCAGTGAGTAACAGCTGGCATTCACCTTCTTTGTCTCTTCTCTCCCCATTTTTCTGTACTGGATTCTCATCACTGAAGCCAAGGTCAGCTGTTATTTGTCATCTCACACCAGGTTCACTTTACTGATTTACCTGATCTTTCTGGTCTTTATATATCTGAGAGTCTGTAAGTCCTGGTGTAGACTTCCCAGATACCTGATAACTAGTGTGTTTTTTTAAAAGCCCAGAAATAATGAAAAAAATAAACTCTATCTTCTCTATGAGATAAGCAGAGAGCTAAGATCTTATAAGCAAGGTTCTGGCTACCAGCCTGGTGAAGAACAGGCCATGGGAATAGGTGAAGCTGGATCATTTTCAGTGGAGTGTCTCTGGGTTAAGTCGCTTCAGTTGTGTCTGACTCTTTGTGACTCCATGGACTGTAGCTGGCCAGGCTCCTCAGTCCTTGGGATTCTCCAGGCAACAATACTGGAGTGGGTTGCCATTTCCTCCTCTAGGGGATATTCCTGACCAAGGGATCAAACCAGCATCTCTTATGTCCCTGGCATTGGCAGGCAGGTTCTTTACCACCAGCACCAAGGCTATAACCTCTGTGGGGTGTCTAGCAGAAAAATGAAGCACAGGATACTTTCCTCTACTGGTGGGTCACACGTGCTTGTGAAATTGCCAGTGAGTCAACTCACCAGGATATGACTTCCCTGATGGCAGGGATGGTGTTTAACCCGATGCATGGTTATTGTTACTGTTTTTCAGGTTGGGGGAATGAATAAAGAGGGTAAGTGATAAGAGCATTTTGCCACTACGTGGGGGAGAAATAAAGGGTGGGCTCCTTGAATCTGGATGTTGTTGGAATGATCTATCTGTGCAGTAAAACTGGGGCCAGTTATACCAAAAAGATTCTAAATTCCATGAGACAGATCTCATGTATTACACCCTATACTTGAAAAAAAAGGTGCAGCCTAATTTAACTTGATTATTCTAGTCAATAAGCCAGACAAGGTTTTCTAGTTTATACATGGATGCCAATTCCCCCAGGTGTGGCCACATGGCATTTTTTGAGGGAGGAGGGGTTGAGAGAGACTGAACACAATGGCATGCTACTAGTACAGATCCTCTGTATGGCATCTTTTGTCCAAATTCCCCTTTAGGACAGACCCACTTTGCTTTTTACACAACAGAATTACGAGTAAACACATTAGAGGATGTGTCTCCTTTCTATGGTTTTGCGTCAAGGGAAGGAGGTAGAAGTAGTATGTTCCTTGACATTGTCTGTGTTGATGCTGTCAAAAAGACAGTGCTTGTTTTTATCACCAGTTCTAGTTAATCAGATCTTACTTTGCCTCAAACAGTCCTGTTTGAAACTCTATCCTAGATTCTTGCCTAGCTGGCACCAAAAGCTAGACATCAGGCTGGCAAAAGGAAATGCAAGCTTCCATGATTGGCTGGATAATGAAGGCAAAGAACTTGGTTTGGGGGTGTGGGATGTGCCACTTGCTACAGGAGAGGAGTGTCTGATTGCTGGTGGCGTGAACATAAACATTTAGAGATATGGACCGACTTAGAGACTGTCATACGAAGTGAAGGGAGTCAGAAGGAGAAAAACAAATTTCATATATTAACAAATTTCACATATATATGTGGAATCTGAAAAACATTGGTGTAGGCAATCTTATTTACAAAGCAGAAATAGAGACACAAATGAAGCAAACACATGCAGGGGGAAAGGGTGGGGATGGGATGAAATGGAAGATTGGAATTGCATATATATGTTACTGGTGATGGTGGTTTAGTTTTAAGTCATGTCTGACGCTTTCTGACCCCATGAATGGTTGCCCACCAGGCTCCTCTGTCTATGGGATTTCCTAGGCAAGAATACTGGAGTGGGTTGCCATTTCTTCTCTGGGGAATCTTCCCTAGGGGTCAAACCTGCATCTCCTGCATTGCAGGCAGATTCTTTACCACTGAGCCACCAGGGATGCCCCTATACACTATTAGTGCTATATATAAAATAGATAACTAATAGAACATACTGTATAGCACAGGGGACTATACTCAATGCTCTGTGGTTACCTCACTGGGAAGGAAATCCAAGAAAGAGAGGATGTATGAATACATATAGCTGATTCACTTTGCTATATAGAGGAAACTAACACAACATTGTAAAGCAACTATACACCAATAAAAAGTTAAAAAGTAAACATGGAAAGATGGAACTGGCAGGGACCTCAGTGACTGCCAATTACAGCACCTGCAGCTTGAAGGTAAACATAGTGAAGCCTGAAGAGGTCAGGGCCTCAGCAGAAGTCATGCGACAAAGTAGTGGAAGCTTTCTTTTTGGAAACCAGAACTCCTGGACCTCTGAATTTCTTATCAGATGTTTCTCTCACTATCTCAGTTTTTTGGAGGGGATTATTTTTGTAACCCAATCTATTTTTTTTCTTAATTTCCAAATTCATTTTCTTAGAATTAAGTAAATCGTGCTTCTATAATTCTTTTTCCCTAAGATAAGGTTCTCGTAGTGGTGTATTTCCAACTTTCTCCCAAAGAAATAACTCTTTATAAAATTCCCATATCTTAGGTGTTTTCTTGGATGGATTTTGATAATTGTTTACAGATTTGTAACTGCCGCAGTAAACAAGATACGGAATATTTTCATCATTTCAAAAAGTTTTATGTGACATAGGAACAAGTATATGGATGCCAAGGGAGAAAGTGGGAGAGGAATTGGAAGATTGGGATCAGCACCATATATACTGTTGATATTACATATAAAATAGATAACTGATGAGAACATACTGTAAGCTGAGTAACTCTACTTAATGCCCTGTGACCTGAGGAGAGGGATAAATGTGTCTGTATGGCTGATTCATTTTGCTATCCAGTAGAAACCAACACAACACTGTAAAGCAACTACACTCCAATAAAAATTAATTTTAAAAAGTTCTATGTGCCCCTTTTCGGTCCATTCTTCCCTCCTCCTCCCCATCTTCACGGTCACATTTCTATACATGGAATTGTACATTTTATGCATTCTTTTGGGCTTCCCAGATAGTGCAGTGGTAAAGAATCTGCCTGCCAATGCAGGAGACACGGGTTCGATCCCTGGGCTGGAAAGATCCCCTGGAGAAGGAAATGGTAACCCACTCCACTATTCTTGCTTGGAAAAGTCCATGGAAAGAGGAGCCTGGTGGGCTATAATTCCTAGGGTCACAAAGAGGTAGACTGAGTGACTGAGCACAAGCACGGATTCTTTTGTCCTTGGCTTTTTTCACTTAATGCAAGGATTGATAAACTTTTAAAACATTTTTTAAAAATAAAGAACCATGCAGTAAATACTCTTGGCTTTGAGGGCCACTTGGTCTCCGCCTCAACTACTCAGCTCTGCGGCTGTAGCACCAAAGTGGTCATAGACAGTCAGACGTGAATGGGTGCGGCTGTGTTCCAATAACACTTAGTTATAAAAACAGATGGTGGACTAGATTTGGCCCGTGGACTGTAGTTTGCCAATGCTTGGCTTAACATAATATTTTTTATATTTATCAATGTTGTTGCATGTATTAGTTGCTCATTCTTTTTATTCCTGAGGATTAGCTTTATAGTATGAATACACCACAGTTTATTTATCCATCCTCCTGTTGATGGACACTTGGGCTGTTTCCAGTTTGGGGCTATTATGAATAGGACTGCTCTAAACATTCTTATACATGTCTTTTGGAGAACATATGTTTTCATTTCTCTTGGGTAAATACCTAGGAAGGGAATTGCTGAGTCACAGGGTAGATGAATGTTTAACCTCAGAGAAACTGCCAAATCGCTCTTCAAATTGGTTGTGCCGTTTGACAGCCCCATCAGTAATGTCTGTGAATTGCATTGGCTCCCATCACTGCCAACATGGGGTGGTGTTAGTCTTGATTTTAGCCAGTCTGATGTGTGTAACTCAATTGCTCCCTGAATTATGCCCTTTGCCCTTCATGATCATCCTTCTGTCTGTCATTTTTTACATCATTTTTAATCCCATCTTGTTTCCTCTGTGCTTAGTTTACACTTATAGCTGTAGTTTTGGTACTCTTTTTTAAAAAAATACTTGCTTATTTCTTTGGCTACCTTGGGTCCTCATTGTGGCACATGGACTTCTCTCAAATTGTGGCACAAAGATTCAGTAGTTGCTGCGTGCAAGCTTAGTTGCCCCGCTGCATGTGGGATCTTAGTTCCCTGACCCATCAAACCCATATCTTCTGCATGGGCAGGAGGATTCCTAACCACTGGACCACCAGAAAAGTCCCAGATTTGGTAATCTTTATCTCAGTATCCCCAAGTTAATTCCCAACCATTTGTTTCATTTGCTACAAGGCACATAACATTATTTTGGCTCCTTTGTCCAAGTGAGTTTCTTCAAACCCTATCTTTACCTGGATAAAAAGGACAGTCTTCCCAAACTCCCAGCCTGCCATATCACCCTCACTGACTGATTTCTTTGATCACCGAGGCTGTTATTCCTAAATCCATTGGCATCAGTGTACAAGTCAGACCTGCTGTGAACAGTCATAACCTTCTCTAGCTACAGAAAGAGCTTCTGCCATGTGTTCACTGTTCCTGCAAATTCCTCTAACACAGCCTCTGCCTCCTATGATTAGACCTCAGATGTCATTTCTCTGGAATAAATAGACATGTTCATTTAAGCTCATGCTCAGTTTCTTCAGTCGTTTCCGACTCTTTGTGACCCTGTGGACTGTAGCCTGCCAGGCTCCTCTGTCCGTGGGATTCTCCAGGCAAGAACGCTGGAGTGGGTTGCCATGCCCTCCTCTAGGGGATCTTCCTGACTCAGGGATTGAACTTGCTTCTCTTAAGTCTCCTGCATCGGCAAGAGAGTTCTTTACCACTACATCCACCTGGGAAGCCCTCATTTAAGCTCGTTAGTACGCAACTAACCAAGAGCTGCTTTCCTGAGAGGGGGTTTTGGTGGACAACAGGAAAAAGAGAGCTAGTTTGAGGACAGAAGGTGATGTTTCAGGTAGGGATGCAGTGAAGGGGGTAGGAGTGGGGATGGGGAAGGAGTCGGGGTTGGAAGATGGAGTAAGTAGAGTACAGTGAGGGTCACTTTCTGCACTATTTGTCCCAAAAGTGACTCGGCATGGACCTGAGTTCTAGCCTGCTGAATGAGCCTTTGCTCATTCTTCCTTAACTCCTTTTAACCTTTTTTTTTTTTTTGCTCAGAATTAAATAGCTGCCCTTTGACTTAGCTAGGATAGAAGGTTTCAGCCCTTCCAAGTTTCTTCTCTCCTGACTCTTAATTCTTAACCTTCAGTTGCCTAGTCATCTTATATCACCTCTGGCTACTGTTACCCAGCGGGGTATCTTTGTCTCTCAATCGCTCTTAAACCTGTTCCGGCAATGACTGTCCTTGTTTACCTTCACTGTATTGATGTTTAAGACTTGGGTATTCTATGCTTCACCTTGTAGGAAACCATTCACATACAAACTTAGACCCTGCAGAGTTACTGACTTTACCTTTCCTCCCAGGAATATTGTTTGCAATCTAATCAGGATAACCTAAATCAAAACAATAAATCTGATGAGGGAGGGATGAGTCAAAGTCTTTCTAGCGTAAGATGAGAACCAAAAAGAAAAACAACTAATAAAGTTGCATGTAATTAAATTTTCAGACACTTGGCAAACTAGCACAATATTTCTAAATTCTGCGTCTTCCATTTATAGAAGAGAGCATTCCCACACTCCTTTAAATAACAATAAACTATCCAACTCTAGAATCAGCCAAGTCAGTGTCTACAGACAGACCATCAGGAAGACAGAATATCCGATATCACATTTGTTGTTACTTGTCATGTTTAAACAAGAACAGATAACATTATGGACTTGGGGTCCTAGAGCAAGTTTGAATCCTAGCCTTTGCTACTTAATAGCTATATGGTTTCATGAGATCTCAAGAAAGTCATAATGTCTCTGTTTTAGTTATCATTTGCTGAGTAAGAGACTATTGCAGTGCAGAGCAGTTTTATGGGTTGGCTGTTTGCACTGAACTTAGCCGAGTGGCCCTTCTGCTGGGCTTGCTTGGGTCCATTCAGGTGACAGCAGTCAGCTGGATACCTCCTGAGTCTGGGTCATCCCAGAGCCTCACTGGCATGGCCAGTGGTTCTTGCTGGCTGTTGGCTGTGTTTGTCTCCATGTGGACTCCTGTAGTCCAGGACACTAGCCCAGGCCTCCTCTTATGTAGTCTCACGACAGGAGAATGAAAGTAGAAATTGTAAGGCCTCTTGAAGCCAAGGTTTGGAACTCCTGCAAAGTCACTTCTGCCACATTTTACTGCTCCAAGTTGGTCACCAGGACCACCTAGAACCAAGGCCACAGAGAAGTATACTCTCTTCGACGGGAGATGCAACCATATCACATGGCAAAGGGACAGGCTTATAAGAAGGGGAGGAATTTGTGGCTCTATGCTGCAATCTACCACACTCTCAGAACTTATGTTTCTGAATCTGTAAAATGGAGCTAACAACTGTCACACAGGTTAGGGTCCTCAGTTTTTCCTTCTGGTCCTCGTTTTCCTCATCCTGTCATTTTCTTCTCTGTCAGGTTATATCCTATGTTCTTTGTCCCCTTTCTCTGTGATTTCTTCTTAAAGCTTTCTCAACTGTGCAGGCCAACATTTTCTGTAACGTGTCAGGTAGTAAATATTTCAGTCTTCACAGGATATATGGCCTTTGTCATAACTACTCAACTCTGCATTGTAGCAGAAAAGCAGCCCTAGACAATCTATAAATGAATGAGCATGGCTATGTTGCAATAAAACTTTGTTTATAAAAGTGGACTATGCCAGTGAGGTTGATTACTGTCTACCTGCTGATGACTTTCATTTCTTTTAAGTCCACTCTCGACCGTTCACTTCATTGCAACAGGACTAACTTCCTAAACTGAATTTGATTGTTTCCTTCTCGCTTAAACCCCTCCAGTGCTTGCCATCGGGTCTGAAGGTAGAAATGAAATCCTGAACACAGTTTGCAAGGTCCTGTATGAGCTCAGTTTACTCACCCCTGCAGGTTCATCGTGCATCTCCTTACTCTCTGAACAACATTCTCAGAGTCCCTGAACCAGTTCCTTGAAATAGCCATGCTGCCTGCATACCATTTCCCTGCTTGGATGATTTTTTTTTTTTTTTTGCCACTTCTTTTAAAAAATTTTATTGGCATATAATTGATTTACAATGTTTTATTAGTTTCAGGTGTACAGGAACATGAATCAGTTATACATTTACATATATTCACTTTTTTTAATACTTTTTTCCCAAATAGGTCATTACAGAATACTGAGTAGAATTCCCTGTGCTATACAGTAGGTTTTTATTAGTTACCTATGCTTCAGTCCCTGGGGTCGCTAAGAGTCGGACACAACTGAGTGACTTCACTTTCCCTTTTCCCTTTCATGCATTGGAGAAGGAAATGGCAACCCACTCCAGTGTTCTTGCCTGGAGAATCCCAGGGACGGGGGAGCCTGGTGGGCAACCATTCATGGGGTCACACAGAGTCGAACACGTCTATGGGATCGCACAGAGTTGAACACGACTGAAGTGACTTAACAGCAGCAGCAGCATGCTAGTGGAGGTGATGGAATTCCAGTTGAGCTATTTCAAATCCTGAAAGATGATGGTGTGAAAGTGCTGCACTCAATATGCCAGCAAATTTGCAAAACTCAGCAGAGGCCACAGGACTGGAAAAGGTCAGTTTTCATTCCAATCCCAAAGAAAGGCAATGCCAAAGAATGCTCAAACTACTGCACAATTACACTCATCTCACACGCTAGTAAAGTCATGCTCAAACTTCTCCAAGCCAGGCTTCAGCAATATGTGAACCATGAACTCCCAGATGTTCAAGCAGGTTTTAGAAAAGGCAGAGGCACCAGAGATCAAATAGCCAACATCTGCTGGATCATGGAGAAAGCAAGAGAGTTCCTGAAAAACATCTATTTCTGCTTCATTGACTATGCCAAAGCCTTTGACTGTGTGGATCACAATAAACTGTGCAACATTCTGAAAGAGATGGGAATCCCAGACCACCTGACCTGCCTCTTGAGAAACCTGTATGCACGTCAGGAAGCAACAGTCAGAGCTGTACATGGAACAACAGACTGGTTCCAAATAGGAAAAGGAGTACGTCAAGGTTGTATATTGTCACCCTGTTTATTTAACTTCTATGCAGAGTACATCATGAGGAACACTGGGCTGGAAGAAGCACCAGCTGGAATCAAGATTGCCGGGAGAAATATCAATAACCTCAGATATGCAGATGACACCACCCTTATGGCAGAAAGTGAAGAGGAACTCAAAAGCCTCTTGATGAAAGTGAAAGAGGAGAGTGAAAAGGTTGGCTTGAAGCTCAACATTCAGAAAACGAAGATCACGGCATCTGGTCCCATCACTTCATGGGAAATAAATGGGGAAACAGTGGAAACAGTGTCAGACTTTATTTTTTTGGGCTCCAAAATCACTGCAGATGCTGATTGCAGCCATGAAATTAAAAGACGCTTACTCCTTGGAAGGAAAGTTATGACCAACCTTGATAGCATATTAAAAAGCAGAGACAGTACTTTGCCAACCAAGGTCTGTCTAGTCAAGGCTACGGTTTTTCCCGTGGTCATGTATGGATGTGAGAGTTGGACTGTGAAGAAAGCTGATCGCCGAAGAATTGATGCTTTTGAACTGTGGTGCTGAAGAAGACTCTTGAGAGTCCCTTGGACTGCAAGGAGATCCAACCAGTCCATTCTAGAGGAGATCAATCCTGGGTGTTCATTGGAAGGACTGATGCTAAAGCTGAAACTGCAATACTTTGGCCACCTCATGAGAAGGGTTGACTCACTGGAAAAGAGTCTGATGCTAGGAGGGATTAGGGGTGGGAGGAGACGGGGACCACAGAGAATGAGATGGCTGGATGGCATCACCGACTCTGTGGACATGAGTTTGAGTGAACTCCGGGAGTTGGTGATCGAGAGGGAGGCCTGGCGTGCTGTGATTCATGGGGTCGCAAAGAGTCGGACACGACTGAGCGACTGAACTGGACTGAACTGAATGTTATATGTAGTAGTGTATATATATCAAATGCAATCTTCCAATTTATCCCTCCTCTACCTCCCAGTTTGGTAATCATGAATTTGTTTTCTATGTCTGTGAGTCTATTTCTGTTTTGCAAATAGGTTCATTTGTACTTGATATCATATGATATTTGTGTTTGTCTGATTAGATGATTCTTCATATCTTCTTTTTACCTTGTTACTTTTGACCCATCCTTCAGCCCTCAGTTCATCTCATTTCCCCTTGTCTGCAGAGAAGTCTTCTTGACCCCCAGATGGGATCCAGCTTTCCTATGACCAAGCACACTCAGCCTTCTGTGGTGGTGCTCCAGAGTTTATTGATTTGCTTATAAATGTTTATTTTATTTTTATTTGACTGCACTGTCTTAGTTGCATCAGGTGGAATCTTCCACTGGGGCACGTCAATTCTCTAGCTGTGGTGTGTGGGCTCAGCAGTTTCAGTGCATGGGCTTAGTTGCTTCATGGCATGTGGGCTCTTAGTTCCCTGACCAGAGATGGAATCACTGTCCCTTGTCTTAGAAAGCAGATTCTTAGCCATTGGAACACTAGGGAAGTCCTACTCCAGAGTTTTATATTATTCAGTTATTTGTGATTAATTCTTGTGATAATCTGGATTATTGTTAAGCAAATGTTTATTTCCGTTGCCATCCCACTGTTGATATCAACAGCTTCAGATATGCAGATGATTCCTCTCTAATGGCAGGAAGTGAAGAGGCACTAAAGAGCCTCTTGCTGAGAGTGAAAGAGGAGAATGAAAAGCTGGTTTAAAATTCAGCATTCAGAAAACTAAGATCATGGCAACTCGTCCCATCACTTCATGGCAAGCAGATGGGGAAACTGTTAACAATGACAGATTTTCTTTTTTTGGGCTCCAAAATCACTGTGGATGGTGACTGTAGCCATGAAATTAAAAGATGCTTTCTCCTTGGAAGAAAAGGATGACAAACCTAGACAGAGTATTCAAAAGCAGAGACATCATTTTGCTGACAAAAGTCCAGATAGTCAAAGCTATGTTTTTGCCAGCATTTATGTACAGATGTGAGAGTTGGACCATAAAGAAGGCTGAGTGCTGAAGAATTGATGCTTTCGAACTGTGGTGCTGGAGAAAACTCTTGAGAGTTCCTTGGACAGCAAGGAGATCAAAGCAGTCAATCCTAAATGAAATAAACCCTCAATATTCATTTTAAGGACTGATGCTGAAGACTGATGCTGGGAAAGATTGAGGGCAGGAGGAGAAGGAATGACAGGATGAGATGGTTGGATGGCATCACCGATTCAATGGACATGAGTTTGAGCAAAGTCTGGGAGATGGAGAAGGACGGGAAACCCTGGCATGCTACAGTCCATGGGGTCACAAAGGGTTGGACATGGCTTAGTGACTGAATACCAAAATCCCATTGTGGGCAGGGTGTACTTCCCATCTCATTGGTTTTAGATGTGGCCATGTAACTGGATTCAGCAAATAGGATGTCAGTGGATATGACATGAGCCAAGATCTGAACTTTGCTTGTAGGGTGGGTCTTCTCTTGTAGCCCTGCCATTGCCTTCAGAAGAACATGTGCTTGGTCTTCTTTGCCGGTCCCAAAAGAATGAGATGCATATGAAGCCAAGTTGCCCCAGGTGACCGGCATACTAGTGAGTGAATGTGATAATAAATGCTTTGGGGTAGTTTGTTTTGCAGCAGTTGATGACAGATGGAGTTATATCAGTCCCCTCCACCTCACTGGAAGATCCACACAGGAAATAAATATGCTTGTTTTGCCCACTGTTGTATTCCTACTGTTTAGTATCAGTTCAGTTCAGTGCAGTTCAGTTGCTCAGTTGTGTCCGACTTTTTGTGACCCCATGAATTACAGCACGCCAAGCCTCCCTGTCCATCACCAACTCCTGCAGTTCACTCAAACTCATGTCTATCGAGTTGGTGATGCCATCCAGCCATCTCATTCTCCGTTGTCCCCGTCTTCTCCCACCCCCAATCCCTCCCAGCATCAGAGTCTTTTCTAGTGAGTCAACTCATCGCATGAGGTGGCCACAGAAGGTGCTTAATAAATATGTGTTGAATAAATACTTAATTCAGCGGGACAGTGTATGTACGTGGTGTATATGTGAAAGCATTCAACATATTACAGAGACATAATTGGACTTCAGCAGATGATGTTTTAAAATGGGTTAGGAGATGCTCTGTTGAATCTGTAGCTAACTCTCTTCTGGATTTGAAAATACTCTGAGCTTTATAACTCAGGTTTATGTGCAAGAAAAATGCCCCCTAGATCTATAATCAGCTGTGTATTGACTTTGTAATAACATTCTTTGAGCCACAGGAAATTTAAGATTATTAAGGAAAATAAAAAATAAATGCAAGTTCAGGAAGTTCTTTGCTAGTCTTACTTTATTTTCTAATTTTAAATATTATTACTTTAAAGTGATAATAAAAAAAGCCATTTGGAGACAGGACAATATTATCACATCTGGAGAAACTTAATAAGATTAGGACAAAGGCTCCATTCTCTTCTTGATGCACATGTGCAGTTCTCATTAACTTCCGTATTATCTCAAGGAAAATTGTAGAAAATGTCATGCACCATAAACATTCCATACAAAGGGGGTTAATTAATAGACACATGTAGTATTAATGCAGATGTTACTATTAACTATGATAAGTGTTCTCTAATAGCTGGCGTCCATGAATAATTAATGCTCACTAATCCCCACAGTACCTAGAAAAAAGTATAACACACTGGTGCAAATGACTGAACCATTTTTGATAAACCCAAATAATTTTGAAAACCTTAAGATTTATATATTTAAAACTTTATTGATTAGGCAAATCCTTAAAAATAGATATGCACTTTCTATAAAATGGTTTAAGAGAAACTCAACACCAAGAAAAAAAAAATCACTTTCCAAATTTCCTGTATCTGCACAATTCTAGGTGTGAACATTTGCCTGTCTTTCCAATACCAATATGTTATTTTACTACTTTATATATACATACACTCCAAACCTCCTTTGAAAATAAAACTAATTCTTGAAAAAAGAGCTGTATTTTTCTTTCTCCACTCATTATGGGTCATGCCATGCCTCGTCTACTGGATTTCTAACACTGTATATTTTTAAATGTCTATGTGAAGCAAGCATGATTACGAATATTAACAAGACAAGTGTATGTGTGTGGTGTTAGAAAGTTAAATAATTACAGTTCAGTGGATAAATCTATGTATTTTGTTGCATATTTAATTCTATTAGTCTCAAAATTTCCCTTGGCTTTTCAAAATACTGCATCTGATCATTTGTCATTTCTTTAAAGTAAGGTGGAATTCCAGATGCAGAAAGGGACCACTCAGATTCCCGACTTCAAGAAAGGAGTCAATGCCCAGCTGTGAGAAGTGTGGTTAATGATCACTTCCAGCCATGACTCCTTGGGCACCCATTACAGTGCTGCCCTGGGGTCTGCAGTTGGGAAAACTTGTAGTCAGCCAACAAGTTGGTGATCCAAGGCCCTAACCATTTCCACCCAATGGGACTCTCCTAGTGGGCAATCTTTCTATCTTGTTGAGCAGAGAGAGGTTTTATCAGGTCCCTGTCATTGTCTGATGACTTCTCCTGTCCAAGCTTTCCTCTTTACTTTCATGGAGACTACTCTCCAATAAGGACTTCCCTCGTGGCTCAGATGGTAAAGAATCTGCCTCCAATGTGAGAGACCTGGGTTTGATCCCAAGATTAGGAAGATCCCCTGGAGAAGAGAATGGCAACCCATTCCAGTATTCTTGGCTGGAGAATTCCATGGACAGAGGAGTCTGTCAGGCTACAGTCCATTGGGTCACAAAGAGTCAGAGACAACTTATTGACTCTTCCAATAAACCCTTTGCTCCCTTAACTTCTCAGTGTCTCCTTCCCAGAGAATTCACCGGCAAATTATATTTCAGGAAATTTGGGATCTGATTTGAGATCATAAAGGTAGCAAAATTCAATACATGAACAAACAGTGATAACCAGATTCTGAGTTAGAGAGAATGAAGTAAAGGAAAAATGAGAAAAAGAAGTTAATTTTCTAAGCTATAAAGAAATATTGGTAATAAACAAATCAACAGAATAAAGAGGAAAATAGACTACCACAACAGAACATGTATATAAATGTTCCAAGCAACTCTTCAGTTCAGGTCAGTTCAGTCGCTCAGTCGTGTCTGACTCTTTGCGACCCCATGAATCACAGCATGCCAGGCCTCCCTGTCCATCACCAAGTCCCGGAGTTCACTCAAACTCATGTCCATCGAGTCGGTGATGCCATCCAGCCATCTCATTCTCTGTCGTCCCCGTCTCCTCCCGCCCCCAATCCCTCCTAGCATCAGACTCTTTTCCAGTGAGTCAACTCGTCACATGAGGTGGCCAAAGTATTGGAGTTTCAGCTTTAGCATCAGTCCTTCCAATGAACACCCAGTACTGATCTTCTTTAGAATGGACTGGTTGGATCTCCTTGCAGTCATAAAAATTGCCAAACTGTATCATATTTGAAATACATATTAGGTACAGATTCTGTATTAAAAGGATAATTTTTTGTTGTAGTGAAATAAATCTGAGTGAATCCTATAAGTGAATCTATTTAAGCCTAAGATATAATTTATAGTATGGACACGAGCAAAACTGTGTTCAGTTCAGTTCAACTCAGCTCAGTCGCTTAGTCGTGTCCGACTCTCCGTGACCCCATGAATCACAGCACGCCAGGCCTCCCTGTCCATCACCAACACCTGGAGTTCACTCAAACCCACCTCCATCGAGTTGGTGATGCCATCCAGCCATCTCATTCTCTGTCGTCCCCTTCTCCACCTGCCCCCAATCCCTCCCAGCATCAGAGTCTTTTCCAGTGAGTCAACTCGTCGCATGAGGTGGCCAAAGTATTGGCGCTTCAGCTTTAGCACCAGTCCTTCCAATGAACACCTAGGATTGATCTCCTCTAGAATGGACTGGTTGGATCTCCTTGCAGTCCAAGGGACTCTCAAGAGTCTTCTCCAACACCACAGTTCAAAAGCATGAACTCTTCGGTGATCAGCTTTCTTCACGGTCCAACTCTCACATCCATACATGACCATGGGAAAAACCATAGCCTTGACTAGACAGACCTTGGTTGGCAAAGTAATGTCTCTGCTTTTTAATATGCTCTCTAGGTTGGTCATAACTTTCCTTCCAAGGAGTAAGTGTCTTTTAATTTCATGGCTGCAATCAGCATCCACAGTGATTTTGGAGCCCAAAAAAATAAAGTCTGACATTGTTTCCACTGTTTCCCCATCTATTTCCCATGAAGTGATGGGACCAGATGCCATGATCTTAGTTTTCTTAATGTTGAGCTTCAAGCCAACTTTTCACTCTCCTCTTTCACTTTCATCAAGAGGCTTTTGAGTTCCTCTTCACTTTCTGCCATAAGGGTGGTGTCATCTGCATATCTGAGGTTATTGATATTTCTCCCGGCAATCTTGATTCCAGCTGGTGCTTCTTCCAGCCCAGCGTTCCTCATGATGTAGTCTGCATATAAGTTAAATAAGCAGGGTGACTATATAGAGCCTTGATGTACTCCTTTTCCTATTTGGAACCAGTCTGTTGTTCCATGTCCAGTTCTAACTGTTGCTTCCTGACCTGCATACAGGTTTCTCAAGAGGCAGGTCAGGTGGTCTGGTATTCCCATCTCTTTCAGAATTAGTCTATGAGAGTCCCTTATACTGCTAGGAGATCCAACCAGTCCATTCTAAAGGAGATCAATCCTGGATGTTCATTGGAGGGACTGATGCTAAAGCTGAAACTGCAATACTTTGGCCACCTCATGCGACGAGTTGACTCACTGGAAAAGACTCTGATGCTGGGAAAGGTTGGGGGCGGGAGGAGAAGGGGACAACGGAGAATGAGATGGCTGGATGGCATCACCGACTCTGTGGACATGAGTTTGAGTGTACTCCGGGAGTTGGTGATGGACAGGGAGGCCTGGCGTGCTGTGATTCATGGAGTGGCGGAGAGTCAGACACGACTGAGTGACTGAACTGAACTGAACTGAACTGAACATGAGATCAGGGAAATTGCCTCATTATTCTAAATCAAGGTTTTTTTTTTTTTTTTTTTTTTAAGATGTGGGTCATTTTTAAAGTCTTTATTGAATTTGTTACAACATTGCTTCTGTTTTATGTTTTGTTTTTTTGGCCATGAAGCATGTAGTATTTTAGCCCCCTGACCAGGGATCAAACCCACACCCCCTGCTTTGGAAGGCAAATTCTTAAACACTGAACCACTATGGATATGTGCAAAATGTCAAGTTTACCAAATACATTTCCGCAGATCATTCTTTGAGAAGCACTGCTATTGTCAGTGTGGGCTGCTGAATACAATTCTGTTTTGAGATGAGGAAGAGATCAAAATGCAATAAAAATTTATCTCTAATGCTCAACCGAAGTTGGAAAACAATGGAGGAAAAAAATCATCCCCAATATGGCCCTGGGTAACAATGAGAGAAAAGCATGCATATGTTTGCAGTTACTTTAAGTAGTTTCAAATATTTTCATGCAAAATCCCTTTGTTGTGATGCATTTGCAGTAGTTAACTTAACGTGGAGTAAGTTGAAACATGTGTGTAACACCATCAGTGCATGGAGTAGAAGCAGGAAAAATAGTTGACTGATTAAGTGTACTGTTCTGAGGGCCAGGCTAGAATGGTACCATTAACTCCTTGACTGCCAGAGCTGAGCTCCTATTGTCAGCTTTTCAGGGCCAAGTTTCAGGAAAGGGTGACCAACAAAAAGCATTCATAGGTGATAAAAATACTTCCCTGCGTAGCTGAGCTTCAGCCCAACATTTTTATTTGTTCCTATTCTTATTTCAAAATAAAGCAACTTATAATAAAGCAAAGAACAAAGCTTTCTAAGTTTTAAATGGAACAGTTTCAGAAAGAATCTTTCTGGGTGGGCAGGGGTAGTTATTGACAGAGACTCTCTGTTTCACCAAACTTTAGTCAGACTCTCGCCCTTGGGCCTTGTCCTCAAGAACAGGAATTCTTTTTCACCAGGGGCAGATTCATGTCAATGTATGGCAAAAGCAATACAATATTGTAAAGTAATTAGCCTCCAATTAAAATAAAGCTTTTGATTTCTCCTTCATAATTGAATGAGATCCTTGCTGGGTACAGTAATCTGGGCTGTAGGTTATTTTCTTTCATCACTTTAAGTATGTCTTGCCATTCCCTCCTGGCCTGAAGAGTTTCTGTTGAAAGATCAGCTGTTATCCTTATGGGAATTCCCTTGTGTGTTATTTGCTGCTTTTCCCTTGCTGCTTTTAATATTTGTTCTTTGTGTTTGATCTTTGTTAATTTGATTAATATGTGTCTTGGAGTATTTCGCCTTGGGTTTATCCTGTTGGGGACTCTGGGTTTCTTGGACTTGGGTGATTATTTCTTTCCCCATTTTAGGGAAGTTTTCAACTATTATCTCCTCAAGTATTCTCTCATGGTCTTTCTTTTTGTCTTCTTCTTCTGGGACTCCTATGATTCGAATGTTGGAGTGTTTAACATTGTCCCAGAGGTCTCTAATATTGTCCTCTTTTTTATTTCCTCTAAGTCCTTATTAAACCTTTCTTCCATCTTCTCAATCCTTTTCTCCAGGTTATTTATCTGTAACTCCATTTTGCTTTCAAGATTTTGAATCATTTTCACCACCAAAATTCAAAATTCTTTATCAGGTAGATTCCCTATATCTTCCTCTTTTGTTTGTGTTGGTGGGCATTTATCTTGTTCCTTTACTTGCTAGGTATTTCTCTGCTTCTTCATCTTGCTTATATTGCTTTGCTTGGGGTGACCTTTCCCTCTTCTGGCAGTTTGTGGAGTTCTCTTTATTATGTAGTTTCCTCGCTGTGTGTGGGGTTGGACGGGTGACTTGTCAAGGTTCCCTGGTTAGGGAAGCTTGTGTCGGTGTTCTGGTGGGTGGAGCTGGATTTGTTCTCTCTGGAGTGCAATGAAGTGTCCAGTAATGAGTTATGAGATGTCAGTGGGTTTGGAGTGACTTTGGGCAGCCTGTATATTGAAGCTCAGGACTATTTTCCTGTGTTGCTGGAGAATTTGCGTGGTATGTCTTGCTCTGGAACTTGTTGACCCTTGGGTGGTGCTTGGTTTTAGTGTAGGTGTGGAGGTGTTTGATGAGCTCCTATCGATCAATGTTCCCTGGAGTCAGGAGTTCTCTGGTGTTCTCAGGATTCGGGCTTAAGCCTCTTGCCTCTGGTTTTTGGTCTTATTCTTGGAGTAGCCTCTAGACTACTCTATCTGTCATTTCCAAGGTGGTTCCCTCTGTTTTAGCTTCTGTTTGCTGGTCTCTTCAGTGTCTAATTTCTGCCCTGACACTAGGGTGCGGGTGGACACTTTTTAAAGGCTCAGTTGTTCAGTCCTGTTCTGGGAAGGGATGAACGCTGCAGACAAATATCTCTGGCATCTGTGGGGAGTGCTCACGGCGTCTTGGCCACACTGGGTTTGCCCCCGCTCACAGCGCATGTGTTGTCCCAGTCTACACTGCACAGGCTCTAGGTTGCTCTGCCGGGAACTGTCCGAGGCCGGCGCTGGGTTGTATGCACTTCCCAGGTCTGAGCGGCTCAAGTTCAGGTTCTCGGGTACTCCACAAAGGCGCAGACTTGGTAGGGCCTGCGTTTTGTGCCTTCCCCGGTTTGAGCAGCTCAGGTGACCAGGTGTTTGGCGAGCAGGTCACTGCGACTTATTGCCTCCCTGGTCCCTGCCGCTCGGTTTTCTGGGTGTACAACTGGTGCACCTTCTCAGGTGGATATCGACCGGCCCTAGTCCAAGAAGTCTTGATTAGCAACAAGCCTGCCTGCAGTTTGTATCAGATGCCTTTCTGGGGCTGCGGTTGCCCGCTCCGGCTCTGGCTGACCTCCCTGCCTGTCGCGGCGGGGGGATGGGGGATGGGCCGACCGCAGCCAGCTCGCTCTGCTCAGTCCTTTGTTCTGTGAGCGGGGCTGGCGGAGTCTTAGGTTAGAGCTTTCCACCTTTTCGTGGGGAAGCTATGCCAGTCTGCTTTGCTATCCCCAGTTCTCTCAGGTTGCCCTCGCAGCATTCAAACCCAGTCCTCTCTCTAAGCAGTTCAGCCGGCTCCTCCCTGCCCAGCCCCCGCTTGCTAATGGCGTATGCAGGCGTCTGCACTGCTTCTCCGCTGGGAGTTACCGTTTGGCGGGTGATCTGTGGGTTTTATAAAAAATCTTAAAAAATAAAGAGGGTTATGTGGCCCTCTGAGGTTCCAAGGCTCGCCACAGATTCGCCGGTGAGAGTGTTTCCTGGTGTTTGGAAACTTCTCTTTTTTTAAAGCCTCCCTTCCTGGGACGGAGCTCCGTCCTTACTTCTTTTGTCTCTCTTTTTATCTTTTATGTTTTTTCCTACCTCCTTTCGAAGACAATGGGCTGCTTTTCTGGGTGCCTGATGTCCTCTGCCAGCATACAGAAGTTGTTTTGTGGACTTTACTCCACGTTCAAATATTCTTTTGATGAATTTGTAGGGGAGAGAGTGGTCTTGCCATCCTATTCCTCCGCCATCTTGGTATCTTGTTCCCTCCTCCAATTAAAATAAATAAAATTTAAAAAAAAGAACAAGAATCCTGCCGCATCCATTTCATCAGAATCTCCCTCGCTTGACATTCACTCACCCTTGATGTTTGATTATCGTCTTCATCCTCCACCATTCCCCAGCTGATGTCTGATCACCCCAGCTTGCCTTCAGCAAGACTCTTGTCAAGTTGATTTTAGTCTAAATCTTCCCCATTTCTGACGTTTCCTCTTGGTAATTTTCTGTCACTGTTACCCATGCTGCTCCTTGGCTATGTCGATTTAAAAAAACAGCACAGTGTGAGAGTTGCATGTAAAGTTTTATTGGGATTAAAATGAGGATTCCAACCTGGAGACAGTACCTCAGGTATCTCTGAGCAACTGCCCCAAAGAGATGGGTGGGGGGAGGTCAGTATACATGTGATTATATGTGATTTTGGGTGGAGGGCAAATACATGTAATCAAGCATGTAATTTTCCAGACGATTTCTGGTGGTCTTGTGAAGCTTGCTGGTCACAAGGGACAGGTGTCACCATGAAGGATTTTAGTGCTTTGTAGATAAGAGGAGGCACAAGAATTGGGCTCATAAAATTGACTCCTGAAAACATCTAATTATCCGAAGATCTGTCTTGCCAGTTTTCCCCTGGAGCACAGAGTGCCTCATTTCTTCTCTAAACTCTGAACTCCTTTCAGGGCGTGTTGAAAACCAGCTGCTGCAGAAGCGCATGATTTAATCTCTGTAGAGGTAGACGGCAAGTGCCCCTGGAAAGTGCCAATTGGTAGTTGACAGCTATAAATCCCCATGTTTGCTTGTTGTGTTAGAAATTGAGCTGGTCTCTTTCCTTCCCTGCAAGACCCTTATTACAGTGGTCTTTTCTGGAATAGTCTGCCTTAGTGTCTTTAAGAAACATTGGAATTCTTTTCTCTTTAACAATGTAAATAAATTTCCTTTTTCTTTCTCATTGAGATTTTCTGAAGCAAGCATCTGTATCTTTATATCTTCTTCCCCTTCTGCGCCAATCCTTCTTGTGTAGCCATACTTGCTAATATTTATTTAAGGTGGCCATGTTTATAATGGATATATGTTTACTTATTCTGGTTCACCATACTCTAATGTTGTTTATTTGTTCTCTTCCCCTGGTGGTCTTCTGAGTCAGTGAGAAAGAAAGGGTAAACCTAGCTAGTGGGTATTAATTGCACAAAGTTCCTGGCTGGCATCCTAATTGATTTAAGCAGTGGGGAGCAGAAAGCTGTCAGTGACGAGGATGTGACAGATGTGTGGACATTTTCTGTCAGGCATGTCATGATGGGGAAAAAAGTCTGAGAACTAACTAGCTGACAAACTTCTGAGATGAGTGTGCTGTTCTTGCATATGAATTCTCCTAATATGTTACAGCCTAGGTAATGACTCGGGGAGTGACTCTGCCCATAGCAGGCATGCTGGTCAGCCTGGTGCAAAAGCATTTGCTTGTCAAAAACCAGCTGAGGATTTTGTGGAAAGGGGCTGGAAGGAGAGAGATTGCAAAAGTGTGGAAGTGTGGGGCAGGAAAATAATCAGCAAGATCTGCTTACTGGGGACCCACTATGCTTATAGAATGAGTGATATTTTACGAGTAATTTCATTCTGCTAATGGTTCAACCCAGGAGAGCATCCCGGCTCCACTTATTGGGAGGGAAGATCCCAGCATGCACTGTGCTTTCTTGCTCTAGTGGCCATTGAAGAGATGTGCTCAGTGGTTGAGACTTTGTCTTTTGGTAGATGTGTCTTTTCCAAGCAAAAGCAAGCAGAGCAAACACTTTCCTGTGTAGTGAAAGTGTTAGTAGCTCAGTTGTGTCTGACTCTGTGACCCCATGGATTGTAGCCCACCAGGCTCCTCTGTCCATGGAATTCTCCAGGCAAGGATACTGGAGTGGGTAGCCATTTCCTTCTTCCTGACCCGGGGTTCGAACCCAGGTCTTCTGCATTGCAGGCAGATTCTTTACCTTTTCAGCTACCAGAGAAGCCCTTCTAAGTTATTTGCAAATGTGGTGTTTGTATAGTTCCCATTGTAACCAAATCTCTTTCCACAAATTGTGTTTGGAGACCAGTGTGTAGGGCAGGAGATAGAAGCATGTGCATAATTTCTAGCCAATACGAGCGATATTTCTAGAAATATTATAAAGGGATACGTGTTCCTGGAAACAGAAGCCTGGGCTCTTAGAAGCTTTAGAAGCTGGTATCAGAACTGCAAATGGGGATCATCTAATTTCTTTCCAGGCTATTTTGACTCATCTTTGGTCTGAACAGCATCACTGGGTTGGGTACACATTTCAAGGACAAATGACAAGCTTATTATTGCAGCAGTGACACTGGTGAGTTAGTCAAATAAAAGGCCATCATTTATTCTGGAAAGGAAGGAGGAAGAGGAAAAAAAATCTATAGACAATTTTTCCCTTCCTCTGTCCTTGGAGTCTTTTACATGCCAATTTCCTATCTAAAGGTGCCAGGCAACTCATTTGGAGTTATTAAATGCAAGCTCGAGCTTGTTGTTTGCATAAATGTGTGGTGCTATGTGATAGAGGCCTAAAGTCTAATTTAGGTTGTTGCTTCTAGCATAAACACCTGAATTGGTAGCTTTTCTTTTAAAAACAAAAAGTAATTACACATTGGTACGTGTTCCCATTGGCAGTTCAGTGATAGCTATAGGGTGAGAGGCATTCAGGGGGAGAAGTATGATCCCATGTATTAATATTCATGAGCTTTGTAGACACACTCACTTTCTGCCCTTAGAAATGGGAAAATGTAATGAACACATTTGCAAGGTTGAGATGGTCTATGGCTGTAAATGAGGTAATGCCAAAACAATTAGATTGTAAATGAAAACTGCAGTGGATCAACATGTTGGCTAGTCTATTCAATAGCTACAATTAACTTTGAATAGTGTTTTTCCACCAACATGAATTCAGAGCTCTGTCAATCAGTCAGTAGTGTTTTTTAAGTTTCATGGCAGTACAGGGGGAGGTGAAGGTGGTCAAAGGCAATTTAGATCTATGCATACAAGGCACTTAAAAATACTAGATGACTGGCTGAAAGCTCAGAATCATTTGAGTCCTCAGATCAGATTTTGTTTAGATCACACTTCAATTTAATCTCTATTTTTTTTAATCCCTAATTTTTAAAGATGTTCTGAGTAAAGGAAAATTGAAAGAAAGCAAGGGTTTTGTGTTTCATCTTTCAATATCTGATCTGGTCTAATTGATACCTAGATTTTGTATACCTTTATACATTTATCCTCATATCTGGTCTTTCATTAAGTCTTACTGATTTTTCCTTGTTAAAATGTTCTCACTTTTCCCTTTCCTCTTTTTTTCATTGATGTGTAGTTGATGCACAGTGTGGTAATTACAAGTGTACAGCAAAGTGGTTCAGTGATGAATGTATATTAATATGTACATGTGTCTGTGTGTGCACAACTGACTTTCTCCTTCCACGAGAATGTCACAGGCAAGTACAACAGCACTTTATGAACTCACGGGCTTTTTACCAGACTCTTCAACCAGACTTTCCCCTTCCATTTAATCCCATACAAGGCAAGTAATTGAGAAAATTTAACCTGCATTCAAAGCTATAGCCTTGAATACGAAAGGACTTGTCTGGAGAAGAAGGGAGCAAATTCTAATGGAGAGCACGGAGGAGTAGACCAAGGCCTTTATTCTTGGCAGTAATGTTAGCAATTCAATGACACTGATGACTGAAGAGTTACTTTTGAGCCTTCCTTGATGGCTCCCACATTATGTTGTTTGTATTAGTGGTAGAGAACCATGCAGGTGGTTTGCAGTCTGCTTTTTAAAAAATACTGATAAAAGGAATAAACAGTGAAATCCTAGTCACCTCTGATACTCCGATCTATTGTCTTCAGGTTCTCATTATAGGACACATTTTCCAAAATGTCTTTAGTATTCTTGATGTTTTTCTTTTCCTTTCTTTATTTTGTTTAGCAAAGCCAGAAGCTAAACCTTATAACCTTAATGAAGCAAGGGTGAATTTGGCAATGGACACTACTAACCTTAAGAGAAACGCAGTGGATGTTTCCACTTCCAATATTTCCGTTGTGGTTGTTGGTGTATGTCGGGCAATTTTAAGGTAATAAAGTTGTAATGAACTTTCTAAATGAAGTTGCCTTTTCTTACTGCTCTGTGAGGAAAAAAAGAATGGAATTAATTTGGAAGAATCGAGGCTGGCCTCTCTCTGACTCTCAGATACACTCACTCGCTCCTACTCTCGCAGATGACCTGCCAGTATCCCTTTCTTCCTGAAGACTTCTTATCAACTTCAAATCAAAGGCCTATGAAATTACACTTTTGTCATGCTGCATATAACCTGCTCCCTCCACTGTGTAAAGACAGATTCTTATCTTCACCTTAGAAGAAAATGAAAGATAGCTGGATTTCCTCCAGGAAAGGGTGAGAGGTAGAATAGCTGATTTGCTAAAAGGTTGGAGAGAGGTGTTGAATGGATTTCCTCTCATTCGAATCTAGGTGAGGATTAGGTGAGCATGGTCCCTTCCAGATGCTTGAGAGGCAGTCCAGAGGAGGGATGGGCCCTGCACGCTGGGTGAAGAGCCCCCGCAGAGCCTAGGATAGAAAATTCAGATAAAGCCTGAATTCTGTGCCTTCCAATTTCCTGAAGAGAATCCCTTTGAAACTGTCCCCTCTGAAAATGCCAGTTAGACCTAGCTAACTTGATTATCAGGCTTCCCTGGTGGCTCAGTGGTAAAGAATCCGCCTGCCAATTCAGGAGTAGGTTCGATCCCTCGGTCAGGAAGATCCCCTGGAAAAGGAAATGGCAACCCATTCCAATATTCTTACCTGGGAAATCCCATGGACAGAGGAGCCTGGTGGGCTTCAGATCATGGGGTCGCAAAAGGGTCAGATATGACTTAGAGACTAAGCAACAACAACCTGATTATGAGATGTAAACTGAGTTTCTTTCCTCTGTCTGAGAGCATCATTTTTGCAGTTTCAGAAGCTCTCATTTCCATACAACAAAGAATAGAGTTCTAGATTTGAGAACTATGAGAGGGGAGAGTTTTTTGTTCAAAAGCTGTGAAACGGCATTTTTCTTCTAGAAGGTGACTTTTCTCTGATTAACGATACAGTGTTTCTGTATCTGCAATGGTATCTCAAATGACTCCCTAGACATTTTCTGACACCACTGCCAGAGGTGGCAGAAGTTGAAATGACCTCATCCTTACTACTTTTCCTAGTTCACACTGAACTCACCTTACTCTATGTCCTCCCCATACATGACATTTAACAATTACATGTCTCTTGGACCCCTCGTCTGTGTTAGATGGAACTCTTTAAAAAAGAGATAGAACCCCCAACTCAGCCTACCTTAAAAAAGAGAATTTATTGACTCACATAACAGAAAAGTCTGGGCATTAGTTGACATCAGGCTTCTAGATGCTTGGGCTCAATTGCTGTGTTGATGTTCCATTTCTCCTAATCTCTCAGCTCTGCTCTCCTCTGGTTTTACCTAATTCAGGGAGGCTTTCATCATGTGTTAGCAAGAGGGCCTCAGCAGAGAGATTCTCTTTCCAAAGAGTTCCCAAATAGAGGTAATTAGCATTTATTGAATTTGAATGTGTGCATGACTTTGAGTGGTTTACACATATCATGTTATTTCAGCTGCCTCCCAAACCTATAGCTGGAAAGTATGTCCCCGTTTTCTGCACAAGGAACTAGAGCCATTAGTAAAGAGATAACTTGCCAAATTTTTATACCCACACCTGGTAAATGGTGGCAATGGGATTCGAATCCAGAGTTGATTAGCTCAGCCACCACACTAGTTTGGAACTGACTCCCATAGGGGTGACTTGGATCACGTGCCTATTTTCGAATCCATTATTGTGTCCACAGCAGGGATCCTCTGATTGGGCTTGGATCACTGACTACTGTTCAATTCCAAGCAAAATAAACAGAATGAAAGTAGATGAGAGGTGTATTTTCCCAAAGGAAAGTCAGAAGGGAAAATGGATTCTGGCCAGAACAGAACACCTGATTTCTACTACTCTGTCCATTGTTTCACATGGGTTGATTTTGTCTCTTATTCTATAAGAATTGGACACACACTAAATGCTGATTGATGAATCTTTTGAGGGGGGTGGGTTTTGAGATTAATTGGCTGTTCTTAAATTTGTGATATGTTTCTGGAAAAGGAACTGGAGGTCAAAATGTTAACTCACGTTTGATTTTTACAATGGATTGTATTAGGGTCAAGAGCTTGGAATCCAGCATTTTGTAGGAAGCCTACAAATGCCATAGTTTTACATATCTAAGTGGCTGTCCTCATATGTGTGATGTAAAGTTTCCTAAAATGTCAACAAGCAAGCCAAATACAGTGAAGAATGACCTGCCTGTGTTTTTATTCAGGGTATTCTCGGGAAAGGAACTATGGGCGGTACAAGGAGGCACTGTGAAACTATGAGGTGAAGGAATAAAGGACTGTGGAAAGATCCGCCGTACTGGAGGCTGGGAGGTGTACTGGGTGGTTCAGGTTGGTTGGATGGAGGGGAAGAGTCAGGAACCTAGAACTGGAGTACAACCTTATGTTTTGAAGGCAAATTGGTCTAGGCATTGACTGCCGGGAGAACCATGATTAACAATATATGTGTACATATGAGGCAGTGGTGGATGGAGGCTTGCTGATAGACCACCATTCTATTCACTCTCACTTATTCATTCAGCAGGTGAAGTTCACTGAGGAGGTGAGCCAGAGGAGCCCACTTCTCTAGGGTGGGTCAGATAAAGCTTTCTGAACAGGTGACATTAAGCTGAGACTAAAGATGATTAGTAGTAGTGTGTGTGTGTGCTCAGTGTGACTCCACGGACTGTAGCCCAACAGGTTCCTCTGTCCATGGGATTCTCCAGGCAAGAATACTGGAGTGGGTTGCCATTTCCTCCTCTGGGGGATCTTTCCGACCCAGGGACTGAACCTGTGTCTCTTGCGGCTCCGGCATTGGCAGGCTTTACCCCTGAGCCTCCTGGGATGTTACGGTTTCAGGACTTAGAAGGAGACAGAGGGAAAATAGTTCTTTATTCAAAAGTTAATGAATTAAAAAATATTTATTGAGCACACTACATACTAGACCTTGTTGTAGGTACAGGAGATACAGCAGTGAAGAAAATAGACAAAGACCCTGAACTCCTGGCACTTAATTCAAAGGAGAAAGATGGGCAAGAAGCAGATAACACAGATACATATGTGTCAGAGAACAAAAGGTATAATGTTGAAAAATAAAGCAGTTAAGTGATGAGAATAAGGAGTCCTTGGGGAGGATGATGTCATTTGGTACAAGGTGATTGTGAAAAGCCTCTCAGAAGTGTTATTTGATCAGAGATCTAGAGGAAGTGAGAGAGTAAACCACAAGGCTGTCCTGGAGAAGAGTATTCCAGGCATAGAACAGCCAGTGCAAAGGTCCTGAGGTGGGATGTGAAAGGGTATCGAAGAAGTACACCTGCAGGAGCAGAGTGAGCAGGGTAAGTGGTAGGAGACGCATGCGGGAAGTAGTAGGGACCAGAGGATGCACCATCCTAGTGGCCACTCTAATGTCTTTGACTTTCACTTTGAATGAGATGGGAGACCAATGAAAGGTTTTGAACAGATGGGCTGTGGACATGACTGGATGTATTGAAATATAAAGGATTGCTTTCCTTGCTGATCTGAGAGTTTATTATAGAGTATAGAAAGTGTTAATCACTCAGTCATGTTCAACTCTTCGCGATCCCATGGACTGTAGTCCACCAGGTTCTTCTGACCATGGAATTCTCAGGCAAGAATACTGGAGTGGGTAGTCATTTCCTTCTCCAGGGGAATATTCCTGACCCAAGGATCGAACCTGGGTCTCCTGTATTCCTGGCAGATTCTTTACTGTCTGAACTACCAAGAAAGCCCATAGAGGATGGAAACAGGGAGCTAATTTGGAGGTTAGAACAATAATCCAGACAAGAGAGGAAGACGGCTTGGGTCATGGAGGTGTCAGAGAAGTTGCTGAGAAGTGATTGTATCCTGGATATATTTTGAAGGTGAAACTGACTAGACCTGCTGCTATGGAATATGAGAGAAAGAGAGAAGTCAAAGATGGTTCCAAAACTTCTGACTCAGGGAAATGGAAGACAGACCATCGCACCATCGCCGTTCACTGAAGTGAGGAAGGCTATGGGAAGAACGGGTTTTAGTGGGAAATTCAAGTCAACTTCGAGCACGTAATTTCAAGATGCCTATTAGACATCCAAATGATTGGGTTCTGACCTGCCTGCCCTTCATCTGTGAATCTGGGACAGATGGAAACAGTCAGCACTTTTTAATTGTCTCTGACTCCAGCACTTAAGAGAATATGACACACAGTGAGAATTAACCTTTGTCCAGTGTTGAATGAATGACTAATGGGAGATGAGACAGGAAAGGAATGTTGGCACCAGAACATAAAGGGTCCTTGAAAGAGAAAGTGAAAGTTGCTCAATCATGTCCAACTCTTTGAGACCCTATGGACTGTAGCCTGCCAGGCTCCTCTGTCCATGAAATTCTCCAGGCAAGAATACTGGAGTGGGTAGCCATGCTCTTCTCCAGGGGATCGGCCCAACCAAGGGGTTGAACCCAGGTCTCCCGCATCATGGGTGGATTCTTTACAGTCTGAGCCACCAGGGAAGGGCCCTTAGAGGTTGGGAAATGAGGAGCCTTTGAGAGTCTTCCAAAAGGTAAGTAACAGGGTCAGTGCTGTGATTTGGGAAGACTGACTTCATAGGTGTCCCATCCTGCTTCCAACTTGCAGGAGGCTGTCACCACCTACTCACTGAAAAGCCACTCTCCCCAAAACTTCTTTTCATTCCCAAATTTTCTGATGTCTCCACAGACAGCCTGATCACTGGCTTGTGGCTCTGTAGCTCTTCAGACTTGGTGTTTTGACTGGGATTTCCCTGAATTTGAATGTTGACTTCATTTATTGGAAGTTTATTCTCTCCCTCTCAGTGCTGTGAACCCAACCCTTGGTACTGGCCACCTCACCAGGCCACTGCTTGACCTGAGGGGTAGTCTAGACAGTAGCGTGTATAGGTAGACAAGACAGGAAGGAGGGAGGCTGTGGAGAACTGGAGGCCATGGCCACGTGGTGGGTGGTGGGAATGACTAGAACAAAATACAGACTTCCCTACAAAAGGAAGGAAAGCAGGCATGCTTAGGTTGATTTTGTACCATTTATTTTCAGTATTATACATGGTCACAAACTTTTATTACCTCAAGATAAATTTTGCACCAAACATTATTTTAGTTGATTCTTCATGAACTTTACAACCTTTGCAATTTTTCTTCACACTGACTTTTTTCCCAGCAGGATTCTCACAGATAATTTTTCACAATCAGCATTTTTTCTTTTATTTTATATGATGTTATCTTGAATAATAAACAGCCACATGGACTCAAAGAAAGCACATTTTGAAGATAATATTTCATCTTTTTCTAGCTTTGTTAAAAAGCACCCAAATCCAGACTGACAGATTTGTTTAGTATTAAAAATAATTTAAAGATAGTAATTAAAATGACATTAACTAAATTGCTCTAGACTTTTCTCACTTTGCGGGCATCACGCTCAGTCATGTCTGACTCTTTGCGACCCCATGGACTGTAGCCCTCCAGGCTCTGCTGTCCTTAAACTTTCTAGGCAAGAATACTGGAGTGGGTTGCTATTTTCTACTCCAGGGGATCTTCCTGACCCAGGGATCAAACCCACATCCCTTGCGTCTCCTGCACTGGTAGGTGGATTCTTTACAAGTGTGTCTCAGTATTTATTCATTTGTCATCTATTTCAGTTTTTGTATTTATAGTTACTTTAACCCTCATCCTTCCAAGCTCCCTTCAACTCTTGGCAGCTGTGACAATCAGCAAAGAAAAAAAAAATCTGCCGAAGGTGGGATCAGGGACACCAGTGTCAAGAAATCCACAAGGGTTGATGTTGCTTTAGCTATAGATTAAGTCAGAGTTCCCAGACTGCTGAGCCTGTTTTCCATGAGGAGTTTATTAAAGCCATAGATGTTGGGCTCCACCTTCAGAGATCTTGATTTAGACAGTCTGGGGAGGCCTGGGAATGTGTATTTTTTAAAACACTTATTTTATTGACATATAGTTGATTTACAATGTTGTGTTAATTTCTGTTGTACAGAAAAGAGATTCACTAATACATGTATACGTTGTTATTGTTGTGCTCAGTCGAGTCTGACACTCTGCGACCCCATGGGCTGTAGCCTGCCAAGCTCCTCTGTCCATGGAATTTCCCAGGCAGGAATCCTGGAGTGGGTTGCCATTTACTACTCCAGGGGATTTTTCCCAACCCAGTGGAAGAACCCACATCTCTTGTGTCTCCTGCATTGGCAGGAAGATTCTTTACCACTGCACCATCTGGGGAGCCTTATATGTGTATATAATTAATTCTTTTTTATTTTTTAAATTCTGGTTTATTATAGGATATTAAATATAGTTCCCTATGTATATGTGCTATACAGTAGGATCTTGTTGTTTATTCATTCTGTATATTTCAGTTTGTATCTTCTAGTCCCAAATTCCCAACCTATTCCTCCCCCTCGCCTCTGCCTGTCAACCACAGGTCTGTTTACTGTGTCTGTGAATCTATTTTTGTTTCATAGATAAGTTCATTTGTGTCATAGTTTAGCTTCCACATATAAGTGATATCATATGGAATTTCTCTTTCTCTTCCTGATTTATTTCATTTAGTATGATACTCTCTAGGTCCATCCATGTTGCTGAAATGATACTTTTTTCTTTCTTTTTAATGGCTGAATAGTATTCCGTTGTATATGTGTATCACATCTTTATAATTTCTTTGTTGATGGACATTTAGGTTGTTTCCATGTCTTGGCTGTTGTGACTAGTGTTGCTATGAGCATTGCGGTGCATGTATCTTTTTGAATTATAGTTTTGTCTGAATATATGCCCAGGAGTTGGGTTGCTGGATCATATGATAACTTTTCAGTTTTTCAAGGACCCTCCATATTGTTTTCCATAATAACTGCACCAGTTTATGGGAATGTGAATTTTAATTATTAATTAATTATTAATTCCCATGTAGTGATTCACGGGGTCGCAGAGAGTCGGACACGATTGAGCGACTGAACTGAACTGAACTGAACTGACTGAATTATTCAGCATCCCTGTGTCTGAGAACCAAAACTGTGTTTTTCTTTTGAATCAGATCGGGTTGGAGTTCAACTATTTCATTTCTTCTCTTCCCATGGGTAATGTTAATTGCCCTCAGGTGGCCCTGGTTTTTATCTGTGGGCTTAGCTTATGTATGTGTGAATGTGTGTGTGTGTGTGTGTCTAGGACAAATACTAGCTTAAACAGAAGAGATTTAAGTCTGAGTGATATATTTTGATAAATACATTGCATATATTTAAAAACAGGCAGATGGTGGTAGCCAGCAGTGGATGCTGTGGTTCTAACAGATGGCCACATAGGGACAACTGCAGGGAAAGGCTGATGGGAAACCACAATTTGGAGAAGGGAAAACAGACAGATGCCCATAATTTGTCCACTGGGAGGCCAATTCTGCCCATGTGGAAAGGGTGGAGCATTGGAGATGGGACTGATGGACTACTGAATTAGAGGCTGGGAGGAAGGGTCTAGGTGTTTGTAGTTGGTTGGAAAGTGAAAGAAGGCGTTGATTGAAGGAGAGAGGGATAGCAAAAAATAGCTAATTACCAACCAGAATGGTATTATTTCAATGTATTAATCAGAGTATTCCAACAAGATTTCCACCTAGTACTTAAAGATCTTCATCCTAATTTCCTGGGATGAGAAATACTGGGCTAGATGAAGCACAAGCTGGAATCAAGATTGCTGAGAGAAATATCAATAAGCTCAGATATGCAGATGACACCATCCTTATGGCAGAAAGTGAAGAAGAACTAAAGAGCCTCTTGATGAAAGTGAAAGAGGAGAGTGAAAGGGTTGGCTTAAAACTCAACATTCAGAAAACAAAGATCATGGCATCTGGTCCTATCACTTCATGGCAAGCAGGTGGGAAAAAAGTGGAAACAGTGACAGACTTTATTTTGTGAAAAGAAGAGAAGCGAAAAGCAAAGGAGAAAAGGAAAGATATAGGCATCTGAATGCAGAGTTCCAAAGAGTAGCAAGGAGAGATAAGAAAGCCTTCCTCAGCGATCAATGCAAAGAAATAGAGGAAAACAACAGAATAGGAAAAACAAGAGATCTTTTCAAGAAAATTAGAGATATCAAGGGAACATTTCATGCAAAGATGGGCTCGATAAAGGACAGAAATTGTATGGACCTAACAGAAGCAGAAGATATTAAGAAGAGGTGGCAAGAATACACAGAAGAACTGTACAAGAAAGATCTTCACGACGAAGACAATCACGATGGCATGATCACTCACCTGGAACCAGACATCTTGGAATGTGAATTCAAGTGGGCCTTAGAGAGCATCACGACGAACAGAGCTAGTGGAGGTGATGGAATTCCAATTGAGCTATTTCAAATCCTGAAAGATGATGCTGTGAAAGTGCTGCACTCAATATGCCAGCAAATTTGCAAAACTCAGCAGTGGCCACAGGACTGGAAAAGGTCAGTCTTCATTCCAATCCCAAAGAAAGGCAATGCCAAAGAATGCGCAAACTACCGCACAATTGCCCTCATCTCACATGCTAGTAAAGTCATGCTCAAAATTCTCCAAGCTAGGCTTCAGCAATATGTGAACCGTGAACTTCCAGATGTTCAAGCAGGTTTTAGAAAAGGCAGAGGCACCAGAGATCAAATTGCCAACATCCGCTGGATCATGGAGAAAGCAAGAGAGTTCCAGAAAAACATCTATTTCTGCTTCATTGACTATGCCAACGCCTTTGACTGTGTGGATCACAATAAACTGTGGAACATTCTGAAAGAGATGGGAATCCCAGACCACCTGACCTGCCTCTTGAGAAACCTGTATGCAGGTCAGGAAGCAACAGTTAGAACTGGACATGGAACAACAGACTGGTTCCAAATAGGAAAGGGAGTACGTCAAGGTTGTATATTGTCACTGCTTATTTAACTTATATGCAGAGTACATCATGAGGAACTCTGGGCTGGAAGAAGCACAAGCTGGAATCAAGATTGCCGGGAGAAATATCAATAACCTCAGATATGCAGATGACACTACCCTTATGGCAGAAAGTGAAGAGGAACTCAAAAGCCTCTTGATGAAAGTGAAAGAGGAGAGTGAAAAGGTTGGCTTAAAGCTCAACATTCAGAAAACAAAGATCATGGCATCTGGTCCCATCACTTCTTGGGAAATAGATGGGGAAACAGTGGAAACCGTGTCAGACTTTATTTTTTTTGGGCTCCAAAATCACTGCGGATGCTGATTGCAGCCATGAAATTAAAAGACGCTTGCTCCTTGGAAGGAAAGTTATGACCAGCCTAGATAGCATATTAAGGAGCAGGGACATTACTTTGCCAACCAAGGTCCGTCTAGTCAAGGCTATGATTTTTCCCATGGTCATGTATGGATGTGAGAGTTGGACTGTGAAGAAAGCTGATCGCCGAAGAATTGATGCTTTTGAACTGTGGTGTTGGAGAAGACTCTTGAGAGTCCCTTGGACTGCAAGGAGATCCAACCAGTCCATTCTAAAGGAGATCAATCCAGGGTGTTCATTGGAAGGACTTATGCTAAAGCTGAAACTCCAATACTTTGGCCACCTCATGCGACGAGTTGACTCACTGGAAAAGACTCTGATGCTGGGAGCAATTGGGGGTAGGAGGAGACGGGAAAGACAGAGAATGAGGTGGCTGGATGGCATCACCGACTCGATGGACATGAGTTTGAGTGAACTCCAGGTGTTGGTGATGGACAGGGAGGCCTGGCGTGCTGTCGTTCATGGGGTCGCTAAGAGTCGGACACGACTGAGTGACTGAACTGAACTGAACTGAAAATTACTGCAGATGGTGACTGCAGCCATGAAATTAAGAGACGCTTACTCCTTGGAAGAAAAGTTATGACCAACCTAGACAGCATATTAAAAAACAGAGACATTACTTTGCCAACAAAGATCCGTCTAGTCAAAGTTATGGTTTTTCCAGTAGTCATGTATGGATGTGAGAGTTGGACTATAAAGAAAGTTGAGTGCTGAAGAATTGATGCTTTTGAACTGTGGTGTTTGAGAAGATTCTTGTGAGTCCCTTGGACTGCAAGGAGATCCAACAAGTCCATCTAAAGGAAATCAGTCCTGAATATCCATTGGAAGGACTGATGCTGAAGCTGAAATTCCAATACTTTGGCCACCTGATGTGAAGAACTGACTCATTGGAAAAGACCCTGATGCTGGGAAAGATTGAAGGTGGAAGGAGAAGGGGACGACAGAGGATGAGGTGGTTGGATGGCATCACTGACTCAATGGACATGAGTTTGAGTAAACTCCTGGAGTTGGTGCTGGACTGGGAGGCCTGGTGTGCTTCAGTCCATGAGGTTGCAAAGAGTCAGACACGACTGAGTGACTGAACTGACTGACTGACTGAGTAATAAATCTCCCTTGTTTCTGGGTTTCCCTGGTGGCTCAGTTGATATCAGATGGTAAAGAATCTGCCTTCAATATGGGAGATACAGGTTCAATCCCTGGGTTGAGAAGATCCCCTGGAGAAGGAAATGGCAACCCACTCCAGTATTCTTGCCAGGAGAATTCCATGGACAGAGGAGCCTGGTGGGCTACAGTCCATGGAGTTACAAAGTTGGACATGACTGAGAGTAATGCTTTCACATTTCACTTTCTGTCAAATGTTAACTGTTAACTCTTCTGTTCCTTATTTTATGCCCCCATTCTGAAACCTTGGTTTTTATGTTTATATTCTTGCTTAATAATCTAATCTTGGTGGGAGGGGAAGTTAGATGATTGTCCAGCTTTTCCAATTTCATTTGTTTAATAGTCCATCTTTTTTCTCCATGGACTTGAAAAAATAGCTAGTATCTATATACCATTTATGGAAATTATTATACGACAACAGAATTTAAAGCTTTTTATATATATTAACTTATTCAATGCTCATAAAACCCTTTTGGAACACATACTGTTATTATTCCCATTTTACTGATTAGAAGTCAAGGCAGACATAAGATGAAAAACTTATTCAATAAGTGGATCTGGAATCCACACTATTAATATTAATCAGTACACTTTTTCAGCCACCAGTAACATATTGAATGATACCCATTAAAGGTCATATAATTTTGTTGCTAAAATCTCCAGTTCAGTTCAGTCACTCAGTCGTGTCCGACTCTTTGTGACCCCATGAATCACAGCACACCAGGCCTCCCTGTCCATCACCAACTCCCGGAGTTCACTCAAACTCATGTCCATTGAGTTGGTGATGCCATCCAGCCATCTCATTCTCTGTCGTCCCCTTCTCCTCCCGCCTCCGATCCTTCCCAGCATCAGAGTCTTTTCCAGTGAGTCAACTCGTCACATGAGGTGGCCAAAGTATTGCAGTTTCAGCTTTAGCATCAGTCCTTCCAATGAACACCCAGGATTGATCTCCTTTAGAATGGACTGGTTGGATCTCCTTGCAGTCCAAGGGACTCTCAAGAGTCTTCTCCAGCACCACAGTTCAAAATTCTTAGTATAAAAGGCAAATGAGTATTTTTAGTTTGGCCTTTAAAGCATGTTAAGATGTGGCCTCTGCCTACATCTGAAGTTTTAATTAGAACTATTTGCCAGTTCAATAATTTGAACTATTTGCCAGGAAAATCGTATAGATTTCCCTTTAGTTCTTTCCTGTCCCCAGGACCTTTGCACATGCTCCCTCTAATCTCAGAATATTTACCCATGCACTGTTAGTAGACTGACTTTTCCTCAGAGAGATGCTCTTTGACTAATCTGATTAGAAGAGTTTGCTTCCTCTTCTCAGCACAACTCCCTATGTGTGTGCCTTTCAAAACACTTATCATAAGTTATAAGTGTTGTTTAATTATTTGCACTTTGTCTAAATTCCCCAAAATGTATGTTTCATGAGTATAGAGACCATTATGTATCTTGTTCCTTATCCTAATATCCCCAATATTAAGCACACACAATTTAGATACTCAATAAATATTTGTAGAACAAATGAATGAAAACTGCTGCAAATGGGGACATGTGGAAGTCAATATAAAACAAAAATACATAGCATGATATTAAAGTGAATTAGCAACTTACATAAACAAATATTTATAGGCAACCTTCCACAAAACTGGTCCTTTCTGTCTCCGTGACTTTTCTTGAACATCTCCCTCAGAGATTCTTTGACATGTTATTTTATGTTGCTGTTTTGAATTTGTGTGTTTTTCTTCCTTTATCAAAATGTAAAGTCGTGAAGACAGAGGCTGAATAAAGGCGCCTTTGTGTTCCCTTGACTCAGCCCACTGACTGTCATGTAATAACAAAAAATGTCAAAAAGTAAAAATATTTTTAATGAAAAGATTATATGAGGGGGAGATACAAAAACCTGTAATTAAAGATTTCTGAATTAAAATTGTTGGTTTATTATAAAAGAGACAAGAGGACACAGTAAACATGCCTTAGAAGCAAAATAACATTCGAGATATAAAAAGAGCTCATGGCAACAACATAGACAAGTTCCTAGACCATTTGTGACTAATTACAAATATTGAGTTGCTGGGATGTACAGAAATTTGTTAGATCTTTTCAGTTTGGGAAGTCAGAAAGAACTCCATAAAGAAACGAGGATTTAAATTTATCCTTGGGGGATGCTAGGGTTTGGATAATGTCAACAGAATCTACCTTTAGCTGTTTACCACTAATGAGGTCTGTTTCTGTCATGTATTGACTTTTTTCCAAATGGAAACCACTTAAAAGTCTATAGATTTCTAAACTGACTAGGTAGCATTTTAATTGGTAATGCTATCAAAGTAAGAGGAGAAAAGAATAAAAGGAAAGCAATTTAATAATGAATTCTCGAAGTAACTTTGCAGTTTATTACCCACTTGTGGCTCAGCTGGTAAAGAATCCACCTGCAATGCGGGAGACCTGGGTTTGATCTCTGGGCTGGGAAGGTCCCTTGGAGAAGGGAAAGGCTACCCACTCCAATATTCTGGCCTGGAGAATGCCATGGACTGTATAGTTCATAGGGTCACAAAGAGTCAGACACAACTGAGCGACTTTCACTTTCACCCACTTCATACAAAAGGACTGATCCATAGAATTTGATAAGATAAAAATATATAATTATTATCTTTCACTCTTAAAGGGATTAAGAAAGGAATTGCTTTGGATTTTAATTTTTCCACCACTTCAAATTTACTTCTGAATTAAATATTTAAGTCCATTTGAGTTGTGAGAATTGCTATTTCTAAGACTGGAATTCTCTGTATCCAATAGGGCTCATCCCTTAGGGTGCCAAGGACACGTGAACATCTGTGCTTCGATGACTGAGAACGTGCATGTGGAGAAATTCTGCCTCTGCAAATAAAGAGCATCAGGCAAAGCAATTTCCCAGCCAGACCTCTGCGAGAATTTAAAAAACTAAAACAGGTCACTAAAGCTGTTGAACAAGTTGAAAAAGAAAAATAAGTGTTAACAGTCTCAGCTCTTCAATTTCGAGATTATAACTGAAATTGGCTAACTACCTTCGAAGGAAAAAAAAAACTGATAGGCTCAAGGCAAGGATCTACTTTTCTAGATGAATATACACGTGCAGGATGTATGTCAAGGGAATGCTTGAGATCAAGACAGTTCTCTGGTGCTCAGTTGAGGGAGTGATGGGGTGTCAATGTGGCTTCCCATTATGGGTAGTTGGAACCTCATTGAATGGGCTCTACATTGGAGAATAGGCAGTTCTGCTCAACAGTGCTCTTGTTTTGAGGTATCTGGGGGTTTTTGTGATTGCTCTGGCCTTCTCTTTGCTGAGCCCATGGTTTTCACCTAACACCTGAGCCCAGTCCTCCAGGTGTTCATTTATCAGTTGCCAAGTCACCACAAATCACAAGAGGAAAGGAAAACACAGCTCAGTAGAAAGAGGGTACAGGTAAGAGGCTTACTTTCTAAGCCTTGATGAATAACTTGCTCAGTTAAAAACACATATTCATTAAGAACATGTAAGAAATATGCCACCTCAAGACCCCAGTTTGTACCATGCCGTAGGTACAAACTTTTGACTTAGGGAGCAGTCAATTTGACATGTCTGTGAAAGGAGGGAGTATTGATTCTTTCAGTCATGAAAACTACGTGAACTTTCAGAGCTCTCAAAATTCCCAGGTAAACAAAAGAGGGTCTTGTGTTGTTTTCTCAGTTGGAGTCTGTTTAGAATAAAATTGAACTATTTCCCCAATGGCTTAAAAAACAGTTATTGATCATTATTCAAATAAGGAAGAACATAGTCTCAACTTAAATCTATTAACATCTATATTTTCTTAAGGAGTTAGGTTATGGTTTAGACCTATTCATCATTAAAAAAAAAAACAACACAACAAAAACTCTTAGTAAAATAAGATTGGTGAAGATTACCTACCCATTAACAGTGTCTTTACAGAGTTTTCAAATGATTCATTTAATGAGTAAGCTTTACACATCAAATTTTAACCACATAAATATATCTGATTTTAAGTAAATAAGCACTTTTTGTTGTTCTGGGCAAGTATCCTAATTCCTATTTCCTTTGTTTTTCTAAGAAGTCTTTTTTTTTTTTTTTAATGCTGAGAATTTACTTCTAAAAACATGGTGTATTATTTTGTCTCAGTGCATATACTAGATAGATAGGTTCTCATTGAAAGATGGGAGTTGTCTGAAGTGATGTCATATTAACTTCAAAAAGAAAAACATCAGCTTAACTGGCTAGTTAGGCAAAAGAAAAAGTAATTTAGTATTGTCATTTCTTTCTCTTTAATTTTTTTGGAGACTTGTGTATATAGAGTCTGGTCCAGTTTAGAAAAAAATAAAGTAACCACTCTAGTGAGAAATTATGGTCTGGTGTTCTGTCTAATTTTAAAGAATGTTGACTCTTCCCAATTAAACATCGTCATCATTATATCCACAGTAAATGTATGAAAAACCATGGCTGATAGTTTATAATGATGGTGACTCTTATTTATTGAACTCTCAGATGTTTTGGCATTTTTTCATTAATTTTCACAAATGACTTAATGAAGAAAGATGTATCATCTTTATTTTGTATATGAGGGTTCTGCAGCTTTGGACGGAGAAGGCAATGGCAAGCCACTCCAGTACTCTTGCCTAGAAAATCGCATGGACAGAGGAGCCTGGTGGGCTGCAGTCCATGGGGTCGCTACTTGTTGGACACGACTGAGCGACTTCACTTTCACTCACTTTCACACATTGGAGAAGGAAATGGCAACCCACTCCAGTGTTCTTGCCTGGAGAATCCCAGGGAGGGCGGAGCCTGGTCGGCTGCCGTCTGTAGGGTCGCATGGAGTCAGACATCGCTGAAGCAACTTAGCAGCAGCAGCAGCTTTGGAAGATTAAGCAACTTTTCCAAGATCTGTAGCCAGGTGGAGCTCAGTTTAAAATCCCTACTTCTAAGTCACAAGCTTTTGTAACTACACAATGATCCTTGAATTTTTAGATGTCATGAACCAGTAAAACTTCAAAAAGCAAAAACAAAAGATTGTTTATTTTAACTAAAATAAACTTGACAATTTTTTACATGTCCAAATAAATAGAAAATAAAAATTAAAAGAAATAATCATCTACTTAATACAGTTTTATGAAAGCAGTGGTATTTGATTGCTTATTATATTTTAAAATATTAGCATATAACATTTTTCATATTATGTTGTATTTCTAGAAGGCCAGGAAGTTGTGAATGTGTCTGATTCCTTATCTGGAGGGAAATCTTACTTTGAGCATGTGTGTAGCTAATGTATCCCAGGACATTTCAAACACAAAAAAAGCAAGAAGGTCACATCTTAGAACAAAGAGCAGTTCTTTCTGGGAAAGGACAGTTGGTAACCTTACACCAGCATGCTTATGTAAATACTAGTCCACCTTAACTTTCTCATTTTGTCCAAGACTGTTGAAAACTGCCATGGGCCAGTGGAGGTCTGAGGACAAGCATTTGGGAACCAAGTAGAACAAAACATTGCTTTCTTCACCCGTGTTTTTAAGATAGGGAAACAGAAGGATGGCCAGGTATAGATTTCAATATCACCTTCACTGATGTAAGAAATGGCTATTGCCATTTTGAGGACTGCAGCTGTTCTTCCATATCTTCTGCAAGTTTCCCTGTGTTATCAGAAAGCACAGCTTTTTCCCCATTCCCTAAGGCAATAGACAGAACTGGGTTTTCCTTTCCTTTTTATTGTTTTCAGATGTTTGCCAGCTCTCAACTGACCATTTTCTTTTACTGATAAATTTGAAGGAAATTACAAATCCCTACAGAGAGAAGGCCAGAAGTGTCCCTTTAAGCCTCTAGATAACAAAAGGGGACTGTTTCTTTCAACTCTGGAATCAACTAAACAGTTGAAAAAGGGGGTAACTCCATCAGTGGAAGCTGAAATACATCCATCACTAGAAACAACCACAGTTCACATAAGTCAGTTTCCAGAGTGCATATGAACCTGAGGAGCAGTGTTCCTCAGTGTCATTGTTAAATTAAATTAAGCCAATGACAGCATTACATCTGTGCAAATATAAAACTAAGTATAAATTCTTTATGCTTATGATGCTTCTAATTATAAAACTGAAGCAAATTTACAAATTAAATAAGAATAAAACTCTAAACCCAATGAAAATAAAATTAACAACTTTAATCTGATGTGGCAATGAAGTTTCATTGAAATTAAATTGCTGTTCCCAGTATGAATATGTTACTGACATCCATGATGCAGGTTTTAGAATTTGGCATGCCTGCGTAGTTGAAGCAGTATGGTGATCCCAAAGCTTCTATAATTTCTTCATTTGAACTATGGAGAAATTTTGCATCTTGATCTCATTTACTTTCATTTGGCATAAATGCATCTTTTATTTTATAAATTTGTTATTTCTTTTAATCAGAGTATGTTAATTAAAGTACTACTTGGCAAAATGACATTGAACACAAACACAAAGAGTTAAAGATGCAGCTTCAAAAAAATTTAAATACAAGGGCCATTTCCTATCTTTATATCTCTACCACTTAAAACAGTGTGCCAGCACATAGCAGGCCCTAAATAATATATGTTGAATGAATGAATAAATTAATATCAGCTCTGATATAAGGAAGTGAAAGTGAAGTGAAAGTCGCTCAGTCATGTCCAGACCCATGGACTGCTGTCCATGGAATTCTTCAGGCCAGCATACTATAGTGGGTAGCCTATCCCTTCTGCAGGGGATTTTCCCAACCCAGGGATCAAACCGGGGTCTCCTGCATTACAGGCAGATTCTTTATCAACTGAGCTATGAGGGAAGCAATGACTTAATGCCCACTGGTTTGGGACAGAACTGGCTATGAACTCATGAGGGTAGGGGAGAAAATTAATTTTCCCTCTACTCCCCTGAGTTCTTGGCTAGTACCTTTATGATAAAAAGCTAACAAGAAAAAAAAAAAAACAGACAAAAGCTTATTAACATGGATACTGCATGTATACCTGGGAGATACCCAAGGGAAAAAAAGTAAGTAACTCCCTGAGGTGGCTTAGAACTCCAGCTTAAATACCATTTTCGGCTAAAGACAAAAGTGAGGTCTATATGATTGTACTTAGTTACAAGTTTTGTAGCAATGTATTTTTCTGTATAGCTTAATCACTGTGTCAATGTATGATTGTGATATATAATAGGGAATATAAAATGTTTAACCTGGGACATTGTGTTTAACTGTGGTGTTGGAGAAGACTTTTGAGAGTCCCTTGGACTCCATTCTAGGAGTCCAGTCCATCCTAAAGGAGATCAGTCCTGAGTGTTAATTGGAAGGACTGATGCTGAAGCTGAAACTCTAATAATATGATCACCTGATGCAAAGAGCTGACTCATTTGAAAAGACCCTGATGCTGGGAAAGATTGAAGGCAGGAGAAGAAGGGGACGACAGAGGATGAGATGGTTGGATGGCATCACTGACTCAATGGACATGAGTTTGGGTAAACTCTGGGAGTTGGTGATGGACAGGGAGGCCTGGTGTGCCACAGTCCATGAGTTCACAAAGAGTCAGACATGAGCAACTGAACTGAACTGAAGCTGGGACATTAGCACTTGCCTCTCCAGAAACTTTATTTCATGGATGCCTCTCAAGAGAGAATATAAACAGATTTCTTTTTGTACACAAAGAAACATGACTCGATGGTACAATATAAATAATACATGCTATTTACAAATAGTGGAAAATCCATATGTTTCAAATGGATATAGAAGAACTTTTCAAACCACAGTGACAAATCAAAATAACACAGAGCAGATGATTTTTGTGAAACTTTCCAGAGATGTTTGGTAATTTCATTGTCCTGTATTGTAAAACAATGCAATTAAGTTTGGTTAATTCTACTAAAGTCAACCTAAAACTATTAAATATTTTAGTGGCTCCATCAGTACTTTTATCCCTGGGACATATCAGCCAAGGATACGCATTATCAAGGGTTATATCGTCTCCAAGGGGCTAACAATTTGTTCTTAGGGGAAGGGAGGAAAAAAAGTCTTAGATGTTAAGGTGGTTTGTAGCTCTCCAAAACTCAAACCAACCCAACAAAATCTTATTATTTAGTGTTTAATTTCTCTCACTAGAGACAATTTAAATTTAACTTCATTTCTTTCCCTTATGGGAGTGTTAATAAAAAAGAATAGCTAAGAAACGCTGTCCTATGGAGAGCAATAAATACATTAAGTGGAAAGGACTGGAGGGAGTGATGGAGCCCTGCCTTCTGCCCTGGGTGGATTGCTTCTCTACATGTCCTCATGGCACCACTCTGCTGTGATCTGTCTCTACTCTGACCTTTCCCTCTGGTGTCCTGCGTTGAAATATGACATCCTCTATACCAGAATTCTTTTAGGTCTTCTCTTTGTCCCCACCCAGGGTGAGCTGACTGGGACTCCAGACTTTAGCTCCAGGAGGGGGCAACTGTCTTCCTCCCACTGGAGAGGACCTCCTCCCAGCTCCGGCTCAAGCCAGAAGAAAGACTGTTCTAGGCCCCTCCTGGTGCCACTTGGGATGCCCCTCTCTTGCCTGGGGTGGCCTCCACTTTTAAGCTGGTGCTCCATCAGCAGCTGAATAGGTCTTCATATGACTGACTGGTCCTATAGGATGCTTTAGTTCTGCTGTTCATCCTTTGAACATTTGAAGAAAGCAGTTTTGATTACCCATTCTGTAACAATAACAGAAAATTTACCTTCTCTTTGTTTTTGGCATATTTGTATATACCAGTTTCTTCATTGCCTTCAGTTTGACTGGTGTGTCTGAAGTTAATTTGAATGTTAATGTCCTCATATGAATGAGTAAGCTCTGGACTTGTTCATATGTATTATAGTTCTGGGCTCTCACACAGTGCTGGTGATAAAATAGTTTAAAAATCACTAAAAAATGGAATGAAATGTTTAGCTTTACTTCATCTCTAAAAATGAAAGGGGTGGGGAGATGTTTTGGATGGATACATTAGGTGACCTCACATACCCCATGTGTTGGAAAGAATCATTGCCCACTTGCACATGTGACCAGGCTGTCCTAACTGCCCTGTGAGTGGCCAGACTATTCAGATAGTCAGTATGGGCGTGGGCCAAGCAGTGACCTGAAGCCAGGCAATCAAACTGCAACAGCCCAGCTGGGACCCTTCTGCTATTATATAGTTAGGCCCCTGGACACCTGCTTTCTCTGAGGAAACATGAAGGTTGTTTCAAGTTCCTGAAATGGTGTCAAGCTTCTCTGTGTTTCCAAAGCCAATTATTCAATGAAATAGTGACCTCCCAATTACAGATGGGTTGGGTTCCAACAGTTTATTTCAAAATCAGTTGTTTTCTATCAAAAGTAATGAGAAAAGGAAAAAAAGCCAGCCCGTAGAAATCTATTAAATTTAAACCTTGATGAAATAACGTACATTTGTAATGAAAAGCAGTAGAAGAATCAAATATTATACTACAAAAGTGAAGATTGTGCTGGCAAATCCATTAATTATAACTGAAAATAACTGAATTAATAACAGTTTCTTATGTATATGACATGGCTTCAATCGTGGCATTTTTTAATCTTATGAGGATGAGAGGGAAGTTAGAGACTTGTGGAATTATTGAGAGGAAATTCTCAGGATGTTTAGAGGCTTTATATATTAAAGAATAATTTTACTTTAAAACTCTCTTTAGATATCCATGTTTTAGGGTACCAAGCAGCCAACATAGGGTTCATTTTTATTCACAAAGAAGGAATACAGAGAAAAAGAGAGAGTGTCTTAGGTCGGTTTCCTGGAATTGAGTCTGAGATAAAGATTCGTGTACAAGAAGATTACTGGGTAGTACACTTAGGGCTTCCCTGATAGCTCAGATGGTAAAGAATCCAACTGCAATGCAGGAGACCCTGGTTTGTTTCCTGGGTTGGGAAAATCCGCTGCAGAGAGGATAGGCTACCCACCCCAGTATTCTTGGGCTTCCCTTGTGGCTCAGCTGGTAAAGAATACACCCACAATGTGGGAGACCTGGGTTCGATCCCTGGGTTGGGAAGATCCCCTGGAGAAGGGAAAGGTTACCCACTCCAGGATTCTGGCCTGGAGAATTCCATGGACTGTATAGTCCAAGGGGTCGCAAAGGGTTGGACATGACTAAGCGACTTTCACTTTCACACTTAGGATAGACCCTGTTGGGGGTGGGTGGTGAAGGTACAGGACTGGGGAAGGGGGATGTTGGGCTGAGATGCAGTCACCACAAAAGACTCAGCGGATGCTCTGGGAGCAATGGACCAGGTACAAACCCTTCAGAGTTGTCCTACCTTGAGGCAAGCATTGGAGATTTTTATCTGGTTCTTGATTAGTCGCGGGATACGGGTTGCTCCCAGGGAAGGGAGTGTGATCTTGAGCCAGGTAACTCTCCCTCCAAGCACAGTCCCTGCGAAGGAACAACCACGACAGCCATGGGTCCCTAGTACCCCCAGCTATGGCAGATCGGTTCTCGGTCCTGAAATCACAGGATCCACTACAAAGCCAGGTTCCTCTTCCTGAGGTCACTGGGTAAGAATTAAAGAAAAGAGGAAAAGTATGGTTGAGTGAATGTGTACGTATCAGGGAGAGAAAGATGATCTGGGGGAGAATCGAGCAGACTGTGAGTTGTGGTAGATGAGGACAGCCCGGGAGTAGCTTTTGCAAGGTACTTTGAGGGGATGGGAAGAAGGTGTGGGGAGGGCGCTGCTCAGGCTGCAGGCTGTCCTTGCTAGAACAGTTGAGTTGCTGGTGAGAGTAAGCTGACTTGGGTGGTGGCAACCTGTGAGAGCTGGACTGTGAAGAAAGCTGATTGCCAAAGAATTGATGCTTTTGAACTGTGGTGTTGGAGAAGACTCTTGAGAGTCCCTTGGACTGCAAGGAGATCCAACCAGTCCATTCTAAAGGAGATCAATCCTGGGTGTTCATTGGAAGGACTGATGCTAAAGCTGAAACTCGAAAACTTTGGCCACCTCATGCGAAGAGTTGACTCGCTGGAAAAAACTCTGATGCTGGGAGGGATTGGGGGCAGGAGAAGGGGATGACAGAGAATGAGATGGCTGGATGGCATTACTGACTCGATGGAGGTGGGTTTGAGTGAACTCCAGGAGTTGGTGATGGACAGGGAGGCCTGGAGTGCTGTGATTCATGGGGTCGCAAAGAGTCGGACACGACTGAGCGACTGAACTGAACTGAACTGAACTGAACTAAACCTGTGCCTGATGTTGAATGTAGAGGACCTTGAATGAAATTACATGTTCTACCTTGGGGTTCCTGCACATATAAGTGGCAAACCCCACTGGGAATTGTTGGACTCTCATACAGAGCATTGCCTGAAACAGACAAAAGAAGTAAACAGTGGCCTTTGCTTTCAAGGAGATGATGATTTAATTTTGAAAAGAAAGAATGCAAAGTAAGCTGCTATTTCTAATGTCGGGAAGTACTATCTCTTCCAGAAAGGGCTTCTCTTAAATATGGAAAACATATTAAAAGAGAAGTGGGAGAGAGAAGAGAGAGGGCAGGCAACAAAATCATCTTTCCTTCTATCTCTAGAAGGATAAAAAGCCTGAGAGTCTGGAGTGAGTTAGCATGCTATTTCATACAAAGTCCGGGAAATCTCCCATTTTTAAGTATTACCTTCTTGTTTATTTTGTCCTTGTGGTACTTTGGAATGTACATTTCTCAGATATTTGAGAGGCATTCTGTAATGTATATTCCAGGCATCACTTCTTACTCATCTTTTGGGCTAGTCCATCTGTAATTGACTGGTGTGCTTTTCCGGAATCTAGGTTTATCTTTGTTTGGGAAATAATTGCTTGATATAGGTAACCTTATTTTGTATTTCTTTGTTCATAAAAGAAATCACCATTGTAGAGTTTGATTTTTTTGTTGTTGTTGTTTTAAAAACTGAGTTGTTATGACTTGACGAAGAACATATTTGCTGCCTAGAGAATGACTTCCTCTACAAATCAGTGTTTGGTGGGAACGGCGAAGAGAAAGCATGCCCAGGGCCTAGAAGGAGTCTGTTTCTTTTTATCTCTTGTTCACTCTTCACAGGCTCCAGAGAATCCATGGAAGGAACCTTCTCCAGCCCCTTTCCAATTCAGTGAGCTGATTTTGCTTTAAGCCCCATGTTTATGTTTTCATTCCTGCTGATATGATTGGGGGTGCATTAGATAAACCTAAGATGTAGGAAAAGTTTATCTCAGAGGCCTCCTTCCCTCTTTAGAAAACTTTCTCCTCTTCCTGTCTGTCCCTTCAGACTCTAGGTTTTCTCTCACACTGCCTCAATTTTTCCTCTGCCCTTTCTTCTAGACCACCCTATAGGTGGTGGTTCAATAGTCTTACCTGGCTTTCCAGTTTATAGCTCTACTGTTTAAACTTGCCCTTTCTGGGTTTAGTTACTTCAAGGCCTTGTTAGAAGACTGGACAGTTTGTCTCATAAATCAGTTCACGTCAAGTCGTTAACGGCTGATAAAAAGCAACTGCAAAAAGGCACCAGCTTAGAAACAACCCATTTACATTTTATCTGACTGAGATCTTTAATGCCTTTCCTCTTTTCAGACCTGCCAATATGGCTTGTGTGTAGGGAAAAATTCACAGATTATGCATTCCATATTTTTCTGGAGTTTCAAATTAACTTGTTTTTTTTTTTTGGAAGGGAACCCATTTTATTTTTACATTAAAGCAAGTAAAGAGATGGGTTTCCCTGGTGATTCAGACAGTAAAGAATCAACCTGTAGTGCAGGAGGTCTGGGTTTCATCCCAGGATCGGGAAGATCCTCTTGAGGAGGAAATGGCAACCCACTCCAGTATTCTTGCCTGGAGAATCCCATGGACAGAGGAGCCTGTTGGGGTCACAAAGAGTCAGACACGACTGAGTGACTAACACACACACACACACACACACACAAGTAAAGAGACATATTATAGTAGAAATAAAAATTCCCCCATATCTTAAAAATGAAGCGTGAGCAAACAAGACACTCAGTTTTGGTAAACTACTCTGGGCTAGTGTCTGGATCTCCTGGAGTTTGTTTTCACTTATTCTGTCAAGGATTCTTGAATGAAGCCCTGAGAAGCAGTAGCTTAAGCCAAGTTATTTTCCACGGTTGGGCGTTTAGGCTTTTTAGGAGATCAGTGGGGAATAATTTTTTTCCTTTTTGGAACTTCTCTGATCATTTGTCCAAATACAGTACGATGTATTTGGGGGCCAGTCGTATGAACAGGAGGGCATTTTTAGGGCTGAACACTCTTTCAGTCTCCCTACAAAGTTGTGCTTAGTTCCATCTGTGTTTTTGCACAAGTGTCTTGGTGGGTGAATTAGATATTCGAGTGATGACATTTAGCAAAAAGATGACAGAGAATTTCCTTTTAGTTTACATTTTGGGGTCAGATAAAATCCTTTAGGTACTTCTTTATAAACAATATTTAAAATTGTTGAATTATTTACTTACAGTAGAAAACTGAATGTTAAACAAGAATGAATCTCCAGTGAACTTTGAAGATAGGTTTAAACTTTTAAATATGCACATATGTTTTATTGTATAATAATTATATTTTTTGGAGAGAAGAATCTACAATGGGAAAACTGCAAAATTAATGGGATTATTTACTTAGCTATTTTTATTTAGAGAATTTTCTAGAAAGGAATTATTATAAATTGGGCAATAGTTCAATTATTCATACTTTGTTGCTTTAATGTCTGCTGGATTCAGCTATGACTTCATAGCTCATGTGCTTTCTTTACAAAAGGGTCAGGTTACTAGTAAAGTCAAAACATTGCAGTCATTTCCTTTTAAGAAAAAATTTCCATTTGTATATTGTTTTCAGCAAATAATTTACTGTAACTATTGATTGAAATATGCTTACCATCTTTTGCCAGAAGTACTGGGGGGAAATTATGTTTTATGTTCCTACAAAACTGGAGAGTAAACATTTCCCTAGAGATTACAAGGGGATTTTGGAAAGAAACTTACCCCAAAGTGGTTTTCCTATCCTCATGCTTCTTCATGAAATCTACCAGGAGAGATTTATTATTCCAATGTAAGCAACATTCTGGGAGGAACAACCCCCTAAGATCATTATCAATCACTTAAATCTTAGTGCTAATTCGTGTATCAGCAGCTTTGCCATTTTCAGTTAGGAGCTACTGTCAAGAATATCTATTGTCAAATGCGGTTCCTTAGTCAAAAAAGAATATCTATTGTCAAGTCAAAAACCCACTATTTTAATCACAACATCAATGGAAACCAAAAAAAAAGTAAATGACTATAATTTTACTGCTCTAACAGAATAAGTTCACCGATGTGCTTTCCTTCCTGTCTTTGTCCATTTCCACACACGTTTCTTACGCTGATGTCATCACCGTGTTGACTCACAGTGCACCTCGCTGGGGAGTGGGCTGGGGACAGTGCCTGTCTGGGGGCGTGTCTGGATCACAGGAAAAGACAAAGCAGCAAAGGGGACTGCCACAGTTTTCTACCCCTGCTGCTCTCCACGGCTCCCTCTTGTTCTGTGCTCCACTTCCTTTCACTTCATCCTCCCCTCAAGCTACCTTCCGTTTGTGGGAGAAAGTAAACTCAAGTTATCATTATTTGTGAGTTTTCATATATTTGCAGCTACTGGAATTTTCAAGTTGAAATTGCAAATCAACCACCCAATCTAACTGCTGGGTTTTGTTTTCTTTTCCCTACTGCTCCTGAATCCCATACCCAGCACAACCCATATAAATGAATTATTAATACTTTTCACTTGCCAAGCAACTTTCAGGGGAGGGAAATATAGAGACAACTTACCCTTAGTCTCTACCTTAAAGTGACAGAGTAAAGAGATTATTACACTGTAGATGTGTTGTGATGAATGTTATCCTCCATGAGAGCAAAAAATGAGCTAAACTTGCAATGATAAGAAATATGATACACATGGGAATAAAGCATAATCCATGAGTGCACACTGTAGGAGCCTTAACCTAACTCTGTGGAGAGACCCAGAGAAGGTAACAGTTAAACTGGCTTTGGAAGTTTGGGAAGCAGGGTAGAGAAGGGGGAAGGACGTGTGGTATGCACAAAGATGCTCAGTCTGGAGGAGAAATGTTGGCTCTAGTTCAGGCCAGAGAAGAGTATGAGGTCACTGGGTCACATGTTGTCATGGGTCCGATGTTCTTTAGGTAGTTGGGAGGCTGTGCTGTGACCTCGGTGTTCCAAATGGAGATTTGAGGGCACGGAAATGAGACGGTTAATTTTTTGTTTGTTTCAAGAAAGAGTAGTTCTGGTGGATAAGGAACTGGCCGAGTGAGGGTGGCACGGGAGGCCCAGTGGTCCTATGGCCTTTTCCTTTATAGTGAATTTCTCAGTACCTACCAGGCTGTGTGGTCTTTTTTGAAGAAATGAGTGGATTGGTATTGTATCTGAGCTTAAGGATGACTGTGTCAGCTTTAAACTCTGATCTTGAGTGTTGCAGGCTTCCTAGGTAGTGCAGTGGTAAATAATCCATCTGCCAATGCAGGTGACACAAGAGACTCATATTCAATCCCTGGGTTTGGAAGATCCCCCAGAGTAGGGAGTGGCAAACTGTTCCAGTATTCTTGCCTGGAAAACTCCATGGATAGAGAAGCTTGATGGGCTATAGTCCATGGGGTCACTGTGTTGGACATGAGTGAACAGACACACACATACACATACTTGAGTGTTGCTCTTGGTAGCCCATCAACCACAAAATTTATGTCAAAGCATCACACATCAAGGGTACTAAGTTAGTCCATTCAGTCCACCCCTCTTCTCTGCATTGTGGGACTGGTGTCCAAGAAAGACAAATTGGACATTTAAAATTCACTTGAGGGAATCACCAGGGATGTCCTTCCAATTCTAGGCTAAATTTCCTTGGCTTCAGTTTCCATTTTGAGTCCTGACTCTGTCTTACAGACGTAAAGACTGAGGTTAGTCCTCCTGGCCTCTCTTCCTTTAGTGAGGACTTTAGGTCCCCTCTAAAGATTTTGGTTAACACCAACTCTTGTGCTTCTTCTATGGCTCAGGTCTCAAATAGATCTGCTTTCTCACTCTTGCTCCAACTTTCAGGCCCCAATTCTGGCTCCAGGCACTGAAGAGTGCAAAGTCAGAAGATCCCCAGCCTCCTCACTAGGGAATGTGCAAACAGATCATACCTGTCCTGGGTTCATTTCTCCTTGAGAAGGTTTATTTACATTGTTCAGAATCATGCCCTATCCCAAAGCTTGCTTTCAACCAATTCCTCTCTTTCAGTATACCTCCCTGAGTCACTTTCTCATTAACCCACTTTCCCCTCTAATAATCAGTCTAAGCCAATCTCTTTGAACTGTTTTTTCTGTTTCAAAATTGTATACTGAAAACATCTGAGATAATTCTGAATCTCAGAAAAGGAAAAATAGGATTTGTCTATTATCTGGAGTATGATATCCTGTTTTTGGGTCCTCTAGATCTCTGTATATTCTTCTTAAGATACTTTTTAATGTAAAATTTCAAATATACACAAATTAGATAACATAGTATAAGGACTATGTGTTTATCATCCAGCTTCAATAGTTATAAACAGATGGCTCAGTCAATTTAATCTATTACCCTTATTTCATCTATTACCCCAACCATTTCCTGAGCCTCAAATATTTTCAATGAAATCCTAGATCTCCTCTGATTTAATATGTAAATACCTAAAGTTAAGTATTCCCTTCACAAGCCGGAATATCAATAATTTTCAATATAAACAAATAATTTGTCTAGTTTCAAACTTTCCCAATTATCTCAGATTTAAAAAAAATATATATATATTTCAAAATACGACTTAAATAAGGCCATACATTGGAGTTGGTTGATCTCTAGTGTTTTGTTTTTTGATTTACAAAAACATCTTCATCTCCATCTTATTATTTCTTGGTAATGCATTTGTTGATGAAACTGGGTAATTCATCCCATGGATTCTCCAGCCTGGATTTTGCTAATTGTATTGCTGAAAGACTTTCTAACATGTTCCTGTATTCTTGGATGTCTTATAAACTAGTGGTTAGATGTTGAGGTTTAATCAGATCCAGGTTCCTCTCTTTTTGTTTTTTTATTTCTACAAGAAGACAATTTAAGTAGTGGTGTACACATGTACTAGTCTTCTTTTTGTGCAAAGGGCAGCCCCTGATAATCACTGCCAATCTCTATAAATTTATTAAAGGCTGCAAAATGATGCTGTCTAAACTCTATCATCCCACTTTCATTTCACAGCCTTATCGACCATTTGGTTACGCTTGTACAGTTTGAATAGGAAACATTGGGTAAAGACTTAATTATTCCCCTTAATTGATTTTCAAAAACATTACTTGGTTAGTGTTAGTTGCTCAGTAGTGTTGAGCTCTTTGCAACCCAATGGACTGTAGCCTGCCAAGTTCCTCTGTCCATGGGATTTTCCAGACAAGAATACTGGAGTGGGCTACCATTTCCTTCTCCAGGGGATCTTCCTGGCCCAGGGATTGAACCTGGGTCTCCCACATTGCAGTGGACTCTTTAGCACCTGAGTTACCAGGAAACATTACTTGGTTAGCAACTTTCAAAGGCGACCCATTAATTTTAAAAATGTTCATTGTGAAATAAGCATGTTTGTTGTGCTTTCAGTCACTGCAGTCATTATTCTTATTGATGCTCCAATGTGTCCCTTTTTGAGTGGTGAGAGAATATTCAAGTTGTTTTCTGATTCTCTTGGGCAATCTTGTTAACCTTTGAGAGTGTCCCTGTGTATGATCTGACAAGATGGTCCATTTCCTTTCTCAGAATCAGCTATTTTCCCAAAGGAATATGATTTCTTTAAGTTGGAAATTATTTATACAAACAGCAGTGTAGGACCTAAGACTGCTCATTGCTCTTGGGTTGGTCATTGTTTTCAGAATTTTTCAGAAGACAGAGCTAAGAAATATGTATTTAAAAAAAATTAAATACATAAGCCCATGCTGATAGTTCTTTATCAAATTTAGGACAACAGGGCATTAACTCACAAATCTTACATTTGTATCTCCTTTCCCTCCTATCAAGAATCCTGATGTTTGATGATACAAGCACAATTACTTATTTTGTTTAATCTCAAAATACACAAATAACAGACTCAGAAAAATAATACCTACCACTAGAATCAAGGATTTGATCACTGAAAGCAGTTTAAGATTTGTTTGCAGTTCTTTTGGTCCTCAGGGTCTGTCCTAATAAGGATATATAGTCAGTTTACAGTGCTTCAATTACCTCGGCTGTGTGATTTTATCCCTACATGATACACAGTTTCATTCACTTGATAAATTTTGCTCTCAATTTAAAAAAAATTTTGTGCTAACCAAAAATCTGTTTTATTATGGATGACCACTACTTCTCACTTGCTGAAAATATACACAAGTGCAAAACCAAAAACAAAATCAGGACTTCCCTGGTGGTCCAGTCGTTAAGAATCTGCCTGCCAATGCAGGGGACACAGGTTCAATCCCTGATCCAAGAAGATCTAGCTTACTGTGGGGCAACTAAACCCCTGCTCTGCAACTACTGAGCTTGCCACTCTAGAGCTTGTGCTCTGCAATAAGAGATGCCACAGAAAAGAGAAGCCTGCACACCACAGCTGCTGCTGCTGCTGCTGCTGCTGCTAAGTCGCTTCAGTCGTGTCCAACTCTGTGCGACCCCATAGACGGCAGCCCACCAGGCTCCTCTGTCCCTGGGATTCTCCAGGCAAGAACACTGGAGTGGGTTGCCATTTCCTTCTCCAATGCATGAAAGTGAAAAGTGAAAGTGAAGTCGCTCAGTCGTGTCCTACTCCCAGCGACCCCATGGATTGCAGCCCATCAGGCTCCTCCATCCATGGGATTCTCCAGGCAAGAGTACTGGAGTGGGGTGCCATTGCCTTCTCCGCACACCACAGCTAGAGAGCTGCAACTAGAGAGAGACAGTCCATACTCATCAATGAAGACCCAGGGCAGGCAAAACAAAACAAAAAAACAAAAATAAATACCAGAAAAGCCTTTCAAAGGCTACAGTGATGCACATTTAGCCCTACTGCAAACATTCTATGGTCTTTGAATTGTTGCTCTCAATTTTTAAGATTACATTTGTTATGTTTAATTTTGTTATATAATTTGCCCAAGTGGTTGCAATGAATCAGATATGACTAAGCGGCTAACACGTTGGACTTTCTTGATGGCTCGGATGGTAAAGAATCTGCCTGCAATATGGGAGATCCAGGTTCAATCCCTGGGTCAGGAAGATCCCCTGGAGAAGGGAATGGCAACCTACTCCAGTATTCTTGCCTGAAGAATCCCATGGACAAAGGAGCCTGGCGGGCTATAGTCCATGGGATCACAAAGAGTCAGATATGACTGAGTGACTAAGTAAAATATCCATATTGTGTGAAACTCAAATTTACACATCAAAGTATATTCAAAAAAGTTTTGTCTTGTTCCCTGTCCTCTTTATATAATTTCTTATTTGTTGTTGATCAGTGGCTAAGTCGTGTCTGCCTCTCTGTGACCCGATAGACTACAGCACGCCAGGCTCTCCTATCCTTCATTATCTCCCAGAGTTCGCTCAGATTCATGTCCATTGATACAATGAGCACTCTCTAACCATCTCATCCTCTGCTGCTCCTTTTTCCTTCAATTTTTCCCAGCATCAGGGTCTTTTCTAGTGAGTTCACTCTTCACATCTGGTGGCCGAATAATTGGAGCTAAAGCTACAGCATCCAGCCCTCCAATGAATATTATACTTCCAGTGAATATTCAGGGTTGATTTCCTTTAGGATTGACTGGTTTGACTTCCTTCCAGTCCAAGGGACTCTCAAGAATCTTCTCCAGCACCATAATATGAAAGCATTAATTTTTCTGCACTCAGCCTTATTTATGGTCCAACTCTCACATCTGTACATGACTACTGGATGTCTAGTGATGTCTTTGCTTTTTAAATAAATTCTCATAGGTAACCATGTTTTTAAAAAGTAAATTAATCCTTCCACTGCTTCTTTTTTTTTAAATAAGCAAGTATTTATAGGCATTCATATCTTTCTCCTCCTTCCTAATGATACAAATCTTTATACAGCGGCCTTTTTAACTTTATGATTTATTTGGAGATCAGTCCAGAATAGTGTAGAGATAATCCTCATTCCTTTTTACATTTGCCTTATGCTCCATTATGTGGCTATATGTTGGTTTCTTCAGTCAGTCCTCTCTTATAGACATTTGGGTTTCTTCAAAGTCCTTTAACTTTACAAATTGTATTGTGTTGAATAACCTCTTGAACCTTTTTGTATTTTTGCCCCTCTATCATTGAGTTAGATTACTAGGAATGTGATTGCTGGGTCAGTATCTAGCAAGGGACCTCCAGAAGAGATTAGCAAATTTCCCTCTAAGAGAGATAAAACTGCATTCCTGCCAGTAAAGCATAAGTACTTTCTTATAATATAGCAATTCAGTCAAGCTTTCATCTTATATTTGCATGGTTTCACTTGATTACATTTCTGATACATTTGGAATTTATCCTATTTTATGATGTGAGAAATAGATTCATTTTTTTCTCTTTAAAAGAGTTATCTAATTAGGCCAATACTGCTTAGTTATATGTCTGTCTTTTCCCCACCAATTAGATATATTGGCCATACCGTATGTTAAGCTTTCATATATGATTGTATTCCTTGCAGGGTTTTCACTCTACTGAAAATAATAAATACTAAAAGTTTCGACTGAAGTTGGATGACTCAGCAGGTCCTGTGCTGCCCAGAATACAGGGAAGGTACAAAATGCTGTTAGCCATGGTGTATACTGGATAAAAGATCTGAAACATCATGGATGTTTCATAAGCCTTTGGTTGCATGAGCGACTCATTAAAAACAATTGGTAAGTGATTAAATAATTTGAGATATATATTTTGAACAGGGTGAAATTTCTATGAAATATCAATTAGTAATGATAGTACTAACTAGTAGACAGTATAATGGAAAAAAACTAATAGTGAAATTTATAGTCAATCTACTTGGAAAAAGAATACATTTGGTGTATAATATAAAATGTGAAGCTCTGAAAACTTGTGCATGAATCTTAAAATATAATTAGATAATTTAAATTTACTAAAAAAACTTACTGTTGCATTTAAAAGAAACCAGTGAAGAATCTTTCCATTGAGATTAACCCTTTTGAATTGCAAATAATTTGAAATGATTTCTTGGTTCAGATTTTGATGCATAAGATTTGTTTTTTGTAGTGGGGCACACTGACATGTCTTTAAAACAGAATATAACAAAACCAGTGACCATTTCTCCTTTTGAGAATGAAAGTAAAGAAATGAAAAAGAATTAATCTAGGTTTTTATGATAATAGGAAGACAAATCCATAGACACCACTGTCCAGACGTCTTGTACATATAGCCTAATAGGTGCTTCCAATCTAGCTTGGAGATTAGAGCCAGAACTCTGAAGTCATCATCCTAACTCTTAAAGGATTTTCACATGTAGTTCAGTGTATAGCACTGCAAAGGAAGTTAGTTAATAGTTTAATAAATAAATTTCTCTAGAAGGTACATAGGGAAATTAAAGAACAGGAAAGGAAGGGAAAGCATTAAGTGAGAAGGAAAAAAATGACAAAGCTAAGAAAAGACTTCTCCATCTGGCTAAAGATTCATGGCTCAAAATTCTTTTTCTGGCCATGGCTGGAGTGTACGAAGGAAATGACAAATCCAGTGCTAAGCACTTGAGGAGAGAATAGCTTTTCATGTAGTGTAGCTCTGCATTAGGTCACCGATTCTTCTGACTCTTAATATTTTTAACCAAGAGGCATTGTATGCATAGCCTCTCTTTTTTATAATCTTGAGAATCATCAGTAAAGAAGTGCAGAGAACAATGGGAAGAGCAATCTATTTTGTCCTAGAGCTTAAAAATAATTTTGTTTTAATGATGGGCCGAGGTTTGAATTGACCCAATAAATATTTATTTGGTTTTTACTACCATTTCTAGGTATCAATATATATAACTTGCTTGTTTGATATTTTCCATATCTCTCCTTTCTTTCCCTTGAGCCAGCCTTTAGATTCAGGATGTTGGTTGCACACCCATGGGGCATAAAAATAACTTGAATTAAGTTTAACTTTAGAACATATGCTAAAACTTTTAGTTTGGCCACATTTGCCTCTGGGGCACTGTTAGTGAGGTTAATTAATGCTAAAAAGACTCTGAAGTGTGTGTTTTCCCTACTCTTTTCATCGTCCCTTTCTATCAAACAGATCAGTGATTTTGTGCAAGGGGATCATGCTCCAAATTTGTCCTCATTCTTCCTGCAGTTGGAATTGTAATTCCAGCTATTGAAAATGGAAAATGTCCTCAAACTTCTTAGAAAATTATTTCTCACAGCTATGAAAAAAGTCATGGCAAAAATTATGGAGGTGTTATTGATAGATGCCTTGTAGATTCAAGAAAGCTTTATGTGTAGAACCTAAGTTGAGATACTTGGCAGAGAAGCCCAGTGAAGACCAGCAAAGCAGGTGGGGAAAATAGAAAGTCATTTTTAGAACTCTTTTGCACATCTTTAATTTGCTACAAAAGCTTTATAAGATTCTATTTCTTTCTTTTTCAATGAAAGTACTTCTGGTAGGGCTTTTTTCTGCATCAGAGAATTTTATCCTAAGCTCCAAATTTTAACTAGAAAAACTTCTGTTTTACTCAACTTGGTGTCCTAAACTTTTCAGGTGTTGTGTTTGTTTGAAGTGGAGTCGCTCAGTCGTGTCTGACTCTTTGCGATCCCATGGACTGTAGCCCACCAGGCTTCTCCGTCCATGAGATTTTCCAGGCAAGAGTATTGGAGTGGGTTGTCATTTCCTTCTCCAGGAGATCTTCCTGACTCAGGAATTGAACCCGGGTCTCCTGCATTGTAACCAGATGCTTTACCGTCAGAGCCACCAGGGAAGTGTTTGTTTGAAGGCAAGGAAATAGGATATTTTCATTCACTAGCTTCCAGAGGAGCGTACATTGCTGCTTTGAAAGAGTACAGGTTATAGAATTATCATGTGCTTGCCCATTTGATATATTTTAATTTATTGTAAAATCAGCTTAAAAATGAAATACTAAGGGGAAGAATGTGGAAAGGGGTGGTTAGGGATTTGGAATCAACATGTTTACACTGTTGTATTTAAAATGGATAACCAACAAGGACCTACTGTATAGCACATGGAACTCTGCTTAATGTTACATGGCAGCCTGGATGGGAGGGGAATTTGGGGGAGAATGGATACATGTATGGCTGAGTCCCTTTGCTGTCCACCTGAAACTATCACAACATTTTGAACTGACTATACTCCAACATAAAATAAAAAATTTTTGAAAAGAATAAAGTGAAATGCTGGAGACTGTTTTAAGGGTGATGATTTTGAAAGAGGAAAATGTCTGGGCTAGGACTAAGTATGGTGATAATTTTTAAAAATTATTTTATTCATGTATTATGCATGTAATTATTAAACACCTATTTTATGCCAGGCACTGTGTTAAGCACTGTGAATAGAACAGTGGCCAATGTGGTCATAAACCTTTCCCTTTATAAGACAGTATTCAATGACAGACAAACATGTAACAGTATATAGTGCATAGACACTGTGATATAAGATGCATATTTACTTGATCATCCCATCTGGGGCTCTTTTGAGGGTTTTAAAAGAGCATTTTTGAGTAATTATGTTGGGCCAACAGATTTAAGCTGAGATCACTTTGGACAAGGGGCTTCCCTGTGGCTCAGATGGTAAAGAATCTGCCCTCAGTGTGGGAGACCCAGGTTTGATCCCTGGGTCAGGAAGATGTCCTGGAGAAGGGAATGGCTACACACTTCAGTATTCCTGCCTGGAGAATTCCACGGACAGAGGAACCTGGTGAGCTACAGTCCATAGCGTCCCAAAGAGTCAGACACAACTGAGCAACTAACACTTTTATTTTTTTCGCCTTGGACAAACTGGAGTGTACCTAACCTTAGGGTTAGGGCCTCTAGCGATTACTGTTTGTTTGTGTGTGTGTGTGTGTGTGTGTTCAGTTGCCCAGTCCTGTTTGATTTTTTGTGACCCATGGACTAGAGCCTGCTAGGCTTCTCTGTCCATGGAACTTTCCAGGCAAGAATATTGGATTGGGTTGCATTTCTTTCTTCAGGGAATTATCCTGACCCAGGGATTGAACTCATGTCTCTTGCATTTCCTGCATTGGTGGGTGGGTTCTTTACCACTGAGCCACCTGGGAACCTCCTAGCAGTTATTATGGGATGGTGAAGCAGTAACAATCTGGTCTGTGTGTAGTGATGGTGGGGACAAGCTTCCAAGAGAAACTGATATTTAAACTGTTACCTCTGTGCCTGCTTCTTCCTGTGGGTTCACCCCTGTGATCCTCTAAAGACTGCCAGAACTTTTGGGGACTAAATACTTTCTTGTTTTGTTGCCAGTTGGAAGGAGAGAGTCTGCTACCCCAACAGCTCAGCTGAGGCCTGAGAATCGAGTCTCGTTGGTTCTGACTGGCCTGATTAACTCATGTACCTGCCTCTGGGCCAATCACTGTGGACAAGGGGATGGAATATGATGACTAGTTTATCCTCATGGTGAGGGAAATTCAGGGTCATGTTAGGTAGGGGAGATGGGTTAATAATAAAGCAATACTTGTATAACATTTATTATGTGCTAAGCACTGTTTTAAGAGCTTGATATGTATTATCAAATTCTCTAAAAACCTTTTTGAACTAGAATTTATTATTTTCATTTTATAGCTAAGGAGAGTGAGGCCCAGAGACATTAAGGAACTTTTCCAACATCCCACACCGGGTGAGTGATTAAATCAAGATTCCAACACAGGACGCTGGCTCTCAGCCATTACACGATCCTGCCTAGACTTCTCATGCAGCAGAAATTTGGTTTGAGGGAAGTGAGAGTGTGAATGTGAATGGGAAGAAATGCTGGTTTTGTAAATGGTTACTTTCCTGGTGGCTCAGATGATAAAGAATCTGCAAAACAGGAGACCGGGGTTCTATCCCTGTTTGGGAAGATCCCCTGGAGAAGGGAATGGCTACCCATTCCAGTATTCTTACCTGGAAAATCCCAAGGACAGAGGAGCCTGGCAGGCTACAGTCCATGGCGTTGCAAAGAGTTGGGCATGAATGAGGGTCTAACACTTTCACTTGGGCTTAGGCTTGCTTTCCAAGGTCAGAAAAAGCAATTGTAGTCACTCTCTCCCGAGCTTTATTGACATAATTTAAATATCTTACGCTTCACTCACTTAAAGTGTACAGTTCACTTTTTGTATGTGTATTCACAGAGTTGTACAAATATCCCATAATCAATTTTACAACATCTCTATTTCCCCCCAAAGAAGCCCCATATCTATTAGCAGCAACTTCCCATTTTCCCTCTTTCCAGCTTTCAGTTCAGTCGCTCAGTTGTGTCCGACTCATTGCGACCCCATGAATCACAGCACACCAGGCCTCCCTGTCCATCACCAACTCCCGGAGTTCACTCAAACTCATGTCCATCGAGTCGGTGATACCATCAAGCCATCTCATTCTCTGTCATCCCCTTCTCCTCCCACCCCCAATCCCTCCCAGCATCAGAGTCTTTTCCAGTGAGTCAACTCGTCGCATGAGGTGGCCAAAGTATTGGAGTTTCAGCTTTAGCATCAGTCCTTCCAATGAACACCCAGGATTGATCTCCTTTAGAATGGACTGGTTGGATCTCCTTGCAGTCCAAGTGACTCCTAAGAGTCTTCTCCAGCACCACAGTTCAAAAGCATCCATTCTTCGGCGGTCAGCCTTCTTCACAGTCCAACTCTCACATCCGTACATGACCACTGGAAAAACCATAGCCTTGACTAGACGGACCTTGGTTGGCAAAGTAATGTCTCTGCTTTTTAATATACTATCTAGGTTGGTCATAGCTTTCCTTCCAAGGAGTAAGCGTCTTTTAATTTCATGGCTGCAATCAGCATCTGCAGTGATTATGGAGCCCCAAAAAATAAAGTCTGCCACTATTTCCACTGTTTCCCCATGTATTTCCCATGAAGTGATGGGACCAAATGCCATGATCTTTGTTTTCTGAATGTTGAGCTTCAAGCCAACCTTTTCACTCTCCTCTTTCACTTTCATCAAGAGGCTTTTGAGTTCTTCTTCACTTTCTGCCATAAGGGTGGTGTCATCTGCATATCTGAGGTTATTGATATTTCTCCCGGCAATCTTGATTCCAGCTTGTGCTTCTTCCAGCCCAGCATTCCTCATGATGTACTCTGCATATAAGTTAAATAATCAGGGTGACAAGATACAACCTTGACATACTCCTTTTTCTATTTGGAACCATTCTGTTGTTCCATGTCCAGTTCTAACTGTTACTTCCTGACCTGCATACAGGTTTCTCGAGAGGCAGGTCAGGTGGTCTGGTATTCCCATTTCTTTCAGAACTTTCCAGCTTTAGGCAACAACTAATCTCTATAGAGACAAAAGTTTTTGCCTCTTTGCCTAGGTATAGCCTGGATATATCCTCTAAGTGGAATCATACAACACGTGGTCTTTTGTAAATGGCTTTTTAAAGTTGGTGTAATGTTTTCAAGGTTTGTCCATGTTGTAACATGTATCAGTCTCGTGTCTGCGCCACCGGAGCTGGTCCGTCTAGTCAAGGCTATGGTTTTTCCCGTGGTCATGTATGGATGTGAGAGTTGGACTGTGAAGAAAGCTGACTGTCAAAGAACTGATGCTTTTGAACTGTGGTGCTGGAGAAGACTCTTGAGAGTCCCTTGGACTGCAAGGAGATCCAACCAGTCCATTCTAAAGGAGATCAATCCTGGGTGTTCATTGGAAGGACTGATGGTAAAGCTGAAACTCCAATACTTTGGCCACCTCATGCGATGAGTTGACTCACTGGAAAAGACTCTGATGCTGGGAGGGGTTGGGGGCAGGAGGAGAAGGGGACGACAGAGGATGAGATGGCTGGATGGCATCACTGACTCAATAGACATGAGTTTGAGTGAACTCTGGGAGTTGGTGATGGACAGGGAAGCCTGGCGTGCTGTGATTCATGGGGTCACAACGAGTTGGACACGACTGAGCGACTGAACTGAACTGAACATGTATCAGTACTTCATTCCTTTTTATAGCTTAATATACCATGGTATGGATATAGCTGATTTATTTACTCATCAGTTGATGGATATTTGGGCTGTTTCCACTTTGTGGGTTTTATGATTAATACTGCTATGAACGTTCAAATATATGTTGTTTGAGTGAATGTATGTTCTCACTTCTCCTGGATGTAGACTTAGGAGTGTAATTGTTGAGTCATATTGTTTTCTATAGTGGCTGTACAAACTTGTATTCCCAATAGCAATGTATGAAGGATCCAATTTCTCCACATACTCACCAATACCTACCTGTTTTTTAAAAAAATTACCTTATAGTTATCTTAGTAGGTGTAATGTATCATTGTGGTTTCAATTTGCATTTCTCTGATGGCTAATAATGTTGAGCATCATTTTACGTGCTTATTAGTCATTCGTATATCTACTTTGGAGAGCTCTCTATTTACATCTTTTGCTCATTTTTAATTGGCTTGTCTTTTTATCATCAAGCTAAAATAGTTCTTTATTCTAAATTCAAGTATAAGATATATGATTTGCAAATATTTTCTCCCGTTCTATAGGTTATATTTTTAATTTTCTAAATGATGTCCTTGTCACTACAAAAATTAATTTTGATAATCGCCCAGTTTTCTATTTTTCCTTGTGCTTTTGATACCATAACTAAGCAACTGTCGCTAATCCAGTGTCACAAAGATTTATGCCTGTGTTTCTTTTAAGAGTTTTATAGGTATAACTCTTACACTGAGATTTTAGATCTATTAAAAAAAGATTTTAGAACTATAAAACTATAAGAATTTCTTCTAAACATAGTTTTAGCTGCATCCCATATGTTTTGGTATGTTGTATCTTCATTTTTACTCATCTCAAGATATTTTCTAATTTCCTTGTAGTTTCTTCTTTGATCCACTGGCTATTTAGTATTGTGTCATTTAACATCCACATATCTGTAAATTTTCCCAACTTTTAAAAATTAATTTCCAATTTCACTCCATTGTGGTTAGAAAATGCTTATTACTGTAATTCTTTTAAATTGAGGTTGTTTTATGGCTTAGCATAAAGTCTGTACTAGAGAATGTCCACGTGTACTTATGAAGAAGTATATTTTGCTGTAGTTGATTGGACTATTTTATGGATGATTGTTAAGTCTTGTTGGTTTATGGTGTTGTTCAGTCTATTTTTTCATTTCAGTCTAGTCATCCTATTCATTATTAAAAGTGGAGTAAGTCAAGTCTCCAACTATGGTTGTAGAACTATTTCTCCCTTCAATTCTGCCAGGTTTTGCTTCTTTTTTTTTTTTTTTTTTGAGTTTTGGTTTTTAGGTATAAATGTATTTAAAATTATGATATCTTCTTGAGAGATTGACATTCTAATCATTATAATATATCCTTCATTATATCTAGCAACATTTTTTTGTTGTTATTTTAAAGTCCATTTTGTCTGCTATTTGGGTAGCTACTTCAGCTTTCATACAGTTGCAGTTTATATGATATAATATTTTCTATCTTTTAACCTACTTGTATCTTTGAATTTAATTATATCTCCTGTAGACAGCATATAGCTGGATCTTGTTTTTATATCCAAAGCATATTGTTGGATCTTGGTTGTTTATTCAGTTTGACAATCTCTTCCTTTTTATTTTGTTATTTAGTAAATTCATATTGCATGTTATTATTATTACAATTGGACTTACGTCTGCTAGTTTACTTGACATTTTTCTTTCATTGAGCTCTCTATTAAGCTATCTGCCTTATTTGATATTATACCAAGCAGTTAGGCTTCACCAATTGCTGGCTGACTTCTCTATTGCTTTTGACAATGCCTGGTGTATAACTTGCTCCATTAGTCTCCTCCAATTAAATTCAGGTAGGAGTAGTTTTTGAGGTCAATATTTGAGGTTTTTTCTGACTCCTGCAGTGCTTGGCTGTTTCCCTGGCTTTCTCTTGTTAACTTTTGCCTGTGGTTCAGTTTTTTATTCTTACAGAATCTCCTTTTAATTATTCACCACCAAAATGTTCATTTTTTTGGAGAGCACCCTTAGGCATGAACTCCCCCACACTCTGTTTACAATAAAGTCAGTTCTTTTAGGGAGAGTTTTGGAGCCCTTTCTTATGGATAGTCTTTCCTCCTGAGCAAAAATCTGAGCCACTGCTTTGGGTGCTGGGCCGGGGGTAGGAGCCTCTGCACTTCTTGACTTAATTATCTGGATGTGGAGTCTCTATCCGAAAAATGAGCTGGAGGGGATAATAACCGGATCCCTAGCACTGATCTGCTACATATGGTATAGAGCCTCTGTCCTGTTAGACGAGACTGAGCAGAAGATGGGGAACCTCAGCCTCTCAGCCACAGTCACCAGGAACTTAGCCTTTCCAATCTGAGTTGCCATGCCTGTGTGCTTAGTCGTGTCTGACTCTTTGCAACACTTTGGGCTGTAGCCTGCCAGGCTCCTCTGTCCATGGGGTTTTCCAGGCAAGAATCCTGGAGTAGGTTGCCATTTCCTTCTCCATGGGATATTCCCAACCCAGGGATTGAATCCATGTCTCCTGTGTCTCCTGCGTGGCAGGCAGCTTCTTTACCCATTGAGCCATTGGCGAAGCAATGCTGGTGCCCTGCACCTCCAGTGAGATACCACAACCCTTAATTGGGACGTAGGCAGAGAGGCATCCTCACTTTCTGGGAGTCTCATTCAGACTGGAGCTTCCCTCCACGTGAGCTTGAGGGTAGTGGGGATTAGCAGGTCATCGTTCAAGTGCCACAGACTCACTGTTCTCCTAATTTAGCAGACTGCCTTGAATAAACTTTTTTTTAATGTTCTATATGACCTTAGGGCAATTTCTTGAGATGTTAAATAATTTTAGAAATTATTTTTCATCAGTTATGATTGTTTCCCTGGGGAATGGGTCCTCAGAACTCTTCATGTGGCCATTCTGGAAGTGGAGTTTATAACTACTTTTTACCAATGTAGTCTAAAAGTGTTCATAAATGTGAAAAAAATTTCAAGTTGGAAATATGCATTGAAAAATTGAGATAGGTATAAAATCCCAACAGTGAATGAAGATGTGTGTACAGTGGTCAAGGTTCTAGTAGGAATCAGATGGTCCACACAAAACAGGACAGAAACAGTGGTCTTGTATTAAAGATTGCAGTCACTGCAAGCTGATCCTGGGAGGAAAGGAGGGAGGGGGAAGAGGCTGTGTGGGAGGAAGTTCACTTTTGAAAGTACTCATCCCTCTCATTCTTTGATTTCCTGCCAGTCCCTCTCATTGGCCAAATCTAATGGAAGACAGAGGACAAGTGAGCTAGAGTGATGTTATCCAGAGTGCAGCCTCTCAGGGAACAGAATGGGGAAAAGTACAGAGTAGATTTACAGATATACCCCCAGCCCAGTGGGCTTCTCTGCATGGAAAGGCCAAATCTGTGATCGTCACTGCTCTGATGACTAGTTCCTTTCAGAGAACAGTGGAATATAGCCAATATTTTATAATAACTTTATACTGAGTATATAATCTATGAAAATACCAACTCACTATGTTGTAGATCTGAGAATAATATAGCATTTTTAATCAACTATCAATTAAAAAATTTTATTAAGAAGGTAGAATTTATGCCAAGTATTCTTACCATGAATAAGAGCAAGAGGACAAAATAAATCTTTTGGAAGTGCTGGACTAGTTTATTACCTTAATTGTGGTGATGCTGTCATGCGTTGCATGTGTGCTCAGTTACATCCAACTGTAGCCTACCAGGCTCCTCTGTCCATGGGATTCTCCAGGCGAGGATACTAGAGTGGGTTGCCATTTCTTTCTCCAGGGGATCTTCGTGACCCAGGAATCGAACCCGTGTCCCCTAACATCTCCTGCATTGGCAGGCAGGTTCTTTATCACTGCACCACTGGGAAAGCCCTGATGCTGCCATGATTGTATCCACATATCCCTATCAAAATGTATACACTAAGTTTCTGCAGTTTTTGTATATTAATATGCTCAATAAATCTGAAAAGACAATGAAAGAAAGAGAAGGCACTGACTGAACAGTTATCTGCTTATATTCTCACATCTCAAGACGTGTCTTCATCAGAGTCCACAGTGCTGACCTTCATTTTATTCAGGAATCACATGTTCAGTCCAGAAGAAAGTCAAAGGCAACTTTCAACGTTGTTTTAAGCCAAGGATCCAAGTTGTCAGCAGGGTTTGTAGGGCTCTTGGAAACTGGCATGGAAGATGCTTCTGTTTTAGGGATAGAATGAACAGAGGAAAAGATGCCTTTGTTTTATGTATCGTGTGCGCGTGTGTGTGTGTGTGTGTGTGTGTGTGTGTGTGTGTGCTAATTCACTTTAGTCATGTCTGACACTTTGTATCAGCTGTCAAATGTGTGGTCTAACAACTATATGCACTTAAAAGGCAAAGGGAAGAGAAAATTTGTGAAAGATATCTTTACATTTACTGCCAGTGGAATACTATTCTGCAACAAATTACCCAATATCCCGCCACTGGTGATACTCAAGTGCCTGAGCGACAGCCCACAAAATAAGCTGGAATAACTAACTCAGGCTGATTTGTATGTGTTTAAGCTACTGAATAGGCAAATCACTGCCTTCAGTTTCCTTCTTCCCTAAGCTTGGGGAGCAGCCCCTTGGCTTCGGGAAAAGATGAGGATGACAGCATCATCAGATTACTGTGGTTTTGCACAGGCATTTGCTAGAGTTCTGCCAGGAAATTACCCTGACTCTCAAAGCTCCCACTTCCCCTCCTACTCCTTCTAGCTTTTTTCCTTAACATTTTTTTTTCTCTTTATTGTCCTTCAGGCTTTTTTCCACTCTGCTTCTATCACCTCAGAAAGGATGCTGTTAGCCCCCTTTTCTTTCCAATGACCCATAAAACCTTATCCTGGTGATACCTTCCTGGCACCACCCATTCACCAGCATTATCTTCCCCTATTGGCAAACGAAGTCCCCACTTACCTTTTTATGGTCTGAAGTCGAGCTGCTGCCCTCTCCCCATGCATCCAGCCCTACTCCTCTGGAATGTTTTCATGCTAACAGCAGTTGTAAGTAAGTCACAGCTTTTCTTGTTCCAAAAAAGGGTTGGGGGGGAGGGTGGGGAAGACATTGGGGAAAGGGGAAAGGATTAAGTGCAGTAAGGGTTTTGTAGCCTTTCGGTCCCCAACAGCAGATCATATGTTAATACCTCTGGCTGAAATTGAACTGTAAAACTCAGAGAAGATTGTAAATGCTTTGTTTTATAATGACAAATGACACAGCCTGACTATTGTTAATGAAAAAAAAACAAACTCATCTGACACTTGCTAAAATAGTAAGGAAGAATTTTTACAAGTCTGCTGCCATAGATGTCAAGACTATCTCAATAGACGAGAGAGATTGGGCTCAACTCTGGACACAGCAAAGACAGCTGGGGACTTGTAGTCAATGAGCAGCACGGGGTGGGCCAGTGGATGGAAAATTACTAAAGAGAGACATCAATGGCAGGGGTATTCTTGCTGAAGCAGGTCAGTGGGAAGATGTCAACGCTGTTCAGTTCAGTCACTCAGTCATGTCTGACTCTTTGCGACCCCATGGACTAGAGCCCATCAGGCTCCTCTGTCCATGGAATTCTCCAGGCAAGAATACTGGAGTGAGTTGTCACTTCCTTCTCCAGGGGATCTTCCCAACCCAGGAATTGAACACAGGTCTCCTGCAGGTCAATTCTTTACCACTGAGTCACTGGGGAAATCTATATGTATTTATAGCTACCTATAAACTATATATTGCTATTACCACCTGTCCGTCACCAACTCCCAGAGTCCACTCAAACTCATGTCCATTGAGTCAGTGATGCCATCCAACCGTCTCATCTTCTGTTGTCCGCTTCTTCTCCCGTCTTCAATCTTTCCCAGCAACGGGGTCTTATCCAATGAGCCAGTTCTTCGCATCAGGTGGCCAAAATTTCGGAGTTTCAGTTTCAGCATCAATCCTTCCAATGAATATTCAGGACTGATTTTCTTTAGGGTTGACTGGTTGGATCTCCTTGCAGTCCAATGGACTCTCAAGAGTTTTCTACAACACTACAGTTCAAAAGCATCAATTCTTCAGCACTCAGCTTTTTTTATAGTCCAATTCTCACATCCGTACTGGAAAATCCATAGCTTTGACTAGACGGACCTTTGTTGGCAAAGTAATGTCTCTGCTTTTTAATAATCTTTCTAGGTTGGCCATAGCTTTTCTTCCAAGGAGCAAGTGTCTTTTAATTTCATGGCTGGAGGTCAAGGCTGGAGGATGAGGAATTTGATCAGATAAACTAACTTAGCTGGATTCTTGCTAAAGATGGGTTAGGCAGGCTAAAGGTAAGGCTCAAGGACAAGGCTAAGTTAAAAAGAGGGTTGGAGCAGCTTGTCCAAAGTTTGGGCAAAGAGAGAGTCTTTCTCTCTATCCAGTATAGTGTTAACTTTCTGATCGTATCTTGCACTTGTACCCTTATCCATGTGACAGTAACTGCACTAACCTAATATACAGGAACACACAGTCTTCATTAAAAGAAAGTAAATATTGGGGGGGAATACTTACCTCCTATTGATTAAGCAATTAAGAAGTTCCTAGCTTGTAAGAACTTCTAGTTTCAACTAGCTCTATCCACCTCCTTGTTCTCTTTGCTTTGATGAAGTACATTATTACATTATAAGCTGTGGGATTCTGATGTGGGTATTGTGTCATATCAAAATAATATTTCAAATAGGGTTCTAAGGAATGTAATAGAATCTTTGGAGATGTGTGCTAGGTGACACCGAAAATAGGGTTGGAGATTTTCTTGCAGACACAGACTACAATGGTGTGGCTTAGGTTTCCCATGTGTGGTTTGAAGTTGAGCCAAATCACAGACATGAAGGGAGAGGGCTCTCATTCTGAACCGCTTTGGTACTCAACCAGTGCCCAAGTCATGGTCTCCACTAATCAGAGGTGTTTTGATTTCAGCAGAAAGGGATGAGAATATACATGTATGTTTATAAGCTGGTCTTTCGGTTGCCTTTCTGAATTCATAATGCACATAAAGTTTCACTGGTAAAGGTAGTAGTAGATCAACTACTTATAAAACTAGTAGGAAGGTGAAAAGACAAAAGTAGTAAAACCATCTGTATCTACAACAAATAATTAAGAGGTACACAAACCAAAAATATATAAATTATGATGTTAAAAGCATTAAACTTGGGGAGGTGAGTAACAATTCAGGGTTGTTAAAATGTATTTGAATTTAAGAGATTAGCAACTTAAAATAATCATGCATACACAGATACACATGTTTATATTTGTCATTCTTTAGTCTCTAAGTCATGTCCAACTCTTTACTACCCCATGGACTGTAGCCCATCAGGCTCCTCTGTCCATGGAATTCTCCAGGCAAGAATACTGGAGTGGGTTGTCATTTCCTTCTCCAGGGGATCTTCCCAACCCAGGAATCGAACACAGGTCTCCTGCATTGGCAGGTGGATTCTTTACCATTGAGTCACTAGGGAAATCCATATGTATATATAGCTATTTGTAAACTATATATTGCTATTATATAAACCTCATGGTAACCACAAACCAAAGATCTATTAATATTGTAAATACACACACACGAAAGGAATCCAAACATAACACCAAAGGTAGTCATCAAATCACAAAGGAGATGATAAAAAGAAGAAAGGAGCAAAAAAAGAACTACAAAACAACCCAGAAAACAATGAGCAAAATGACAGTAAGTGCATATCTATCACTAATTACTTTAAATGTAAATGAGCTAAAGGCTTACTGAATGGATAAAAAAATAAGACCCATATATAAATTGCCTATAAGAGATTCACTTCAGTTCTATAAGTACAAAAACAAGGAAAGGAAAATGTGTGCCATGCAAATGTAAACAAAAAAGCCAGGGCAGTAATACTTATATCAGAAAAAAATAGACTTCAAAATAAAGACTAACAAGAGACAAAGAAAGACATTACATAATAGTTAATCCAAGAAAATAAAAGAATTGTAAATATATATGCACCTAACATAAAAGGCGGAGAAGAGATTACTCCAGTAATCTTGCCTGGAAAATCCCATGGACAGAGGAGCCTGGTAGGCTACAGTCCATGGGGTCGCTAAGAGTCAGACATGACTGAGCAACTTCACTTTGACTTTTCACGTTCATGCATTGGAGAAGGAAATGGAAACCCACTCCAGTGTTCTTGCCTGGAGAATCCCAGGGACGGGGGAGCCTGGTGTGCTGCCGTCTATGGGGCCACACAGAGTCGGACACGACTGAAGTGACTTAGCAGCAGCAGCAACATAAGAAGACCTAAATACATAAAGCAAATAGCAGCAGAGGGAGAAATTGACAGTAGCACAGTAATAGTAAGACCTGAAACTATAAACCTTCTTGAAGGAAACAGAGGAAGTGTGCTCTTTGATGCTGACTTTAACGATAGATTTTTGGATATGTCTTCTCAGGCAGGGAAAACAAAGGCAAAGATAAATAAATGGGAGTACATTAAACTAAAAAGCTTTTGCGCAGTGAAGGAAACTATCAACAAAACAAAAAGACAACCTACTTAACGAGAGAAGGTATTTTCAAATGATATATTGACTAAGGAGTTAATATCCAAAACATGCAAAAAAAAAAAAAACCTCATGCAACTCAACGTCAAAAATTGGGCAGAGGACTTGAATAGACATTTTCCAACAGAAGACATGCATATGGCCAATGGACACATGAAAAGATGCTCAGCATCACTAATCATCAGGGAAACGCAAATCAAAATCACAATGAGAGATCACCTCACACCTGTCAGAATGGCTATTTTCAAAAAGACAACAAATAACAAGTGTTGGTGAGGATATGGAGACAAGGGAACTCTTAGGCTGTATTGGTGGGAATGTATATCCTGTCAGACGCTATGGAAAACAGTATGGAGAATTCTCAAAAAATTAAAAATAGTACTATCATATACTATTAGAGATCCCACTTCCAAGGTAAGAGAAACCCAAGTAAGACAGTAGGCACTGAGAGAGGGGATCAGAGGGCAGACAGACTGAAACCACAATCACAGACAACTAGCCTATCTGACCACATGGACCACAGCCCTGTCTAACTCAATGAAACTAAGCCATGCCGCGTGGGGCCACCCAAGATGGATGGGTCATGGTGGAGAGGTTTGACAGAATGTGGTCCACTGAAGAAGGGAATGGCAAACCACTTCAGTATTCTTGCCTTGAGAACCCCATGAACAGCATGAAAAGGCAAAAAGATAGGACATCAAAAGATGAACTCCCCAGGTCGGTAGGTGCCCAATATGCTTCTGGAGATCAGTGGAGAAATAACTCCAGAAAGAATGAAGGGATGGAGCCAAAGCAAAAACAATACCTAGTTGTGAATGGGACTAATGATGGAAGCAGGGTTCAATGCTGTAAAGAGCAATTAACCTGGAATGTTAGGTCCATGAATCAAGGCAAATTGGAATGGCTGAATTTTAACTCAGATGACCATTATATCTACTACTGTGGGCAGGAATCCCTTAGAAGAAATGGAGTAGCCATCATAGTCAACAAAAGAGTCTGAAATGCAGTACTTGGATGCAATCTCAAAAACGACAGAATGATCTCTGTTCATTTCCAAGGCAAACCATTCAATATCATGGTAATCCAAGTCTATGCCCAGACCAGCAATGCTGAAGAAGCTGAACTTGAACAGTTCTATGAAGACCTACAAGACTTTCTAGAACTAGCACCCCCAAAAGATGTCCTTTTCATTATAGGGGACTAGAATGCAAAAGTAGGAAGTCAAGAAACACCTGGAGTAACCGGCATATTTGGCCTTGGAGTACAGAATGAAGCAGGGCAAAGTCTAATAGTTTTGCGAAGAGAACACACTGGTCATAGCAAACACTCTTTTTCAACAACACAAGAGAAGACTCTACACATGGACATCACCAGATGGTCAACACCAAAATCAGATTGATTATATTCTTTGCAGCCAAAGATGGAGAAGCTCTATACAGTCAGCAAAAACAAGCCACAGCTGACTGTGGCTCGGATCATGAACTCCTTATTGCCAAATTCAGACTGAAATTGAAGAAAGTGGAGAAAACCACTAGACCATTAAGGTATGACCTAAATCAAATCCCTTATGACTATACAGTGGAAGTGAGAAATAGATTTAAGGGACTAGATCTGATAGAAAGCCTGATGAACTATGGACGGAGATTCGTGACATTGTACAGGAGACAGGAATCAAGATCATAAAAAAAAAAAAGACCATCCCCAAGAAAAAGCAATGCAAAAAAGCAAAATGGCTGTCTGAGGAGGCCTTAAAAACAGCTGTGAAAAGAACAGAAGCGAAAAGCAAAGGAGAAAAGGAAAGATATACCCATTTGAATGCAGAGTTCCAAAAAATAGCAAGGGGAGATAAGAAAGCCTTCCTCAACGATCAATTCAAAGAAACAGAGGAAAACAATAGAATAGGAAAGACTAGAGATCTCTTCAAGAAAATTAGAGATATCAAGGGAACATTTCATGCAAAGATGCACACAAAAGGACAGAAATCGTAGGGACCTAACAGAAGCAGAAAATATTAAGAAGAAGTGGCAAGAATACACAGAAGAAATGTACAAAAAAGACCTTCACGACCCAGATAATCATGATGGTGTGTTCACTCACCTAGATTCAGACATTCTGGAATGTGAAATCAAGTGGGCCTTAGAAAACATCACTACGAACAAAACTAGTGGAGGTGATGGAATACCTTGAGCTATTTCAAATCCTGAAAGATGATGCTGTGAAAGTGCTGCACTCAATATGCCAGCAAATTTGGAAAACTCAGCAGTGGCCACAGGACTGGAAAAGGTCAGTCTTCATTCCAATCCCAAAGAAAGGCAATGCCAAAGAATGCTCAAACTACCGCACAATTGCACTCATCTCACATGCCAGTAAAGTCATGCTCAAAATTCTCCAAGCCAGGCTTCAGCAATACGTGAACCATGAACTTCCAGATGTTCAAGCTGGTTTTAGAAAAGGCAGAGGCACCAAAGATCAAATTGCCAACATCTGCTGGATCATCGAAAAAGCAAGAGAGTTCCAGAAAAACATCTATTTCTGCTTTATTGGCTATGCCAAAGCCTCTGACTCTGTGGATCACAATAAGCTGTGGAAAATTCTGAAAGAGATAGGAATCCCAGACCACCTGACCTGCCTCTTGAGAAACCTGTATGCAGGTCAGGAAGCAACAGTTAGAACTGGACATGGGACAACAGACTGGTTCCAAATAGGAAAAGGAGTACGTCAAGGTTGTATATTGTCACCTTGCTTATTTAGTTTATATGCAGAATACATCATGGAAACGCTGGGCTGGAAGAGGCACAAGCTGGAATCAAGATTGCTGGGAGAAATATCAATAACCTCAGATATGCAGATGACACCACCCTTATGGCAGAAAGTGAAGAAGAACTAAAGAGCTTCTTGATGATAGTGAAAGAAGAGAGTGAAAATGTTGGCTTAAAGCTCAACATTCAGAAACCTAAGATCATGGCATCCAGTCCCATCACTTCATGGCAAATAGATGTGGAAACAGTGGCTGACTTTATTTTGGGGGGATCTGAAAACACTGCAGATGGTGATTGCAGCCGTGAAATTAAAAGACACTCCTTGGAAGGAAAGTTATGACCAACCTAGATAGCATATCAAAAAGCAGAGACATTATTTTGCCAACAAAGGTCTGTTTAGTCAAGGTTATGGTTTTTCCAGTGGTCATGTATGGATGTGAGAGTTGGACTGTGAAGAAAGCTGATCACCGAAGAATTGATGCTTTTGAACTGTGGTGTTGGAGAAGACGAGAGTGCCTGGACTGCGAAGAGATCCAATCAGTCCATCCTAAAGGAGATCAATCCTGGGTGTTCATTGGAAGGACTGATGTTGAAGCTGAAACTCCAATACTTTGCCCCACTCATGCAAAGAGCTGACTCATTTGAAAAGCCCCTGATACTGGGAGGGATTGGGGGCAGGAGGAGAAGTGGACGACAGAGGATGAGATGGTTGGATGGTGTCACTGACTTGATGGACATGGGTTTTGGTGAACTCCAGGAGATTACTGATGGACAGGGAGGCCTGGCATGCTGCAGTTCATGGGTTTGCAAGGAGTCAGACACGACTGAGAAACTGAACTGAACTTAACTGAACTATAATATAATCCAGCAATTCTACTCCTGAGTATTTATATGAAGAAAGTGAAAATGCTAACGAGAAAATATTACATGGATAAACTTAGAGGATATTATGCTCAGTGAGATGTCAGACAGAGAAAGGCAAATACTCTGTTATCACTTGTATGTGGAATCTAAAAATAAAATGAATGAATACAACAAAGCAAAAACAGGTGCAGATATAGAGAACAAACTAGTGGTTACCAGTGTGGAGACGGAAGGGAGGAGGCGCAAGATAGGAGTAGGAGATTAAAAAATCAAACTACTATATAAATTAAATAAGTAACAAGGATATATTGTACAGCACCAAGAAATATAGCCATTATTTTGTAATAAGTTTAAATGAAGTATAACCTATAAAATAATGAATCACTATATTGTACACCTGAAATTAATATTGTAAATCAACTATACTTCAATACAAAAAAGAAAGAAAAAGATGTATGTTCCCCTGCAGCACTATTTACAATAGGAAAGCTATGAAAGTAACTTAAGTGCCCATCAATAGATTAATGGAAAGAGAAGATGTGGGATATATACACAATGGAATACTACTAAGCATAAAATCTAATGAAATTTTGCCATTTGTTACAACATGGATGCAATTACAGGGTATTATACAAATGAAATGTCAGAGAAGGGCAAATACCACATGACTTTATTTATATGTGGAATCTAGAAAACAAAACAAATGAACAGATATAACAAAACAGAAACAAAGATACAGAGAACTAACAGGTGGTCACCAGAGAGGAGGATGAGAGAAATAAGTGAGGGAGGTCAAGAGGTAACGCTTTCAATTATAGAAGGGAATGTAGTGAGTAATAGCGTGATACCTTTGTATGGTAACACAAGGTAACTAGACTTAGCAGAGTGATTATTTTGAAATGTATAGAAATATTGAGTCACTATGTTCTCTATCAGTGTTTTATGACAATTATGCTTCAAAAACAAATAAACAGACAAACTCGTAGATAAAGAGATCAGATTTGTGGTTACCAGAGGTCAGAGGTGGTGAAAGGGGGAAGTGGATAAAGGTAGAACCAAAACCACAGAATGAGTGTTGGGACTTAGTAGGGCAAAGGTTCTTCTGTCTGAGCACAGAGAGAATTCAGCAAGAGGCAGAGAGACAGGGAAGGAGAGAGTTTATTAGGATAGGACCCTTGTGAGAATCCCAAGGGAGCAGGCAAGGGAGTACTGCCCCAAGAACCTAGTGGGCTAATTTTTTACAATCAAGGGGGAAGTGGGGAGGTGGAGAAGTCCACGGTCTCCCTCGTTCTTTGAGTTTTCCATCATTAATTCCTCCTACACATTGGGAAGGGGTGTTTTTGACCTTATATGGCTCACCTGGTGCTGTAATAGTGCCAGGCTGTGTCCTGCTGTGCTCAGTGGTTCAGTTATCCATGGACTTTTCCAGGCAAGAATGCTGGAGTGAATTGCCATTTCCTACTCGAGGGGATCTTCCCGACCCAGGAATCAAGTCCATGTTTTCTGTGTCTCCTGGATTGGAAGGCAGGTTCTTTACCACTGAGTCACCTGGGAAGCCCCTCATAATGCCATGGAAATGAGCAAAAAGGCAGTAACATATACTATAATACCTAAGTCAAATCATTATGTTTTGTATCTTTAACTTACACAGTGCTATATGTCAATTATCTCAATAAAATTAGAAGGAAAGAAAAGAAGTATAATACCAGCCATTTTGTTGCTTGTTTTTCTGTCCCTAAGTCATGTCCAACTCTTTTGTGACCCCATGGACTCTAGCCCACCAGGTTTCTCTGTCTGTGGAATTTTCCAGGCAAGAACACTGGAGTGAGTTGTTATTTCCTTCTCCAGGGGATCTTTCTGACCCAAGGATAGAACCTTCGCCTTCTGCCATATAGGCATATTTTCTTTTTCACATTTTATAAATTCCAGTGCTGATATTGATATTCAATATAGCTTTCTATTTTATGTAGTGATTCCTACTAATATAACTGAGAAGAGTTTTAGTCTAGAAGAAATGCCTAATTTGGCTCAAAAAGACCAGAAATAGTACAGCAAAGAATACATTTCAAAAGATGAAGGATTGTGGTTTCCCAAAGAAATTTCACCAAGAACTGTATCATATCTCTTCATTGTAATTTTTTAATGTCTTGCTTGTAATTAAATGCTTGAATTTAATCATAAAAGTAGCTCTTATAAACATAAGGAAAGGGGGTGCTGAATCAGCTCATTTCACCTCAGTTTGGGTGTCAGTGCATATTAACAAGTGAATCATTTATCCTGGAGATGCATGGAGTATGGGGTATGGTAAAAAGTACAGAGGTTAGTGGCCGCTGGTGGAAATGTGACATTTTGGTCACAATTTTTTTTTTAAAATTTTAACTAATGGTTTATAATATTCTCTCGAGACTTCTCCCAACTCACAGGAAGAGTCTCTTTAGCATGGATCCCTATAAACAGGCTGGGAAAGAGCCTTATCTAAGAATTACCTTAGATTGTGAGAAAAAAGAGCACTGTGGTGGTCTCACCCTTAATTCTTTAGCTTTGTTTTTCAGTGAACCATAAACTTAATCCAGCAGATGTGAGAGGCACCAAAGGAAACAGGAAGTCTTGAGAGGCTGGGAGCTGATTAGTGCATATCTGTCTTTCAGGAGAGTTTGGGGTAAAGCAGAAAGCCCTGGGTTTCACATCTGTCACCACCTCCTCTGGTCTGCTTGGCGCTGTTGTGGGCGAGTGAAACCAGCACAGTGCTGAGAGTCTTCATTACTCAGAAATCATCCCCGAGTTGCCAGGACTCATATTGCTCTGGGGTGATAGCATTTTTCTCTGAGAATCTCTTGCTGAGTCTGCAGTGCAGTTAATTGATAGCAAGCGGAAAACCAAAATCTCATTCCTGATGGGTTCAGCTACTCACAGCCTTGGGGTGGAAGCAAGTGATGGGCTGAGTAGGAATGACTGCGTGGGTTGGCTCCTGCTTCTTGCCAACTGTGAGAACCAGGGCACATTGCTTAAGCCCATTCTGCATGAGCTTTCTCATTTGTAAAACTATTCTATTACTTTGTAGGATTGTGGTGAAGGTTTACTGAGTTTCTGCCTGGAAGGTGCTGAGTGCAACAAGCTTTAGGGCCTTACGATAGGTGTGGATGAAAAATATCCGCTCTATCAGTTAACAAAGGATGTTGCAGCCATCAAGGCATCAGGCTTTGCAGCTGCCCCTGAATGTGCTGATGGTCTGAATCTCCAACAGTTTGGCCACCTGATGGGAACAGTTGACTCTTTGGAAAAGACCTTGATGCTGGTAAAGACTGAAGGCAAAAGGAGAAGGGGGCAGCAGAGGATAAGATGGTTAAATAACATCACCGATTCAATGGACATGAATTTGAGCAACCTTGGAGAGGCAGTGAAGGACAGAGGAACCTGACGTGCTGGAGTCCATGGGGTCCCAAAGAGTTGGACGGGACTCAGTGACTGAACAACAACAGCAGCAACTGAATGTGCACCCTGAGAAAAGCAGGATATTGGCCCTGAACATTTAAGGTCCACGTTAAAGGAATGATTCCAGTGAGCTCAGACTCTTGCGTCATGGGCTTCCCTCATAGCACAGTCAGTAAATCATCTGACTGCAATGCAGGAGACCCGGGTTCGATTCTTGGGTCGGGAAGATGCCCTGGAGAAGGAAATGGCAACCCACTCCAGTATTCTTGCCTGGAGAATTCCATGGACAGAGGAGCCTGGCGGGCTACAGTCCATGGGGTTACAAGAGTTGGACACGACTTAGCAACTAAAACCACCGCACATAGAAAAGTGCTAAATTCATTAACTTGAGATGTCAGTGTTTCTTTAATTAATGGTAATCCTTTTACGTTCTAACTACCTGGTCTTTGTTGCAAAAACCGCTGTGTATCCTGGCTTCTCCCTTATCTCTTCAATCAGTTCCTCAGAGCTGTCTGAAAGGCTATCTTCTGGGTTTAAGTCCTCAGCAAGTTCGCTGAATAAAACAAGCCTCAGCCTTTAGGTCATGCACTTTTTTCAGTGGACACAGGTCAGTGTCCATTACCCAGAGGGTCCTATGTTCTCAACTTTAGAACTACCCGACTTACATTCTCTTATTCATTCAACACATTCGTGGAGGATCTTACCTCATTCAAAGCTCTCTGCTGGTATATAAAATTTTGAATTGTTTGGAAGAAAATCAGGAGAGAACAAATCATTCCTGGCCCCTGTTGGCATGTGGACTGGTAATAAGTGTAGAAATATCTCCATGAGAAATTCAATGACTCCCTCTCTGACCCTGAATACACATGATTACTGTGCAAATGTTTTAAATCTGTAGCAAGAACGTTATTTGGAAGACAACTAAATGTTTCACTGTAGCTTTGCGTCCCTCAGAATCAGAAAAACAACCAAAAAAGACTCAAAACCAACCAAACAAAATCAGTCTGAGCCATCTTAAGCAGGCAAGTCTGCTCCCAGCTTCCAGGCCTTGCAAGATGAATTCTTTTTTTAAAATTATTTATTTATTTATTTTACTTGGAGGCTAATTACTTTACAGCATTGTATAGCATTGAAACATGTATATTCCCATACGTGAAATAGATGACCAGTCCAAGTCTGATGCATGAAGCAGGGCACTCAAAGCTGGTGCACTGGGACAACCCTGAGGGATGGGATGGGGAGGGAGGTGGGACGGGTGTTCAGGATGGGGGACGCATGTACACCCATGGCTGATTCATGTCAATGTGTGGCAAAAACCACTACAAGATGAATTCTTGAAACCCATCTGCTGTAGAAAGTTAGGCAAAGCCCTAGCTGTGGAAATTCAAAACAGCAGGTTTTAAGTAAGGAACTCTCTTCCTGGAAATGCGCATCTTTTAAGCTGCCTGGCAAAGCTGCCTGTGGTACCAGGGCAGCCCTCAAAATTCTTGGGAATTTGGGAAGTACACTCTGCCTTTCCCCTATTTCTGGGGGATCTGTCAGGATTTGAGGCTCAGCTTGTATTTTCTTTCTTTGAAAGTTAGAGTAAATAATGCAAATTTATTTAATATCTAGTTTATTTCCAAATAAAATACAGAAACATTAGTTTTTAAATGGAGGTTTATTCTCTTTTAGCTTATTACCAGAAAAGAAAAATTGAACCATGAAAGAGTGTATGCTTCTAAAGGTTATGAAATGTATTCACAAGTTTGCAACTCTAAGAACATTGTTATAACAGTTTGCTTCTTTGAACAGCTTACTTCTTAATTTCAAAAGGAATTGAAGTTTTTAAGGGTTAAGAATTTTAAAGTAATTAAAACTAATTAGATGTATCTGGCTCTTTTCGATCCCATAGACTGTAGTCTGACAGGCTCCTCTGTCCATGGGATTCTCCACACAAAAATACTGGAGTGGGTTGCCATTTCCTTTTCCAGTGGATCTTCCTGACCCAGGGATTGAACACATATCTCCTGGATCTTCTGTGTTGCAGGTGGATTCTTTACTGTCTATCCATCAGGGAAGCCCCGTTAGAAACGGTAATATTTACAAATAATATTTGCAAATTTTCCTTGCAACCTTGTATGCAAGAAAAGTAAGTTGTGTTTTTAGCTTAGAAACAGTTTGAGGTGTGGAAATGCACTTTTTTAAGGGAAAAGAAGTAAAGTAAGGCTAGCTATTTTAGAATGGGAAAGAGCAGACTGAAGGAAAAGCTATGGACATAGAAAGCTGGAAAGAGAGAGAAACAGAGACAGATAGATGAGAGCGTGGAAACGGAGAATGGTGTGGTCAAGTTGGCTCAAAATTGAATTCTTATTATAAGGATTTAAAAAATATCAGTTTGTATTTTCAAACACCAGGCTAGGTCAGTTATTCTAGAGCAGAGAAGAGTTGCCCAGCTTTTTTCCTTTGGGGCCAGAGATTGCACAATTAGGGAAAGGTCAGATCCTTTGAAGTTGGACAAATATGAGTTTAAATCCTGGCACTGCTGCTTTCGGAGTGATCTGGGGGCAGGGGGCAGGGGCGGTTCATCATCTGTAAAGGATGGTGACACCCACCTTGAGAGATGTCTGTGTGGATGAGATGACACAACACATTCAAAGCGTAGGTGCTCTATTGTAGTTGTGAGGGAGTTAGGCTGGGAAGCACGTAAAACCCAGATGTTGCATAATGTAAAGAAAGCCGTGCAGTGTAAATACAGCCCGCACGTTTGTCTAGGTGCGGGCATCATTTGCCCAGGCATGGAACAGTCATGATGCCCCATTTACCTTTACATAAAATGCACTTTTTTAGTAGCATAGACTTTGGAACTATATTTTTGGTAGCTTTCAGTCTCAGGAAAACAAAGTTAGGGAGAACCAAGAAGACTCATTTGACCATTGCAGTCTTGTATTCTAAAAATGTCTTGAGCTTTGAGAGAATTTCCAAGGGTCTTAGATGAAAGCTCTAATATTCTTTGGCTGCAAAATGACCCAGGGACCCCAGAAGATGCCTCAAGGAGGGTCAAACTGCTATTCAAACTGCTATTTGGCCAAATTTCAATCCCAATGACTTTTGGACTCAGGACCCATGACTTCTGGTCAAGTGTCTAAAGAACCCTTTGAAGTCCAAAAGATTAATATTAAGGAGTGTTCATTTCTTATTCCCCTATACTACCTCTGGACATTACCAGAAACCTGAGCTGAGAAGCTAAGACCTGGTTGGAGCGCTGGGTTATGGCTGTTGAACAGGGTGTTGCGTCACAAAGTGGATTCATTTCTTTAACAGGCTTTTCTGGTAGTGCCTAGTTTCAGATTCTGTAGAAGCTCAGTAGACCATGCTTTTGACCTCAGAAGAACTCCATTCTCCACCTTACCCCATATGTCATCACCTTAAAGATAGACACACATTTCTCTTAACTGCAACCCCAGGAACCTCTTTTGAAACAAGAGAGCTCTGGTTCCAGGGCATGGCTTTCCATCGATCACATCTCTCTGAACCAAATTTCCTTTCTGGGCAAACTGACTGAGTTAGGGGTTCTCAGCTCTGCCTTTCAGTATCACCTGGAGGTGCTTTGAAACATCTGTGTTTGGATTCTTGGAATTCACTCCAGACCTATTTAATCTAACTCTCTGAGGGCAGAGCTCACCTTCTCCAAAAGGTGCTGATATATGTTCAGGTTAGGGAAGGACAGGGCTGTGTGAGCTCCATGCCAGGATCCTCTAGAATGCCCAACAAAGGCGTAGGAGAAAGAAAGAGCTCCCTTTCAGCGCAAAGGCTCATTTTCATGTGGGGGAGTGGGCCTGAGGAGATTTGCCTTTCTCCAGAAGCCTTCAGAAGGCTCAGGAGAAAGCAATGTTATCAGAGAAAAGAGCACAGTGTCAACATGAGCGACTGCCAGCAAGACCCCCTGAAAACGAGGAGCGGCCTGTCTCTCAGTGGGCAAATTCCAACCTTGTCTTGATCCCACTTATCACTCCCAAACTCTTCCATCTCAGCCCTAAAGGAGGAGACAGAAACACAGACAATGAGCTCAAAGTGCTCCAGCACATCAAAAGGAATTGCACGAGAAGCCCCACACCATGCTCCCTTCCTCTGGCTCAAGACATCAGATGTGCTGTGGGGTCACCGCAGTTGCCGTCTTCCCTGTGGTCACTTGGTGAGCAGTCCCCACCTTTGTTGTGCTCCTCACATCTTGCGAAGTTTTCAGATGCCCTCCAGCCCAAGAAAGCCTTCAGATGTTGACTCAGGACCAACAACTGGGGTCAATAGCCAAGATCTTGGCTTCATTCATGTATGCAACACATATTTATTGAATGAATGACTTTGCCATGGACAGAGCAGTTGCCATGGGGGAGCCCTACTAGAGAGATGTCTGATAAAAATCTGAGAGAGGGCATAGGCAACACAACTTTATAAAAAGAAAAAGTCACCTAGAATTGACACCTTAAAAATAGAAAATTTATTTTAATCCTAAATGGGCACAGAAAAGATTCTGATGGAGGTATAATTTATGCATAACTATGCAAATTAAGGTGCAAATTATGCAGAAGAGGATTGGGTGGCATTTGTAAAGACCAACCATGCTCTAAGCTGTCACCTGCCTGCTTGCTTCTCTCTGGAGTCAAATTCAGACCAGATGGCAGGAATTAGAAAGGAAGAAACCACCTTCCTTGAACTTTCACCTTCAAGTCTAATTTAAGCATGAACTTTGAAGTAGTGAGGCTGCTTTGGTTATCATTCAAGAACTCTTTGGGGGACTGCAACGGGACACTGATTCTGGAAATAATAATACCTCCCCATGCAAACTTTGCTAGGCTCTTACATAGGCTGCTGAAATAACTTCTGTAAGATGCTTTGATTTTCTTAGAACAAGAAAGGTTTATGTGTTGTTAGAAAAGCAGCCAAATAGAATGCCTCACAAGATAAGAGAGTCCATTTCTTCTAAGGGAACAGATCACAAGTGTTTACCTATGAACATAAATGAACACACACAGAAACACACACTTAGCATCACCTTAAAATGGGGGCATGTATAATTCCCCCAGTGAATCTCAGTTCTGCCCCATTCAGGGCCAATTGCTGATCACATGCACAGTGCTGATTGCTGCTCCTTCCTCTGTAAGAGTGTTCCCTCTGGACTACTGAGTCAGCTTCATTATCCAAATAAACATCTGCTATATTTTGTTGTTAGTAATGATAATGACTAGCTGGGGTCACTAAGGATGGGCTTAACGCATACCATCCAAATGGAAAATTTGAGAAAATTGGAAGCTTTGGAAACACTGCAATTGTGCTTCCCCTATTTACTTTCAAAAACAAGACTCTGCCTTATATTAGGGTCATAGTATTTTGTTAGAATGCCCAGGACACCAGCTCTAGGGTTTACAGAGTCCGAAGAATTACACAGAATTGTTGATTAAGGGAGTGGGTTTAGGAGCCTGAGCTGAGGAATTTTGAAGGTCTTTTAGGGCCTGCAGTGAGCCCATGGGATACAAGATTCCAGCTCTAGCCTTTGGACTGATAAGGGATGCTAGGATGGAGTAGCTTGTTTTGGAGTGTGGGAAGGAGGGCTTTCTGGGCGGATCAGTTCCGGAGGTCTCTCACAAGCCAGCTGCCAGTCCTGCTGCATGCTGGGAAGGAGGGCTGCTGGGACAGAGTCCACGTGCTCAAGGCTGAGCCTCTCTACGGATGTGGCACGACCTGCAAGCAGTGCTTTCACTGACTCAATGTGGGAAACTCCCCCCAGGAGGATGGTGTGGTGTGAGGTCTGAGCACACACTGACATGTCTGTGGGGATCATGAATCACAGGATCTGATGGGAAGCAGAAGCTTCTCTGAGGACAGTTCCTGCATTTTCTATTGTTGTGACCACCAAGCTCAAAGCCTTCAGTGTGTCTCAATGGCAGATGGCATATATTAGAGCTTCAGTAACCTCTAGAGCAACTTTTGACGTGAGTCTATCTAGGCTTAGAATCTAGTGCTGGAAGCCTGATCCTGGGAAAACTGCTGTCTGAAAGATAAACTCATTTACTTTCCTGAACTTCATTTCCACATGAAATGAGCATGCATTGTCAGAAGCAAGGTTCTAAACCCCAAAGTTATGAAGAGGCTACTGCAAACTCAGATTGGTGAGCTCAGGACATAATTCTTAGAGGGACTGGGTGTGTAAGGGACTCTCTGTTCCTGTTTCCTTATCTAGACAATGGAGCAGAGATGGGTCCCACTGTAGGGAAAAGATGTCTTTTCTTGAGTTTCCATTTGGGAGGGTGCTTGACATTTCTTCATTCTTTCAGAATCCCTGATGCCTCTCTAACAGGCTTTGATTTCTGTGGGTATAATTTCTGGAAGAGATTAACATCTCCATTTCCAACACTGTGGAGGGTTGACCCTGAATGGGAATAACAGTGTAAATCACCTATTCAAATTGTGGGGATGAAGACTGTAAAATGCTTTGCAGTCATTAAGTGCTCCACCAATTTTTAAGGATAAAGCATTTTTCATGTCAGTTTTATATACAAAATTTATGTCAACTAGTTACAAATATGCTTCACTCTGAAATTCTCTGAGGCTTAGCCAGAACAGATGAAAACTTGAAAATAATAATGAAAGACCAAAACACCTCCATATAGCTTTCTTAACTCTATGGATACCCATGCTTGCTATAAATCCAGATCTATTAATATCATTCTGAGTCTGTCTCTGGGAGAGGTAGTATATTGATTAGAAAGGCTTTAGCCTGCAAGTAACATAAAAATCTAAAAATGGTTTAAACAAATAAGAGTTAATTTTTCTTACATTATCAAAAGGCTGGAGGTAACAGTTTTCTGATTGGATTGTTAGCTCAACATTTCTGAAGGGTGTGTGTCTCTCATTTTCTTGGCTTTCCCCTCAGTATTGCAAGATAGCTGCTTCAGTTCCAGGCATGAAGTCCTCTATTCAAAAGAGAAAATTGATGAGTATAATGGTTTTAAAATGTAGCCTCAAGTCCTTTGATGCGTCTCCCATTCAATTAGGGGTTCTATACTCCCCACTCCTCAACCTCGAGGGGGTTTGTGACTGCTTCAACCAGTAGAGTATGGTAGAATTGGCATTATGTAACTTTTGAGGGTATATCTTGAATGTCACGTAGCTTCTGCCTAGTTCTCATGGAACACTTACTATCTGGATGTTCCTTTTGGCATTCTTCGAATTCTTCTTTTCCAAATTCAAATTGCATGCTGTGAGAGGGCCAAGCTATACAGAAAGTCCATTATAGGTGCTTCGATTGACAATACCAGCTGAGTCCAGCCTTTGAGTCACCCCAGCCCAGGTGGCAGAGATAGAAGTGAAGAAGCCTCCAGATGATTCCAGCCCGTGGTCCTTCGAAATATCCCCAATAAAGACCTTGACTTCATGGAGGAAAGATAAGCCATCCACACCATGCTCAGTACAAATTTCTGACCCACAGAATTTATTTTGAGCAAAATAAAGTGATGGTTGTTTTCTACCACTATGTTTGAGGTGGTTTGATAGGCAACTATGGATGCCTAGAATTAGAAGAGGCAGTGCCAACCACATCTTCCCTAAGTGAAAAAATAAAACATTTCCCGGAAGGTCCCCAGCAGACTTTCCTGCTTAACTTGCTAGTCAGGGAACCTGGAAACTTAAGAAATACTTTTGATTAAAAGTCATCTTTTCTGGGGAAGGTAAGCCAAACAAAACAGAGGTACTCTTAGCAAGGAGGAGTGGGGAGAATGAATATTGGATAGCTAGATTACAGAGCCTGCCACAGTAGCATAAGCAAAATATATATTTTTAAATAATATACATATGTGAAAGTTAAAGTGGAAGTTGCTCAGTCATGTCCTACTCTTTGCAACCCCATGGACTATACAGTCCATGGAATTCTCCAGGCCAGAATACTGGAGTGGGTAGCCTTTCCCTTCTCCAGGGGATCTTCCCAATCCAGGGATCAAACCCAGGTTTCCCACATTGCAGGCGGGTTCTTTACCAGCTGAGCCACAAGGAAACCCCAAGAATACTGGAGTGGGTAGCCTATCCCTTCTCCAGTGGATCTTCTTGACCCAGGAATTGAACTGGGGTCTCCTGCATTACAGGCAGATTCTTTAGCACCAGAGCTATCAGGGAAGCCCTAGAATATATATACACACGCACACACACTATATGGTATCTATACTATATACTAATGTTTGTTGATTAGTACATTTCTCAATAAAGGTTGGAACAGAAACTTAATATGCAGAAAATAAGGTGAAAGAGAGGAATGGGTAGGGAAAGCACTACCCTCTCAAATTAGAATTAATTTGGGTTTTGGTGTGATTTTTGGTGTGGGTTCAATGTCTTTGGAGACTCAGACATACTTTGCCTGTGAACACTGTATTCTCTTAACTTGCCCCATTTCTCTCATTCTGCATCCAGTGTATTTATTTTAAAGCCATTGAGCTAGAGCTGGTTGCCTCCAGTTCATACTAGTTAAAAGACTCACATAATATAAATCCATAGCTTTCACTGTGCCTTCTATATATTCAGTTTTATTTCAGGAATGTTAAGTTTTCTAACAGAGTAATAGTCAAATAAAACATTCTCCCCAACTCTGAAAATTTTTTTAAAAGGAAAATCTTAAGGCAAACATTGTCATTAAAGTTGAACAAATGTGTCTTGGGCAGTTCTAGGCTGAGTTACTAAGTTGTTAGGCAAACTCTGCTTCACTAATGCCTTTCTATACATTTTTATAATACTGGCCTGTTTCTCCACTACATTTCTGGGTTCCTAGTGAATATTTGTATGTCTTCTGCTAAGTAATACATATTATGTTTTAAAATACCCAGTAGAGTTTTAAAATGTCAACACTGGAATGGAGTATAGCTCCATAGACTAAGAGGTTTAATTCAAATGACTACAGAGACCAGGAAATTCTCATGATTGAGAAAAGTGTTGCAGGTGGAGACCACAGGGAGTGGTGGGGGTGATGGACAACTTAGGAGTATGTGTCCTTTGCTGATTAGGATCCCTTGTGGGAATGCTTGGCCTAGGGTTTTAGATTTTTAAATCTAAGTCAGAAATCTAGGCCGAATTTCCCAATTTTGGGGTTGGGATATTAGGTTGACTTTCCCAATTTTTAAATCCTTGGATGCTTTCCAAATGTGTCCCAAGGAAACCTAATGTAGTTTAAATTTCCCATGGAGTTTTTGTGACCTACACTAAATAATCTAGCAATTAAGAAAGCAAGAAGGAGAAAATTTCAATTCACTTAGCTCCTTACTATAGGCACATACTCCCCTATGGGTTTAAAGAATCTCCGTGCAATGCAGGAGGCACAGGAGACATGGGTTCGATCCCTGGGCCAGGAAGATCTCCTGGAGAAGGTAATGGCAACTCACTCCAGTGCTCTGGCCCGGAAAATCCCATGGACAGAGCAGCCTGATGGGCTACGGTCCATGGAGTCACGGAGTCGGACATGGCTGAGCAACTAACACACACACAGGCACGTGCGGGTTCTTACTATCAGTTATTTTTCACATGGGTCTTAATTAATACAGAAAAAGTTTTTTGTTGTTTAGTCGTTAAGTCTTGTCTGACTTTGTGACCCCATGGACTGTACAACTCTAAGCTCTTCTGTCCTTCACTATCTCCTGGAGGTTACTCAAACTCATGCCCGTTGAATTGGTGATGCTATCTAATCATCTCATCCTCTGTTTCCCTCTTCTCCTTTTGTCTTCAATCTTTCCCAGCATCAGGGTCTTTTTCAATGAATCAGCTCTTTGAATCAGGTGGCCAAAGTATTGGAGCTTCAGCTTCAGCATCCATCCTTCAGTGAATATCCAGGGTTCAGTTCAGTTCAGTTCAGTCGCTCAGTCATGTCCGATTCTCCGCGACCCCATGAATCACAGAACGCCAGGCCTCCCTGTCCATCACCAACTCCCCGAGCTCACTCAAACTCATGTCCACAGAGTTGGTGATGCCATCCAGCCATCTCATTCTCGATCGTCCCCTTCTTCTCCCGCCCCCAACCTTTCCCAGCATCAGAGTCTTTTCCAGTGAGTCAACTTGTCGCATGAGGTGGCCAAAGTATTGCAGTTTCAGCTTCAGCATCAGTCCCTCCAATGAACACCCAGGATCGATCTCCCTTAGAATGGACTGGTTGGATCTCCTTGCAGTCCAAGGGACTCTCAAGAGTCTTCTCCAACACCACAGTTCAAAAGCATCAATTCTTCGGCAATCAGCCTTCTTCACAGTCCAACTCTCACATCCATACATGACCACGGGAAAAACCATAGCCTTGACTGGATGGACCTTGGTTGGCAAAGTAATGTCTCTGCTTTTTAATATACTATCAAGGTTGGTCATAACTTTCCTTCCAAGGAGTAAGCGTCTTTTAATTTCATGGCTGCAATCAGCATCCGCAGTGATTTTGGAGCCCCAAAAAATAAAGTCTGACACTGTTTCCACTGTTTTTCCATCTATTTCCCATGAAGTGATGGGACCAGATGCCATGATCACTACTGGTGATCAGTGGAGAAGTAACTCTAGAAGGAATAAAGGGATGGAGCAAAAGCAAAACCAATACCCAGTTGTGGATGTGACCGATGATAGAAGCAAGGTCCAGTGCTGTAAAGAGCAATATTGCATAGGAACCTGGAATGTTAGGTCCATGAATCAAGGCAAATTGGAAGTGGTCAAACAGGAGATGGCAAGAGTGAACATAGACATTCTAGGAATCAGTGAATTAAAATGGACTGGAATGGGTGAATTTAACTCAGATGACCATTATATCTACTGTGGGCAGGAATCCCTTAGAAGAAATGGAGTAGCCATTATGGTCAACAAAAGAGTCCGAAATGCAGTACTTGGATGCAATCTTAAAAATGACAGAATGATTTCTGTTCGTTTCCAAGGCAAACCATTCAATATCCAGGGTTAAACAACCATTTATTTAGCAGTCCAAGTATCCACTATTTCTTTTCTCTGGGATGAGTTTTCAGGGACCTCTTTCATGGACAGGTGGTTTACTTAAGACTTAAGGATCAAGATCCACACCACGTTAACACTACACCTAGACACCAGAAGAACATTCTGAAATATCCCACGTGTTCAGTCTTACACACCATTCACTGTTGTTCTTTTTACCAACTCAGAATCCCACTATGAGAATTTTGGAACAAACAATTCTCTGATAATTAGGGCCATTCAGTTGGCATTCATTCCTTTTAAATTAAGTGTTTAAAAGGATTAGAAGGAACGATTTTGCTTGAAACTTGGAAGGTTGATTTGGAGGGATGGGAGTATACAGCATGGATCAGCCAAAGCTTATTAAAAAAAAAAAAGTGGAATGTCATAAAAGCAATTGTTCTTAAGGTCCCTGTCTTCTATAAAGAATCTCTTTGAATATCATTAAACATTCTATCAGGAAATGCAAATCAAGCCTCCATAAGAAGGACAGATGGCTTTTTAGAAGAGCTGTACAAAATGGATGACTTTTACAGAGTTTCGGAACATGAGTCAGCAGCTTCAGATGAGAGCTTTCTATGAGAAGAGCAACAGTGCTGCCCTGACCACAAAGTATACAGCAAGGCATTCTCGGGCTTTGTGTTTATTCTCTAACCGTGCATGTTTTATTAATTGGTCTGCAAAGCTCATTTCTGCTCCCGAGGCAGGCATTCTAATGTCCCAGAGAACAGCTGGACTTCCTCAGAGAGTCTGCAAGCAAGCCAGGCCGTCTTTCATTCTCCTCAGCCATATAGGAATGGTTGGAGAACTTGGTTTTTCTCACTGCTAAGGGACTCCTAGACACCTCTCTGCTTTCTCGAATGTCTTTCCTTGGACTTTTGTGTGTGTGTGTTGGCGTACCCTTCTTTTCTAATCACCTTTGAAAAACAATTCTTTCTCTCTTGAGTGTATCTCTTGTTTTCCCTCTGGCAGTTAAATACATTATTTAGCTTCTTTCGCTTGCCCTTTGTTTCCCAGGGCCTAGCACAGTGGCTTGCAACTCAAAACTTTTATTCAGTGTGGATTGATGACTACACGTTTGTAGGGAAGGCGTGGAATCCAGCTGAAGGTTCAGCACAGCCACGAAAGGAACGACTCTAGGCATCAGGTGAGACATTTAAATGAAATTCTACTGCTCTTTCTCTGTGATATGTTGCGTGCTTCCACTTTCATTCATTTGTTCCACAGCATTTACTGAGGGTCCACTTTTCTCCAGTTCTTGTGCAGTGTAGTGGCAGACGGACCACTAGTGGCCTAGCGTCCTGGGGTACCTGTTGTGAAGGAGGTGGCCAGGTGGGCTATTAGAGCACAGAGATGCCCGCAGACTATGGGAGGATGGAGTTTGGTTCTCATCTTGCTCATATCAGTTTAAAGTCAGCATATTGGAGAGGTAATCTAAGCAATGGTTATGCTTTCAACATGAATCCTCTTTCTTTCATTTCTTGTCTTCTAGTACCCTTCACTTGCCTTGAGAATGAAAATGTTTCTCTTTCCATCCAGAGGAGGGTAATAAGGCCCTCTGGTTTTAAACACCAAGGTCTCCAGGTATTCTAGCAGGTATGCAGGATTGCAAATGCTTTTGCTCGAGGATAGTAGGAACCTAATCTCTTTCCAATGAAGAGTCTTCCCATCAGGGGTACAGTCTTAAGGACCAGAGAACATATCGGAGGAGACTCCAATATCAGAAAGAAGTTTCCTGGATCAGAGGGCCCTGTTGCCTAAGTAAAGCCTGAGGCCTGATTCTAGAGAATCAGGTGTCCTAAGGTGAGTCTGCAGCCTGGTAAGCGCCCCTGCACTGAGGGGCACTGTTTGAGTGCCTAAAAGATGCTCTAAACCTGTGGCCTCCCCAGCTGACCTCCAGTCTTCATCATGAGACAGCGTTGCAGGTCTACATGAGAGTGCTTTCCCACTGACCATCCAGCTAGTGACTGAGTGGTTAGAACACCAGCTCTGCCTCAAGCCATATCATCCTGGGTCCTCCTCAGAGGACACCTCCCTGTGATGTTCAGAACACTTGTAAACCTAACAGACCGTTATTTATCCCTGGGGAGGAGCTTCTGTACATATATTTTGGGGGTCAAATGGAATAATCCAAGGTACCCGTCTTGGGAAGTGGGGAGGGGCCATTAAAGGTCAAGTGCGATCTGAAATCTCCGAGCTTGTGTTTGAATCCTTCCTTCATTACTTAGTAGCTGTACAAACTTAACCTTGGGCAAATTACTGAGCCTCTCTGAATCTTGGTGCTCTTATCTATAAAATGAGGTCCTAGTTCTCGTTGGCAGGAGTCAATTGGCATTTACATGTGAAGTAGTTGTCACAGTGCCTGGCACATAGCATATGCTCAGTATATGTGTTGTTATTTATTTACGTATTTTTAAAAAATTGGAATATAATTGCTTTACCATGTTGCATTAGTTTCTGCTGTACAACAATGTGAATCAGCTATAAGTATACCTATATCCCCTCCCTCCCACCCCTACCACCCTATTTTATTTTTGTTATTGTTTTTATTATTCTAAGGACTCAAAGGATATGTCCGGGATGACTACAACTGTCCGGAGTCTGAAGGAAAGACTTGGGCTCTGAGTATCTACTCATCTACCCATTCTCAGCCCTTATTTGGAGACCTTATTTATTCTTCTCGAGGTCTGGGATCAAGGAATGGTGGAAAATGCAGAATTTCTGTTTATTTCATTTTTTAAAATCTGTATGAGTCAGTTCAGTCACTCAGTCATGTCCGACTCTTTGCGACCCCATGAACCACAGCACGCCAGACCTCCCTGTCCATCACCAACTCCCGGAGTCCATCTAAACTCATGTCCATTGAGTCAGTGATGCCATCTAACCATCTCATCCTCTGTTGTCCCCTTCTCCTCCTGCCTTCAATCTTTCCTGACATCAGGGTCTTTTCCAATGAGTCAGCTCTTCGCATCAGGTGGCCAAAATATTGGAGTTTCAGCTTTGACATCAGTCCTTCCAATGAACACCCAGGACTGATCTCCTTTAGAATGGACTGGTTTGATCTCCTTGCAGTCCAAGGGACTCTCAAGAGTCTTCTCCAACACCACAGTTCAAAAGCATCAATTCTTCAGGGCTCAGCTTTCTTTATAGTCCAACTCTCACATCCATACATGAAAACTGGAAAAACCATAGCCTTGACTAGACGGACCTTTGTTGACAAAGTAATGTCTCTGCTTTTTAATATGCTATCTAGGTTGGTCATAACTTTCCTTCCAAGGAATAAGCGTCTTTTAATTTCATGGCTGCAATCACCATCTGCAGTGATTTTGGAGCCAAAAAAAAAAATGTCAGCCACTGTGTCTCCATCTGTTTGCCATGAAGTGACTGGGTATTTTTATCCAAATGGACCATGGATCTTTTAATTGGAAACCAAAGGCCTTTGTCTTCTCCTAAGTTTCTCTGCATCCAATTTTGTCCCATTATGCCACCACTAACTACATTATTGGCTCTCAGTGGCCATTCTATCTCTGCCTTGCATCCAGCTCCCATTGCTGACCAGAAGAGATTGCAGACTGGCCTGAAGGCAGGGGACTCAGCATCATCTATAAAGGATTAGGACCCTATTTCTGCTCAAAGACTTTTGAAGCCAGAAGAACAGAAAGGGAGCATGCTTATGTTCAATTAGGTTCTTATAAGCAGTGGTTATTTCTTAATTTTTTAACTCAATGCCTCATATTGTTCTTTTCTACCTTCTTGTCATTGTGCTAGATTCAATAAACACTATTGATGGTTTACTTGGCCAAATGTGGTGCTTTCAAGGACAGTTACATCCCCCGCCCTTCCCCACATCCCCAGGCTGTAGTTCTCTTATTCTTATTACTTGAGAAAATGCCCCATCTCTAGTTATTCAGTTAACAGTACAAAGGAAGAAGACATTATACAGAATATCACTGACAGGATGAAGAAGGAAATTACTGAGAAGTGATTTTATATTGTTCCTGTTGCCCTGGAAAATTTACTTGTTTAGATTCCAAAAATCACATATTTTAACCTCACAAGTCTCAAGCTTCAATCTTTGTAAACAATGGATGTTGCTCTAAAATGATAGACAATGACTGAAAAATCAAAAGAGATTTTAAAACTGCTGCACTGGTTGGCAATATGTGTTCAATGAGTGACTTCCTAAGTGGCTCAGTGGTAAAGAATCCGCCGACAATGCAGGTTCAATCCCTGGGTCAGGAAGACCCCCGGGAGAAGGAAATGGCAACCCACTCCAGTATTCTTGCCTGGGAAATTCCAGGCACAGAGGAGCCTGGTGAGCTACAGTTTATGAAGTCGCAGAACAGTTGGGCATGACTGAGCAACTAAGCAAAAACAGCAAAAGTGAAAATGGGCATCTTATTTTCACAATTATAATGGTGCACAGAGTGCCTTTGGCAAGCTAGGGACATTTCTATTTAATTTTCCACTCTATGTGTAAGAAGTTGGATATCTGAAAAGCTGTAATAACTTTAACATGGAATCATTCTGGTAGATTACCAAAAGGCATTGTTCTTCCAAAAGTAGTTGGATAGCTTTCTTTCTAAGGAAACTGTGAATCCAGTACCAAGGCCAGAAAAGTAAAGACTTAGACAGAGGTAAACTTTATATTGAGCATGAAACAGCTACAGAGCCACCAACTACTTCATTTGGACAAAATGAAAACTTAAAAGCAGAGAGAGAGAAAAACTAGACATGTTTAGATAGTATGAAACTTGATGGAAATAAATTTTGATTGTGACTAATACTCTCAATTGTATTCCAATTTTATTCTGTAAAACCAGCGAGGGGAAACAACAGCCTGTTCTAATTGAGAAGGGAAAATAATGATATCTACAGGAAGGAACTTTGACCTTGAGATTTGCTTGTATATAAAAAAACCAAGTATGTTCACTAATAGTGAAACAAAAGAATATTTGGGATCCTAAGACTTTGAATTTTAAAGAAGTAACATCACCAGTACGTGAAGTATGGAAAAAGTGAAGACAAAGATTGGACAGTGAGGGCTAGCCAGGGCAGAAATTGGGAGATGTCTTAGTTGAAGGGATTTCTTAATGTAGGGTGACTTCTGGGCCATTTCTTTGAGTCACCAGCCTTTTTTTTCTTGTCTAGACCAGGGGTCTTTCCCCACTTTACCTCCTGTCCTGTGCCAATCCTCTCTTTGTAGTATCTTCTCTAAAGTTAGCTTTTGACACCTGGAAGATACTAAGAAGGTCCTCACTGCTCAAGAATTCCCTGGTTTAGTTGAAAGTTGCTTGGACTGGCAAACTCTGTCCTTGATAAGACGACTTCTTTACTTCAGATCAAAGAGGCTTGCTGTGAAATAAAGGAAGGCTGTAGGATTCGGTGGTGGTTGTGGGTGGTCCTATTGGTCTGGGTTTGTGAGGGGGAAATTTCTTACAGCAAGTGACACTTGAGCTGCACATATTATGAAAAATCAGCCATGATGAGGAAAGCATTTATTAGACTCACAGACTTAAAATATTGGTACTAAATATTGCTCATTTGAAGGCAGGTAGAGGTAAGTCTGGATGGAGAAGAAGGTGCAGGCTAGAAACTGGAACAGTATTTATCGTTATTCCTTTACTTACATCTTAAATGTCTGTCTATCTATCTCATACAAGTTGAAGATAACAATAAAGCATGCACATGAGAAGAATCAAATAATATTCAATGGCAAATGATGAAAAATTTCCCTCCCAAAGACAATCACGGTATCTAGTTTCTTGTGGGCCCTTTTGGAGATATTCTGTCTAGACCTGTACGTTCGTATGTCCATTTCTCTCCCTCTCTCTCTACTTCCCCCTCTTTCACACAAACAGAGCTTACATCCTACCCTGGTCTGTACCTTGTTATTTGTTGTTGTTTGCTTTTTTCCCCTATCTTAGCAATATATTCTAGAAATTGTTTCATTGCATGGTCACAATTTGTAGCATCCAAACTGGGGTGTAAGATATGACGAAGGATTGTTTCTGCTTTGTAGATTCACTTTCACAAAAGATTTTAAGAGTACAATGATTGTATTGCATTTAATTAAGGGAATGTACTTTATTAACACAGTGTTCACTTGCTTGGCTTGGCACATGTGTGTGGGGGGGAGAGTGGGAGGCAGGTGGGCCTGGAAGGAGGAAAGCACTTTACACAGCTACTATAGGAATCAAGTGTAGAGGCAGACAGGATGGAACACAGTAACCACGCCCAGCTGGTTTCAGCCCTGTTCCCAGCCATCATACTTTTAAGAGAATGCCACTCCATTAGATGATGCTAACTGGTGCTGGATGACATTTAAAGGAATTACAAACTTCTCATTAGTTTTTATTTGTTAGTTTATAGATTTTATTTCTTTAAGAGAAGTTTTAGGCTCACAGTACAACTGGAAGAGGACGCAGAGATATCAAGTACAGCACACGCATTTTTTTTTTAAAGTCGCTCAGTTGTGTCCAGCTCTTTGCGGCCCCATGGACTGTAGCCTGCCAGGTTCCTCCATCCATGGGATTTTCCAGGCAAGAATACTGGAGTGAGTTGCCATTTCCTTCTCCAGGGGATCTTCCCGACCCAGAGATGTGAACCTGAGTCTCCCACGCTGCAGGCAGGCTCTCTACCGTCTGAGCCACCGGGGAAGCCCACAGCACATGCATAGCTTCTCCCGTTATCAACATCCCCTGTTAGAGAGGTACTTTTGTGATAATTATTGAATCTACATTGACACATGGTAATCACCTAAAGCCCATAGTCCACCTTAAAGCTCACTCTTGGTGTGTCTGAATAAATGTATAATAACATGTAAAATCCACTATTATGATATTATCCTACAGAATATTTTCACTGCCCTAAAAATCCTCTGTGTGCCACCTCTTCAATGCTCTCCTATTGGTTTTCAATTAAACCTGAAAGTTCTTCAGCACACTTTAGCAAACATTTTCGGAGCCCCCGCTGTGTCTCTCTGGCGCTTGTCTTTTCAGTGCCTGTGGAAGGCAGTGTTCCTGCAGGCACAGTGATCCTGCTTGAGAGCTTTCTCTCGGTTTGTGTGAGGGCAATCAGGACTTGCCAGGGAATTAATGTGCCTGTAGTAGTCCTCATCAGTGGGAAAGCTCTGGGATGCAATCCACCCTGTATCCTAGTTGTACCCAGGGGGATTAAGCCTCAGATACCCACAGCGTCTTCCCTCTGTATTATTTTTTCCCCCTTGCTTACTTTCCCATTTTCCTTCTGGGGTTTCCAAGGATCTCTTTTATCTACTCGCACTCAAATCATTGTCTTGGTATCTGTTCTGGGCAAAACTAACTTTAGATTCTGGGATCCTTCCAGCTTCATCCTTACTCCACTCCAAAAGAAAGTGCATGCCATCACTGAGTGTTAGTGATGGATTCCATTTTGACAGACCCCAGTCTTCTTGACTGTTTCAGAAAATGAGCTCTTTTTCATTCTTTCCATTGAGCCCCCAACTTGGCCATAGTCCCGTTCTCATTTCCAGGGAGAAAATAGTGTGAAGCAGTGCTCATGTAGTCTGTGCATTATCTGTTTTCCATGTGAGCAGACGCCTGTGGGAGTTGACTCATGCTGTTGACATAAAGCAGCACCTTGCTGGGCTCATGTAAGGAAACAGCAAGAACGGTGTGTCCATCTCGATAATTCTGGCAATCCTCATTCCGTGCACAATCTGTGGGTTCGCCAGCCAAGGTTTCTCACCTTTTGTAGTCATGTTATAGCTTTCTTGATCTCATTTTTACCTTTTGTTTGAAAGGGCTTGTGAAGGTATAAATTGATGAAGAAGTTTGAAAATGCTGGTAGGATCCTAGAGATAGGAATTAGCTCCACATTGGGACTCTCAAAGGTTCTGTTTGTAGCCAATGAAAAAGCAAGGGCTTATGTTTCTTTTACAAGGAGAAAGGTGAACTCAGTAAAATAAATTAATGTGACTTGAACCGAGCTTTTCAGTGGTTGTCTGACCATTTCATGAAAAATTTACATGCCTTTTCACTTTCATGCATTGGAGAAGGAAAGGGCAACCCACTCCAGTGTTCTTGCCTGGAGAATCCCAGGGACAGAGGAGCCTGGTGGGCTGCCGTCTATGGGATCGCACAGAGTCGGACACAACTGAAGTGACTTAGCAGCAGCAGCAGCAGTGCAAACATTACACATTCATGGACAGATTTTTTTTTTTTTACTAATAAGCAAGTGGGATGGAGGCATCATAATTGAGATTTAGGCACTTACTGTGTGTTGGGTCTCAGTTCATTCATATATCCATAAGAAAGCAACAAGTGTGGCTTCTCTGTAGAGACTGGTTTATCTAGTAGATGTCTGGAGTACTTGGTAAAACTCCTTTTGTGTTAGAAGGAAATGTAGCTGTTGGTCACAATCTAACTGTCACTGGTCGCTTCACGTGTGTGGCTTAGAGGTCACTTAGAATAAAGACTGGATTTGTGTCTCAGGACTATGAAGATTTTCACATATGCATAGGTCTGCTGGAAAAGAGAGGTGGGAAGGACCAGAAAACAACTCATCCCAAAGACATTTAACTCTAGCCAAAGACCTGTCATTTGGTCCTGATTATGAGAATTATAGGATTTACTGCCTTGAATGCTCTTCTTAAGTCATCATTGCCATTTTGGAGATGAGAGACTGGAGTTGAAAAGGTTGAAGGAACTTGCTCAAGGTCTTTCAGTTTAGAACTAGACCTCTGGATACTCTCCCTTTGACTTTGAAATAAGTGATTCTCAACCAAGTTTGAGAATAAAGACTCTCCCTTTAAAGGAAAGTTTGGAACTTCTTTTGTTTTTTTTTTAGGATGAAAAAGTAATTTATTGGTTTTCATTAAATAGACTATAACACAGAAATAAAAATGAGTAAATCATAACCACATACAAAACACAGATAAATCTTAAAAAACAGTAAATCATTTGAGAAAAGTAGGTATGCATATAAACAAAAAAGAGAAGAAAAAGTAAAATAGACACAACAAATACATGGTATATCATCCCAAATACATAAATTCAAAAACAGGCAAAAATAGTCTAAATTGGCTAGGGATTGTGGTAGGCCGATTCCTGAGGTAGAATCCGTAATTCCAAGCTCCTGGGCTCACACTCTTATGTGTTCCCCTCCTCTGGAATGTGGGTGGAACTTATGACTCTCTTTTGCCAAAAGGAAACAGCCAAAGTGATGAGATGTATACAATTGTGTATATGATTACATTACATAAGACTCTAATGTCTATCCTGCTAGAGTCTCTCTTTTTCTGAAAAGTTCAAAACTTCTGAAGGATAGTAGTCCTAGTTTTTAATAGTTGCTGTTCAAGGAAACACATGTATGCACCTGTGTATGTGGTTCCTCTGTGATAACCCAGCCCCACTGCCCATCGTGGAACTCTGTCAAATATCACGATTCTTTTTCTGTCTCAGGGATTCTTTCAATAGTTCCATGTTTAAACCTTCATTTGGGGGTGAAGAGAGTCAAGAAAGGGGGGGATCATTTTGGATTCCTCCCTCTCCTTTGACACCTACAAATTAGCCACCAAGTGTGGCTCCTTCTCCCTCTCCCACTCTGAATGGCCAAACTACACTTACAAGCAATTGGTCCTCTCACTTCACTTCTGCTGCTCTCAGGCTCCTCCAGCTTTTTGTTGAGTCACTGAAATAACCTCCACATGGCATCCCAGATTCAGTTTCCTTCCTCTAATCCATCCTGGGCACCATTGTTAAGCTTATCTTTCTAAAACACCAGCTTCACGCCAATTCCCTTCTGAGAAATCTGCAGTACTTGGAAACCTCTACTGTCTCTAATATAAAAATGCACCTCCATCCCATTTTGGCTTTTGAAGTCCTATCCAACTGATTTCCACTGTTTTTCTGATCAGATCCACTGGGGTTCAAATAGCTTGGCTATATACTGGTTATGAGGCCTTAGGGAATTTTCTTACTTTCCTTAAGTCAGTTTCCTAATCTGTAAAATGACCACAGGAATAATGCCTATCCTTCAGGGTTGTTGGGAGAATTAGAAAAATTAGCTAACACCAGATTCATTCATTCAGTCTTTTTATTCTTATGCTGCCATTCCTCGTTCCTTCCATGAGCCCTTCTCTCCAGGAAGTACATTCTCTCTGTCGATGTCTAAATGCGCCATGCTCATTCATGCTCTAGACTTTGCTGGATTCATGTATTCTCTTCTAAGAAACCTCTATCTTTCCTTCCCTTCCTTCCCTTTCCTCTTTTATTTATCCAAATTCTATTCTCTCAGAGTCCAGCTCAGGATTCACTCTCCCCTAGGAGATCTTCTCCAAACACTGCACCTGCTCTTTGTCCTCTAGACTTCCCAAGTGAAGAGAACAGACAATAAGCCATGAATCACTTAGCCCAATGTCTCCCCAAATGTTCCTGGTGGCAGGTGATGCACATAAAACTGGTCCCATGATCAAGCTACACAGGAAGTCCTGCATCCCACTCCCTGTCTTACAGCTTCGTAATTCATACGTACCCAGTCAAGCTTCTGAAAGATGCTACAAAAAATTATTTAACTTTGCTCAGTGTTGCAGTTCTCAAATCTATTTGGCTGTGGAACTGGTTTTTCATATAAAAACTGTTAAATCAAGGAGTGTGTGTTCCTCGGAGCACACAGTGAGAAACTGACTTAACGGTCTCATGATTTTTCTCTCTTTGGGATATTATTTTCCTGGAAGCTGATGATTCCCTCTTTTATTTTTATGTTTCCATCAGCATTTAGCCCTGTGATGTGCATCATCTAGGTGCTCAATAAATATTTGTTAAGTGGAATAAAGTTTGAAATGTGGAGAGGGAGAAGAATTTGAACATATGGTTCTTACTTTTAGGTGTTCTGGTCAAAGAATGGTAAAAATTAATATGAAAAGTGGTGCCTTAAATAAGATTTGGGAGTCTGTGGGTTTCAATTATGCATGTTATCCTTTTGTTCTATTTATTTAGAGGTGAGAGATTTGGTTAGATTGTAACTCTATGGTCCCATTTATTTTTCTTTTTAAATGGATTTGAAATAAGCTATTTAAATAATTTCAAAAGTTTGTTAGGATGGAGCCACGGCTATGGGAACTGTGTGTATGTTTTTGTGTATGTTTGTGTGTATGTTTTCCAGATATGCACATACGGTATCTGTGTAGCATGACCATCATTTAAGCTGAATTTCTTTTTGAAGGAATCTGAATATCATTTTGATTTAAAAACCATATTTTGGGGCAAAAGTCTGGAAATAATGGGACCGAATTATACAATGCTATAATAATTACAACCTTATAGTAACATTTTCCCTGGATAGTTGAAATAAAGTTTCATTTATTGGAATGACTTTTTAACTGTACCCTTAATTAACCACAGATATTTGAGCCTTAAGTTTTGCTTGGTTCTTATATTTGAGATAGAACTCAGATACTTAGTGTGTATGCTTGCAGGCATATGTTGTTTTATAGGAGAGACTCTTACATTTAAAACTCTGGAGAATATAAAGTTGAAGATGACCTTGGAAGGAAAAAACTGAAAGATGTATTATTGCCCATCAAATGAGAAATCAAAGGATTTCTCAAAGGAGTTAGATCTGCTGAAAGGAGTTTCTGTGTTTCTTCCTTAAATGGGTTGGCTGGGGCAATGAGGGTCTTTGGTTTTGTTTTAAAGAGGAACTGAAGCTCCTGGTGAAGCAAAGGCCAGACACTGGTAGCGTGTTTCACGACTTGTTCAGCCTGCGGACTCCTGGATGACCTTGCATTAGTCATGTCTCTTTGGGCCAGTCTCTCCTCCCATACCCTGTGGGAGGGTGGTGCTCCCTCTGAGGTTCGTGTTTGGATGAGTTATCAACCGCAATGAAGCACCCTCTTGAATCAGTCCTTTGGATCCTGGAGCAAAATAAGAAAAGTGTTCTTCATTCACATGTTTTTCCATCCATCTTGCTTGTCTGGGTGTGGTGCTTTCATTTCCTCCGACGAGGAGCAGGGGTTCTGTCACTCTTGTTCAGTTTTTAAAAATAAAAAGCATTGAAGGTTAAGCCTTCAAGCGTATACACCTTTAAAGAGCATTTCCATCCTTGTGGTGTTTAACGTATAACAGCAAGGTGTTGATCTTTTCAGACCCCTTTCATTTTCATTCTCACGGTGTATGATAGTGTTTGTGACTTTGTTGAACTGTGAGTGCATTGTTTTATGCATTGCTCTGAATCACACAAAATTGTTGTTTGACCATGTTTGACTTACAAAAACATCACTTTCCTATGATTCAATCTACCGTAAGTAAAAGTAAAATCTACCCTGGTCGTCTTTCCCTTCAAAGCAACTTTCTTTTCTTGCTGGTACAGATTGTCTGAACCTCCATAAATCAAGAGGGAGGGGGACTCAATCCGAGAGTTGTTGACCGGGTTGTCATAACTGGCTGGGCTCTGGAGTGAGGATGGCCAGTGTTGGGCACAATTAATTCATCCATAGAAGGAAGAAGACATTGAGCAAAATATCTCAATGAAGTAATGGATTTCGATGCTGTCAGGAACATCTAAACAGCACAGCAATTGCTTCTACGTCAAACGTGACATTTGGCATTGAGGGTAAGTTTACAGAGCCAAAACTAAACGCAGGTCAGAATCTGACACTGTGTTAAACCATTTTGATGTGTAGCATGCGGCTTGTGTTTTTTGATAAGGCCAGCTGCAGTTGATTCGTTAAGCAGTAGGATAATACGAATATAAGAGAAACACAGATCCTTATGGAAAGAAGATGCAAGTAGACTTATTTTGCTGAGTGGGAAGATGGAGATGGAGGTTGGAGAATGGGGTTAGGAAAGAAAGTAAAAAGATGAAGAGAAGAGTGGGGATACTGACCAAGGTACTTAGCACCGTAAAATGTCAGTGTTTTCTTGGCCAATGCTAGTGGCTGTGCATGAGGTAAGAGTGACTAGAGAAACTCGTATCCTTTCTGCCAAAAAAAAAAAACCAAAACCCAAAAAACTCTAAGTTCAGAGAAGACTCTAGACAGACCCCTGACTTACCAAAAGTGAGAAGTGGGGTTACATTGATCAGAAAAGTATTTCATGGTGCAAAGTACCCACCTCTAAATCCAAGTCACAGCTTTTATACAATCTTACAAAAAAATCAACCTCATAAAGCATACATAGGATTCAATCTTTCTTAATCTTCAGCATTTAAAAAAATGTTTTTATTTTTTATTGGCATATAATTAATTAATAGTGTTGTGTTAGTTTCAGGCATACAGAGAAGTGATTCAGTTATACATATACACGCATCTATTGTTTTCCTCAATCTGTTTTCAGTATTGATTGTAAACAGGATATTTTAATAAATGGTTATAGTGGGAAAAAAATAGATACAGCCCCATTTCTAGCCTGTACTTTCCTGCAATTTATTTTATAAACCAAGTACTATCTGCTTTGAATGTTTTATTTCTGCCAGTGCTCTTTATGGAGGAATAGTGTTACTAGAAAGCACCTGGCACATACTGGTAGTGGAATGAAGGTGTGAATATTGTGAACAAACAATTGACTTTTTAATAGTGAACTGGATCTGCTGTTTTGCACCTGGAAGTCAAGATGAGATGTACTTAGTGAGCTTGTGAATGCTGAGTGCTGGGGAGCCCTGAATTCCTGTGAGGTCACTGTGAGGTTTGCTTTCACTGGCTTTTATCTCTTACACAGGAACAAGTGTATGGCAGATTCCACAGTTATTTGGGGTTATACAAATCATGGGGTAAAAAACAAGGAGAATTTTGACCAAAATGCTCACATATAGTATCTGTGATGATGTGTCATATTTAAGATCTACATGAGAAATGTAGATTTTCAAAGACATAAGATAAAAGGATAAGATTTTAAAAAAATATATATTAGAAGTATATAGGAACAAGTCTCTAAGTGGACTAGGAAGCTTTCTGATCCCTTAAACATACTGAATATATTGTGCAAATGGTTTGGGAATGTAGGCTTACTGGGAGAGATTAGTTGAAAAAAAGCAAAAAGATAAGAAATAGAACACGCTTGGATCATTTTTATCTCTGGAGGAAGAGGGTGTTTGCTTACCCACTGAAAAAAGTGTTGATGAACTGCAATCTTTAGTCCAAACCATTTTGAAAATGACTGGTCAATTTTACACCGGATCCAGACAGAGTTCTTTCTCCTCCAAAAACTCATAATTGATTTGGGAGACAAGGCATACAGATGAATAGAAGGCAGTCCAGGGTAAACACCCATGGGAGTGGCAGAGAGTCACTGTGGCAGAATTAGTTGAGTGTTGAGAGAATCAAGGCTTTCTAATTAAAAGTTTCCATGAGAAAAAAAATAAAAAGGAGACTCTTAGAGTCATTGTACTCACTATGCTCTTCTCTTTCCAAGGAATAGGCCTAAGTGGTTAGAGGATACACATGTAAATAAGAAATCTTAGCCATATGGCCTCTTGTATGCATGAGAAATGGAATTACTAGGCTCTGGGGGAAGACCAGAAACCACAGTAACAGCCAAATCTCATGATGATCAAGAAACTCAAGGAATCGCCATTTTTCTGTCCAGCCACTGGGATGATTCATAGATTATGATTTGTCATTAACACAACTCAGCTTTGTTGTGTTTACCCTTCTGGTTTCTCTGCTGAACACCTATTTCCATCTTCAGTTCACAGAGGCTACGAATCATTTTAGACATTGGCTGATCTTGGTGAAATATCTATCTTAGCCCAGCAAGTTGCCATCAAGTGGAAAGATATAGATTATAGACATGGAAATTTGTACATCAGCCGCTGTTAAGGACACTTCCTTCTTTAGGGGGCTATTGCAGGGACCCCTTTAGCAGAACTTGAAGTCATGACACTGACTGCCCAAGTCAGTTAGTATCCACAGACCTCCTTTGGCAAGTACCCTTGAGGGCCCCTTGCCTTGACTTTGAAAACTGAGATGCCATTTAATTTCATTTCAGGCATGAGATGTACTATGTATGCTCTTAATGTCTCTGTTGTACCTCTGCCTGCCAATGCAGGAGATGTGGGTTCAATTTCTGTGTTCCCTGGAGGAGGAAATGGCAACCCACTCCAGTGTTCCTGCCTAGAGAATTCCATGGACAGAGGAGCCTGCAGGGCTACAGTCCATGCAGTCACAAAGAGTTGGACACAACTGAGCACACACACATTAGTCAGGGAATCAACCAATTAATTGTTTTATTTTTTATATTTGCCTTGTATTTTTCCCCAGAAATACACAGTACATGAATATAATGCAAATATACACACATATACACATATATGTATATGTATAATTATATATATATATCTCAATGCTGCCTTTTACAAGATTGTTATGATTTATTATAGACAATTAGTTTTATTGAAATGCTAATACATTAAAACTATCTTTCATTTTTGAAGGAAACAGTACAAAAGAGGAAGTCTACTACTGTCTCTTTCCAAGAGAGATCATTATAAAATTAATATGAAAAATTCCCTCAGGTGCCAGAAAGGCCTTGGAGAGAAATAAGCATGATAAAGCTACTAATGGAGTTGTGGTTCTTAAAAATGATCCTGGCCTCTCAAAACCATCTTGCCCACCTGGAGGGAGTCTGAAAAAGTCCTCAACTGCCATTTTGAAGTTTGAGGAGGAGGCAGAGGCTGCTCAGCATCTCTGGAACAGAAATACAGGAGACAGATCTGACCTTCTCCTGGAAAGAAAGAGTGAGAAGACCTTTCTACAAAGATAACTGCACAGTAAAAGATGTCCAACTCACTTTTAATAAATGCTAGTGATCATGAAAGTAAAAGGAGGTGGTGGACATAACACCATGTTTTTGACCGATTAGCATATTCTGCTCTGTAAATCTCCTTCCTTTAAAGCTTTACTTTATTGTCAACGTTTTCTTCCCAACTCCTCTCAAATTATTCCCTCACGCTTTGGTAACCTTGTGTTTTTAACTTCTCGCTTGTTGTCTTTGCCTCTTGCTAAATTTCCTTATATAGGGTTGTAATAACTTTAGATGATTCTAAGACTAAGGCATTTTAAGAACTGAAGTATGTTTCCTGTCTCGACTCTTTTTCTCCACTCTCATGTCCTGCACAATTGTTTCCCCATTATATTAACTCATTTGAAGTCGGCTAGGTTGATAATACTATGGATTTTCAATAGCAAAAATAATTATTAAGTTATTATAATGAAGTAATGGTTTTTACTTTCAGTCAGTCTGCTTCTTTTTCTCGTCTATTCTGTTTTGGATTTTTCCTTCAAAGTGTTTCAGTCATGACTTTGTTCTATCATCATGTAAACTATCTTGTTTTATTTTCACATTTATCACTTACAGAGGCAATAACATGCTTGGAGAATCTGAGTTATGTGTTATGTGCTTTGTCTATGGCTTCTCATCCAGTTTTCACAACTGAATGAGGTAGCAATTCTTATTCCTGTTTCACAGGTGAGGGAAATGAATTCAAGAAGGTTTAGAAGCTTTCCTAATCTCACAACACTGGTAAGTGATGGAGCCTAGATACAAAACTCAAAACCTATGATTTAATTACTGTGCCCTACCTCTACATATAACAACTGCTTATGGGGTCTTTACTACCTACCAGGTAATTTTGGATGCATTCTCTGGGAATTTATCCAACAACTCTATGAAGAGTTAAATAGCTACATCCGGTTCCGGTTCCGTCGCTCAGTCGTGTCCCACTCTTTGCGACCCCGTGGACTGTAGCCTACCAGGCTTCTCCGTCCATGGGATTCTCCAGGCAAGAATACTGGAGTGGGTTACTGTTTCCTTCTCCAGGGGATCTTCCCAACCCAGGGATAGAACCCAGGTCTCCTGCATTGGAGGCAGAAGCTTTAACCTCTGAGCCACCAGGGAAGCCCAAATAGCTACATAACCTACTATTAATAGCTGTGTGACTGCTAGTTAATGAACCTGAGCTTTATCTCATTTGTGACATGATAATAATAATACTTGTTCCATCTTTGTTCCACAGTTAATATGAATGTTTCATGAGAGTATGAATATGAGAATAGTTTTTAAACCAGGAATAATGATGTAGTGGTACACAGTGTAAGTGTGGGAATGTCATTTACTGTGTTAACGGGGCGATTTTCTAAATAAGAAATCTTAGAAACAGAGAGGTAGATGTAAATTCAGCCACAAATGTGCACCATGTGTAGGGAGTTATCCTTGGCACTTCCTGGAATGCTTTGCTCAAGTTTCTTGGTCCAAATCGGGCAGATCTGGAATTAGAGTTGGGTGGGCTTCCCAGATGGCCCTAGTGGTGAAAAGAACCTGCCTGCCAATGTAGGAGACATCAGCGATATGGATTCGACCCATTGGTCTAGAAGATCCCTGGAGGAGGAAATGGCAACCCACTCCAATATTCTTGCCTGGAGAAGCCTCTTAGACAGAGGAGCATGGTAGACTATGGTCCATAGGGTCACAAAGAGTCAGACATGACTGAAGGACTTAGCACATGTTGCCTCTAGATGAAAAGAAGAGTGATTTCTAAGAGGTTCTCATTTCAAAGCTGAAGGACTGGTTATAGTCAGAGTTGCTGCTGAATTTACGAGTGGAATTTCATGCTGACTTTCTCTACTGGAGTTTTGTACTGGCCTCATTGCCCTGGTCCTGCATTACAATATGCTTTTCCAGTGTAATTGATGATGTCCAGATTTCTTTGGCTCTTTTACAAATGCCTTGCTATACAGTGCTCTGTCTGGAGCTCTTCATTATTTATTCATTGATTTACTTTTTAAACAAATGGAAATGAAAGCAAGATGCTTGGTTTGAAAGCATCCATGGTTTAACCGTGCTGGTTCTTCGGGTGCTAGTGTGGAATGTTTTCTTGAGAACTCACTGAAAGTAAGGCTCAGGCCACTGGCTGAATTTTTCAAGCTGTTGGTAGGTACTCTATGGGGAGGTAGGCAATCTTCTGCCCTTTCTCCCAGATAATGAGACAGGATGCCCAGGGCAGAGTCAGGGACAAAAAGTCACTGACTCATTTTCCCTCTTCTGCCACTTGCTCTTACTGTGTCCTCAGATAGGGAAGATCATTATACTCTGTCAGACTGGATGATATTTGAAAGAATGAGGGTGTAGTTCCTAAGTAAGGATATATTTGAGATAATGAGGAACAGACTTATACCAGGGAAATCAAGGTTTTTGTATGGTCTCTGAGGCTCCTGCCGTACAAACTCAAGGCCAAGCTAATCACAGCCAGTTTTTAAAAGAGATCCTCCGGTAACAGTTTGAGAGAATAGATATATTATTTGAGCAAAGAACAACAACTGCTAAAAAATGATGTTTAGAATAGAGATGAATAATTTCATGTGTTAAGGCAAAGCTGTTAACCAACAACATGAATGCAAATTCCTATTATTAAAGAGTTCTATTGCCGAGTTATAAGAAAACTCATCACTTCCCTAGGGACACAATTAGCACTTATTTTATTTATATTCAGTTCAGTTCAGTCACTCAGTCGTGTCCGACTCTTTAAGACCCCATGGGACTGCAGCACACCAGGCTTCCCTGTCCATCACCAACTCCCGAAGTTTGCTCAAACTCATGTCCATCGAGTCAGTGATGCCAACCAACCACCTCATCCTTAAATAATCATATTTAAGATTCTTTGACAGGTGTTATGTGAGTTTGTGTGTGTGTGTGTGTGTGAGAGATATGGTTTAATTTATTCATTCATCTCAAATTATGGAGAAGTTTGTAGCTTACATGGTTTCAATCAGTCCTGACATGTTTTTTATGTCTTCATCGATTTGAATGGATAAGAGATGGCAATAATAATAACAGTAATGGTAATAATAATAATACTATCTGTATACTGCTTTGCAAAGTTCATTCACAAAATGTATCTCTTTTAACCTTTAAAACTCTCAAGAGAGGATTTTTTAACCTGTGAGTCAGGTAGAGCAGACATTATTATTGCTATTTCTTATGGCAAGTGAGCTATGTACCACCATAAGATTGTTAAGGAGAATTACATATTTTTCTTATCATAGTCATATTAAAAAACTTAAATCAAGTATTTTAAAATTAATACGATCGTTTGGATTTTATTTCCGGAATATAACAGGTTTCCGGTAAAACACTGATTGACAACAATTACTGTGCCAGGAAGTTACACGACACATCAGTAGGCTGTGTAAAAATCCTGACACATGGTCTCAGATCAGCCGCCTTCTGCTCCTTGCCGGGATACAGCTGCGTTTTTAGTACTCCGCACTGTGCTACGTCGCCTGGAAGATACAAATGTGTTTAGGTCATGCTATGTGCCCTCCTGTTGTCCATGATCTAACTGGAGAGAAAGACCGTGGCCATCGCTGAACCACTAATTGTGTCCAGGACTGCCTGGGTCATGCATTCCCCACCTTGGAGTCATCGGGAAGGTAAGACCATCTAAACCACATACACCAAGAAGGGTAGGGGTAGTTCTCCAAAGTAAAGTCAAACTATCATTTCTGGATAAAAGATGAACAGATTAAGGGCAACAATTGCCCAGGTCAGGTACTTCTGATGTCCATAAAGTGACGAAGTCCTAGGTTTCCCCCCTGTCCAATTTTCTCTTACTCTCAATTCTCCTCTCTCCAGGTACATTTCTGGCATCTCTAGTTGCAAAATGAAATATGTTTTCCTCTCTGTAAACATGGTTATTATACATGCTGGTTAAGCATAGTTAATATGGTACTATTTGTAGTATATATTTCAAATACATTAAAGAGCTTTTCGTGGGCAATTTTGATGATTTAATCATAATTTATAATACAGCATCTATGGCAAAATGTATGCTGTGGAACCAAACACTCAAATCAACAGACAAATTTGTGGAACATGAACTGGGGTTGTATGAATATGACTGAGTGAGAAATTGTGCAGTAGAACTTGGAAGGACTGGAAACATTCAGAAAGAGGAGTCCATAGGAGCTCTGTGAGTCTGGGGAGAAGGTAGAAGGCTGCTGCTAAGTCAATTCAGTTGTGTCTGACTCTGTGCGACCCCATAGACGGAAGCCCACCAGGCTCCCCTGTCCCTGGGATTCTCCAGGCAAGAACACTGGAGTGGGTCGCTATTTCCCTCTCCAATGTGTGAAAGTGAAAGTGAAGTCGCTCAGTCGTGTCTGACCCTTAGCGACCCCACGGACTGCAGCCTACCAGGCTCCTCCATCCATGGGATTTTCTAGGCAATAGTACTGGAGTGGCTTGCCATTGCCTTCTCCACTAACAATCCATCAGAATGCTGATGGCATCAACATCTGATTTGTGTTCCCCCTGTATTAACCTATGGATGCAAGAGTGACCTGGGTCTCATGTCTCAGAGGGACTGATCTGAGGTAACTAGATGGTGCCCTTTTCCTTTCTCATTATCCCAGTTATGTCCCTCTTGAAACTACATCCTTGTTTGAAAACAAGAGGAAGAATGTATTTTGACTAATTTTTCTATTTGTTTAAAATTTTAAACACAAAAATACAAGAAAGTTAAACATGTTTTATATGGAGTAGAAAAGTAAAAGTCTCATCATTCCCCTCAACAGAGGTATCCAGTACTTGATATATTCAAGGGTCCCTTTTGTAAAATGAATTTCATAATATGTAAATGAATTACATCTCCCAATTTTATAAAAATTAGACTATTTGGGGAGGAAAATTTTCTATATGCCTCAAGCCCTTTTCTCTTCTAACCTAGTGTTTTATTACAGTTTCAAAGTGTGTGGTTGTGGATGTTGCAGGTGGGGAGGGGAGGACAGAATTTAAAGATGAGTTTGATAAGTGTAGTTTGAACCTTGGTGGAACTTACTGATTGATGAACACACTGACTTGCAGGAGAATGACACACTCTGGTTTTCATGGAGAGAAGGCACAGATGCTCTGCATTTGGGACCCTTCCAGACCTCATCTTAAGTGTCTCTTCATCTAGCCAGTCCAGATTTGTATCCTTTATAATAAAACTGTAGTTGTAAGTATAGCACTTTCCTGAATTCTGTTAGTCATTCTAGCAAATGATCAAACCTGAATGAAGATCTTGAGAACTCCCAGGATTTGAGCCAGCTGGTCAGACTTGTGGTGTCCTGGGGATCCCTGACCTTGTGACTGGCATCTGCACTGAAGGTAGTCTTGTTGGGGACTGTGTCCTTAAATCTGTAGAATCTAATGCTAACTATGGTGGTTAGCATCAGAATAGAAATGCAGTACAAAACCATTACTTAACCAAAGGATGTGTAAGATTAGCCACAACGTAATGGTGGTGCTGTGCTCAGTCGTATCTGACTTTTTGCGACCCCCTGGACTGCAGCCCTCCAGGCTCCTCTGCCATGGGATTTCCCAGGCAAGAATATGGAGTGCCACAATGTAGAATGCAACACAATTCAGAGTAGCCAGGGCCAGATCAGAGCAGTTAACCTTGCATGAGATCATCAACGTCAGGTGATTCAGAGGAAAGCCTTGTGACCAGAGACCCCTGAGCACCACGATGTCCGGATGTCACACCCTGAGACAGAGGAGGAGGAAGGAAGGCTGCTTGAGAAGAATGAAATGGTCTAGTAGAGTGTTCAAACTTTGGACTAATTACAAATGCATTTGCTTTAGATTGCAAGAGACTGAGGTTTTAATAATTTCTTAAAACATTCTTTTTATTAACAAATTTGTTCCACTGAATCAGTAGGACTAGGGGCTTGAAGGCAATAGGAAATCACTTTAATTTCTATAGAAATTAAAGAAAGCTACGTTTTCTCCACCTGCCCCAACTCCCTCCCCTGTGAAACATTTATATTAGCGGGTGTAAAATTTGACTCTGCTATGAATATATAGCTTATTTTATCTCCTCTCACTCTTATCCTGGAGTTTCCCTTTTGGTTCAGAAGTATCTTGCCATACTGACGAACTCACATTTTCCTTTCCAGTTGTCGACTTACTTATCAAGTGGGTAGGAACAGAAGCAGTTAGTTTCTTTAAAGCAGATGGACTGTACTCCGATGAGTCAAGAGTTTCCATGGGTGTTGGTCTGGGTTGTGTTTTGGGCCTCTGATCCAGTGCTTGGTTGTTGTGGGATTGCTTGTGGCTTTCAAGATTCATTGAATCACTTACTGCTTATATTAAATGCTAGGAAGGAAATGATGGATCAAACATTGGTTGAGGTAGTTTGTTTTTTCTGGTGGAGTTTTAAGTCTCGTAGGAAAACAGGCAAATAAGTAATTTTGACAGAATTTTTAATTATTTTCTTATCGATATTTTTATTGACATATAGTTGATTTATAATGTGTTAATTTCTGCTGTACAGTAAAGTGATTCAGTTATATATATGGTCTTCCCTGGTAGCTCAGTGCTAAAGAGTCCATCTGCCAATGCAGGAGATGTGGGTTCAGTTCCTGAGTCGGAAAGATACCCTGGAGGAGAGCGTGGCAACCCACTCCAGTATCCTTGTCTGGAGAATCCCATGGACAGAGGAGCCTGGCAGGCTACAGTCCATGGGGTTGCAAACAGTCAGACACTACTGAAGTGACTGAGCATGCATGCAATGCATGAATTTTGTATATATATATATCCTTTTAAAAATATTATTTTCCACTATGGTTTATCACAGGATACTGAATATAGTTTTCTGTGCTGTACAATAGGACCTTGTTATTTATCCATTCTATATAAAAAAACTTATATCTGCTAAATCCCAACCTTCTGCTCCATCTTTCCTCCAGCCCCCTACCCTTTGACAACTACAAGTCTGTTCTCTATGTCTGTGATTCTGTTTCTGTCTCATAGGTAGGTTCCTTTGCATCATATTTTAGATCCACATATAATTAATATCATACAGCATTTGTCTTTCTCTTTCTGACTTACTTTAGTTAGTATAATAATCTCTAGTTGCACTGACAGAATTTTTAAATTTCTATAATAAGAAAGTAAGAAAGAGATCTCGGAGTCAGTCATCCTGTGCTCTCTAGGGCCCCTTCTGTTTCTGAATAGGTCCTGAAAATGCCTGATGCTGGTGCAAGTGTAGATGAGAAGAGCACAGGCTGAAATGTCTGCAGAGGCAGTCAAAAGAAATAAATGACACGGGCTGGTGTTGATTGGGACAAATTGGGCAAATGATCCCAGTCCTGCCAGATTTTTCAATTTTTTCAACAGAAACTAGAAATCTGTTATTTAAAAAAAAAAATGTAAATAGTGCCAAAATTTAAATGTTGACAAAAATCCCCCCATACACATACAAATACAAAATCACTATGCAGAAAAATTATACCTACCAGCCGGCCATATTTGGACAACAGATCACCGTGTGCAACTGCTGACATAAATGGACAGTTCAGTGCAAATCCACCAGAGGAACAATGAGAAAACCTTTAAAGTCTATCTCTGAGTATTACGGAGCATGACTTTTCTTCTTTTTATTTTCTAGCTTAAAATACTGTCGTTTGGTAATAATTGTTGTTTAATATTCCCTCGGGCTTCCCTTGTGGCTCACAGGGTAAAGAATCTGCCTGCCAGCAGAGGTGATGCAAGAGACGCAGATTCAATCCCTGGGTCAGCAAGATCCCTTGGAGAAGGAAATGGCAACCCACTCCAGTATTCTTGAGTAGAGAATTCCACGGAAAGAGGAACCTGACAGACTAGTCCATGGGGTCACAAAGGGTCAGATACAACTGAGCAACTAGCACGCATACACATTCCCTCAGCAAGAACCTCACTCACCCCTCCTCATGCTTTTCTCAGACTTCTCTCTCTGTGGACTCTTCTTCCTTCTCCCTGATTAAACCATCTTCCTTCTCTCCCTCATCTTTGCATCGCTCAACATAATTTATTCTCCGTAAACATTTCTTAAATTGGATGGGAATCCAAAATTTTGTTCAGAATTCACATCTCCCCACTATTTTCTCTGTATCTTTTCTTTTAATTAAACCAGAGGGGTTGCATCCTAAAGAAGTTTAAGGTTCTCTGTCCTAATCCCTTCTCTCTGCAGTTTCTTTCCAAACCTTTGTGTGTCTACTTAAAAAAAATTCAGTCATGTGTATCTTGCCAGTAAACTTGCTTGCAAGTTCTTTCTTTCTTCTTTTCTGTTTTAATTAGTTTTTTGGCCTTTTAAACCATAGGTTTATTTGTCAGTGACAGATGGAATTATTGGTTTTATTATCACTAAATTGTTTGGTTAAAACTCATCTTTTTATTATGAGCATAATGAGATAATGTACCTAGAACTCTCATAAATGATTTTGCTGCTTATTAAGTGTTGAATATGCTTTTCCTATGTCCAGATTAGTGCTTAGATTTACCAATTTTATTTCCATGTGAAGAAGAGAATTCAGAATAGCTGTTAAAAATGGAACTTACTTCACAACTGCTGTGAACACATCTACTGTGCTTTTTTTACTCTCTAACTTCTTCAGTAGCTTCTGAAAATTTCCCATGAATTTTACAAGGCAGCTCTGAAAAGGAGGGTAAAATGATGACATCTAAAAGCACAGGGGGTGGTCCAGAGATGTGAAAGCCCAATAGATTCATCTGAGCCAACTGACCCGCCCTGTGCCTGCCACGGACAGACTCGCTCTTCTCCCTCTGTTTTCCCTGAGCTCATCTGGACTCATCTGAGTGGGCCTTCAGGGATCCTTTGTGTGATTTAATAGCTAAAATAAGGAGGATTTGGCCTGCAGGCCACAGGGGTGGGCCAACTCCCTGTCTGAAAGGTAGTGCTCATTACAAAAATCTCTAAAATGTTTCCTTTCACTTAGATTAAGCTGGGACAGATAATTTTATGTGAAATTGACTCTGGCCATGAAAGTTCCATCAAACTGCAGGGTAAAATTAAATCTGCATATCACAATATTGTCCAGGATAAGGATCTGGTCACACATAATATTTGACTTATTTTGGTGCTGTCAGTTTTTGCTGCTTCGGTTAACCTCTCTAGGAGAGATGTTGGTTTCTCAGATTAGATTGTGCCTTTTTATCAATAGGGAAATGTGTAGATACAGTAGATGACGGAACTGGGTGTTGGCAGTATCATTGCTTGTCATTGATTTCTCTTGTTTCTCCTTCCAAAAAAGAAAAAGAATTGCAACACCAAAAAAAAAATGCAATGTATGTTTTCCAAAAGAGGCTCAGTAAATTACAAGTAAATATGGTGTGAAGAAGATCTCAACACCCACCACGCCATGACACATACACGTCACACATTCACTGGCTAATTTCTGAGATGAAGTCAAAAATATTACTTCCTCCAACAGGAATTTTTTGTTTCTGTGCTCTATATTTCTATTGTTCCCCAAATTTCTCCTTTTACAACATTCATGGCACTTAATTTTAATTACTTCTTTTATTGCCCATATTCCCCAGTAAACTAAAATTTCTAAGGGCAGTCACTAAGTATGTTTTTTCAGTATGGTATTCTTACCACTCAGGAAAATTGATGTGTGCCTTCAGTAATTACGTATTTGAAAAAATATTTATCAAAGGAATAAATAAATATGCTACATTTGCCAATATATCTCAGATTGGTTTTTTATTTTTATTTTTTAATATAAATGTATTTATTTTAATTGGAGGCTAATTACTTTATAATATTGTATTGGTTTTGCCATACATTGACATGAATCCGCCCCGGGTATACATGTGTTCCCCATCCTGAACTCCCCTACCACCTCCCTCCCCGTCCCATCCCTCTGGGTCCTCCCAGTGCGCCAGCTCCGAGCATCCTGTATTGTGCATCAAACCTGTACTGGCGATTCGTTTCTCAGATTGTTAATGTTAAACTGTTAGCCCATTTGTAGTACTAACTATAAATGGTGTTTGATCTACATTTTTTCATACATACAAACACATGCAAACTTAGGTTTATGGTACTATAACTCAGTAAATTTAATATAACATCAATTGTACAACACATTATTATCTTCTGTAACACTATGAAAGGACAAAAATCCTGCCAATTATGTGTTTGGAGGCTGAACTTGGTGGATGTCTGTGGCCAGGCCCCTAACCCTTTGTGGCTTGCTGGCAGCACTCTTTATATAGTTAGTTATAATCCAATTGAATTTTAGCCTCTAGTGTTAGCGAGCTAGATTAATAAAGCCTACTCCTTTAAAAAAGTAAGAGAGAGAGAAAAAAACAAAAAAGAGCCAAACCAAACACTGTATCTTTCTAAATGGAAGAGATTGGAACCAAATGCTAGTAAGCAGTAATTTAAAAATGGAAGCCCACATAAACTTGGTTGTATATTTACTACCAATGAAAGAAGATGTGAAATGATTTTTTTACTGCCAAAACTTTTAGAAAAGTTATAAACCATTTTGTTTTACCTTTCAGTGAATATATGCAAGAATAATGCAGTTGTCCTTTCAAATATATCCATTTTCCTATTTCATGATGAAAACACCAGCCTGTGGTCTTTCTAAGACCCCAAATAGTTTTATACATTAACTGTATATTGTGAGATGCTCTCTTCTGCTTCCTGGTCCTTCCCCCGCAAAAATGTCAAGTGGCACTAACTGATTTCTTCTAATTATTTTCACAGAACTCTGATAGCAGGGGTTCCCTGGCAGCTCAACTGGTAAAGAATTCACCTGCAATGCAGGAGACCTCAGTTTGATTACTGGTACAGGAAGATTCCCTGCAGAAGGGATAGGCTATCTGACAATTTGAGACCCCATGAACTGTAGCACTCCAGGCCTCCCTGTCCATCACCAACTCCTGAAGTTTACTCAAACGCGTGCCCATTGAGTCGGTGAAACCATCCAACCATCTCATCTTCTGTTGTCCCCTTCTCCTCCCGTCTTCAATCTTTCCCATCATAAGGGTCTTTTCAATTGAGTCAGCTCTTCACATCAGGTGGCCGAAGTATTGGAGTTTCAGCTTCAACATCGCTCCTTCCAATGAATATTCAGGACTGATTTCCTTTAGGATTGACTGGTTGGATCTCCCTGCAGTCCAAGGGACTCTCAAGAGTCTTCTCCAACACCACAGTTCAAAAGCATCAATTCTTCGGTGCTCAGCTTTCTTTATAGTCCAGCTCTCACATCCATACATGACCGCTGGAAAAACCATAGCCTTGACTAGACGGACCTTTGTTGGCAAAGTAATGTCTCTGCTTTTTAATATGCTGTCTAGGTTGGTCATAACTTTTCTTCCAAGGATAAGCATCTTTTAATTTCATGGCTGCAGTCACCATCTGCAGTGATTTTTGAGCCCCCCAAAATGAAGTCAGCCACTGTTTTCACTGTTTCTCCATCTATTTGCCTTGAAGTGATGGGACCGGATGCCATGATGTTAGTTTTCTGAATGTTGAGCTTTAAGCCAACTTTTTCACTTTCCTCTTTCACTTTCATTAAGAGGTCCTTTAGTTCTTCTTCACTTTCTGCCATAAGGGTGGTAACCTACATATCTGTGGTTATTGATATTTCTCCCAACAATCTTGATTCTAGCTTGTGCTTCATCCAGCCCAGCATTCCTCATGATGTACTCTGCACAGAAGTTAAATAAGTAGGGTGACAATATACAGACTTGACGTACTCCTTTCCTTATTTGGAACCAGTCTGTTGTTCCATGTCCAGTTCTAACTGTTGCTTCCTGACCTGCATACAGGTTTCTCAAGAGGCAGGTCAGGTGGTCTGGGATTCCCATCTCTTTCAGAATATTCCAGTTTATTGTGATCCACACAGTCAAAGGCTTTGGCATAGTCAATGAAGCAGAAATAGATGTTTTTCTGGAACTCTCTTGCTTTCTCCATGATCCAGCAGATGTTGGCAATTTGATCTCTGGTTCCTCTGCCTTTTCTAAAACCAGCTTGAACATTTGGAATTCATGGTTCACGTATTGCTGAAGCTTGGCTTGGAGAATTTTGAGCATTACTTTACTAGCGTGTGAGATGAGTGCAATTGGGCGGTTGTTTGAGCATTCTTTGGCATTGCCTTTCTTTGGGGTTGTAATGAAAACTGACCTTTTTGAGTCCCATGGCCACTGCTGCATTTTCCAAATTTGCTGGCATATTGAGTGCAGCACTTTCACAGCATCATCATTTAGGATTTGAAATATCTCAACTCGAATTCCATCACCTCCACTAGCTCTATTCATAATGATGCTTCCTAAGGCCCACTTGACTTCACATTCCATGATGTCTGGCTCTAGGTGAGTGATCACACCATTGTGATTATCTGGGTCATGAAGATCTTTTTTCTACAGTTCTTCTGTGTATTCATGCCACCTCTTCTTAATATCTTCTGCTTCTGTTAGGTTTGGACCTAACAATCAAGCCCAACAAGCACACAGTGATAGTGGAAAGTCTGATTTGGGAGGAGAAAAATTGTTTAAAATAGATATATTTTGTTTTTAATTAGGTCACATGACTAGAGTTCAACATGAGTTAATTGATGAGTAGTGAGAATGTATGGCGTGGCCATTGACAGGCTTAAGGAATTGGCAGGAGACATAGAGAATTGAAAGAGTAAAGGAAGAGGGAGAAAGAGAGAGGAAAGAGAAGGAGAAAAAAAGAGAAACTAAAGATCATTAATTCTGATCTTTTATTTTTCCTGCACAGAGTTATCTCCAACTGTAGCTATCATGTAACATAAAACAAGTCCATGTGTTGTCTAGAATTTGAGTATTGTCCAAGAACGTATCCATCAGAAATCCATGTTTTGGTACTGTGGCTGAATTTTTCCTGATTTTATCACTTATTGTAAAGCCTTTTATTGATCTATCATATCATTTGCTACGTAACTCATTTTCAATGAAGTCTTTCCTTTATTTGAACCCTAGGTTTTCCTCCCAATTTGTGGGTTACTTCAAATCTCTATCTGGATGCCTGTTAGATATCTCAGACTCATCACGGTCCTGATTTCTCCTCTCCTCTTCATCAACCTTCCTGCCGTCTTACCCATCTCAGGGAATGGTCACGCCACACTGAGATGAGAAGCCCGAGAATCATTGTCGACTCTTGCTCACCTCATGTGCAGACCTTGGTAGCTCTGTCTTCAAAATACATCCAGAGCCTGGCCATTTCTCACCACCTCCACTGAGGCCCTTATGTCCAAGCTACCATCATCTCTCACCTGGGTCACTTCTGTGGCCCCCAAAAGTTCCCCAGCTTTCACTCTTGCTCTCTCCCTACCACCTGTTCCCAAAACTCATGTCAGGACCTCTGATGGCTCTCACCTCACTGATTTTGACCACTCCCCGCCTGACCCCACCATCAATCTGACTCCTATTACCTCTTAAATCTCTTCTACTACTTCCGCTCACTCACATTGTTCTGAATTCACTGGCTTCCTTGTTGCTTCTTGGAGAAGCCAAGTGAACTCTCACCACAAGGTCATTGTTCTTGGTCTCTGCTTAGAATAGCTTGCACTCAAATATCCACAGAGCTCTTTGCTACAGCTTTCCAGGTCTCAATAAGGTCTTCACTTCCAATGACTCTCTTTAATTTTTGCAATAATATATAGTGTCCTCTATCATTCGTGCTATAGTATATAACTGACTTATTTTGTTTATGACTATTTCCCCCAACTAGAATATAAATTCACAGAAGCAAAGATCTTGTCTGTTTCATTCACATAGAACAATACTGGGCTCATGGTAGGCTTTCAATAAAAGTTTGCGCTATTCTTGTGGCCTCCTCTGTGCTTAGTGTAGAGCTGGACACAGAGAGCTTAGAGTGGCAGGATAAGGATGCGAGCAGTGTCACAGGAGCAGATGTGCAATGTTTTACAGAAAGGTTGACATTTGAACCAGGTAGAAATTTGTTAGGAGGAGAAACAGTGAATGCCCTCCTGTCAGAGAAAGCTATGTCTCCAGAGGCATAAAAGTATAAAGTACTCAAATTTAGAAAACACTGCTTATTCACTCATTCATGCACCTACTATGTTTCCATCACTATGCTAGGCTCTAGGGAAAAGGGATAAAGAAGAACAACAAAGTCTTTACCCTTAGTAGGCATTTTAAATTTATTTATTTATTAATTTTTGGCTGTGCTGAGTCTTCATGACTGTGTGGGGTTTTTTCTAGCTGCGGTGCGTGGGCTTCTCTTGTTTCAGAGGATGGGCTCTAGGGCATGCGGGCTTCAGCAGCTGCCCTTAGCTGAAGAGAGCCTGGTACTCCAAGGTTGTGCTATCTTCCTAAGAGTAGCCACTGAAATACAAAGGCTCAACCCCGTTTGCTTCTAAATGCCACTCTGCACCATCATCCCGGCTCTTGCTCAACTGAGGCTTCTGTTGTGGTTTCATTGCAGCCTAGTTTCTCTCCGTCCGATCTTCCTTCCCTCACATCCTTCACGGGAGCTGATCCTGAGAGTACTACCTAAATACTTCTGTACATCATCCTCCATCTCAGGTCCCGGGGAAACTCACCTGCCACACCATAGTTTGTGTTTTCAGTCCAAATGAAATCCATGTAAAGCCTTTATGCAGAAAGAAAATGAGGTCTGATGGATGGTTTAGGAAGAGCCCTCTGGCTCCTGATTTGGAGAGTGGATCTTAAATAGGCAAGAGCAGAGGCCTTTCTACAACTCTCAAAAATAGTGGTGTTTTCACTGGAAAATTATCTATTCTTATTTGAGTAGTTTTGCAGGAGATTGAGGGTTAAGATGGATACGCTGACTGGAAGGACATGCAGACCCAGCTCTCATGCTGGAGGACACACTGTTCAAAGGGCAGGATCTACAGTTTTTACTGATCAGTTGGGACAGGACTGCAGATGTCTGGATGCTCTTGTTGTTGTCGTCACTTAGTCGCTCAGTTGTGTCCAACTCTTGCGACTCCGTGGACTGTAGCCTGCCAGGCTTCTCTGTCCATGGAATTTTCCAGGAAAGAATACTGGAGCATGTTTCCATTTCCTACTCTAGGGGATCTTCTCTACCCAGAGATCAAACCCAGGTCTCCTGCATTGCAGGAGGGTTCTTTATCACTGAGCCACCAGGGAAGACCATCTGGATGCTGGAAAATGTGCAAATGTTGGACCACTATGTTTTAGCATTATTGCCCCATTGGGACTAAAGGAGGAAGCGTAATAGTGGTTGAGAAGAGTGGATATTCGCACGACTAATAGTACATGAAAGCAGGCAGTTCCTGGGGAAGGAAATTGAATCCTCAACAGTAGATCTTGGATAGAACAAACCAGACTTCCTTTGTCTGAGCCTCAAGGCAAGTTAGCAATGGAGAGGGTGACAGCCAGCCTGAAACAGGCCTTGTCCCCCTTCCCTCCATCCTCTGATCTCCTGCTAGGGGCTTCTCATTAGCCAAAGTGAACCAGCAGCCAGAGAGCACTGGAGCCCTGTGGCTGAAGTCTGTAGATTTCAGCATCTCAGGAAGAGAACAGGGTGGAGAGGTGAATGGTAGATATCTGGCATGCAGATGAAAGTTCCTATGTTGAAATTCATACTTCTCTAACTTTGATATGCAAATGGACTGCCCGAGGAGCTTGTTAAAATGCAGATTGTGTTTTAAGAGGGCGGAGGTTGGACCTGAGATCCAGAATGTTTGGCACATTCCCAGGTGATACTGTGACTTCTGGTGCATGGATTGCTTATAGACCAGCAAGGTTATAATTCCCTTCCCTAAACTAAGTCTTGTCAGAAGTCACAGCTTTAGTCTCACCTAGCTAGTGACTATATTGGAGAAGGCAATGGCAAGCCACTCCAGTACTCTTGCCTAGAAAATCCCATGGATGGAGGAGCCTGGTAGGTTGCAGTCCGTGGGGTCGCTAAGGGTCGGACACGACTGAGCGACTTCACTTTCACTTTTCACTTTCACACATTGGAGAAGGAAATGGCAACCCACTCCAGTGTTCTTGCCTGGAGAATCCCAGGGACGGGGGACCCTGGTGGGCTTCTGTCTATGGGGTCACACAGAGTCGGACACGACTGAAGTGACGCAGCAGCAGCAGCAGCAGTGCAAAGGAAACAGCCTTGAACACTTGACAAGCAGGGGACTGGGAGGAAGCAAGTTCCTTTCTTCCCGTCCCTCCCCAACCCAGCCCTGAGGGCTCAATGAACCAGCATTCACCAGAGGGTGGGGCACCTGGAAGGATGAACGATAACTGGCATTTGGGCTAAGTGGCCTATGGACAGAGAGATTGATGACCTGAGCCTGAGGAGGCAGAGATCAACTGATTTAGGAAAGCACATAAAATACTAACACCTTTGAGGGTTCCCTGGAAAGGGAGGCTTGAAGTCATTATAAATAATAGAAAAATGACCTAATTTATATTTTCAGGTTGGGGAAACCCAGATTTATGGGGAGTGAATAAAGTTTGATAGTTCAGGCTTGAAATCTATCGCAGAACCCTCTTGAAATTTGCTTTGTATTTGCTCCATTAACAGCTGCCTTTTCCAGTGTTTTGCATTTACTCCATGATTATTGAGAACTGCTCATCCTAAATGGGACAGGCCTCTCCTGTCGAGGTCTATGATCCTCTGCAATAACGAAGCACACAAACATGTCTTTGACCACATGTAGGCTGCCTCAGCTTTTAGCCACATTGCAGTCCTGGAAATGTCATTGAAAGGAGAACGGCAAGAAATGAATCATTTTTTTTCTTCTCCCACCATGGTGTGGCCACCACTTACCTTCTTTTTCCACCCAATGTTCCTGAATCAGTAAGGCACAGTGTTGACAAGTTCACTTTGAAATCAATGAATCAGCAGGAAGACTGTTGAGTGAGTGCATCAATGAAGTGAAAAGTGAAATATAGGGGTTTGTCAGCTCCATCAGGCCAGAAAATGGATGAAATGTTAGAGAGGACAGGAGTGACGACTGCCTGCACATTTTTCTTTCTCTCGTCATTAAGAGTTGAGCGTAGGGAAAATATATATACCTATGGCTGATCCATGATAGAAACCAACACAATATTGTAATTACCCTTAAATTAAAAGTAAATAAAAATATTAAAAATCCTTTAGGTAAATAACCACACACACAAAAAGAGTGGAGAGTAATTTGATTAAATTCCTTCTCCAAGAGTTACATAAAAAAGTGAATCTTTCCAACTCTTCTTTGGAAACAATGATTTTAATCAAAGCATCCTGAATAAATGTCTATAGGCCATAAGCCCTTGGATGATACTGAGGGCAAGGACATGAGAGAAGGTGGGAGTTATCTGGTTTATGGACGGGGAATTCTACACTGAAGATAGCACTAATGCAAATACTACTGTGCAAGAGTGTTCAGTCATGTTCAACTCTTTGTGACCCCATAGGCTATAGCTCACCATGCTCCTCTGTTCATGGAATTTCCCAGGCAAGAATACTGGAGTAAGTTGCCATTTCCTACTCCAAGGGATCTTCCTGACCCAGGGATCGAACCCGCTTGTCTTGCATCTCCTGTATTGGCAGGTGGATTCTCTACCACTGCATTACCCAGAAAGCCCTGCAAATACTACTTCAAGACTCAAATGAGCCTACAGCACTTGCTATGTGCAGACAAGCAGTGCTCCAAGGACTGTGTATGAAGAAGCCTGAGGCCAAGGCCACAGACAACTTTGCTATGAACTGAATGTTTGTATCCTCCCAAATTCATATGCTGAAATTCTAATGCCTAACATGATGGTATTAGGAGGTGGGGCCTTTGGGAGGGTATTAGGTCATGAGGGCACTAGGATTAGTGCCCTTCTAAGAGACATTACAGAGTTTGCTTCCTTTGTCTGCTCTCTGCAAGAAGACAGCCATCTACAAATGAGGAAGCAAGTCCTCACCAGAACCCACCCATACTGGCACCCTGGTAGTAGACTCCAGAACCACAAGAAATAAATATTTGTATATAAGCCACCCAGTCTATGATATTTTGTTGTAGCAGTCCAAATTGACTAATACAAGTCCTGATACAGGAGCTTAGAAGGTGGGAGTTGGAATAATTTAGTAGCTTTGTCCCCATCTTCCCCTCAGCATGAAAATGTAATGGGCAGGGAAGGAAGAGATAGGGATGATTTATTTTCACTTGTTTTCCTTCTTCTTCTAGCGAATACAGATTTTTCCAAATACAGATTAAGAAAATAAATTTATATGAAGCCCACACTCAGTTAAGGTAGATTAAAAAACAAAGAAAGGAGACATTTTTATTTCTTTCGCAAAGTTTGGTGACAAATTCTTTTGACCCTTACACTGTACCTCTGAATTCTCTCTGTTCTACACTTGCCTTTATTCCCTCTACCTTCACACCCCCTACACTTCCAACCAGTTTTTAAGCACAGCTAAAGTCAGGGGATAAACATATTGATAAACCTAAACCTGGAGCCCTCCTAGAAATGTTCATTAAGAATTACCTTCCCCTTTGTGTGTGTGTGTGTGTGTGTGTGTGTGTACTCCATCGTGTCTGACTCTTTGTGATCCCATGGACTATCGCCTGCCAGTCTCCTCTGTTCAGGGAATTTTCCAGGCAAGAATACCGAAGTGGTTGCCATTTCCTACTCTAGGAAATCTTCCTGACCCAAGGATTGAATCTACATCTCCTGCATTGGCAGGTGGATTCTTTACCACTGTGCCACCTGGGAAGCCCCAAATGCTAGTAAACCAGCCTAATCAGATGATGTTTATTGGGGCCAGACAATAGATCTACTTCAGAATGCAAGACCAATTCTCTCTCATTCCCCATTGACAGGCCAATCTATGCATGCCCTTCTTTCTGAATCATGGTCTCAGCCCCTCAGAAGCAGGCACCCCATCAGAACTGTAGCTTTGTCTTTGATCCTGGGACACCCAGTCATGTCCTGTCACAGGGGTAACTGAGGAGAGGGATGGGAGAGGGTAGTTGAGAGAGGATAGGAGTGGGTTAGTTAATCAATAATCTATCATAAATTTTGACCAAGCATCTCCAGGTGTGCTTGATTCCTTTAAGCTGAGGAGATATGGGAAAGGTGAACGTGCACGGGATTTCCAGTTACCTTATTTTAGAAAATACTGGGACTTCCTCGGTGGTCCAGTGGATAAGCCTTCTTACTCCCAAAGCAGGGGTCCAGATTCAACCCCTTGTTGGGGAACTAAGATCCCACATGCCACAACTAAGTCAGTATATCTCCACTACTGAGCCTGTGTACCCTGGCGTCCTCATGTGACAACTAGAGAAGCCCAAGAGCTGTAACTGAAGCCTGAGTGCAACAGTGAAGACCCAGTGCAGCCAAAATAAATAATTTTTTAAAAAAAGAAAGAAAAAAAGTAAATACTGAGAAATAGGGAAAGCCCATTTCGGTGACCTACGGGAGATTTTTCTGCCTGGAAGCCTAGCCCAACAGGTAAGAAACAGTGGTTAGGGGCTGGTAGGTAGGAAACAGTGTTTAGGGGCTGGTAAGTAGGATGCTGGGAAAGGTTGGGGGCGGGAGAAGAGGACAACCGAGAATGAGATGGCTGGATGGCATCACCGACTCTGTGGACATGAGTTTGAGTGAACTCCGGGAGTTGGTGATGGACAGGGAGGCCTGGCGTGCTGTGATTCACGGAGAGTCGGACATGACTGAGTGACTGAACTGAACTGAACTGAAGTAGGATGCATGGAGAAGGAAATGACAACTCACTCCAGTAATCTTGCCTGGAGAATCCCAGGGACGGAAGAGCCTAGTGGGCTGCTGTCTATGGGATCGCATAGAGTCGGACACGACTGAAGCGACTTAGCAGCAGCAGCAGCAAGTAGGATGTAGGAGACCCTGGGTTCGATCCCTGGGTCAGGAAGATCCACTGGAGATGGAAATGGCAACCCACTTCAGTATTCTTGCCTGGAGAATTCCATGGACAGAGGAGCCTGGTGGGCTACAGTCTGTGGGGTCACAAAGATTCGGACACGACTAAGCGACTAACACACAAGTCGGATTTGGAGATTTTGTCTCCATCTGATCTATGTATTTAGTAACATTTCTGAGTCAGAAAGTTAGGAAAGATTTCGTGCATTTCATTTTTATCTGTATCGGACGAGGTTTGTGAGTTGCCATGAAGAAACAAACAAACACCCTTTCCTCCACCCCCACATGCGTGCAGGATGAGGGCTGTGGGCCCCTGACCTACTTCGTACTTCCCTGCTGCCCTTTCTTCTTGGCAGCTCAGAAGTTGAGCAGAGGCACCAGCGCTGTGACACTGTGGAGAGAAAGACTGGAAGATCACAGTGTGAGGCTTGTGTTTGCTTGGTGCTCATCTGCTTGTCCATCAAGGCTCCTGCCTCACCCCATCTCCCAAGACTGAGCTGTGAGATACAACCTGATCTCACAGGTGATAAGCATAATCCTTTCTCACTTAGGTGAGCCTCCCAGCTCATCATTGTATGGTAAACCTACAGATGGGGAGGATTATCAAGTTTCAGTTCAGTTCAGTTCAGTGGCTCAGTTGTGTCTGACTCTTTCAGTTTAGTTCAGTTCAGTTCAATTCAGTTCAGTCGCTCAGTCACGTCCGACTCTTTGAGACCCCATGAATCACAGCACACCAGGCCTCCCTGTCCATCACCAACTCCCAGAGTTCACTCAAACTCACATCCATCGAGTTGGCGATGCCATCCAGCCATCTCATTCTCTGTCGTCCACTTCTCCTTCTGCCCCCAATCCCTCCCAGCATCAGAGTCTTTTCCAGTGAGTCAACTTGTCGCATGAGGTGGCCAAAGTATTGTAGTTTCAGCTTTAGCATCAGTCCTTCCAATGAACACCCAGGATTGATCTCCTTTAGGATGGACTGGTTGGATCTCCTTGCAGTCCAAGAGACTCTCAAGAGTCTCCTCCAACACCACAGTTCAAAAGCATCAATTCTTCGGTGATCAGCTTTCTTCACAGTCCAACTCTCACATCCATACATGACCACTGGAAAAACCATAGCCTTGACTAGACAGACCTTTGTTGACAAAGTAATGTCTCTGCTTTTTAATATGCTGCCTAGCTTGGTCATAACTTTCCTTCCAAGGAGTAAGCGTCTTTTAATTTCATGGCTGCAATCAGCATCTGCAGTGATTTTGGAGCCCAAAAAAATAATCTGACACTGTTTCCACTGTTTCCCCATCTATTTCCCATGAAGTGATGGGACCAGATGCCATGAGTTTAGTTTTCTGAATGTTGAGCTTTAAGCCAACATTTTCACTCTCCTCTTTCACTTTCATCAAGAGGCTCTTTAGTTCCTCTTCACTTTCTGCCATAAGGGTGGTGTCATCTGCATATCTGAGGTTATTGATATTTCTCCCGGCAATCTTGATTACAGCTTGTGTTTCTTCCAGCCCAACGTTCCTCATGATGTACTCTGCATATAAGTTAAATGAGCAGGGTGACAATATACAGCCTTGACGTACTCCTTTTCCTATTTGGAACCAGTCCATTGTTCCATGACCAGTTCTAACTGTTGCTTCCTGACCTGCATATAGGTTTCTCAAGAGGCAGGTGAGGTGGTCTGAGATTCCCATATCTTTCAGAATTTTCCACAGTTTATTGTGATTATCAAGTTTACCAGCTCTCATTCTTATACTCTACCATTTGCCTTGCTCTTGGGGCACTTTCACAAAGGATGACTACTGCCATCATGTATTAATGAAGACTTATTTGGTGAAAGAGAAAGAAATGGACTTTATCTAGTTTGCCTAGAAAGAAAATTTTACTGGGAAGTTCTGAGTTTTAAAATAAAGCACCAGGAGGGTGAGAAGTAAGGAAAGCCCCAAGATCTCAACTTCAGGAGTTCCTGGATCTGCAATTTAGGACACTCTGTGGCTCCTTCACTCTTTATCTCTCCTCACTCAAAACTCCATATTCCCTGGAGAGGCAATCTGATTAGCTTAGCATCATTTAGGTATTCACCTCTGAAAATATTAGCTCTGGTTCAGCTACTGGGGTCTACCTCTAGGAATCAAGGTCAGTCCCCAGGAAAGTGATACTGTGCAGGGACCTATGGGGCTCCTGGGAAGAAGGTCTTGCTATGTCCTTCATTTATTTGATTATAGGAAACAGCTTTCATTCATCCTCCATGACTTTCCCTGAGTTCCAATGGGCAGATTCAACCAGTTGTTCATTAGGGAAAGGAGGGGATGTGAGACCAGGGAGAAGTAAACAGCCAAGGGCAGACTTGGGATAAAATTCTGTTTACCCAGCAATGAATACACACAACAGTACCTTTGAGCTATTTTACAGATACTGAAAACCCCTCCAGGTGGGACAGTTAACGGTATGCTGCCCACAAACATGTATACTCCAGACCTGTTGATCTGAAGGTTGATGCTGTTGACTCCCACTTGTCTCAACACTAACCTATCAGAAGAATGTCCATGAGCTGATTATGCCCTCTTTGAGCAATTACTATAAAACTTCTCACTATCTTCCCCAAGCGGGGACACATATTTTTGAGGGCATTAGCCAGCTGCTACCCCCCTTCACCTCATGCGACGAGTTGACTCACTGGAAAAGACTCTGATGCTGGGAAAGGTTGGGGGTGGGAGGAGAAGGGGATGACAGAGAATGAGATGGCTGGATGGCATCACCGACTCTGTAGACATGAGTTTGAGTGAACTCCAGGAGTTGGTGATGGACAGGGAGGCCTGGCATGCTGTGATTCATGGGGTCACGGAGAGTTGGACGCGACTGAACTGAACTGAACTGAACCCCCTTTGCCTGGCAAAGCAATAAAACTATCCTTATCTGCTTCACCCAAAACTCTGTCCCCAGGATTTTGTTCACCAGTCACCGGTGTACCAAGAAGCTGAGCTTTTGGCATCAAAAGGACCAGGGATGTGAACTAGGGATTCACCCCAGTGTCATACCAAATGCCATCACACTGGCTTCACAAGGTTCTCTGCCCCTCCTGATCCAGGAGCTGAACATTCATCTCAGGTCCCTGCAGCACAGCTGGAGGCTCCTTCAAGCCATTCCCCAAGGCTATATTTCTTTTACACAGAAATATTAAGACTGGAAATCTACTTTATCTTCAGGTTGGGATATCTTGCAGGGGATGCCTCCTTGACTTGCTCATGGTTGAAACCATGTGGTTGAGCTTCAGAAGGATCCAAAAAAGACTAGCAATTCTCTCTTTTTTTGGCTAAGGACTGCCTTCAGGATGCCATTTCCCTGGCTCTTACTGGGTGAAAGATGTGAGACTAGCCTCTCTTTTCAGGAGTGACCCCCTTCCCTTCCTACAGAAGTGTGGTCTGGCCTAATGGCCTCATAATATAGTCTATCAGAGCATTACGTGATAGGCCCCTCATTTATCCACAGGACAGGCACATTTAGCAGCAGAAGACTTACTCTGTTACCCAAATGTTGGCCATCTGTGCTTTCAGTCCTGGCCTGTCCCAGTGTGGCTTGCTGCCATGACTGGTGTGTAATGATCTGATTCAGAGTCAACATGTACTGATTACATGTGGGTGGTCTGCCAGGATCTATGGGCAGGGATTTGTACTTGAATTATCTAATTCATTATTTAACACAAATCCCATGTAATTCTTTTGGAAAATGAGTGCTCTGATTGAATACATTTGGTTAGCATTGCCTGGTATCTTCATTTTGCAGGCACAGAATGCTAAGTATCTCACTATAGATTCTAGAAGATGCAGAAAAAAGAATTGTTTAACATTGTGTAACCCAGTATTTCCCAAATTGAAAGGGTAGTAGAATTTTTTTTTTTTTTACCTATTCCCATCCTGCAAGACCAGCTGTTAGTAGAACACTCTTAAGGAAATGCGATTTAGTTTATCGCTCCCAGCATCCCTGGGATGAATCTGAAAATGGTGTTGCTATGCTCATTTTACAGATGAGAAGACAGAGGCTCATCTCAGAGAGACTGGGTAGCATGACCCAAGTCTACCTAGGCAGCAAGTGCTTCTGCAGAGCTTTGAACATGGTTCCTCTGAGTCCAAGTCCAGGCCTCTTCCTGCCATGCCATGATCACCAGCTCTGAGACTTACCAAATACTCCTGGGACACCGTCTTACTGGATTCTGGCTCTCAGTCAGATCCAATGCCAGAGACCCAGGAGAGCCAATAGTGTGGTTACTGTATGAAGTCTTGCAGGCTCATGACCCAGGAAGAGCCAATATTTCAGTTCAAGTCCAAAGACAGGAAAAAAATCAGTGTCCCAGTTTGAAGGCATTCTTTTATTTGGGTGAGAGTCAGGCTTTTTGTTCAACCAATTGGATGAGGCCCACCCACATTAGGGAGGGTGACTTGTTTTACTTAGTCTACCACTTTATTTCTTTTAAATATTTATTTGTTTATTTAGCTGCATCGGGTCTTAGTTGCTGCATGCGGGATCTTTATTGCATCATGCGGGATCTTTCCCTCTGGTGCATGGACTCTCTAGTTGTGGCCCAGAGGTTCCGGAGAGTGAGGGCTCAGTAGTTATGGCGTCCAGGCTTAATTGCTCCACAGCAGGTTGAGATCCCATTTTCCCAACCAGATATTGAATCTGTGTTCCCTGCATTGCAAGGCAGATTCTTAACCACTGGACCACCAGAGAGTCCCTAGTCTACTAATTTAAATATTGATCTCATTTAAAAACACCATCACAGAGCCACCCATAATGATGGTTGGCCAAATATCTGGGCCCCTTGGCCCAGTTAAATTGACACATAAAATCAAGCATCACAGGTTACAACAGTCTTCTGTGACTCCTGCCTTGCTTACTCTCTCTCTACCTCTCCCTCCCTCTGTGTCTTCTTGCTTATCTTCTCTGATGAAGTCAGCTGCCATGTTGTGAGCTGCCCTAAGGAGAGGTCTTCGTGATAAAGAACTGAGGTAGCCTTCAGCCAGCAACCAGCAAGAAGCAGGACTTACAGCCCGACAGCCTTCAAGGAAATTCATCCTGCAAATAACCACATGAGTGAGTCTGGGGGTGGATCCCATCCTGTCTGCCAAGCCTGGACATGACCACAGCCCCTGGCTAACACACTGCCTGCAGTCTGTGAGGGATCTTGAAGCAGAGAACCTAGGGAAGCCAGGATCTAGATTCCTGATCTTCAAAAAGCATGAGATAATAAATGTTATATTAAGGCTCTTCATTTTGAGGTCATTTTTCTCTCAGCCACAGATAACTAACACATGTCTCATCCATTGTCTATTTTCCCATAAATGGAGCTTGAGAGTATGTGACATTTTTGGTCCTTTCATCCACTGTCTTTCTTTAAGAGAGGATCCAGACTGACTTTCAAAATGCCTATCTCCAACCTTTTATGAGAAAGGATGCCCACGTAACTGAACAAATTCTATCTGTGGCATTGACACAGTACAGTTCATGGGAGGATACTTACAAAAAGAAGGGGGCAAGCTCGTAAGAAGCAGAAGTATTTCTTTTCTGAATATTCAGTTTTAATACATCTCTCAATGTTGTCTTTTTTCCACCATTGTTCCCACCAACCAATACTCAAGGTTCCTGGTCTCCTACCTCATCCCATAGATAAATCAGTCTATAGGACACCACCAATCACCTACTCTATGATTCTTTGTTGGGTATGAGGTGATAATTGACTTGTTTGACCAGTGGACTTGTCAATGAAAGTCAGGGATGATGGTAATGACATACGGGGGCGGGGGGGCGGGAGGGAGTGGGAGGAAAAAAGCCCATCTCAATTTTCTTGGACAATGTATTCCTTGAGGCTGATTACTTATAGGTATATTCGAGGGAGTATGGGCAGAAAGAGATAGGGAAAAGTAGTATAAAAAAAAAAAGATTAAAGTTAAATTCCCCATTGACATGGGAAGATGTAGGTGAGTCATTCACAAAATGACTTAGAAAATGAAGAAATGTGGTTTTTCTTGTATCCTAGCATCTAGGAGAAAACTTTCTCAAGGATCCTCACTGTTAATGCCTAGGACATATTAATACTTGGGATGAACCAGGTTGTTTGTGGACAGGAATGCCTATATACTTGAGCTCCTAAGGGACTGTCCTTTAGTTCTGTAAGCCATCCTCTCCTCCTACCTGCTCACCTCCCATACAAGCCAGCAGCAGGTCCCTGTGTACTCTCTTAGCTTTAGGGTAAAAGAACTTGCTTGACATGGCTCATGGAGCACACATTGGGTTTTCTCTAAGGCAGTAGTTCTCATCTCTGGTTGTATATTAGAATCACAAGGAAAGATTTGGAAAAAAGTGACCATGCCTCAGCCTAGCCCCCAATCAATGAATCAGAATCTCTAGGGGTGGAGCCCAAGCATGGGAGTTTTTTTTTTTTGAAAAGCTGTCTACATAATTTTAATACTCAGCCAGTGAGAGCCACTGGTCTGGGTCCCCAACAGACTATTATAGTATTGTAATTGGAACTGAAGACTCTGCTAAGATAAAGTGTCACTAAGTTAAAAACAAGACACAAAAAGAAAAAGTCTTGAAATTAACATATTAAGCACAACGAGATGAGTGGACACAGGTGCCTGACCCTTCAGATGCAAGGCCAGCCAATGAGCACGGTGAGGGGGTAGGGGTGAGGGAGACTTTGTTTGACCAGGGAATTTGCTGGAAGCCAGGAATCTTTCAGAATATGCTTACTGTTTGGGATAATGTCTGGAGGTTGAGAGTGATATGAATTATTTAGAACTTTAGGGAGACTCTTTACAATGGAATCAATTTTCCTTATCCTTTCTCTGCATAGTCAGACTGAAATGGTCAAACCTCTAGAGTAAAACTGACTTTACAAACAGCAGCCACAAGAAAGTTCTGACATTCGCTACTGTGTTGCTGATAAAACTAAAATTGATTGAGATGCCCCTGGGGAGGTCTCAAGAAAACCTAAGCCTTGTTGTTACGAAGTGTTATAATAATTTCCTTTATATGTCATATTCATGAAACATGTGATATACATTTAATGAGAATTCAGATCAGCGGGTGGAGGGTAGGTGTTTTTCAAAATGCTGCAGAATAGAGATTCAGAGGCTATATTGCAAGAAGTTCATGTTTTCTTTTTTCCTGGGAGATTCTGGCCCTTTGACACAAAAGTGTTGGGCTCAAGAGACTTTCTGTTTTGGTGTGATGGGAGCGACCACATGTCCTGGTCTGCTCCAGATGGTTCCAGCTTACACGTGCTGTTCAGCCTGATTGTGCACAGACCACTTTTCCACTTCTAAAAGTGCCCTGGTTTACATATTAGTCACAGGGTTTTCATGTCATAATACACTGCACCTCTGATCTATGAAAGGAGGCCTACATTTGAGTAGTCTTGTTTCCACTAATTTGAGCTCCTAGCAGATGAATTTTCTCTTAGGGACTCAGTTCCCTTGTAAGTCAAAGGAAGGGGGATCTAAACCAGGGATTGGCCTCTGGGTCTGTGCACTATGTTAGATGCAGATTTTTGTATGACTTTTGTCATATGTCTGCATATATATCATTGTATGTACATTTTTCTGGGGAGAGTTTCCGATAGCAGTCATCGTATTTCCAAAGGGGGTTTCCTGATCCCCAAATGGTAAAGCACCACACTGGATAAACTACGCAGTCCTGTTCATCTCCAGCATCTTGTGCTTCTGTGATTATGATGTTTTAAAATAGAACTTGGGAGTCAGTTAAAATATTGCTTGAGAATATTTTAGCAGTGAGAACTGTACCATAATTGATTTTCCTTGTACCAAACAAATAAATGGAATTTTATTTTTAGAGGCAAGCAGCCCACACACTGAAATGATAAAAGGACTGTTGTATGAGACAGAAGGGAACCCTGCAGTTGGGAGCACAGGGCCTATTCCTTTGGGAAGTACACAGGAAGGGAAAGGGAAATACCCCATGGGAAGGCAGGAGTCCTTGTGAAGTGAGGATGACTTGCAAAATGTCAAGGGAGCTGTTTGGACCTTCCTGTCTAAGACAGAGAAAAGAGGATGGGAGATAAGTAATCAAGGGAGTAATTATATGATGGTCTCAAAGAAAGGACAGTGAGCCTGGATTCTGCCATCTGTTTTCAACTTTATCATGAAACTGCTGTGTGACCCTGGGCAGATCTGGTTCCTCCTTGGCAAAACCAGACTGGAACTGCATGATCTTGGGATGCCATGTCTTGCCTCCCTGCACTTGCTCATTCCAGGCTCTTTCCCCCCTTTCAGTGACCCTGAGAAAATCTTTCTGTGCCTGTTTTCTAAACATCAATGCACTTGCCAAAGGCTTTGCTATTCTTTGTCATTTTATTTTATTTTTTCCTGTAAATTACACCTCATTGAGAACATTTACCATTTCTCGCCCATTTATTGTGGAGAGATAATCTGCTTTGAGATGATGGCCAGAGTTTCCCCAGTGTTTTCTTTTGAAGAACATCTCATTAAGAAAGATCTCTTAGAGGCTGCTTTTCTGGTTCACAGTGGCCACTGAACAAATTATGGAACTGGGTACCAAAAGATAAAAAAATGACTTAGGCTGAAGCTACAATACTTTAGCCACCTGATGCACCTTAGTCAACTCATTGAAAAAGACCCTGATGCTGGGAAAGATTGAGGGCAGGAGGAGAAGGGGGCAACAGAGGATGAGATGGTTGTATTCTGTCACTGGCTCAATGGACATAAGTTTGAGCAAACTTTGGGATATGGTGAAGGACAGGGAAGCCTAGTGTGCTGCAGTCTATGGGGTTGCAAGGAGTTGGACATGACTTAGTGACTGAACAACAACAAAATTTCTCAGCAAGATCTGACTAGAGCCTCAGAAGCCCCAGAGGCTTGACCCTGATGGTAATGGGAAACATTTGGTACTAATCTATTTTCTTAGACTCTCATGAAGTCACTTATGGTGATAATGAGGAATTAGCTATTTACTCTGTATGTACTGCTCTGCAATCCTCAGTAAGAACTTCAGATATAATATTTATACTCTGGGATAACTCAAATCACAAAAGTAATAACTTTTTGTCAGGTAGCATTATACAGTAGACTAAATCAATGGTCTCTGGAGTTTGAGGATTTTGAGGGGGAATAGGGAGTGGGCTTCCTATTAGCTCAGTTAGTAAAGAATCCGCATGTAATGCAGGAGATCCCAGTTTGATTCCTGGGTCAGGAAGATCCACTGGAGAAGGGATAGGCTACCCACTTCAGTATTCTTGGGCTTCCTTGTGGCTCAGCTGGTAAAGAATCCACCTGCAATGCAGGAGACCTGGGTTTGATCCCTGGGTTGGGAAGATCCCCTGGAGAAGGGAAAGGCTATCCACACCAGTATTCTGGACTGGAGAATTCCATGGACTGTATAGTTCATGGGGTCACAAAGAGTCGGACATGACTGAGCAACTTTCACTTTCAGGGAGGGAGTAATGTGATCCAGGAAAAAGTCTTAAACTTCTATTAGGAATGCTTGATATTTTACTCCAGGGTGTGCTATCAAAAAATTTTAGGGTACCCCTGGGTTAAGCCATCGTCTATTCTAAGCCAGATAATTTTTGTTTAGGGAGATATATATATATATAATGTGCTATGTTGTAGTGAGTGATATTTCAACTCCATAGAACCTTGGATTCTGGACAATACACAGTGGAGCTTTCCTAACATGACAGAGAAAGGCATGGTTGTGTCTGATATCATTTGGTAACAGACTGGTGCTATCAGGAAAGGTGAAAACACAACATCAATGACTGATAGTGGACTGGATACGTGATCTTTTGAAAGCCACTTTTGGGGTGAGAGTCACATAGTCCAGACATCCACAGATTCTGACAGGTTCACCATAATCAGAACCTACTGCCCTCACCTCCAAAAGAACTTGCACACTTCCTCTTTTGTTTCTTTTATCAATTGACAAGCAAAACAAAATCTCAGGTTCATCATAATCTCTAGTATCACTAAGTAATTCATTCAAAAGAATATGAGAAAGTAACTGGACAAACCCCTATAAAGAATACTGACTTCAATGAAAGTTTTATATACAATTATACACAACAACTATGTATATATCAATTACATACTTATATAGGCTCAGACAGTAAAGAATTTGCTTGCAATACAGGAGACCCGGGTTTGATCCCTGGGTCAGGAAGATCCCCTAGAGAAGGGAATGGCTATCCACTCCAGTATTCTTGCAGAGAAGTCTGTGGACAGAGGAGCCTGGAGGGCTGCAGTCCATGGGGTGGGGTCGAAAAGTCAGATATGACTGAACAGTTAACACATTTTAAAATGTATTTGTACATAACAACTATATATATCAATTATATACTTATATAGAGTAATACAATTTAGGATTAACTCCTAATTCTTGGTCAAGGCCAGTGGTTCTCTGTCTTCACTCTTCATTAAAATCATGTTGGAGATTTCAAAAAATATCAATATCTGGGACCTACTCAGAGATTCCATTTTAATTCCCTTTGGTGATTCTGATGAGCATGTGGGCCTGAGGACCACTAGTTGAGGCCTTTAAAAACTCAGCCTCCATGTCCTGCTGGTCTGAAGATCAGTGGAAAATGCTTTATGGTCGATTCATTTCTGTGGGAAACATTAAATATTGAATATTCCAGCTCTCCTCCTCTCTGAATCTCAGGAGAAACCATATTTTTCTCAACCAGTTGAATATCCCAGGCCCTTGAGAACTGACAAAAGTAGGAGCTGGCACTGAGTTAACTTAAAAACTACATTTGAGAAAGCAAGGAACTTGGCATTCAAAAGAAGACATATTAGTCATCCTATCAAGAAATGATGTTCTGTCATCCTGACCCCCTGGAGAGAAACTTTCTGACTTAAAATCCCTCCTCTTTCTTACATCCTTGAGCGTGGGCATTACCATCTTCCTTGTTCTCAAAGGGCAACTCAGCAAAGCAAAATAGTGATGAATTGTGCAATGTTGGGGGAACTCTAGAAAGGAAAAAAAGAATTGGTTACCTCGATTTATCTGCCATTTTTCAAAGTAAACACATGTCTGGATCTTTTTTTTATACTTTTGGTTGCGTTAGAGATGATGGGGTTGACATATTGGCGATAGTTTAGCCATTCTTCTCAAATTGGAGTCTGCAGACAGACCTCATCCATCATTTGGTGTTCTTCCTTCATGGAATAAACATATTCCTGTTGAATCCCTGATGATTTATGGAGTCACAGGAAATTTGGGGAACAGAAATAATTTCTCCATGAAACAATAGCATGAACTTTTGGGGGGATTTCTCCATGGAGCTTATATTTAGGAACTTTTGAATGTAAAATGGAGGGAAGTTAAAGGTATAATAATTGGTATAAAAAACAAGTGGACAAAAAAGAAATCTGATTGCTCTTGAACTCTCTCCAGCTGTTATCATCTATGTATCCACAGGGACAGCCAGGAAAAGAGAACCTGTGCCAGGTCATTTAGTAAAGAAGGGAATGGCAGTCCACTCTCAGTATTCTTGCCTGGAGAATTCCATGAGCAGAGGAGCCTAGCGAGATACAGTCCATGGGGTCGCAAAGACTCGAACATGACTGAGGGACTAACACTTTCAGTTTTACATTTAATAAGGGAATTTAATATGGGGGACTAGCTTAAAAATGTGATGTTGAAAGAGATGAAAAAGATCAGTTGGAGATAAAGAGGTGACACAGGGGTTAGTGACAGCAGCAAGCTACTACCAGGATAGATCTGAAAGAAGAAATGGCAGCGTGTCTCAAAAGTCCCTGCAATGATTCTGAAGTGCATGTTGGGTTGAAAACTCACTGGTCCAGACCTCTAAAAGCTAAATCTCCCATGTCCTGCTGATCTGAAGAGGGATGGACAAGGAATGTTCTGTGGTCTGTTCATTTCTGTGGGAAACATTAAGTGTTGACTATTTCAGTTCTCTTCCTCTCTGAGAGCAAGGGGAGGTGGTGTTATCAGGGGCAGGAAACCAGGGCTGCTGGATGCAAACAGTGACCATGGTTGAAACTAGCAGTAGGAGGTGGGACAATGGAGGGAAGAGCTTTTTTGTTTGACTAGAATCAGAAAAGAGGGGGAACAAATAGCTTGACTTCTTCCTTCCTTCTGTCTCCCTATATGGCCTCTAGCGTCTTCCATTGACTGAAACTAACAGGACTAGCAGGAAGTCGGTTGTCTCAACCTGCAATGCAATTTTAGCACAACAATATAAATTGTCACATTAAACTTGTCAATTTGAACTTTCTTGGTTAGGTACTTTTATCTCTATTTGTAAATTTGTTTTGGTGTTATGGTTGTTTAGCTTAATGAGTTTATATCTAGTTTTTCATTTGTGTGTTTATATATACATAAAATATATATATATACATAAAATATATATAACATCTTAATGAAAGTCTTTTGTCAAAATAGGGCCTTGTGAGAATGTTTTTCCTCCAAAAGAAGGACACATGTTACTCAAATTGGACAGTAATGGTATAAAATTCTGATAATAGGAATCACCCAAGATTTAATTGAGGGAACTGGGAAAGAGAACACCAAAGTTGCTTAAGCTCTGAGTCATAGGGAGTAGGGAGCTCTCAATCTTGCTTAGAACAGCTCTTTTAAATACACACTTGAAAAAGGGAGGACTGTTTACCAAAACTCCAACTCCTAAGCAGATTTTGCATTTATATCAGAAGTATTTAATAAAATATTTCTAAGAGGGGTCAGTATAATTGTGGTCAACCACATGATCCGCCCCAACTATTGACTCTGTACGTGGGTGATTTTAGCAATATGTTCTCTTTTCAAATAATGGGCTTTGCAGCCTTTTCTACTCATCAGCAGGAATTATTTTTGACAGACTTGAAGGTGACGACAGAGCAGGCTGGGAGCAGCTGGCCTTGAGCTCCTGGTGATGATGAGACATGGAGATTGGGATCAGTGAGGTGCCCCAGATTGGGTCATGCCTTATGTTCATTGAGGGAAGCATTATTTCTAGGTTCTGTACTTACTACATGGAAAACAAAGCCAAAACCTAACCAAAACCAATTTCTCTATTGATTGAAGTGCAAACAACATTGTGTGAAACAGAATAAGTAGCTTTAAGTTAAAAATAAATATGAAATATTTTAAATATATGGAAAATAATGTAACAGGTATTCATGAATCTAGCATCCAGTTTTAAAAACTCCTAATGCTTTGTTATGCTTGTTTCAGATCTCTTACTTATAAAAAAAACTCAAAATATTAAAGATACAATAAAGCAAAAATACAATACAAAAAATAAAATACAATATTAAAGCTCCAATACTCATCATTAACCATTTCTTTGCATTTTAATTTTCCATTAGAGTTCTTCTCTGACTCATATTTGGAAATTTCAAATTTACCAAATGTTTGCGACTTGTTGAGCTTTCTTTTGATGGCGTTGCAGTAGTATATATAGTCAGAGAATGTAGTCCACGTGATACCAGTTCTTTGATATTTCTTGAGATTTGCTTTGTTGCCTAGTCTAATTTTTAATTCTGTGCTATTTGTTCTTGAAAATAATGTTTATAATCTAATTGTTGGGATAGGGTTCTATCTATTTCCATTTGCTCAATCATATCCATTGTTTTGTTCAAATCATCTCTATACTCATGAATTTTTTTTTTAATCTTTCAATCTGTATAGAGAGATCAAATATCTCTGAGAGAGAAAGGCATTAAAATATTTTATCATGGCCTTGTATTCATCAGCTTCTCTTGGTGTTTTAATTTTTGTTTTATATTTTTGGAACATGTTGGACAAAATATGCACAGGATTATGACATTTCCCTGAAGATTTATTATTTTTTATTATTAAGTAAGGCCTTCTTTAAGGTTTTCTTTTTATTATTATTTATTGCTATTATTTTATTATATTTATTATCTTTATTATTAGGTAATCAGCTTCCCTGGTGGCTCAGATATTAAAGAATCCACCTGCAATGTGGAAGATCTGGGCTCAATCCCTGGGTTGGGAAGATCCCCGGAGGAGGGCATGACCAGTATTCTTGCCTGGAGAATCCCCATGGGCAGAGGAGCCTGATGGGCTACTGTCCATGGGGTTGCAAAGTGTTGGACATGACTGGGCAACCAAGCACAGTACAGCACAATGGCCTTTTTTAGTTCTCAAAATACTGTTCTCTGCATTCTGTGTGTATCAATAGATTAGTTTTCCCTTGTTTAGAATTTGCCTGGTATGCATTGTTCCAATCCTTTATTTTCTGCCGTTCATGTCCTTATGAATCTTCTGGAAAAAGCATTCACCTTGATTATTATTTTGACTATTTTAAATACAATCATAAGAGGTCTATCTCTTAATAGATAGTTAACTTTATCACATTTTTAATGATTATTAACATAATGTATTGTATAATCTCTTCATTTTTTCTGAAAATTAAGTTATTTCTAATCTACAGATATGATTCCAACACATTTGATTTAAAAATGGTTTCTATGTTTTTACTTCCTTTCCTCTCTTTCTTTTGATTGGATTTATCCAATTTTCTTTATTTCTACTTTTATACTAATTTAGGAGTTTTACATTCTTTTGCATTTCACTTCTATTCTTTTTCTCTGTTTTAGTAGTTATCAGTATATTTTTGACACACATACTTGAATTACATAGGCTAAAACTAACCCTTCTGACCAATAAAAAGATCCTTGTAACTTTTGACTGTAACTAGTCATATTTTTTACATCTGATGTTTTAGATCTACCTTATTTTTAAACTCTCCAAATGAAAATTTAAAAATTTTTTTACATTCAGTGTTTATTTAATTTACACATACTTTTTTTTTTCTTTACCAACTTTGCTTAACAGTTCTTCTTATTGCCATTCACTCCTTGATTTAATTTCCCCTTATTATATAGTATTTCTCATTCTTTGTTGGTCTTAATATTTAATTTTGGCTTCTTTCTTGAATGACAGTTTAACTTGGCAAAGTATTCTAGGTTGAAGATTATTTTCTCTTACCTATTTGAGGATATGATTTCATTTTCTTCTGGCCTCTGTTGTTGCTGGTAAGAAGTCTACTGTCAGTTCTATTTCTTTCTTTCTTTCTTTTTTTTTTTTGAGTAAATATTCATTTTCCCCCTTGATTTTAAGATTTTCTCTTTTTGTGCTACAATTCATCCAAGTGGAGACTAACTTATATTTATCCCCTTCTAGGGACAAATCTTGTGTATCCTCTGTGTGAGTTTTTGTCTTATTTTTCATTTCCAAATATTACCTCTGAATCTTCTTTATTTATGAACCTTTATAAAAATTTTATTAAATAGATTTTGGACTTTCCAGTCTAACTTCCATTTTATTTTCTGGCTTTTTAGCTTTGCCTTTAAAAAACTGTCTCTGCATGCTACATTAGAAATAATGTATCCTCAGAGTTTTTATTTCCCCTGTTGGCTAATTTTCCCTTCATCAGGGTCCAGTCTGTTGTTTAACCAATCCACTGAATTTTTAGATTTTTATCTTTTGTTTCCAGATTTCTTTTGATTTTTTTAATTGTGCATGTTCTTTTGTCATAGTATCTTGTTCTTTCATCATGGATTTTATTCCTTCCTATTTTATTTCATTCCTTTAGCCATTTAAACTGTAGAAAGCATAAAGTTATTTAGAAGGAATATTGGCTTTCTTGTGGGACTTTTCTGAGGGACCTTTGGACCCTCAATCATGTTAGATCCTTATTTCATGTATTACAGAGTTTACAAATTGTAACCTTATCTTTGCAGTTTCCCAGGTGGCTCCGTGGTATAGAATCTTCTGCCAATGCAGGAAATGTGGGTTCGACCCCTGGGTCAGGAAGATCCCCTCGGGAAAGAAATGACAATGCACTCCAGTAATTTTGCCTGGGAAATCCCATGGACAGAGGAGCCTGGCGGGCTATAGTCCATGAGGTCACAGTAGGGCACGACTGACTCAACAACAAGAGCAAACCTTATCTTTATCAGCTTTATTTTCCTTCTGTGGGAAAATAAACTCTGTGGGAGTTCCTTATAGTATTCCCAGTGGATTTACCGCTGAAGAAGTTTTGCATTTGTTTCTTCAAGGAACTCTGCAATTGGCCCAGAAGCAATGCCTATATTAGTCTCAAACTGGGGAATCCCAGATCCCAAGGAAAGTGTGGAGTCAGACTCCATACCTAGGTGTGGCATGGGCTTGGGGCTTCAGGGGTGTAGGAAATTGTCCTTTGTTCACCCAGATCCTAGGGCAGAGGCAAGCCTCACTGCTGCTTGCCTGGGTTGAGACATGTACATTGTCTGGTTCCTTTACACTGAGACTGTAGCACTTCAGGGTTCCAGCTTCATGAACAGGTCCCAGATGCAGCTGCCTTCCTTGTTCAGCCCCAGGGCCTCACATCCTGTCCTTGTGTGGAGGTCGCAGGACTACTTCTCAGTCTGATGTCAGTCCCTCCGCACCTCCCTTCCCAGGGCCACTGCAGTATTGTTTTGTACATTTTCGGCCTTTCTGACCCCTCTTCATTTCTGTGCTCTTGGAAGTCCTCTTTATTTCTGATGAGCTCAGCAGGGCCTTCAAAAAAAATTGTCATCTTTTAAAACTTTTTATCTAGCATTTCTACGTACTTGTGGTTGAAGTCATTCTACTTCACCTCAGTTGCCCATATTGACAGGACTAATTTATTTTCTACTGAAAAATACAGCATATTGTATGTACTATAGGTTCCTAATGAAAAACTGTATTCATATAGAGGGTTGAGATATATTTACACAGCGCTTGAAACTACTAGTAACTTAAGTGAAAAAGTAAAGAACTTGCCTGCCAATGCAGGAGACACAAGAGACACAAGTTCGATCCCTGGGTTGGGAAGATCCCCTGGAGCAGGAAATGGCAACCCATTCCAGTATTCTTGTCTGGAAAATCCCATGGACAGTGGAGCCTGGTGGGCTACAGTCCATAGGGTTACAGAGTCAAACACAGCTGAGGCGACTTAGCACAGCACAGCATATTGCAGTGTTTGGCACCAAAGACCAAAAGCCTTTTTTTTATTAATGCTTTCTCTTTTAAAACTTTTAAAAACATACTTTAAAAACATTCTGCATTCTTTGGATATATTTAAACTATCTGATTAGTATAATGGGGATATCACCTTAATATAAAAAAAAAGTTGAAATAAATTTCTGTTTATTTGTTCATGTTTTGTGAAAGAAAAGAAAGTGACAGTCGCTCAGTCCTGTCCGTCTCTTTGTGACCCCATGGACTATACAGTCCATGGAATTCTCCAAGCCAGAATACTGGAGTGGGTAGCCTTTCCCTTTTCCAGGGGATCTTCCCAACCCAGGAATCGAACCCAGGCCTCCCATATTGCAGGCAGATTCTTTACCAGCTGAGCCACTCATGTTTTGCAGCCAAACACTATTCATGCAATGTGTAGAGAGGTAAGTAAATTGCTTCATGCATAAAATGCATCACATAAGAACCAACAACTGTGTTTCTAAAAGATTCCTCAGTGAAACAGATTCTAAAAGTTGCAAGTGATGTCTTCAGAAAAAAGAAGGTCACAGAAGAGAGAGGGACGAAGATAAAACTCAGTGGAAGCTCTGTATTAAATTGGTACAGTGAGTCAGGACCAATCACAGGGTATCCTTGGGGATTAGCATGGATAGTTCTTGTCTTCAGGCCACCAATATCCATTTTAACTGCATCAATTTCCATTGTGGAAACCATTCTCTCTGAGTCTGTGAACCTCTTTGGACCTGCAATTTAAGGTACCTGGCTTCCTCTGAGCAACTGTCCCAAATTGGTCTAATCAAGTCTTTTATCTTGAAACTTTGAAGCTTGAGGTAAGTGAATAAGGTCAGAAAAATAATCAGCAGTGGCATTTGCCATCAGTGCCAGCTATCTGGATTCTAGGACCTGCCCTCTGTTTTTTTGAGATCTGTTTCCAACTTTCTTTTTTATATGGTGAGTTGCACATTATTCTTTTGAGAATTTCATTTTCAGCTTAAGATAGACAGAATCACTCTCTGTTGCTGGCCACCAAACAACCTCGGATGCTTTACTCTATACTTAAAATATATTTCAGTATGAAATTAAACTCAGTATGATAAATTAAACTCCATTAAAAAACTCGTAACTTAAGTGAAACCAATGGTGAAATGCTGGGAAAGATTGAAGGCGGGAGGAGGAGATGACAGAGGATGAGATGGTTGGATGGCATCACCGACTCAATGGGCATGAGTAAACTCTGGGAGTTGGTGATGGACAGGGAGGCTTGACATGCAGTCCATGGGGTCACAAAGAGTCAGACACAATTGAGCTACTGAACTGAATGGTGAAATGAATGTAAAACAATTGCCTCTTTAATATATTACTTTTGGAAATCAGTTATTTTTGCATTTTGAGTTTTCTTCAAGTAAATTCACCTGTACTGTGCTTTTAACAATTGTAGTTGATTGTATCTTGGCAGGCATAATTTGAATTGGAATCTAAATCTCTAAAGTAAGTTATGGTGCATGTATGAGGATTCACTGTATTTATAAAGCAGAGATGCTCTTATTACTGAACTTGTTCAAACAATGTTCAATGGATGCTGTGTACAGGGTGGCCAAGAATCTCTTGTGGTCACATATTTGCAGAATAGAAGAGTGGATTTTGTTCAAGTTCCCCTTTTTTGAGTTTTTATAATTAAGAAAGGGTTCTCAGTGTTTTATCGTTTTGAAATTGCCATGTGTAATAGGAACTAGTGAATCACTTTGTCATTATGAAAACCAAAGTAAAATTAGAATGTTATTTTGCAAAAGCACATTGGCAGTTGTTCTGTTCAGAGTTGAGTAAGTTGCCCTATGTGTGGCTGTTCCATGAACCTTTAAATATACATACACCCAGATTTCAGACCCTGTGGCTTGGACCAGAGTGTTCTTCCTGTCTGAAGTGCCCCCTTCACTGTTTCTTTGCCTACTGAAGTCCTACTCATCTTCCAGGGCCAACCCAAACATTACCTTCCTTGGAACCTTTCTTAATTCTGCCCAGCAGAGTTAGTCACTCTGTTGTTTGGACTTGGTAATCCTTTTTCATTCAGCTGGAGAGCCTACCTCCTCAAATAATAGACTCTGGGCAACATGGGAATTGGGGAGGCACTGACCCAAAGCTCTCTGAGGAGTAACTGCTCAATATCTGTAATCAAGTTAGTTTAACTCCTTAGGAATAGAGCCCTCTGCGTCTTTTATACAAATAATTCCTTCAGTGTATTTTTCAGAATATTGAATATACGGTGTACTGCCAAGGGACCACCATCATATGCAGAAGGATTTTTAAGTGCACATTGTAGAAACTAACCTTGCCCTTTCACTTTGCTCTTTCTTTGTTTTCATTTAAATGGTACCCAGTGCTTCACACATTGAGTACTCTAATTTAGGGGAGATCTAGCAGTCTTCTTCAGGGTCTGTTGTAACTTGGAATTAACCATGCCCATATTCATCTTTTGGTGATGGAAGTTGAATAGTGGCCTTCATAGGTCGCTATGGTTCACATGGGATAGTTTAATAGATCCACGTGGCCTGAATGTCTTTCAGCACTACACTGGCCATCCCTGATTTGGACCTTTTGTTTCATGCACATGCTATCTTTCCATGACCACAGTGCTCTTTCTATTTATGCTTTCCATGATCAAAATATTCTACCCCTCATTCTTCGTCTGGCCGATTCCTATTCATCCTTTAAGACTTTACTGCAACTCTATTACTGGTTTTCAAACAAAATTTTCTGAGTGCCTATTGTTTGCCAATGATACAAGACAGATAAGAATGTAAAATTCTAGTAAGGCACACACAGCTGTTGCTAAGTCACTTCAGTCGTGTCCAACTCTTGGTGACCCCATAGACGGCAGCCCACCAGGCTCCTCCGTCCCTGGGATTCTCCAGGCGAGAACACTGGAGTGGGTTGCCATTTCCTTCTCCAATGCATGAAAGTGAAAAGTGAAAGTGAAGTCACTCAGTCGTGTCCAACTCTTCACGACGCCATGGACTGCAGCCTACCAGGCTCCTCCGTCCATGGGATTTTCCAGGCAAGAGTACTGGAATGTGTTGCCATTTCCTTCTCCAAGGCACACATAGAAACAAGTACAAATAAGTGAAAAATAATTGTGACAACTACTTTGAAAGAGGGCTTCCCTGGTGGCTCAGATGGTAAAGAATCTGCCTGCAATGCAGGAGACCCAGGTTCAATCCCTGGGTTGGAAAGATCTCCTGGAGGAGGAAATGGCAATCACTCCAGTATTCTTGCCTAGAGAATTCCATGGACAGAGGAACCTGGTGGGCTACAGTCCATGGGGTCACAAAGAGTCAGACAGGACTAAGCAACTACACTTTGAAAGAAATGTATAGTATATTGAAGGTAATTAGGAGCAGGGTTGCTTTATGTTGGTGTATGCAGAGGCCTTTCAGAGGAGGTGATATTTGAGTTTAGTCCCCAAAGGGAAGCCTTCAATGACCCCTCCCAACTAGATTCAACCCCCCTTCTTAGTGTTGCTATTGCATCTTATGTATATCTTTAGCACTTATCACATTATTAAGCTATGTTTATGTATTGCCATGGTGTACTGGAAAATGTTTAACAAAAAGCCCAGATTTATAGTATTTGCCAGTTTCCATAATGTAAGGGCTCTCATCATGGCTGATTTCAAGCTACTAAAGTTGATGTCACTGAATTGGATCAGGAAGCCACTCAAAGAATTAGCTCTTGGGAGACAGTATGAACTGATCTGAGCTGGCTCCAGCATAACACAGTGGCTGTCTCACCCACCAGGCTAGTTACTATTTAGGGTAGTAATAAATTGATATTGAATCAATGAATTCACCCATATACCTATACTTATGACAGACTTCATTTTCTTGGGCTCCAAAATCACTGCTGATGGTGACTGCAGCCATGAAATTCAAAGATGCTTGCTTGCTCCTTGGAAAAAAAGCTATGACAAACCTAGACAGTATATTAAAAAGCAGAGACATGACTTTGCTAATGAAGATCTGTCTAGTCAAAGCTCTGGTTTTTTCAGTATTCATGTATGGATGTGAAAGTTGGACCATAAAGAAGGCTGAGTGCCAAAGAATGGATACTTTTGAACTGTGGTGTTGCAGAAGATTCTTGAGAGTCCCTGGGACAGCAAGGAGATCAAATCAATCAATCCTAAAGGAAATCAACCATGACTATTTATTGAAAGGACTGATGCTGAAGTTCCAATACTTTGGCCACCTGATGAGATGAGCTGACACATTAGAAAAGACCCTGATGTTGGGAAAGATTGAAGGCAGAAGAAGGGGACAACAGAGGATAAGATGGTTGGATGGCATCACTGACACAATGGACATGAGTTTGAGCAAGCTCCAGGAGTTGGTGAAGGACGTGGAAGCCTGACATGCTGCAGTCCATGGGGTCACAAAGAATCAGACATGGCTGAGCAACTGAACAACAACAAGCTATACTTACTTAACCCAAATCTATTGATTTTGGTGTTATTATCAACTATGGGTACCAAAGGTGATGTAAATGAGCATAAGAATTATGTAGCAAGGTGTATATGCTTATTGAAATTTAGTTTTGAAATAATTTATAAAGTCACCAGCATTCTATACAATACTGAATATTATTACAAGTCAAAAGTTTTGAGTGAATTAGGAAAGAAAAAAAAGAAAGCTATATATTCAAATATACCACATATATCAATATTACAGTCAGTAATATGTTGGAAAAAAAAAATCCAGACAGGCTATGCATGCTATTAAGACAAAGAAGAAACAGAAGGCTATATTTCAGACATGGTGATGAGCAAAAAGACTGGCTTTAACCTAGTGATATTGTCTCCCACATTTTAGTGAGAGACATGACTTTACTCTCCTGGCAAACCTTAAATAAATTTGCTTTATGTAGAACCTAGAACAGAGCCTTATACATGAAACAATGAAAACATCTGTTTTTTATGTTTTTATGTTACGTTAGAATAGTACATACCATGAGAGATGTGGTTTCCATCCCTGGGTCAAGAAGATCCCTTGGAGGAAGAAATAGCAACTCATTCCAATATTCTTGCCTGGAAAATTCCATGGATAGAGGAGTCTGGTGGGCTATAGTCCATGGGGTTGCAAAGAGTCAGATACAATTGAGCAACTGAGCACAGTTTCAAGTGTATAGTAAAGCGATTCAGTTATATATACACATGTATCTATTCTTTTTCAAATTGTTTTCCCATTCAGTTTATTACAGAATATTGAACAGATTTCCCTCTGCTATACAGTAAGCCCTTGTTGGCTACCTATTTTAAATATAGCAGTTTGTACACATCAATCTATCCTTCCCCACTATGCTTCCCCCGTGGTAACCATAAGTTTGTTCTCTAAGAAGTCTGTGAGTCTGTGAGGAAAACATAGGCAGAACACTCTTTGACATAAATTGCAGCAATATTTTTTTGATCTGTCTCCTAGAGTAATGGGAATAAAAACAAAAGTAAACAAATGGGATCTAATTAATTCAAAAGCTTTTGCGCAGCAAAGGAAACCATAGACAAATGAAAAGACCACAGAATGGGAGAAAATACTAGTGAGTTTTTATTATTCTTCATCTCGATGGTTATTTCCATAGACTTTGCCACTGAAAACTGATAGAAAAACAAACAAAAAATGTATCTAAGTATGATTCATCATTTTTAAAACCAGAGGGATTTCAAGATGATTTCCCAGACTAATATAAACACATCAGAATTGAGTATTTGATAGGTGCTCAATTACCCCTTCTGCCCATCCACAGTTTCAATGGCTTTCATCATGCACCCCTTGTTAACTGAAGCTTTATATGTAATGGTGGTAGAAGATTAAAGGCTTCAGTCTTTTTACTGTTTCTACTGTAGAGAAGCGGAATTTAATTACTCTCCACTTGAATCTGAGCCAGTCTTAAGGATTTACTTGACCAACAGAATAAAATAGAAGTAACTTTGGGGTTATTGAGTTTTAAGCCACCTTTTTCACTCTCCTCTTTCACTTTCATCAAGAGGCTCTTCAGTTCCTCTTTGCTTTCTGCCATAAGGGTGGTGTCATCTGCATATCTGAGGTTATTGATATTTCTCCCGGCAATCTTGATTCCAGCTTGTGCTTCCTCCAGCCCAGCATTTCATATAATATACTCTGCATCTAAGTTGAATAAGTAGGGTGACAATATACAGCCTTGACGTACTCCTTTTCCTATTTGGACCCAGTCTGTTGTTCCATGTACAGTTCTGACTGTTGCTTCGTGACCTGCATACAGATTCCTCAGGAGGCCAGTCAGGTGGTCTGGTGTTCCCATCTCTTGAAGAATTTTCCATAGTTTGTGGTGATCCACACAGTCAAAGGCTTTGGCATAGTCAATAAGGCAGAAGTAGATGTTTTTCTGGAACTCTCTTGCTTTTTCGATGATCCAGCGGATGTTGGCAATTTGATCTCTGGTTCATCTGCCTTTTCTAAAACCAGTTTGAACATCTGGAAGTTCATGGTTCATGTACTGTTTCAGTTTCACTTGGAGAATTTTGAGCATTACTTTGCTAGCATGTGAGATGAGTTCAATTGTGTGGTAGTTTGAACATTCTTTTGCATTGTCTTTCTTTAGGATTGAAATGAAAACTTTTTCCAGTCCTCTGGCCACTGCTGAGTTTTTCACATTTGCTGGCATATTGTGTGCAGCACTTTAACAGTATTATCTTTTAGGATTTGAAATAGCTCAGCTGCAATTTCATCACCTCCACTAGCTTTGTTTGTAGTGGTTCTTCCTAAGACCCTATCTGTTACCTCTGTCAAATTCACTTGAAAACAAAAGAATCACCCAGATGGGCACTGCCCAACTGCCTGATCCACAGAATTATGATGTGTGAAAAAGTTTTGTTACACATGAATAGAACTAGAACAGAGACCTTCTTTCCTTCCCATGGTAGGCTGAAAAATGGCCCTGAAGATGTTCATATCTTAATGTCATGAACCTGTAAATGTATTACCTAATGACTCAGACAGTAAAAAGTTTGCCTGCAATGCAGGAGAACTGGGTTCGATCCCTGGGTCAGGAAGATACCCTGGAGTAGGGAATGGATACCCATTCCAGTATTCTTGCCTGGGAAATTCCATGGCTAAAGGAACTTTGTGGGTGATAGCCTATGGGGTCACAAAGAGTCAGGCATGACTGAATGACAAACACTTTCACTGTCAATATGGTAAAAGTGATTTTAGAGATATGATTCAATGAAAGATTTTGAAATGAGATTATCCTGGATTATCAGGTGTGTGTAATGTAACCACAGGATTCTTTAGAAGAAGCAGGCAGGAGAGTGAGACGATAGACTGAAGCAGTAATTTGAGTGGAAGAAAGATGCTGCTGGTTTTAAAGATGGAGGAAGGGGCCCTGAGCCAAGGAATATGAGCGGTCTCTAGAAACTCAAAAAGGCAAGTAGGTAGATAATCCTCTGAGTCTCCAAAAGGAATACAGCCTTGCAGACAGACCCATTTTAGACTTCTGACCTCCAGGTCTATAACATAATGCATTTATGTTTCAAGCCACTAAATTTATAATTATTTCCTACCACTACAATAGGATGCTGATATACATCCTTGCTTTCCTTTTTCTTTTTTACCTTAAAAAAAATTTCTTTTTTCTGTAAGTAGTATACTGTAGTGAGTAAGTTCATAAACTCTGAAGACAAATGTCTGAGTTCAAATCCTAGTTTCCTCTGCTGTCTTCTACTCAACTTCTTTATGCCTCTGTTATATCTGGTGTAAATGAGAGCGATTGTAGTATTCATCTTAAACAGTGTAAGTTGATATATGCTATGTGCTTCAAACAATATCTGTACTAGACACATGTTAGCTATTATTATTAGTTTGTATCTTCATCTGTGCCAGATTTAATAATTAAAGAAAATTTATAATTAGAGATTAACGCTCTCTCTTTTATTAGTTAGCAGCACTTCATGGAGATTACCATATGGCTTCATTCATAGTGTATTTTCTTTTGCAATTGTTTGCTTCAGTTTTTCCTGTATTAATATGTGTTGCTTTTGGAAAAAATTTGAAAAGCTTTTCAAAATGTAAAGAGAAAGGAAGAAGTGTTGATAATCCTAGTACTCTTCTAGAATCCACTACTGGTGATATTTTGACATGCAATTTGCTCTCAGTATCCATGGCCCACTGTACTATACAATTTTATATAAGGGACCTGAACATCTGAACTTTGGTATCAGTGGGGGGTTTGTAGGTGGGTGGCAGGGGATGGGGGAGGATGTGAAACCAAACCCCCACAGACATCAAGGGATGGATGTATTTCTTTCTAGATTATTCTATATTTAAAGAAATGTCTGAGGTTAATATTGTATGTATAGCTTCACATCCTTATTTTCACCTAAGTTTATATCATAAACTTTTTCCAAGAAACACCATAATATAGCAATGACTATTGCTGGACATTCATCATGCAAAAGTTTTGTTATCTTAAGAAACAATGAAATGGATAGTTTTGTTCACAAATCTTTTTTTTTTTAAACTAGGTAAAATATGCATAGCATAAATTTACCATTGTAACCATTTTAAAGCCTACGGTTCAGTAACAGTGAGTATATTCGCAGTGTTGTACAACCATAGCTACTAGTTAGTCCCAGAACTGGGCACAGATCTTTGTCTGAATATAAGATTGTTTCTTCGCAATGGATTTATAGAGAGTAAAGCCTTACATTAAAGGAAAAATATTTTAAAGGACATCCAGATAGTCTGTAGTCATTAGCTTTCCATTAGACAAGAATGTCAGTCTTATTGTATCCTCATTTGCACTGAGTATCATTCAAAACATTTTTGCTAAAAAAAAAAAACAAAAAACTTTGCTAATTTGATGATTACAAAATAAGATTTCATTCTTATTTTATTTACATCTGCTTCATTATTATGAGACCAAATGTTTTCTAATATGTTAATAAACTATTAATATTTTATGTTGCAAACTATCAGTTTGTTTTCAAATCCATTTAGCTGTTAGGGTGTTTGCATTTTTATTTTGTGATGAAATGAGTTCAGATTTAATTCAGTACAATTGACTACATTTCTGTTTGTTTTTCATGATTCTTTGCTATGTAACATGGAAGATAGAGAAGATTTCTCAATCTGAAAACAAATAAGCCACAGGCAATTTTGGTTGTAGGGGGAAGCTAAGGTTGGAAAAAGAAGTAAAGAGAAAGAGAGAACACGAGTTTTCACACTCAATTTTGCAGGAACCCAGGGAGCTCTGTGGAAGTGCTCCGGGGACTGCCATGGGCCAGGAGGAGACGAAGGTTCAATTTTGACCCTCTGTCCCCCTGTCCTGCTTCAACTAGAGGGTCCCACTCTTCTCTGCCTTATATCTTAGTTTCTCTGCATGATTTCATTGGAGGAAAGGATCACTTGGCTAATAACTTTTTAAATATTTATTTTTATGTATTTGTTATCACAGAATCTTAGCCACTAGACTACCAGTTGTTGTTGTTGAATTGCTAAGTTGTGTCTGATTCTTTGCAACCCCATGGACTGCAACATGCCAGGCCTCCCTGTCCTCCACTATCTCCCTGAGTTTGCTCAAGTTCATGTCCATTAAGTCGATAATGCTATCTAACCATCTCATCCTCTCATCTTAACCACCAGTTCAGTTCAGTTCAGTCGCTCAGTCGTGTCCGACTCTCTGCGACCCCATGAATCACAGCACGCCAGGCCTCCCTGTCCCTCACCAACTCCCGGAGTTCACTCAAACTCATGTCCACAGAGTAGGTGATCCCATCCAGCCATCTCATTCTCTGTCGTCCCCTTCTCCTCCCGCCCCAATCCTTCCCAGCATCAGAGTCTTTTCCAGTGAGTCAACTCGTCGCATGAGGTGGCCAAAGTATTGCAGTTTCAGCTTCAGCATCAGTCCTTCCAATGAACACCCAGGATTGATCTCCTTTAGAATGGACTGGTTGGATCTCCTCACAGTCCAAGGGACTCTCAAGAGTCTTCTCCAGCACCACAGTTCAAAAGCATCAATTCTTTGGTGATCAGCTTTCAACCACCAGTTAAACCCTGGCTAATAAATATTTGGAAATAACAAATGTGGGCTAATGGTTTTTTTAACATTTGTCTATATAAGTATCATCTGGGAAGCTTGCTAAAAATGCAGATTCCTAGGAGAAGGCAATGGCAAGCCACTCCAGTACTATTGCCTAGAAAATCCCATGGATGGAGGAGCCTGGTAGGCTGCAGTCCGTGGGGTCGCTAAGGGTCGGACACAACTGAGCAACTTCACTTTCACTTTTCACTTTCACACATTGGAGAAGGAAATGGCAACCCACTCCAGTGTTCTTGCCTGTAGAATCCCAGGGACGGGGGAGCCTGGTGGGCTTCCGTCTATGGGGTCGCACAGAGTCGGACACGACTGAAGTGACTTAGCAGCAGCAGCAGAGACTTATCCAGAAGACTCTGCAGGTGGAGCCAGGGAATCCACATTTCATCTGCTGCCAGATTATCTCCTAGATACACACTTAGGGAAACACTGCTCTGTCCTGTTTCCCATTGCATGGAATTTACAAGATGATTCTAAATGGTATCCAGGATGATCTTGATTAAAATAGACATGATATTAAGTAGAATGGAATCACATAAGATGAGAACTTCTCTTTTGCATTCTGTTCAAGTCTTCTGAATGGATCAAGGGAAAGCTTTACTTTGGTACTAGTGTGTCCTTAGCACCTTTCCAACATATACTGCTGCTGCTAAGTCACTTCAGTCATGTCCGACTCTGTGTGACCCCATAGACGGAAGCCCACCAAGCTCCCCCTTCCCTGGGATTCTACAGGCAAGAACACTGGAGTGGGTTGCCATTTCCTTCTCCAATGTGTGAAAGTGAAAAGTGAAAGTGAAGTTGCTCAGTTGTGTCCGACCCTTAGCGACCCCACGGACTGCAGCCTACCAGGCTCCTCCATCCATGGGATTTTCTAGGCAATAGTACTGGAGTGGCTTGCCATTGCCTTCTCCGTCCAACATATACTAACACGTCTTTTAATGAATAGGCCTTGAGTTCAGTGCTTTTAGCAGGTAACAGAATCTAATTAAATTATAATGATACTATTTTGATTTTATTAGATTTATTTGTGTGGCTCCCTTTTAATTAGGAAAAATTATATCAAAATTTAAATGATGGTATGATTGTAGATGGGACTCCCCAGGTGGCTCAGTGGTAAAAACTCCACCTGTCAATGCAGGAGATGTGGGTTTGATCCCTGGGTCAGGAAGTCCCCTGGAGGAGGAACTGGCAACCCACCAGTATTCTTGCCTGAAGAATCCCATGGACAGAGGAGCCTAGCAGGCTACAGTCCATGGAGTCACATAGAGTCAGACGGGAGTGAGGAATCAAGCACGCATACATAATCATAAGATACTGGAAAATGATAGTAGAGGGGTTACAGGTAAAAATAGCAAAGGCTGAAGTCAAATGAATCAAATCTATGAATCACTGCTATGGAACATGAGCTTCTGTCCAGAAAGAGCAGATTTTAATCCCAAGTTAGGGGTGATGGAGGAGGCTAAGAAGCTTTGGGAACGACTATGCTCTTTTTTCTTTTTTTTCAAGCAAGGCTTTATTATGGCCCTTGCTGCAGCAGGGGGGAGCAACAAACAGGGTCCCTTGCTTGCTTCCCGAGGTGGGGTCAAGCTGGTCCCTTAAATGGGGTGAGGGTAGAGGTGTGTCCAGGGGTCACTTAAATGGTTTGCCCACCTCTTAAGTGCAGGGGGCATGCACAGTACCATGCTTTTACTTCAGGCTCTTCAGAAGGGACTCTGGGGTTAGTCCTAGGCTCTTGGTTAAGGGATAGAGGGGGAAATGACTTCACAATTCACCCTGTGGCTTCCACTGTCAGGCACCTTAATAGGGGTGATGCCCTTTGCTGTTTATTCTTGTAGATGATTCAGGGTAAAACAGAACAACTTATGTCTATCTTGCGTGACATATACGTGATCCTTTGCAGGACTAAAGAGAACTAGGAATTGCCAGCTGGCAACCCAGTATTTGGCAGAAGGTTAAAGATGCTGCCTTGAGTAGTTACAGACAATTTCCCTCAGTCTCTTCTCTAATGCTTTGGAATGAAAAAAAACATCGCTGACTCACCATGCCGTGTAAGGCATGAGGAGGATTCTGAGAGGGTTTTGTAATGCGTTTCCTTTTAAAGCATGATAGAAATTGAGCTATTATCCGTTAGGAATATTTCAGTTAAAAAAAACAAACACCTCATTCAAATGTTTTGGATTTGAAAAAGCTGATTTTAAACCAATAGCCATGGTGTTTTTCTGACTGAGAATTTAATATCCTTATAAGAGATGTTACGCCACGAGCAGTTCCCTTGTAAAACAATCATTTATCTTACGAGCTGTAGTCTGCCCTATTATCTAATTTACTGAACAGATGTTGGGCTTTAAATGTTGAATACTTTTCTTTAGTAAAAACATTGTAAATGAAGGATATTTGCTACCACATCTAATAATGGAATTAGTCTGCAATTCTTAAGGAATTGTATGTCTAGGTAAGAACTGTAAGGGAAAATAACTATTCAGTTCAGTTCAGTCGCTCAGTCGTATCCGACTCTTTGCAACCCCACAAAGCACAGCATGCCAGGCCTCCCTGTCCATCACCAACTCCCGGAGTTCACCCAAACTCATGTCCATCGAGTTGGTGATGCCATCCCACCATCTCATCCTCTGTTGGCCCCTTCTCCTCCTGCCTTCAATCTTTCAGTCCTATAATAATTGTACCCATTGTAACCAGGGCTTGAAATAAAGCAACATTCTAATGCATATATATGGAATTTAGAAAGATGTAAATGATAACCCTGTATACGAGACAGCAAAAGAGACACAGATGTATAGAACAGTCTTTGGGACTCTGTGGGAGAGGGTGAGGGTGGGATGATTTGGGAGAATGGCATTGAAACATGTATGTTGTCATATGTGAAACAAATCACCAGTTCAGGGTCGATGCATGATACAGGGTGCTCGGGGCTGGTGTGCGGGGATGACCCAGAGGGAGGATAAAGGGAGGAGGGAGGGGGGTTCAGGAGGAGGAACTCATGTACACCCCGGGGGGGATTCATGTCAATGTATGGCAAAACCAACCAATATAATATTGTAAAATAATTCGCTTCCAATAAAAGAAAAATTAAAAATTAAAAAAAAAAATAAAATCGTAACCAACCAAAAATAAATAAATAAATAAAGCAACAGCAATATATCTTCCTTGCAAACTCAGTCTCGGTGTCTCCTCCTTTGTAGATGGTTCTTTTGGAATCTGGACACCTCCTGGAACCCTGGGGATTTTGGAGACCTTGGGTTAAGCATTTTTTTTGCAAAGAAAATCATTCATTGTTTGAGTTTTCCTAAACTCCATTCTCACTTTTAATCCTTGAGGGTAATGTGTCCAGAAGACGACAGCTTCTTTTTTCCTCCTAACTTTCCCTCCAGTGTGGACTGGGTGCTGCACCCATAGATCAGAGGTGATGATTCTCCATCCTGCTTTGTGGGAGCTTGGTACCCAAGGACATGTGAGGGAACAATCTCAGTTTCCAGAGATCTCATCTTCAGGATATGGGGTGGTGGAAGTAGAGAGAATCTTTTTATTTACTCAGCTGTTGTTCCGTCTCAGTCTTGTCCAACTCTTTGAGGCCCCTTGGACTGCAGCACACCAGGCTTTCCTATCCTTCACTGTCTCCCACAGTTTGTTCAAACTCATATCTATTGACTGTGATCATCAAAAGCAATTATCATGTAACTTTTTGCTGTGGTGCTGTGCTGGCAACAGCAATGAAGCGTCTTTCTAATGAAGGAGTGTCTCTGCTGCGTTCACACTGGTGTCCACATGGTGGAAAACCCATCTTCATGTCATGGCAGAAATGCAAACATTTCTCCTTAAACCAAATTTGTGGGTGGAATAAAAGGTAGCCTTAAATGTTATTGGCTTCTTCTATCTGAGGGGCTTGAAAACTTTCAGAAATAGGGATCCCATGGCATTTGATAATGGTGAGTGGAAGCAAGAGACTGGTTGCATCTGGGGGCGTGGTACCAGAATTATTACAAAATCTTTCCAGCTGCTGTTCCAGAGACATCACCTCAAACCTCCCTCTGTGGTTCTCCTATTTCAATCTCACTCCTAACTGTGACTCTGGGTCGATGAATGTAAGCTGATGGATTCATTAGGTATTTTTCACTGAACTTGTCAAGTACGATTTCTTTTTCCTCAAGGGTATGAGCAAAGCTCTGGTTCTCCTTCCTACACTCACTTCTTGCTGCCCCTACTCCTTCCATTAGGACATAGAAGATTACAGCAGGTGAAAGCATTGCACACTGTTTGGTTTTTAGCAGGAGAAAGCCTTCTGTCAGAGATAAATCCTACTTTGAGTGTAGGTGGTTGTAAGTCTGAAATGAAATGTCAGTCTGGCATTTCAGCACTTTCAGTAGGATTCCCCCAGGGCCAAATAAATCATACAACAAGGCTATAAGACTTTGGGTTTGGCTTGAAATATGATCTCAGAGGATGATTCTGTTTTACCATGCTGGCGGCCAAGTCCACTCTGAAGCAGCCAGTCAAGATGAAGGTTGGATTGGGGAGATTAAAGATTAAGAGAGTTGGAAGTCGTTAGGAAGAAGAGCCCAGTCCCCAGCCAGTCTTTGCCTAGAAGCAAGATGAAACTAAGCACTGGTTCTCTTCTCTCCATAACCTAGATCATCAACAAGCAACTAGTCTGTGAAAAATCCAGTTTGTGTAAATGGTGGTCATGTGCCTGGTATGCCTGTGTCATGTGCCAGAATGCCTGGTATCTCCATGGCTCAAGAATCCCTACTGTGCCTGTGCTGTGATATGCATCAGTCAATTCCAGCCTTCCTTCGGAAATGTCTGACAGTGTGTAATCTTCGTGGTTTCTGGAGAACAGGGCGGGTCATGGAGGGAACAATCTACTAAGACTGTCAAGAGATGCTGTTGCAAAAGAAGAGCTGTGAAAAACCACGGACTGTGATCGATTGACTGGCTTTGGACTCAGACCCTGGGATGTGGGCACCTGGCCACTTTTCACTTATCCTCCAGCTTTGATCAACTATCCTGTGATTGTACAATCAGGAAAAACAATTCTCTTGGTTGGTGCGTGGGGAATGGCTGCCTTTTAGAATTTGACTCTGTTTTTCTCTTTGTTATTTGCCTGATCTTTCCCCTTGGGCCACATTTTGCTCCATTCTTCTGAGCTTCTTATGTCTTTGATTCCCTTTGGAGTTAAGAAAACCATCAGTCGTTCCAAACCTGCTCCTTATACTCTATCAACTGACAATACATTAAGTTTAAAGGAAAGTCTTAGGGAAACCCTTTAGGGTTTTCATATGGAACAGCATTTTGATCAGTGTATCAAATGTAATTTTGGAAAGCCCTACAAACTCCACCAGTTTCAAAGCAAAGGGGGTAAAAATGTTTTGCATTCTATTCCTAGGGTTTCTTAAAAATTTAATATGAAAAACACTTTTACTTGCTGGCCAGCCAAAAACTCCAGCTGATTTTAGCTGCTGTTGTTTGATGTGTACAAAAACCAACAAACAAAAAGATTTTTTCCAAAGAATTTTGTTGTCGGTAATGCTATGCAGCCTGGCATAACACACTTGACAATATCAAAAGAGATGATATCATATCAATGTAACCGGGAGCAGAACGCAGTTCCGTTTCATGATTTGGCCAGAAAAAGCAAATTACATTGAGTGACCTAAGGCAACCTGACTTCATTAGACCCCTGGTCCTTATACACATTACAATTTTGCCCCAGTTAAGAGATTATAAAATGAAGGTTACCAGGGCTTTCAGAAAGGAGACTATCATTTTCAATGACATCTGATTTATGAACTGTTTAAACTATTTCCCAAAGTCTGCCTTCTCAGCCTCTAGCCTGGCTGATAAACACTGCACAAAAATTATGCTGGTTTGCAAAATCTGACTCTTTCGCGTCTGAAATCCCCTTTTGGACTCCAGGAGGAAGGAACATTGAAGTCTCCGAAGAGCTGCCAGTGACAAATGTCTACAGCGTTTCCTGATGGGGAACAAAAAAAGAGAGAGAGACCAGAAAGAGAAAACACACATTCTGTAGAATCCTCATTCCTTCAGCTCCTTTGGAACCAAATGCTGACTTCTCAGAATTTTAGACCCCCACCCCAACGCCCTCAACCGTTCTCCCCTCTCATGCTGTGGTCTGTTCTCCAGAAATAGATCTTTCTTTGGTTTCAGACTAGATGAAATTGTCGGAAACAAACTGTGCAAACTCCCAGGCTCACAACTTTCTCACAGCCAGGAAGGGAGTGGAGCAGAGGGTCTGGCTTACCCTCCCCCTCAACATCCCCAACCCCACAACCTTCTTTTCAAAAGCAAATTCTTTTAGAAGTATATAGAGAACATAACTCAGCAGTATCTTTCAAAATAATAATGACGCCAAACTTTGGAGAAAGAGGAAACTGCTCCATTGTTCCTAAGACTCTGAGTGATGTAGATAAACATCTCATAATAAAGAAATAAGTACAAAGACTTTGTTTTTAAAGAACTGGTCCATCTGTCTGTCTAGACTTATAGGAAGGCATCGTATAAATGTGATTTTTCAATGGACCAAGTGTTTTTCCAATGCAACCCTAACTGCCCCCAAACTGAAAAAAATCGCAGTTTTAGAATGGATTTGGCAACTCTAGGCTGATTCTTTTCCCATTCATCTTGTGTAAAACTTGATTAACATCATATTACCAAGGGGTTTAAATGGTTTTTTTTTTTGTTGTTGTTTGTTTATTTGTTTGTGTATTTTGTTTTTCACAAGGGCAGGGTCTTCTACATGAGTCAGTCAAGGAGACAATTTCTCAGGCTCTGCTGATAAAGGACTTTGGTTTCTGTTTTTAATATTTTTAATTATCTTTTTAGTTTTAAGGCTCGTATTATTTCAACTATATATATGTATATAAATATTGTTCATATTGTATATAATTTTGTTCATATTTTATATCATTTTGATAAGTGTTGCACTATAAGCTTATCCCTAGAGACTAGGTTTTTTTTTTTTAATATAGGAAAAGACCACAAAATCTCTCTCATATATTACAATATAGTCCATATCCTTCCCATAATTCTTATGTCTGGAAAGAATATATTAATATCTGAGTTTAGGCAAAGTGCTAGCCTTGAAGTCAGAAAGTAATTGCACTCAAAAGTTACCATTTATTTGATGAAACTTGCTTGGGAACGTATTGAATCACTTAGAATTATGTGAAATAGAATATTGTTCAGGGTAGGAAATTATTAGCAGTGATGTAGAGCAATTATACGATTTCCATTATCATATCTCACCCAGAAGAATTGGATGTGAGTTAGTGTGAGTATCTGGTAAGAAGGGCATTTTTGCTTCCCTCAGACCTAACCTTTTGGTCTTAGAGGACATTTTGGAGGGTCCTGTTGTCCCTTGTGCAGGGCTCCATAAGGGTCATTTGCAGTTTCAGGGTGTTGGCTCAAAAGGGACACAGCTTATTATTCCACAGAGAGTATGAGAGCATCTGGGAGTGATGAGGGTGTTTATGAGTAACAGGCCTGGTAGACACATGAGATCAGCCTTCTTCCCGGTCGTCAACCACCGCTGAGGAGCTGGGGGTGGGCGGACAGAGGTGAGGTGGTGTGGTGTGGCAGCTGCAACCCAGAGTGGGAAGAGTCAGCCCGGCCATAGTTAAGCCCTACTTGCCATCTATGTGTGAGATTATTCCGGTGTTTGGTATCCAAGGTCACTTAGCCTGGGCCAAACTTGCCTTCCTGATTATAAGAGGAAAATGCTTTGGAAACATATTGAAATATATTGAAGAACGCCTCCAAAGTTTCCTTAGGCATCAAGTAATATGTTAAACAGCCAACATACTGATGAACTTCTAAAATATATGAATCATTGGAACCATATGAAATAAATTTTGCTAGATTGATCCAGGAACTTGAAATACCAAGGAGCAAACTCTTGGATGTTTTGACATTTGTTTTACTATGATATCTTTCCAGTTCAGAACAAGACGGGTTTTATATGTATTCTGGGATCAGTGATGAAAATACTGAGTTTTAACATTTTCTGAGAAGACTAGTGGATAAACTACTTCTTTTTACTGTCCAGGATAGTGCATCGTTTATAAGACGCAGCAGGGAGACTTGAATTCAGCTATGACCTCTGTCAGTGATTTAGGGTGGTGACCTTGAACTTCACTGCCCATATGGGAATTCATGGAATTCTCCAGGCTAGAATACTGGAGTCGGTTGCCATTCTCTTCTCCAGGGCATCTTCCTGACCCAGAGGCTGAACCCAGGTCTTCTGCACTGCAGGCAGATTCTTTACCATCTGAGCCACCAGGAAGGGGGAGTGGGCTCTAATAATAGTGTTGGGGTTTTCTCACACTCTGAATGTCATGTGCAGAGTGAGAGCAGGAGCAGTGGAAGATGTGTGTGTGTGTGTGCATGCACACATGGGTGTGTGCTAAAGCACCTTTCAGAGCTGATGATGGTCTTGAACATGGGACCTGTCACAAGTCTCATTTCTGTCTCTTCAGCAGAAACCTCCTGTTGCCAAACCCGGGAGGGGGGTTGCCCAGGCTTCTACTAGGATACAGGCAAGTGTTCTTTTCATCCATCATGGTCAGTCTTTTACCAGGAAAGTTGTTCTCTCAGATACATGTGATCATTATCCTGTGATGATGTTTCTCCATTAAGAGGTGAAAAGTGATACTGATGCTGAAGTGATCTCCGAAAGAATGGCTTAAGATAGGGATGACAAACCCCATGACAGTCTTATGCAATGATGCCGATTAAACTGAATAGCTTCCAGGGAGCTGTAGAGACAGATTCTGCAGTGAACACAGGCTGGCTCCAGAGAGAAGGGTCTTTAAATGCCTGTCATAGGTTTGGGAGGGCAAGTGATGACCATGTGCCAAAATGTGTTATTGCCACAGTGGAACATAACAGAGATAAAATCAGATGGATCTGGCTTCAGATCTACTCTGGGAAGGCTGTGTGGCTTTGAGCAAATGACCTATCCTCTCTGAGTTCAGCAATCTTCTCTAGAAATGAGGACACCTTCCTTGTCGAGTTTATGTGCAGCATGATCAAGATGATGAATGCTTTATTTTATTCTTATCATTGTAACTGGTATCACTTAGATAATGAGTGTCAAGTGAGAAAGAACCCTTTAGATAAAAGATGGTGTCTGGTTTTGCATCATTCATTGTTCATTAGTGGCAGTAGACTTTATTAGGAAACCCAAGTCTTGAAGAGGTTCAGTTCAGATCAGCATAATAAGGTGAAGAACATCATTTTCACAAAACAAGGTCGAAGTCATGTTAACAGGAACGAGCTGGATTTCTCAGATGGAGTTAGTGGTATAATCATCAGTAGGAAATGACATGTCATGGTGATGAAACGTGGATGATTTTAGATAAGGTGAGAGAAAACCAGTCCATCCCAGGGTGTTCCCATCCTTGTCTCCCCCATTCCATGGCTCCAGAGCTCACCCTTCTGCTGAGCCTGGATCTTATTCCTCTCTGCGATGGAGTCGACATGAAAGCCATTTCCTTTCACCCTGAGCCTCAGGAATTTTAATACACATGAAAAGAACCAGGCACTGACATCCAGGGGAAAGAGGGTGGAGTCAGAAGCAACAAGTGTGGCAGAGCTCTAAAGGTGAAGAAGACCTGGGAGACATGGGGGAGGGGAGAGTACTGCAGGAGGGCCATGAGCTCACTCTCAGAGGACTCGCTTCCTGAGGCATGCAGCACGCGAGTCATATCTCCCTGTCTCTTGATGGCTTAGGGACAGTCTCCTGAATGTTTGAAACTCCACCAGGGTCCCATGCATCGTCTGTTCAGAGAGGCTGAGGAGGTGAGCGTCAAAGATGGGAATGGGGAAAACTGCTGTCTGGCCAGCCATCTGATACACTTTGAAAAACACCATCAGTGGGAACCATGAAGCAACATAGAACCTCATTCTGTGTTCACTGTTCACTTACCCTGCTGGAGAAAAAGTACAAAACAGCTGATACCCCACCCTCCATGAAGTCTAGAAGAACAGATTAGGTGGGATAGAGACTTGTGTGGGTTACATTATCATCATCTCCAACCCCAGGTGACTTTTCCAGTGGCCAAAGGGACACTGAGTTGGATATCTCTTCTCTGGAGTTCCCTTGATCTGTAAATTATGTTCATTAGTCTTGGAAGCATCTGAATTTCCCATCACCCACTCTACTGTTACTCTCAGATTTGGACTTCCCCTTAGGCACAGAGTGAAGGCAAGAGCTTTTATTGGTTTTCCAGCAGAGAAGTAGGTTCTGCTGTGGACATCACAATCTTTAATAAGATAGCTCTCTACATACTCCAGACAATGACTCTGGGACTTCAAAGTCAACTATTTAACTTCCTCTGTTTGTTATCCCCATCCCATCTCTCTCTCTCTAGCTATCAATAAAATCCTAAAAAGGAAACAGGTTTGAGGGTGGGTGAAGAATGTGGAAGGAAAAGGCAGGAAGAGGGAAATCTGGAGGCCTGGCCTATTTCAAAGCTGTCTAGGACAATGAAGAAATCGTACCGTTCAATCTTGTGGAAAGAGATGAACAGATGCCTTCCTGGGGCAGAGAAGTTGGCTGGAGTTTCCTAGTCGGTGACCCAAGGTGATTCCCCCAAGACTGTGACATCCATTTCTTAGAACTGTGTAGGACACCCTTCATCAAAATCGTGAACTCTGACTCACCCCAATAATCATACACAGGATTTAGCCAACCTTCTGAGTTTCTATGTTCTATTCCTGTCCTAACTGGCCAATCTCTTTCACTGCTGTTTTTTGAAACAACTTTAAATATTAAATAAAGTTACACAACCAGCTGTACACTACACACTGAAATTTGAAAATTTACAGAGAAAATCTTTGCTATGATTTACTCCCAAATGTTTGTGGTTGACAAGTATCGTTTCAACTAACATTTTTCCACTTGAAATGTTAAGGGGCTTCTCCGCCTCTTGGTCCTCCCTTCCTCCCTCTCCTCCTATTTGTCTTTCTCCTTTGATCTACAAGATCATGCAGTGTGGCATTAATCTCTTTTCCCTTTGCAAATACAGTTTGAATAAATCCTATGATAGCAATTGAGCGATCAGAGTTAGAAAAGCTTCCTAAAATCTTCAACCCTTCAGTTAATAAATCTCGCAAGAACTATAATTTATAGATGGGATTAGAACATTCCAACCTCTATTTGGACTCTGTTTTCCCAACTCTCAGGGAGTAATGAGATGATGAATGAGTTAATATTTGTTCAAGGATTTGAAGGAAAGCAATATCTTAAACACTGATGTATTTTGACCTCAAATTTCTTTCCTACCCACTTCACTTTAAGTAAGAAAAAGGAAAAAGACAATGGCAGCAACAGTGTAAAGCAATACTTTCTACTCCTCCAACCTGTAGAACTTCATGGAGAAGGATAGGAAGTGTCCCTGGATGATAGTGCTTGTGCAATTCTTGCTGGATCTAAATAGAAGATGCAACCTACATATATCTTCTCGGTAACCACTAACTCTTTCTGGGTGAATCCATGTCATCCTGACACCCAGAGCCATCCTCAAATCCAGTTGTGTGACCCTTCAGCAGAGCTTTTCCCTCCTAAGTTTATATCAGTGTCAAAAATTCTACCTTCTGTTCTTCATACCCTAGACTGATGACTCACCAGCTACTCTGCTAAAGTAATTTGATCCAGGGTGCTATCACTGTTCTGTTCAGTTCAGTTCAGTTGCTCAGTCGTGTCCAACTCTTTGTGACCCCATGAATCACAGCAAGCCAGGCCTCCCTGTCCATCACCAACTCCCGGAGTTCACTCAAACTCACGTCCATCGAGTCGGTGATGCCATCCAGCCATCTCATTCTCTGTCATCCCCTTCTCCTCCCGCCCCCAATCCCTCCCAGCATCAGTCTTTTCCAGTGAGTCAACTCATCGCATGAGGTGACCAAAGTATTGCAGTTTCAGCTTTAGCATCCAATGAACACCCAGGATCGATCTCCCTTAGAATGGGCTGGTTGGATCTCCTTGCAGTCCAAGGGACTCTCAAGAGTCTTCTCCAGCACCACAGTTCAAAAGCATCAATTCTTCGGCGATCAGCTTTCTTCACAGTCCAACTCTCACATCCATACATGACCACGGGAAAAACCATAGCCTTGACTAGACGGACCTTTGTTGACAAAGTCATGTCTCTGCTTTTAATATGCTCTCTAGGTTGGTCATAACTTTCCTTCCAAGGAGTAAGCGTCTTTTAATTTCCTGGCTGCAATCACCATTTGCAGTGATTTTGGAGTCCCCCAAAATAAAGTCTGACACTGTTTCCACTGTTTCCCATGAAGTGATGGGACCAGATGCCATGATCTTAGTTTTCTGAATGTTGAGCTTTAAGCCAACTTTTTCACTCTCCTCTTTCACTTTCATCAAGAGGCTCTTTAGTTCCTCTTCACTTTCTGCCGTAAGGGTGGTGTCATCTGCATATCCGAGGTTATTGATCACTGTTAACATATCTGAAAAACTTTTCTGACAGTCATTGCATTAAGAAAAACAGATTCAAAAACCAGAATAATAAAAACAGCAATAATAGTGTCATTTATCAAATCCTGACCATGGGTGAAATTCTATGCACAGTCCATATATTATTTAATTAATCCTCAAAGCAGACCTGTGAGTATGCTGTGTGTGCTAAGTTGCTTTAGTCGTGTGCAACTCTTTGCTACCCTATGGTCTGTAGCTCATCAGGCTCCTCTGTCCATGGGATTCTCCAGGCAAGAATACTGGATTGCCATGCCCTCTTCCAGGGCATCTTCTGCACCTAGGGATTGAACCCATGTCTCTTATGTCTCCTGGATTGGCAGGTGGGTTCTTTACCACTAACACCACTGAGGAAGACTGATCTGTGTGTTGTTGCTGTGTAGTCGCTAGGTCGTGTCCAGTCTTTGTGACCCCATGAACTGCAGCACACCAGGCTTCTCTGTCCTTCATTATCTCCCTGAGTGTGCGCAAGCTCATGTCCATTGTCAGTGATGCCATCCAACCATCTTATCCTCTGACGCCCTCTTCTTCTTATGCCCCAAATCTTTCCCAGCATCAGGGTCTTTTACAATGAGTCAGCTCTTCGCATCAGGTGGCCAAAGTATTGTAGCTTCAGCTTCATCATCGGTCCTTCCAATGAATATTTAGGATTGATATCCTTTAGGATTGACTGGGTGGATCTCCTTGCAGTCCAAGGGACTCTCAAGAGTCTTCTTCAGCACCACAGTTCAAAAGCATCAATTCTTCAGTGCTCAGCCTTCTTTATGGTTCAACTCTCACATCCATACATGACTACTGGAAAAACCATAGCTTTGACTAGACAGACCTTTGTTGGCAAAGTGAAGTCTCTGCTTTTCAATACACTACTAGGTTTATCATAGCTAGTCTTCCAAGGAGCAAGCGTCTTTTAATTTCGTGGCTGCAGTTACGCATCTGCATTGATTTTGGAGCCCCCCAAAATGAAATCTGACACTGTTTCCACATTTTCTGCATCTATTTGCTGTGAAGTGATAGGACCAGATGCCATAATCTTCCTTTTTTGAGTTGAGTTTTAAGCCAGCTTTTTCACTCTCCTCTTTCACCTTCATCAAGAGGCTCTTTAGTTCCTCTTCAGTTTCTGCCATTAAAGCAGCGTCATCAACGTATCTGAGATTATTGATATTTCTCCCAGCAATCTTGATTCCAGCTTGTGATTTATCCAGCCTGGCATTTTGCATGATATACCCTGCATATAGGTTAAATAGGCATGGTGACAATATATAGCCTTGATGTACTCCTTTCCAAACTTGGAACCAGTTCATTGTTCCATGTCCAGTTCTAACTGTTGCTTCTTGACCTGCATACAGACTTTTCAGGAGGCAGCCAAGGTGGTCTGGTATTCCCATTTTATTTAGAATATTTCACAGTTTATTGTGAGTCACACAGTCAAAGGCTTTAGCATAGTTAATGAAGCAGAAGTAGTTTTTTTTTTTTATTCTCTAGGTTTTTCTATAATCCAACGTATGTTGGTAATTTGATCTCTGGTTCCTCTGCCTTTTCTAAACTAAGTTTGTACATCTGGAAGTTCTTGGTTCACGTACCACGGAAGTCTAGCTTGAAGGATTTTGAACATAATCTTGCTAGCATGTGAAATGAGTGTAATTGTACAATAATTTGAACATTCTTTGGCACTGCCTTTCTTTGGTATTGTAATGAAAACTGACCTTTTCCAGTCCTGTGGCTACTGCTGAGTTCTTCAAATTTTCTGGCATAAGGACTGCAGCACTTTAATAGCATCCCCTTTAAGATTTGAAATAGCTCAGCTGGAATTCCATCACCTCCACTAGCTTTGTTCATAGTACTGCTTCCTAAGGCCCACTTGACTTCTCACTACAGAATGTCTGGCTCCAGGTGAGTGACCATATCATTGTGATTAACTGGGTTCTTCTGTGTATTCTTGTCACCTTTTCTTTATCTCTTCTGCTTCGGTTAGGTCCTTGCTATTTCTGTCCTTTATTGGGTCTTTCTTTGTATGAAACATCACCTTAGTTCTTGAAGAGATCTGTCGTCTTTCCCATTCTATTGTTTTCTTCTATTTGTTTACATTGGTCACTTACAAAGGCTTTCTTATCTCTCCTTGCTATTCTCTGGAACTCTGCATTCAGTTAGGTATTATCTTTCCCTTTCTCCTTTGCCTTTCGCTTCTCTTCTTTTCTCAGCTATTTGTAAGGCCTCCTCAGACAACCACTTTGCCTTCTTGCATTTCTTTTTCGTGGGGATGGTTTTGGTTTTGGTCATTTCGGAGAAGGAAATGGCAGCCCATTACAGTATTCTTGCCTGGAGAATTCCGTGGATGGAGGAGCCTAGCAGGTTGCAGTCCATGGGGTCGCAGAGAGGCGGACACAACTGAGCAACTGTCACTCACTTGGTCATCACTTCCTGTACAGTGTTACAAACCTCCATCCATAGTCTTCAGGCACTCTGTCTACCAGATCTCATCCCTTGACTCTATTCGTCACCTCCACAGTATAGTCATTAGAGATTTGATAGGTCATACATGAATGGCCTAGTAGTTTTCCCTACTTTCTTCAATTTGAGCCTGAATTTGCAATTAGAAGCTAATGTTCTGAGCCACAGTCAGCTCCAGTCAGTTTGCTGATTGTATAGAGCTTCTCCGTCTTTGGATGCAAAGAATATAATCAATATGGTGAGTAGAGAGTATTATTATTCCATTATATATCTCATTATTCCATATGTGGGGCAGACAGACCCAGGTTCATTGCCTTGACCAATGTCACACAGGTAGTAAGTAACTGAGCTGCAATATTTGCTGTAAACCTGTTTTTTTTTTTTTTCCATTTATACATGACCCTCTCATCCCCAAAACCTTGTACAAGTCTTGCAAATAGAAGAGTGTGTGTGTGTGCATGTTCAGTCTTGTCTGACTCTTTGTGACCCCATGGACTGTAGCCTGCCAGGCTCCTCTGTCCATGGCATTCTCCAGGCAAGAATACTGGAGTGGGTTGCCATTTCCTACTCCAGCAAGTAGAAGAGGTTATTCATAAAGTAAATTGAGCAGAATTATTTGCTTTTTGATTTAAGGAAATCTCAGTTTTCCTGGGCAAACAGTTTACATTTAACAAATAAGAAAGGAGTGAATATTATTTGTATTTTAAATCCTATGACTGGATCAAGTGGAAGGTAATTTGGTGGCTGAAGAATTTTTCAGTCACTCAACTGAGAGTTGTTGAATTTAACTTTTTATATTTTCCCCCGCTGTGGTCTTTGAAGTCATATCACATAAATAAGTACCTGAGCACATTGGCAATAACAGAAAATCTTAACAGCATCAACCTAATGATCAAGTATTCACTAAGCACACAGACTTAGTGGGCTTGAGCAGAAACATGGATCCTATCTCCAAGGAATGCAAAATCTAATAGAAAAATGAAGGGCTTCAGTGAACTTCCCGTGTCTGGTTTCATTTTCAAAAATGCCCTAGGCCGCAACTTGGGGAAGCTCTGTAAGTGAATTCTAAGGGAATTTAGGGCTCTTTCATGATAAGTTCAGGAGATGGGAGTTTCTGCTTCACTAGGTGAGTTTCCCATTTCCCTGTATGTCAAAAAGTGAGGCAATTCCAAAGGAATGTGGCTCTGAAATAGATCCAGCAGGAAACCCACACAGACGGCTCCTTTTCCTCCTGGAGTGAGAAGATGAAATGGAAAGTTGAAATGCTCATACTGAGAGGCTGAAAGCTGTGCTTTCACAAGCAAAGGCTGATTTTTGAGCCTGTTTGGTGTGAGTCCCATGGCACATGCACACCTCCTGAGGGTCTGTCCATAGCCACTGCCAGCACCACCAACCCCTCCTCCAAGCTACTCTTCATCTCCACGTGGGCCTCCTTCAACTCAACTCATGGAACATTATTGAGGAAGAGACCCATGATCTGCATGAGTGTGGGGAATGTGAAGATTAAGAAGATAAGATGTGCAATAAATGCTGGAAAAGGTGTGGAGAAATGAGAACCCTTGTACATGGTTGGTGGATATGTAAATTAGTGCAACCACAATGTGAAACAGTATGAAGTTTCTTTAAAAAACTAAAGATGGAGCTACTATATGATCCAGCAGTCCCACCTCTGAGTATGCGTCTGGAAAAGATGAAAACTCTATTTAGAAATGATACATGCACCTTAATGCTTATAGCACCACAATTTACAATAGCTATCACATGGAAGTAACCTAAATGTCCCTTAACAGATGAATGGATATATTGCACACACACACACACACACACACACACACACAGGAATACCTGTCAGCTATAGAAAGAATGAAATGATAACATTTGCAGTGGCATGGCTGGACCTAGAGAATATCTAGGTGAATATTAAGTAAAGTAAGTCAGGCAGAGAAAAATAAATACTATATGATATTACTTAAATGTGGAATCTAAAAAATAATACAAGTGTATCTATATACAAAACAGAAACAGATTCACAAACATTGAAAGCAAACCTATGTTTACCAAAGGAGAAAGGGAGCAGTAGGAGGGATAAATAAGAAATACGGTATTAACAGATACAAACTACTAGACATATAATAGATAAGCAACAAGGATTCACTGTATAACACAGGTAACTAATAGTCAATATCTTATAATGACCTATAATGGAAAATAATCTGAAAAAAAACAAAGACTTACTGATTCATGGCTCTTTCTGTGTGGATCGTGGAGTCACTTAAAAATTTGAAACAAGGTAGGTCATGGGTCCTGCCTTAATTCAACTCAGCGGGAGCCTATAGGTTGGTCAGGGGCTAGGTACTGGCCACTTCTTGCATTCCTCTTCAGACCTGACATAAAATGAACTAAAAGGGAAATTCAATATATTTTTTTTTTTAACTGAAGGATTGAATAGATCCCATGGAGCAATGGTGACCAGGGCTGGGAATTGTGACTTACTGATTAACTGATTAATTGTGATTAAATCTGATTAACTCATCTCCTTGGACCACACTCATGAGGAGGGCCTTACAAGGGTTAGAATGACTCTTCCCTCTCCCCAGCCATCCTCTGGTGGTTTCTGTGTCCCCCACTCTCACTCCCCATCAAGACAGAAATCATTTTGTCTTATAGAACTTTAGACTTCAGGTTTGGGTCAACAACTTGGTTCTACCTCAATTTTGGTGTCTCCAAAGGGGCTGGTAGATGAGCTCTTTTGTGGGCTAAGAGAAGGAGAGTCAATTTTCCATCACTGAGGCAGAAAATTAGGAATCATCTAATTTCCTGATGAATTATTTAAGAGCAAGCACACTTCACCACAGTGTGTGTTTCCGAGCAGAGCACAGGTTCATTGTGAAAAAAGCCTTTCCTTCCTTTCAAGTTGACTTCAACCTTATTCTTGATCGAGTAATTGTTATGGTATTGTTTCTCTAATTCTCATCTGGCTCCTTCCAGTTTGCAATACAAGGGATGAGCGCAGTATCTCAGAATGGTCTTAATGGCTGTTTGAACCAGTGGCATCAGCTTCATTTAGATACTTTACGATCCTCAAATCTTGTCCCATACAAAGATTGTGTGTATGGAGAAAATTCTCTATGCATCCTGCCACTGTTCAGTAGAGTGTTTTAAGTGCCACGTGAGACATATAGAGGTATAGGTGGATGAGATGAAGAGCGATTCCAACTCAGCAATTAGAAAAGGTTACTTAGCCTTTGAAGGCAGCGTTGGAACTGGGCTTTATTGAAGAAGTAGCATTTTCTCTAAAAGAGATGAGGTGGTGAGTACTTAGGATACCAGGAAAGAAAACACTCAGAAATGTTAAAAATAACAACTTATGCTTATTAAGAATGTGTGCACTCGGGGCTGTTGAAAGCAATTTTTGTATTTGAACTTATTTACCTTTCATGACAATGGCAACCTCTTCTGTTCAATTAGGGAAGACATTGTGTAGTTGGATTTCCTGTAGCTGGAGAATTAGAAAGTGAGGCTAAACAGATGGGCTGGAACCTTATCCCAGAAAGCCTTGTCCTGTTAAGTAATTAGCACTTTGTTTTTCCTATAAAGACTGATGCTGAAGCTGAAATTCCAATACTTTGGCCACCTCATGCGACGAGTTGACTCACTGGAAAAGACTCTGATGCTGGGAAAGGTTGGGGGTGGGAGGAGAAGGGGACGACGGAGAATGAGATGGCTGGATGGCATCACCGACTCTGTGGACATGAGTTTGAGTGTACTCCGGGAGTTGGTGATGGACAGGGAGGCCTGGCGTGCTGTAATTCATGGGTTCGCGGAGAGTCGGACACGACTGAGCGACTGAACTGAACTGAACTGAACTTTTCCTATAAGAATCCAGACTCTTTGTGTTTGAGTTTTTGTTTTTAACACAGTACTGACATTGGTGGTATTGAGACAAGAATGTGGCATGTGTGCTCAGTCACGTCAGACTCTTTGTGACCCCATAGACTGTAGCCTGCCAGGCTTCTCCATCCATGGAGTCTTCCAGCAAGAATACTGGAGTGAGTTGCCATTCCTACTCCAGGGGATCATCTCGACCCAGGGATTGAACCCGCATCTCTTCCATCTCCTGCATTGGCAGGTGGATTCTTTACCATTGTGCCACCTGGGAAGTCCCAGGTGCTTGAGAATTGCGCTTGAGGACAATTGTTCTAATTGCCACATGAAGGATGGATTAGAGGGAAAAGACGCTAGCATAAAAGACCAAGTGGAAAGGTTGGAACAGAGAGAAACTGGGGAGAAGGAAATGCAACGGAGGTTATGAGAAACATAATCCATTGTCTTACTCACATATTCATTCAATAAGCACTTATTAAGAGACTCCTCTGCAGTTGGTGTTGAGGCTCTGTGTGCAAAGTGTCAGAAAATCAGATTATGAGGACCTGGTAGGGAAGAGAAATTATAATGAGGAGTTGAAAATGATTTAGTTTTGGATCACAAGGCATTTCAAGCAGGTGACACCATCATCTAGGAACAAAAACATAAGAAAAGAAATGTGAAAAATATGACTTATCTTTCTTCATTCTACTACATTCTTCTGTACACCCCAAAGGTGCTATTTTTCATCTTCTTCCTCTCCCAACCAAAAAAGGGATTTCCTATCATTTGCTTTCAGGTTGGCCATCAAGACCCCACATAATGGCTGCAGTCTCTTCTTCCTCTCCCACCTGCTTCTCTGGGCTGTTTGACCTGCTAAGTCGGTTTAGTCATGCCTGACTCTTTGTGACTCCATGGTCTGTGGCTGGCCAGGCTCCTCTGTCCATGGAATTCTCCAGGCAAAAACACTGGAGTGGGTTGACATGCCCTCCTCCAGGGGATCCTCCTGAGCCAGGGGTCAAACCTGCATCTCTTATATCTCCTACATTGGCAGGCAGGTTCTTTACCACTAGCGCCACCTGGGCTGCTCAACAAGCACCTTCATTCCAGCTGGGCCAGTTTATTTGTATTCCTCCCAATATTAATTTTAGGCTTTGCTGCATAGAAACTCCTCCTAAAAATTACCCAACCTGAAAGCACATTAGATTCCTGTTTCTTTCTTTAATATCTTGGCCCCACAATCTCCTGTAACCATTCCAACCTCCAGAGATGGCTCCCTACTTTGCAGATGTCTTATTTCTATGGATGACTCTGTGAATATCTTGTGAAAAGATGATGCCTGCTTCACACATCTTTGGCACAATACCTGCATTAACTGTGGTGAGTTCCTAAGACTCCTGAAAACTACCACGTTGCAGAAGAGGTAGCTGGGGCAGGGTTCCCTTTTCCTTTGGAGCTTGGCTTCCCAGATTGCTTTGGGTACACCAGTTCCTTATAGCTGCATGTAGTTCTGACTTTGAAAATCACCAGCAGAAACAGCACTCTGTTTATCAGCAATCACATAACACAAGTTCCTTAGATAAGGACATGGCTTATTTCCTACTTCAGTGTTTTAAAAGATATATTTCATGGGTTGCTGGTATCATCTTTTAAAAGAAAGAAAATTAAGGATTCTTCCCCAAACACACTGGACAAGCTTGAAAATAAGTGAATTTCGCATGTTTCTTACACTTCAACCTCAAATACTAAATGCAATATTGGCTGATAAAAGGATTTAGTGTTCACAAAGAAAAATAATGTCATAGATGATCTCAAACAATGGATAATAGTGCTTCTATGACTAGTTATAGTCAAGAGATTTGAGAAAAATATGTTCTTGTGAACATGAGTTTCAAAATTAATTGCAATTGAGCAGAAAATCAAAGCAATTTGAACTTTAAGTTCTAAATGCTGTAACTGGGTGCCCAGTGCCAAAAAGAAAATTGGTTTAGGGCTTTCAGGGAAATTATGAAGCATATTACATATTTCAGTTTTTTATGTTTTTATGAAAACTGTTTTTATGAATGTATTGATTTGTATGTATTTGTATTTGTTAAAATGAAATAAAGTTGAATGAGCTTGAAGTAGGAAACAAATATTCAAGATACACACAGACATTTTAAGTTAAGTATCTTCTATGTATAAATGTTTTACATATTGTATACGTTGGGCTTCCCCAGTGGCTCAGCAGTAAAGAATCTGCTTGCAATGCAGGAGACCTAAGAGACATGGCTTGATCCCTGGATCAGAAAGATCCTCGGGAGGAGAGCATGATAACCCACTCCAGAATTCTTGCCTGGAGAATCCCATGGACTGAGGAGCCTGGCGGGCTAGAGTCCACAGTGTTGCAAAAAGTCACATACAACTGAAGTGACTGAATACACACACCACGTGTATGTATTAGTGTGTATTTATTGAGTGTCTGATTTGCACCTATTATATACCAGTTTGCTTGGCACTGGGGGATGTATGAAAAGATTATATATTTAAAATTTGCATGTCAGAACTGCCTTTCCAGGTTACTGATAGATAAGATTGAACTAGACCCCATTTTGCTGTTTGAGGAAAGTTCACTGCCTTTGAGGATGATAAACATCAAACTGAAGATGGCAATTATATCTAGTGTTGGAGTGAGAAGATGTTACTGAAGAAGATAGACAAGAAGCTTCAAGTATATTAATAATATGTTTCTTAGGCTGGCTGGTATATACTAGTTTATTCATCGTGCTCATCTTTAGACTTTTTTGTGTGATTCAAGTTTTTTATGGTAAAACTTTTAAAATGACCGATCCCTTCTGCAGAATTTTTGTGAATTCTTAGGTATTGTATGCTTTCGTGCTTACCTCTGACCCCAGTATCCTGCTTCTGCTGCACATGTCCTGTCTGGAAAATCATTCTGCCATGCTGATGTTGTTGTCCCATTTCCATAATGATTCAATGCAGACATGAAATTCAGCCCCTTTCCTTGATTTACACAAACACTGAACCCACAAATGAATTCAATAGTCTAAACAGTTTGCAGAGATAGAGGCATGTACTTCTCAAAAATGTAAGCAACTTAAAATGCAATGTTGCTACACTTGAACTTCTGGCCATTCCACCAGAAATGTTGTCACTGCCAGATGATGCAGCCTTGCAACCCTTGCCAACTGTTGCTGCCTCTTCTCTTCCTCTCAAGCCACCTCCAAGAACTCCACATTCTTCCTGCTCTAATACAAAGAGCAATTTTGATCTTTTCAGTCTTGATTTCCAACCTCACATCACAGGCATTGAATAAATCATTATTGAAAAATGAATAAAACTTGATTCCTGGTCCACTCACAGATGTCCAAAACCCAGCAATGTGTTTGAAATGTCTATCCCATAAATAACAACAGGCTGGAAGAAACCCGACATTTCTTTCTATGGATGCTAATCCCCTCAAAGGAATTATGGTTTACAATAGTAATTTTCTTCATTATATGTAGTAACTTATGACCTCATTAATGGGTTTCACATCTACTTAGGTCAACAGGACATCTAAGTCCAATATAAAAGTTTAAGCCATATAGGAGTAGAGGTGGAGATTATAGGAATTTGGAGGAAGGAATCATTGCTGATATGTAAAGGAGTTTGACAAGAATGGTTAAGGAGGAAAAATTTCACTGGGACTTGAGATAAGGGTTAGACTTAAATTACTGGACAGAAGAGGGCATTCCAGGCTGGGAGAAATATGTGATCAAATGGAAGGAATAAGAGTTTATCTTTCAGATAAATCCACTAGTAAACCTCTAAAGAACTTGTAAAAAGGGAAGGATTAGGATTATGAGCTCATGTGCATGTGTGTGTGTTTGCACATTGTTATATTTTACAGAGGATCATGATTATAAATAAACTGCAGAGTGTTATGGACTAAATTGTTTCCCAAAATTCAGGTATGGAAGCCTAAATCTTCAGTTCCTTAGAATGTGACTATTTTGTAGATGGGGCATTCAAAAGTGATTAAGATAAAATGAGGTCTTTAGACCCTAATCCAATCTGATTGGTGTTCTTTTAAGAGGAGATGAGGATATACAGAGAAACCTAGGGGCACAGGCATAGAGCACACAGAGAAAGCACCATGGTCACAGGCTCATATGACACAGCAAAAGGGAGACCATCTGCAAGCTGAAAAGAGAAGTATCAGAGGAATCCAGTCCTACTGGTACATAAGATTTGGATTTCCAGGCTCCAGAACTGTTAAAAAATAGATTACTATTTAAGCTATCCAATCTGTGTCATTTGTTACACAGCTCTAGCAAATTAAAACATGATAAGGTCTTTGAATAAGAGAAGAGGATGAAATTACAATTAAAACCATGATCTTTCGGTAAAACTAAAAGGCCTATTATTCTCTGAGAAAGGGCAGTTTTGAAGTTAAGAGAAGATGGAGTTAACACCAGATGATCTGAATCTACTTGGATTATATGGTGGAGTGGGGAGAAGTAAGATTTAAAGCTGGACATACACACTGACATATTCAAAATAGATAACAAACAGAACCTCCTGTATAGCATAGGGAACTTTGCTCAATATTCTGTAATAAGCTAAATGGGAAAATAATTTGAAAAAAGAATAGATAATGTCTATGTATAACTGAATCACTTTGCTGTGGAAGTGAAACTAACACAACAATGTGAATCAACCACCCTCCAATATAAAATGAAAATTAAAGCAAAAACAAACAAAAAACTGGAACATGTAAAAGTTTCTGTCAGGAAAATAAAACCAGACTTCAATAAAATAAAAATGAGTAAACAAACTGTTTGGTGTGCTGTTGTTTAGTCACTAAGTCATGTCAGATTCTTTGCAACCCCACAGACTGTAGCCCGCCAAGCTCCTCTGTCCATGGAATTTCCCAGGCAAGAAAAACAGGGTGGGTTGCCATTTCCTTCTCCAGGGGTTCTTCCCAACCCAGGGATCGAACCCACATCTCCTGCATTGCAGGAGGATTCTTTACCACTGAGCCCCCAGGGAAGCCCATTTGGTGTGTATTTGTACATAAAAAAAATTATAATTTTCTCTACCAATGCCAGACTGATTGTAACAAGATATTATAGGACTGAAGTTGGGGAAATTGTCATAGATGGAATATGGAGGGACATAGGGATTCTTGAATGTGAGACATCTCCATTGGAAAGACTGGCTGTTGTTGGATTTTTTAATAGGAAACAGTGAGAGAATTTCAGGATAATTGAAGAGAGTGAGGTCAGTGTATTTATTTCTGTGGCTCCTGTTTTACAGTGTCACTAAGGTTGGCTGCTTCCTTGGTCACAGCAGTTCTCAAAACGAGGCATCGGTAAACCACGGTCCATGAGCCAAGCTAAGCCTGCCATCTGTTTTTCTGTGACTTTGAGCTGCACACATTTTTAAATGGTTGGACAATTTTTTTTAAAGAATACTTTTTAATAGTACATGAAAATTATATGAAATTAAAATTTTGGTGTCCATAAATGATTTTTATTAGAAAACAGTCACACTCACGCATCTACATATTGTGTCTGGCTACTTTTACAGTGACAGAGCTGAGTTTTGAGACAGGGTAGAGATGAAGCTCACAAAAGCTGAAATATTTACTATCTGGGCCTTTAAAGAAAAATTTCCTCGACATGACTCTCTCCTTCCAGGTTCTTGTAACTGTTCCCGTCCCTTCTTCTCCTCACTTCAAGTGTGTGTGAAGGGGGAGTGATGGAAACTCTAAGGTTGAGCTATATTTTATGGTTTCCAGGCACTCTGCCCCCCACCATTTAAAACAGTTCTTTTAGGTGGCCAAGAGGCACATGAAAAGATGCTCAAAAACATCACTAACTAGTAGAAGAATGCAAATCAAAGCTACAGTGAGGTATCATCTCACACCAGTCAGAATGGCCATCATTAAAATGTCTACAATAATAAATGCTGGAAAGGTGTGGAGATAAAAGAAGCATCCTACACTGTCAGTGGGAATGTAAATTGGTGCAGCCAAAATGGAGAAGAGTATGGATTTTCCTTAAAAAACTAAAAATAGAGTTCCCATGGGACTCTGCAATCCCACTTCTGGGCATATATCTAGAAAAGATGAAAACTGTAATTGGAAAAGATACATGTACCCCAGTGTTTAAAGCTGCACTGTTTACAACAGCCAAGATGTAGAAGCAACCTAAGGGTTCATTTTCAGATGAACGCATGAAGAGGTAGTATACAAATATATATATATACATATATACATATACAATGGAAAACTTCTCAGCCATGAAAGCGAATGAAGTAATGCCACTTGCAAAAAAAATGGATGGACCTAGAGATTATCATATTAAGTAAGTCAGACAGAGAAAGACAAACAGCATATGATACCATTCAAATGTGGAACTTAAAAAAAATAGTTAAATGAACTTGTTTACAAAACAGAAATAGATTCACAGACATAGAAAGTAAACTTTTGGTTACCAAAGGGAATAGTGGTGGCAGGGAGAGAGATAATATATATTACCTTATATAAAATAGGTGAACAAGAAGGACCAACTGTGTAGCTCCTCTGTCCATGGGGATTTCCTAGACAAGAATACTGGAGTGGGCTGCCATGCCCTCCTACAGGAGATCTTCCCAACCCAGGGATCAAACTCAGGTCTCCCACATTGCAGGCAGATTCTTTACTGTCTGGGCCATCAGGGAAACCCAAGAATACTGGAGTGGGTAGCCTATCCCTTTTCCAGGGGAACTTTTCAACCCAGGAATCGAACCGGGAACCGGGGTCTCCTGCATTGCAGGCGTATTCTTTACCAGCTGAGCTACCTGGGAAGCCCTATTTACAAAATAGAAATAGATTCACAGACTTAGGAAATAAACTTTTGGTTACCAAAAGGGGTAGCGGTGGCAGGGGGAGAGATAAAAGTTTGGGATTAACATGTACATGCTGCTGCTGCTGCTGCGTCACTTCAGTCGTGTCCGACTCTGTGTGACCCCATAGACAGAAGCCCACCAGGGTCCCCCGTCCCTGAGATTCTCCAGGCAAGAACACTGGAGTGGGTTGCCATTTCCTTCTCCAATGTGTGAAAGTGAAAAGTGAAAGTGAAGTCGCTCAGTCGTGTCCGACCCTTAGCGACCCCACGGACTGCAGCCCACCAGGCTCCTCCATCCATGGGATTTTCTAGGCAAGAGTACTGGAGTGGCTTGCCATTGCCTTCTCCGATGTACATGCTACTCTATATAAAATAGGCAAACAGCAAAGAGCTACTGTGTAGCACAGGAAACTGTTCAATATCTTGTAATAGCCTATAATGGAAAACAATTTTAAAAATAATATATATTTATATGTATAACTGAATCACTTTACTGTAGACTTGAAATTAGTACAACATTGCAAATTAACTACACTTCAATTTTTTTAAAAATTGAATAGTTATTTTACTAAAATCTTCTCAGGTACTAATTTTGGTGTGCTGTCTGCGCAGACGCGACGCGAGAGACGCCGGCCCCGGCGCAACGAACCACGCAAAGAGGTGCGGCCGTGAGGAGCTACCCCACGCCTGAGGCCAGGGCCCGCGGCCAAGAGGAGCTACCCAACGTCCAACAGGCGGTGGCTGCGCGGGCGCAGGAGGGCCGAGAGGAGCTACTCCGCGTTCAAGGTCAGGAGGGGCGGCCTTGAGGAGATACCCCTCGTCCAAGGTAAGGTACAGCGGCTGCACTTTGCTGGAGCGGCTGTGAAGAGATTTTCCACGACCAAGGTAAGAGAAACCCAAATAAGACGGTAGGTATTGCTAGGGGGCATCAGAGGGCAGACACACTGAAATCATAATCACAGGAAACTAGCCGATCTGATCACATGGACCACAGCCGAATGTGGTCCACTGGAGAAGGGAATGGCAAACCACTTCAGTATACTTGCCTTGAGAACCCCATGAACAGTAACAAGGGCAAAATGATAGGATACTGAATGAGGAATTCCCCAGGTCGGTAGGTGCCCAGTATGCTACTGGAGCTCAGTGGAGAACTAACTCTAGAAGGAATAAAGGGATGGAGCAAAAGCAAAACCAATACCCAGTTGTGGATGTGACCGGTGATAGAAGCAAGGTCCAGTGCTGTAAAGAGCAATATTGCATAGGAACCTGGAATGTTAGGTCCATGAATCGAGGCAAATTGGAAGTGGTCAAACAGGAGATGGCAAGAGTGAACGTCGACATTCTAGGAATCAGTGAATTAAAATGGACTGGAAAGGGTGAATTTAACTCAGATGACCATTATATCTACTAATGTGGGCAGGAATCCCTTAGAAGAAATGGAGTAGCCATCATGGTCAACAAAAGATTCCGAAATGCAGTACTTGGATGCAATCTTAAAAATGACAGGATGATTTCTGTTCGTTTCCAAGGCAAACCATTCAATATTACAGTAATCTAGGCCTATGCCCCAACCAGTAATGCTGAAGAAGCCGAAGTTAATCGGTTCTATGAAGACCTACAAGTCCTTTTAGAACTAACACCCAAAAAAGATGTCCTTTTCATTATAGGGGACTGGAATGCAAAAGTAGGAAGTAAGGAAACACCTGGAGTAACAGGCAAATTTGGCCTTGGAGCACGGAATGAAGCAGGGCAAAGGCTAATAGAGTTTTGTCAAGAGAATGCACTGGTCATAGGAAACACCCTCTTCCAACAACACAAGAGAAGACTCTACACATGGACATCACCAGATGGTCAATACCGAAATCAGATTGATTATATTCTTTGCAACCAAAGATGGAGAAGCTGTATACAGTTAGCGAAAACAAGACCAGGAGCTAACTGTGGCTCAGATCATAAACTCATTGTGAAATTCAGACTGAAATTGAAGAAAGCAGGGAAAACCACTAGACCATTCAGATATGACCTCAATCAAATCCCTTATGATTATACAGTGGAAGTGAGAAATAGATTTAAGGGACTAGATCTGATTGATAGAGTGCCTGATGAACTCTGGACGGAGGTTCGTGACATTGTACAGGAGACAGGGACCAAGACCATCCCCATGGAAAAGAAATGCAAAAGAGCGAAATGGCTGTCTGAGGAGGCCTTACAAATAGCTGTGAAAAGAAGAGAGGCGAAAAGCAAAGGAGAAAAGGAAAGATATAAGCATCTGAATGCAGAGTTCCAAAGAATAGCAAGGAGAGATAAGAAAGACTTCCTCAGTGATCAATGCAAAGAAATAGAGAAAAACAACAGAATAGGAAAAACAAGAGACCTCTTCAAGAAAATTAGAGATTCCAAGGGAACATTTCATGCAAAGATGGGCTCAATAAAGAACAGAGATGGTATGGACCTAACAGAAGCAGAAGGTATTAAGAAGAGGTGGCAGGAATACACAGAAGAACTGTACAAAAAAGATCTTCACGACCAAGATAGTCACGATAACGTGATCACTGACCTAGAGCCAGACATCTTGGAATGTGAAGTCAAGTGGGCCTTAGAAAGCATCACTACAAACAAAAGCTAGTGGAGGTGATGGAATTCCAGTTGAGCTATTTCAAGTCTTGAAAGATGATGCTGTGAAAGTGTTGCACTCAATATGCCAGCAAATTTGGAAAACTCAGCAGTGGCCACAGGACTGGAAGAGGTCAGTCTTCATTCCAATCCCAAAGAAAGGCAATGCCAAAGAATGCTCAAACTACCGCCCAATTGCACTCATCTCACACGCTAGTAAAGTCATGCTCAAAATTCTCCAGGCCAGGCTTCAGCAGTATGTAAACCGTGAACTCCCAGATGTTCAAGCAGGTTTTAGAAAAGGCAGAGGCACCAGAGATCAAATTGCCAACATCCGCTGGATCATGGAGAAAGCAAGAGAGTTTCAGAAAAACATCTATTTCTGCTTCATTGACTATGCCAAAGCCTTTGACTGTGTGGATCACAATAAACTGTGGAACATTCTGAAAGAGATGGGAATCCCAGACCACCTGACCTGCCTCTTGAGAAACCTGTATGCAGGTCAGGAAGCAACAGTTAGAACTGTACATGGAACAACAGACTGGTTCCAAATAGGAAAAGGTGTACGTCAAGCTTGTATATTGTCACCTTGCTTATTTAACTTCTATGCAGAGTACATCATGAGGAACGCTGGGCTGGAAGAAGCACAAGCTGGAATCAAGATTGCTGGGAGAAATATCAATAACCTCAGATATGCAGATGACACTACCCTTATGGCAGAAAGTGAAGAGGAACTCAAAAGCCTCTTGATGAAAGTGAAAGAGGAGAGTGAAAAGGTTGGCTTGAAGCTCAACATTCAGAAGACAAAGATCATGGCATCTGGTCCCATCACGTCATGGGAAATAGATGGAAAAACAGTGGAAACAGTGTCAGACTTTGTTTCTTTGGGCTCCAAAATCACTGCAGATGGTGATTGCAGCCATGAAATTAAAAGACGCTTGCTCCTTGGAAGGAAAGTTATGACCAACCTTGATAGTATATTAAAAAGCAGAGACATTACTTTGCCAACCAAGGTCCATCTAGTCAAGGCTATGGTTTTTCCCGTGGTCGTGTATGGATGTGAGAGTTGGACTGTGAAGAAGGCTGATCGCCGAAGAATCGATGCTTTTGAACTGTGGTGTTGGAGAAGACTCTTGAGAGTCCCTTATACTGCAAGGAGATCCAACCAGTCCATTCTAAAGGAGATCCATCCTGGATGTTCATTGGAGGGACTGATGCTAAAGCTGAAACTCCAATACTTTGGCCACCTCATGCGACGAGTTGACTCACTGGAGAAGACTCTGATGCTGGGAAAGGTTGGGGGCGGGAGAAAAAGGGGATGACAGAGAATGAGATGGCTGGATGGCATCACCGACTCTGTGGACATGAGTTTGAGTGTACTCCGGGAGTTGGTGATGGACAGGGAGGCCTGGCGTGCTGTGATTCATGGCGTCGCGGAGAGTCGGACACGACTGAGCGACTGAACTGAACTGTCTGCTTGTTGCTGAGACCCCTGACTGATGACTCTAACAGACGACCTTAAAGGAAGTCACAGTGTCCTACGTCCTCATGCTTCTCTAGTGCATCAGTAAGCCAGAAGCTTAGTTGGATTTCAGTTCTCTACTTTTTCACCAAGTGGGAAAAGTCATAGAACTTCCTCCATGCTCCCTTAAAGTCACCATCTTCCAGAAGGGTCTTGTGGGAAGAAAACACTCGAGTGTCACCGAATGTGGTCATTTTGCACGCAGCTCCTGAGATTACAGAACCACCTTACAACCAAGTGAGATCCTGCCAGCCTGCAGGGGATGGCAGAGCAAGAGACAGCATCTGGGTCCCTGACCATTACACAGTCAACTGATTCACCCTATTTTTGTCTTTCTTGTTATTTCAAATAATCAGTTGCCAATTCTTTAGCTATTTCTAGTGTGCTGTTCTGTTATCTTTAGTAGAAAGAAACCTGATACAGCTTCCAATGTATTGACTCATTGCCTTGTGGAGTATAACAGAGTTTTATCTGCAGTATTACAAACAGTCCATTCTAAAGGAGATCAATCCTGGGTGTTCATTGGAGGGACTGATGCTAAAGCTGAAACTCCAATTCTTTGGCCACCTCATGTGACGAGTTGACTCACTGGAAAAGACTCTGATGCTGGGAAGGATTGGGGGCGGGAGAAAAAGGGGATGACAGAGAATGAGATGGCTGGATGGCATCACCGACTTGATGGACATGAGTTTGAGTGAACTCCGGGAGTTGGTGATGGACAGGGAGGCCTGGTGTGCTGTGATTCATGGGGTCGCAAAGAGTTGGACACGACTGAGTGACTGAACTGAACTGAACTGATGACATAGTTGAATGGTGGGCTGAGAGGTCACCTCTCTTCTTTGCCAGGAGAACCTTTGTTTCACATCACATGCAGGTAAAGAATCCGCCTACAATGCAGGAGACACAGGAGACATGGGTTCGAGCCTTGTGTCAGGAAAATCTCCTGAAGAAGGTAATGGCAACCCACTCCAGTATTCTTGCCCAGAAAATCCCATAGACAGAGGAGCCTGGAGGGCTACAGTCCATGGAGTCATAAAGAGCTGGACTCAACTGAACGACTAACCACACACACACACACACACACACACACAGGCTTTATTTATGTCATACAGAATCACACACCCCTCCCACTCTCACTCTTTAGGATCTTGTTCATGGAACTTTCAAGCTGGAAATAGCTGTAGAGGGTGTCCTTTTCTCGGCTTCTCAAAGTCTGTCCTCAGGGTCATTTAAGTCTCAGCAGGTCTTCTCAGCCACAGAAATGTGGGTGTCTGTGCATGTCTGTGTGTCTTTAAATTATGTTTTATTTGTTTAAGCTTCTGGGCAAGATTTTCATGTGCACAAAGGATTGTTCTTGCTAAAACCATATCAAAACAGGACACCAAAAACAACAAACAAAAGGAGGCTCTGGAAACCACTCTGGAGTATCTCATGACTGCCAGCCCACCCCAATCCCATTGCCATGTGGTTAAATCTTGCTTTTTCCCTATGCACCAAGGGTTTCTTAACCCTTAAAAGGTTATGGGATTTAATTCTTTGTTCCAATCACTAATTTTATTCAATCAAGTCTTACTGATTATTTTCTTTATGTTCAGTATTGTACTGGATGTTAGAAATAGGACAGTCATCTAATTGGGGAGATAGACATGCAGAAAGCCAATTTCACTGCAGTATAATATGCGTTGTGCTTCCCCAGTAGCTCAGCTGGTAAAGAATCTGTCTGCAATGCAGGTGACCCTGGTTCAATTCCTGGGCTGAGAAGTTCCCCTGGAGAAGAGATAGGCTACCAACTCCAGTATTCTTGGGTTTCCCTGATGACCCAGACGGTAAAGAATCTACCTGAAATGCGGGAGACCTGAGTTTGATCCTTGGGTTGGGAAGATCCCCTGTGGGAGGGCATGACAACCCACTCCAGTATTCTTGCTTGGAGAATCCCCACAGACAGAGGACCCTGGCAGGCCACAGCCCATGGGGTTGCAAAGAGTCAGACATGACTGAGCAACTAAGCACACATGTAATACGCGTTATATAGTACTGACCAACTTGACAACGATAGCCCCTCATAGTGAACAACTGCAAGGCACCAGACCCTATCAAACCCTTTATATTTATTACCTCACTTAATTTTCAGAACAACTCTGGGAAGTAGATAGCTTTTTAATCATCATATTATATAGCTGAAGAAATTGACAAGAGTTTGAGATATTCCCCATTCTAAATAAAAGAATTCATAGAGCTCCAAATATGTGGGAGTCATGTACGTATACTAAATCATTCATCCAGGAAACCTCTATATTAAGTATGCTAGCAGCTATAATGGGTATGTCATCACTTCCAATAACATAGCAATTTTGACATTTTAAAAAATATTTCATATGCAAAATGGCCAATAATGCTGCTTAACACAATATAAAATCATTTTGTTCTTTATAAATTTTAGTTTTTAAATTAGCATAGAGTAGATTTATACTTCCGTGGTGACTCAGTGGTAAAGAATCTGCCTGCCAGTGCAGGAGATACAGGAGATTCAGGGATGATCCCTGGGTTGGGAAGATCCCCTGGAAAAGAAAATGGCAACCCATTTCAGTACTCTTGCCTGGGAAATCCCATGGACAGAGGAGCCTGGTGGGCTACAGTCCATGGGGTCGCAAAAGAGTTGGACGTGACTTAGCCACTAAACAACAAACAACAGCAGAGTAGAATTAAATTTTGGGGGGTGTTTCTATGAATACTAACACATTTATAGATTTGTGTAACCACCACCACAATCAAGATACAGAACGTCAGTTCCATCATTCTCAAAACTCCTTTGTACTATTCTTTTGTGGTCATGCCTTTCCCCCACCCTAATCCCTGGCAATCACTGACCTGTTTTCTGTCACTATAGTTTTGTCTTTTTGAGAATGTCATTTAAATAGAATCACAGAGTATGTAATATTTTGAACTGACTTCATGAGTCAGCATAAATGCCTTTGAGATTCATCATAGTCTGTGTGTATCAATAATTAGCTTTTAAAAATTGCTGATTAGTTCACCATTGTATGAATGTGCTATTGTTTATTTATTCATTAACCTATTGAGAGACATTTAGGTAGTTGCCAGTTACTGCTTCCCTGGTAACTCAGATGGTAAAGCGTCTGCCTACAATGCGGGAGACCTGGGTTTGATCCCTGGGTCGGGAAGATCCCCTGGAGGAGGAAATGGCAACCCACTCCAGTATTCATGCCTGGAAAATCCCATGGACCGAGGAGCCTGGTGGGCTACAGCCCATGGGGTCCCAAAGAGTTGGACACCACTGAGCGACTTCACTTCATTTCAGTTATTGTCAATTAAAAATAAAGTTGCATAAGCTTTTGGGTACAGATTTTGTGTGAATATAAGATTTGTATAATTAGTCAGGGGTGGGGTTGCTGGCTTATATAGGGAGTATATTTCTAACTTCTTAAGAAATTGCAGTTGTTTTCCAAAGGAGTTGTGCTACTTTGCTTTCCTATCAGTAATATGAGAGTTCCAGTTGCTCTACAACTTTTTCAGTACTTTGTATTGACAGTAATTTTTTACGTTAGCCATTCTATTAAATGTGTGAAGTCATCTCATTTTGGTTTTAATTTAAATGTCCTAATAGCTAATGATGTTGAATATCTTTTCATCTATTTAGTTGCTTTCCCTTTATGTTCTTCAGTGATACGTGTTTACTTGTCTTTTGCCTATTTTTTAAATTGGGTTGTTTATTTTCTTACTGTTGATTTTTGAAGTGCTCTTTGTATAGTCTAGATACAAATCCTTGCTAGTTATGTGATTTGCAAATATTTTCTCCCAGAATTTAGCTCGTCTTTTTATTATCGTAATAGTGTTTTTCACAGAGCAAATGTCTTCATTCTGCTGAAGTTCATCATTTTTTTTTTTTTTCTTTTGTAGACTACATTTTTGGTTTTGTGTGTCTGAGAACTTTTTATCTAATTCAATTTCATGAAGATTTACTTTTACGTTTTCCTCTAAAAGTTTTAGTTTTATATTTTATATTTAGAACTCTAATTTAATTCCTCATAAGAAATGATGTTTAAGTCAAAGTTTGTTTTTACATAAGAATGTCCAATTGTTCCAGCACTATTTGTTGAATAGTATTGAGTATCATAAGGCTTTCCTTGTGGCTCAGTAGTAAAAATCCACCTGCCAGTGCAGGAGACGTGGGTTCAATCCCTGGATTGAGAAGACTCCCTGGAAAAGGAAATGGCTAACTCACTCCAGAATTCTTGCCTGGGAAATCCCATGGCCAGAGGAAACTGCCAGGCTAAATTCCATGATGTCACAAAGAGTTGGACACAACTTAGCATCTAAACAACAACAATTGTGTATCATATCCTCACTGAATTGAATTTGCATTGTTGCGAAAAATCAGTTGACCTTATTATATGCCTTTATTTCTGGATTCTTTATTCTGTTCTATTGATCTTTGTCTGTCTCTTTACTAATCCTATAGTCTCTGGATTACTGTAGATTTATAGTAAGTCTAAAACGCAGTGTGTTTCCTCCAAATTCTCTATTCTTCTTTTTAAAAATTGTTTTAACATCTTAATTCCTTTATTTCTCCATATAGACTGTAGAATCAGCTTGCATATGTTACAAAATATGCAACTTATAGTTTAATGGAAATTGTATTGATTCTGTAGATCAGTTTTTTATGTTTACTGCCATGAACTTTTCAATCAATGAACACGGTATGCATTTCCCTTTCCTTAGATACTCTTTGATTTTTTTCCTTAGTGTTTTGCAATTGTCAGCATACAGATCCTCTATGCATATTGCTAAATTTATGCCTAACTATGCTCCAATTTTTTGGAACTGTTATAAATGTCCCTATTTTTAAATTGCAATTTCTAGTAGTTTATCGCTCATATGACCTGACTGGATTCTTATGACAACTAGTTGATGCAGGTCCCACAAAACCAATACTAAAGTAGAGGCTGAGAGGGCTTAGAGGAGCCTGACTAAAGTCAAGGAAACACTCCTTGTCGATATGCAGGAATGGAACTGCTGGGTCATGTGGTAATTCCATGCTTAAATATTTGCAGAATTGATGAACTGTTGTCCACAGTGGCGGAGATGTTTTACATGCTGATAGCAATGTATGACCGGAGAAGGCAATGGCAAGCCACTCCAGTACTCTTGCCTAGAAAATCGCATGGACAGAGGAGCCTAGTGGGCTGCAGTCCATGGGGTCGCTACTAGTCGGACACAACTGAGAGACTTCACTTTCACTTTTCACTTTCACACATTGGAGAAGGAAATGGCAACCCACTCCAGTGTTCTTGCCTGGAGAATCCCAGGGACGGCGGAGCCTGGTCAGCTGCTGTCTATGGGGTTGCACAGAGTCGGACACTACTGAAGCGACTTAGCAGCAGCAGCAGCAGCAGCATGTAGAAATATGGTTGATTGTTGTTTGTTGACCTTGTGTCCTATAATCTCATTAAGATCATTTATTATTAATAGTTCTAGAAGTTTTTATTATAGATTCATTGGGATTTTCTATGTAGACACTCATCATATCTGTGAAGAGCAACAATTTTATTTCTTTTTTCTAATACCTATGCCTTTTTCTTGTATTTCTTTTTCTGGATTTAATGCCCTGGTTAAGATAGTCAACATGCTCTCAAATAGGAATGATGAGTGAACATCGTTGTCTTACTCCTGATCCTAAGGAGAAAACATTTAATCCTTTAACTTTAAATATGATTTAAGTTATATATAATGATGATGATGATGATTTTGTAGCTGCCCTTTGTCAGATTTAGGAAGTTCTCTTCAATTCCTGGCTTCCCTGGTGGCTCAGATAGCAAAGAATACAGGAGACCCAGTTTTGATACCTGGGTTGGGAAAATCCCCTGGAGAATGGAATGGCAACCCACTCCAGTATTCTTGCCTGGACAGTCCCATGGACAGAGGAGCCTGGCAGGCTCCATGGGGTCACAAACAGTCAGAGATGACTGAGCAACTAACACACACAATTCAATTCTTAGTTTTCTGAGAAAGTGTTTATTTTATCTTAATTCCTGCAGGAGACTTTTGTTAATTATAGAATTCTGTGCTGAAATTTCTTTTCTTTTAGCTCTTTAAAATGTTGTTTTACTTCTTTCTGGACTTCATGGGTTCTTAATGAATAATCTGTAGTCTTTTGAATAGATGTTCCCTATAAGTAGTGCATCATTTTTCTCTGGCTAATTTCAGAATTTTTGTCTTTAAAGTTTAGTGATTTAGGCATGTTTGGAGAATTTATTTTATTTGGGGCTTCTGAGCTAAACAAATCAGTATCTCATGCATTTTGCTAAATATTTGGTTTCCAGCCATTATTTTCTCAGTTGTGTGTGTGTGTGTTTGTGGGTACATGTGTGTGTATCATACTCTTTCTCTTCTTCTGGGGCTTTGGTGAGATAAACCTTGTGTATTGTCTGGAAGGCCACTGAGACTCTGTCCATTTTTTCCAATCATTGTTTTTCCTCTCCGTTTCTCAGATTGGATCATCTGTATCTCTCTATATATTCTATTTCTAGCTATATTCAAATTCATTCTTTCCTCTGTCATCATCACCCTGGTACTGAACTCACCCTGTTATGTGAGTTTTATTTTTATTTCAGTTCAGTTCAGTTCAGTCACTCAGTCGTGTCCGACTCTCCGTGACCCCATGAATCACAGCATGCCAGGCCTCCCTGTCCATCACCAACTCCCGGAGTACACTCAAACTCATGTCCATTGAGTCGGTGATGCCATCCAGCCATCTCATTCTCGGTCGTCCCCTTCTCCTCCCACCCCCAATCCCTCCCAGCATCAGAGTCTTTTCCAGTGAGTCAACTCGTCGCATGAGGTGGCCAAAGTATTGGAGTTTCAGCTTTAGCATCAGTCCTTCCAATGAACACCCAGGATTCATCTCCTTTAGAATGGACTGGTTGGATCTCCTTGCAGTCCAAGGAACTCTCAAGAGTCTTCTCCAACACCACAGTTCAAAAGCATCAATTCTTTGGCGATCAGCCTTCTTCACAGTCCAACTCTCACATCCATACATGACCACGGGAAAAACCATAGCCTTGACTAGACGGACCTTTGTTGGCAAAGTAATGTCTCTGCTTCTTAATATGCTATCTAGGTTGGTCATAACTTTCCTTCCAAGGAGTAAGCGGCTTTTAATTCCCTGGCTGCAGTCACCGTGATTTTGGAGCCCAAAAGTAAAGTCCGGCACTGTCTCACTGTCCCATCCGCTCCCCGTGCGGTGAAGGGACCAGACGCCGTGACCCTCGTCTTCTGGACGCCGAGCTCCAGGCAGCCTTTCCCTCCCCTCTCACCTCCTCAGGAGGCTCTCGAGTTCCATTACTGTGCTTCCCATTTCAAACTTTCCTGTTGGTTCTTCTTTGATCTTCATAATGGCAAGAAAGGAGATAAAAAAAGAAATACAGGAAATATGAAGCAAATAGAAAATCCAAGGTAAAATGTTAGAAGTAGATCCCAATTTATTAGCATCAACAAATAATATAATAGATGAAATTATCTAGTTAAAAGATAAAGATGATCAAATTGGAATAAAATTCAAGTTGTGTTCATTTACAAGAAGCGTACCTAAAACACAGGAACACGACAAGACGGAAAGTAAGAGAATAATAAGGGAAATAATGGTTATGGTATGCCTTACTCATTTTCTGTCGGGGGAATTTAGCCATCATATTATGAGAACACTCAAGTGGCCTAAAAAAGCCCCTCATGGGAGGAAGTGAAACATACATTCCCATGTGTAAAATAGATAGCCAATGGAAATTTTCTTTCTGACTCAGGGAGCTCAAGCTGGGTCTCAGTGACAACCTAGAGGGGTGGGATAAGAGGGGAGGTCAGAGGGATGTTCAGGTGGGAGGGGACATGGGTAGACCTATGACTGATTCATGTTGATGTTTGGTAGAAATGAACACAATACTGTAAAGCAATTATCCTTCAATTAAAAATAAGTAAATAAAAAATAGAGCACAGTAGCCATAAAAAAAAAACAAAAACCTTCCCTCTCCTTTCATTGTCTTTCATATCCCACACTGCTTCTGAGCTCTTCTATTCTCCTTCTTGAAGATAATGACTTTTCTTTTCTTTTCTTTTTTTTTTTACATTTACTACTGTCAACTACAAATTGGCACTTACCACGAGCATTGCCAGTGACTGAACAACAAGGCATTTGCCATCTGCCTCTACTGACATTGAACCCTATGCTGCTATAGCTGATGACCTTCAACAACCCCTGAGGGAGTTCAGGGTGGAGTGAGGCACTGTGCTCCAGGGAATCTGGTGGGACAGGTCTTTAGATAGTTGGATGTTTTTAGGAACAGATTTTATGATCTCAATCCTTTCAGTTCAGTTCAGTTCAGTCGCTCAGTTGTTTCCGACTCTCCGCGACCCCATGAATCACAGCACGCCAGGCCTCCCTGTCCATCACCAACTCCCGGAGTTCACTCAAACTCATGTCCACAGAGTCGGTGATGCCATCCAGCCATCTCATTCTCCGTCGTCCCCTTCTCCTCCCGCCCCCAACCTTTCCCAGCATCAGAGTCTTTTCCAGTGAGTCAACTCGTCGCATGAGGTGGCCAAAGTATTGCAGTTTCAGCTTTAGCATCAGTCCCTCCAATGAACACCCAGGATTGATCTCCTCTAGAATGGACTGGTTGGATCTCCTTGCAGTATAAGGGACTCTCAAGAGTCTTCTCCAACACCACAGTTCAAAAGCATCGATTCTTCGGCGGTCAGCCTTCTTCACAGTCCAACTCTCACATCCATACATGACCACGGGAAAAACCATTGCCTTGACTAGACGGACCTTGGTTGGCAAAGTAATGTCTCTGCTTTTTAATATACTATCAAGGTTGGTCATAACTTTCCTTCCAAGGAGCAAGCGTCTTTTAATTTCATGGCTGCAATCAGCATCTGCAGTGATTTTGGAGCCCAAAAAAACAAAGTCTGACACTGTTTCCACTGTTTTTCCATCTATTTCCCATGAAGTGATGGGACCAGATGCCATGATCTTTGTTTTCTGAATGTTGAGCTTCAAGCCAACCTTTTCACTCTCCTCTTTCACTTTCATCAAGAGGCTTTTGAGTTCCTCTTCACTTTCTGCCATAAGGGTAGTGTCATCTGCATATCTGAGGTTATTGATATTTCTCCCGGCAATCTTGATTCCAGCTTGTGCTTCTTCCAGCCCAGCGTTCCTCATGATGTACTCTGCATATAAGTTAAATAAACAAGGTGACAATATACAACCTTGACGTACACCTTTTCCTATTTGGAACCAGTCTGTTGTTCCATGTCCAGTTCTAACTGTTGCTTCCTGACCTGCATACAGGTTTCTCAAGAGGCAGGTCAGGTGGTCTGGGATTCCCATCTCTTTCAGAATGTTCCACAGTTTATTGTGATCCACACAGTCAAAGGCTTTGGCATAGTCAATGAAGCAGAAATAGATGTTTTTCTGGAACTCTCTTGCTTTCTCCATGATCCAGCGGATGTTGGCAATTTGATCTCTGGTGCCTCTGCCTTTTCTAAAACCTGCTTGAACATCTGGGAGTTCACGGTTTATATACTGCTGAAGTCTGGCTTGGAGAATTTTGAGCATGACTTTACTAGCGTGTGAGATGAGTGCAATTGTGTGGTAGTTTGAGCATTCTTGTGGTCCACTGGAGAAGGGAATGGCAAACCACTTCAGTATACTTGCCTTGAGAACCCCATGAACAGTAACAAAGGGCAAAATGATAGGATACTGAATGAGGAATTCCCCAGGTCAGTAGGTGCCCAGTATGCTACTGGAGCTCAGTGGAGAAATAACTATAGAAGGAATAAAGGGATGGAGCAAAAGCAAAACCAGTACCCAGTTGTGGATGTGACCGGTGATAGAAGCAAGGTCCGGTGCTGTAAAGAGCAGTATTGCATAGGAACCTGGAATGTTAGGTCCATGAATCAAGGCAAATTGGAAGTGGTCAAACAGGAGATGGCAAGAGTGAACGTTGACATTCTAGGAATCAGTGAATTAAAATGGACTGGAATGGGTGAATTTAACTCAGACGACCATTATATCTACTACTGTGGGCAGGAATCCCTTAGAAGAAATGGAGTAGCCATCATGGTCAACAAAAGAGTCCGAAATGCAGTACTTGGATGCAATCTTAAAAATGACAGGATGATTTCTGTTCGTTTCCAAGGCAAACCATTCAATATTACAGTAATCCAGGCCTATGCCCCAACGAGTAGTGCTGAAGAAGCCGAAGTTAATCGGTTCTATGAAGACCTACAAGACCTTTTAGAACTAACACCCAAAAAAGATGTCCTTTTCATTATAGGAGACTGGAATGCAAAAGTAGGAAGTCAAGAAACACCTGGAGTAACTGGCAAATTTGGCCTTGGAGCACGGAATGAAGCAGGGCAAAGGCTAATAGAGTTTTGTCAAGAGAATGCACTGGTCATAGCAAACACCCTCTTCCAACAACACAAGAGAAGACTCTACACATGGACATCACCAGATGGTCAACACCGAAATCAGATTGATTATATTCTTTGCAACCAAAGATGGAGAAGCTGTATACAGTTAGCAAAAACAAGACCAGGAGCTGACTGTGGCTCAGATCATGAACTCCTTATTGCGAAGTTCAGACTTAAATTGAAGAAAGTAGGGAAAACCACTAGACCATTCAGATATGACCTCAATCAAATCCCTTATGATTATACAGTGGAAGTGAGAAATAGATTTAAGGGACTAGATCTGATTGATAGAGTGCCTGATGAACTCTGGACGGAGGTTCGTGACATTGTACAGGAGACAGGGACCAAGACCATCCCCATGGAAAAGAAATGCAGAAGAGCGAAATGGCTGTCTGAGGAGGCCTTACAAATAGCTGTGAAAAGAAGAGAGGCGAAAAGCAAAGGAGAAAAGGAAAGATATAAGCATCTGAATGCAGAGTTCCAAAGAATAGCAAGGAGAGATAAGAAAGCCTTCCTCAGTGATCAATGCAAAGAAATAGAGGAAAACAACAGAATAGGAAAAACAAGAGAGCTCTTCAAGAAAATTAGAGATTCCAAGGGAACATTTCATGCAAAGATGGGCTCGATAAAGGACAGAAATGGTATGGACCTAACAGAAGCAGAAGATATTAAAAAGAGGTGGCAGGAATACACAGAAGAACTGTACAAAAAAGATCTTCACGACCAAGATAGTCACGATAACGTGATCACTGACCTAGAGCCAGACATCTTGGAATGTGAAGTCAAGTGGGCCTTAGAAAGCATCACTACGAACAAAGCTAGTGGAGGTGATGGAATTCCAGTTGAGCTATTTCAAGTCTTGAAAGATGATGCTGTGAAAGTGCTGCACTCAATATGCCAGCAGATTTGGAAAACTCAGCAGTGGCCACAGGACTGGAAGAGGTCAGTCTTCATTCCAATCCCAAAGAAAGGCAATCTCAATCCTTGCATCTCCTCAAATCTAGAGAAGCACTTAATCTCTTCATGGTGACATCAGATCCTCATGACTAACATAAAAACCTTTTGCAATTGAGTGCTTCATGGTATTGCACTCCCCCTTCATGAAAACCTTATATATTGACTTTCCTCCACTGCTGTTTGGAGCAGTCTCTCAGAGCTATCTGAGATGCTGCCTCCCAGGCTACAGTCCTCATTTTGCCCAAAATAAAACTTAACTCTCAAGCTGTACATTTTTTTTTAGTCGACACTACTTTTCCCATATACTTTTTTAAAGTTGATATGCTGTTTTTTCATTTTTATTCAGTTCAAAGATTTATGTGTGTGTGTGGCCATGCTGTGTTCAGGGTCTTAGTTCCCTGACCAGGGATTGAACTTGCACCCTCTGAAGCGGTATAGTCCCAATCACTGGGCCACTAGTGAAAGTGTTAGCTGCTCACTCGTGTCTAACGCTTTGTAATTCCACGTACTATAGCTCGCCAGGATCCTCTGTCTGTGAGAATTCTCCAGGCAAGAATACTAGAGTGGGTAGCCATTCCCTTATCCAGGGCATCTTCAAGACCCAAGGATCCAGCCTAGGTCTTCTGCATTGCAGGCAGATTGTTTACCATCTGAGCCACCAAGAAAGCCCCCAAATGACTTTTTACCTCACTGATAAAAGTGACTGTTGGGACTCTCATTTCTACCCTTATCACGTTCACCACACCCAGACATTCCAGGAACTGCAGGAGATGCAGCCCTCCCTGTTCTCAGAAGACCCTGTATTGTCACAGAGAGAAGTTTGTGGAGCCTCTGAGGAAGTATAATTCTCTCTCTTGGACTACTTTTCTCACAGGAAATTCTTCCATGACTCTGGCAGCTAGTACTAGCATTTCCCAGATTTGTCATAAAATATAACTACAGACAAACATTAATGTGAAACAATGTTTCAAATAGTGGGAAACAGGCAGAGCAGAGTGACTGGGATCTGGAGTGATTCAGAGAAGGGCAAGATCTAGAAGGAAGATAGGAATCTATCCATCACACCCACAAACAGTCCTAAACAGAAGGCAGGCCAAAAATATTTAACAAGTGTAGAAGAGAGTTGTAAAAAGATTTGGAAGGTAGAGTCCAGAACCAGGATCAGTCTTTGATATATCCATATAAATATATCCTGTTTAGCTCCAGTTGCCTACAAAAGATACAGTTGTTTTAATTGGAAGTGAAATGAAATCACTCAGTTGTGTCCCAACTCGTAGTGACCCCATGGACTGCAGCCTACCAGGCTCCTCCGTCCATGGGATTTTCCAGACAAGAGTATTGGAGTGGGTTGCCATTTGAAAGTGAATGTCTAATTTAGGTCTAAAAAGATGCCATGAGACAAAACCAACTCCTTTTCCCGCCTCTTTATCCCTCTTCTATCCTTTAACTACTCTTTAATGCATTCTTTTTCTTAACCTATAAAAATGCTCCAGTCTCTTCCATTCTAAGGCAAGTAGCCATTGATTCTTCATCTCTCCGCCTTCAATTAAAACTAAGATTCTTCAAATATCAGTTTATATTTACTTTCTTATTCACAGTTCACGCCTCTACCCATCGTAGCTTGGCCAAGGTTATCAAGGAAATCTTTACCATTAGGCACTGTGGATACATTTGGTTACTTAGGTTCCTGGGCCCTTCACTGTCATTTGTTTGACTTGTTAAAGATGTAGACTTTCTTGGTACCCTACTCCCTAGATGTCCATGATAATGCAAGCTCTCTCAATCTTTTCTGGCTTTGTCATGTCTGTGAACTTTCCTTCTCTGCTCACCCCTTAAATTGATATTGATGATCCCTGAAGCTCCTCTTTAAAAGTTGCTGCTCATATTTTATACTTTATTTTCTTGGGTATGTATACATGTCTAACTCTATATATGTGTCCAAAAGATCTCTCTAAAATTTAAATTTGAGCATCTTTCTCTCCTGCTTAATTCTATCATTCATCCATGCTGGCTATAAAAAAATTTAAACTCCTTATCATAACTTATAAAATCCTCCCTTCTGTTAAAGTAGCAACCTGTTTTTTTTTTTTTTCAATGAACATTCAGCAAGTGAATGGATGGATGACTCCTATCAGGTTGGTGCAAAAGTAATTGTGGCTTTGCATTTAATTTTACCATTTGATATTGGAATACATTCATAAATGTGGCTTTGTTATATATCATTTTAATGTGCATTTCTTGCCTTTCTTTTTTTTTGCTAATGTCTTATTACTTGATGTTTATCTTATATTTATTTTAGACTAGGGAAATAATGTTAGACAAAAAGCAAATTTGAGCGATTTTCTTATTCTAATTCAAATGGACCTGTTTGTAAAGCAGACAACTTTAACACAACTGGAAACAACACATTAGGCCCAGGAACTGCTGATGAACATAGAGTGCAATGCAGAGCAGTGATGTTTCAAGAAGTTTTGTAAAGGAGATGAGCGCTTTGAGGATGGGAAGCACAGTGGCTGGCCATTGGAAGTTGACTATGACCAACTGAGAGGGTCATCAAAGCTAATCCTCTTCACAACCACACAAGAAGTTGCTGAAGAGCTCAATGTCAACTGTTCTATGGTCATTCGGCATTTGAAGCAGATTGGAAAGCTGAAAAGCTCGATAAGTGCGTGTTTCATGAGTTGACAGAAAATTTTTAAAATAATCATCATTCTGAAGTATCATCTTCTTTTATTGTATGCAACAACAATGAACCATTTCTCTATTGGATTGTGATATGTGATGAAAAGTGGATTTTATGCAATAATCAGTGATGATCAGCTCAGTGCTTGGACCAAGAAGAAGTTCCAAAGTGTTTCCCAAAGACAAACTTGCACTAAAAAAAGGTCATGGTCACTGTTTGGTGGTCTGCTTCTGGTCTGATCCTCTACAGTTTTCTGAGTCCCAGTGAAACCATTGCATCTGAGAAGTATGCTCAACAAATTGATGAGATGTACCAAAAACTGCAACCCCTGCAGCTGGTATTGGTCAACAGAATGGGCCCAATTCTTCTCCATGCCAATGCCTGACAGCATGTCGCACAACCAATGCTTCAAAAGTTGAACAAATTGGGCTACAAAGTTTTGCCATATCTGCCATATTCACCTGGCCTCTTGCCAACAGGTTACCACTTCTTCAAGCACCTCAACAACTTTTTGCAGGGAAAAATACTTCCACAACCAGCAGGAGGCAGAAAATGCTTTCCAAGAGTTTGTTGAATCCTAAAGCATGGATTTTTATGTTGTAGGAATAAACAAACTTACTGCTTGTTGGCAAAAATGTGTCGGTTGTAATGGCTCTTATTTTGATTAATAAAGATGTGTTTGTGCTTAGTTACAGTGATTTAAAATTCATGATCCAAAACTGCAACTACATTTGTACCACCCAATAAATCTGTCTCTAGCCCTGGATTTTTCTTGAGTTTTAAATCTGCAGACCCCAGAACTTGCTGAAAAATTCAGTTAGATCCTCCACAAAACTTTCAGACCCACAAACCCCAAACTGGACTCACCCAGACCCACTTCTTTTGCTGTATTATCCAAGGTCCCATCACAAACTTGATAATCGCTCATTTCTTACATCAACTGAATCTTACTGAATCATCTCCCAAATGTTCTTCAAATGAGTTCCCACCTCTCCAGTGCCATAATTCACACTCTTGTCTTCTTTCACCTAAACGATCACAATAGCCCCCAGTTGATCTCCTTAATTCCAATTTTGCCATCCCCAATCTCATATTCCTACGTTGCCATGAAAGGGATTGATCCAAACACTTTTTAATTCCCTCCATGTAAAATCTTTCAGATCTTTCTCTCTAGGATAAAATGCAAGCTTCATTGTGCACCATGAAAGTCATTTACAGTCTCTTCTCCATAGGTCCAAACTCCTTTGTTTTCTCTTACATCTGCCAACACAGCTTACCTTGAGATTGTTTGAATTTGCTGTGCTATCTCCTAGCTTGAAACGTTTGCTCCTGGTGGTCTTTGCTCTGGGGCAGACTTCCACCTCTTCTTCACCCACCAAACCACTACTTATCCCTACAATATCTGTATCAGGGATAACGCTCACCAGGAAGCCTTCTCTGCTCCTTCTGGTTTGGCTAGGCGCTAGGAGTTTACTGTGTTCTGGAAAGCAGAAATGCCTAGTGGTTAATGTCTAACCTGCCCAGGTGCTGAACCCAGAATCACAACCTTCCAGCACTAAGTTGTGATTTACCAGCTTTGGGCAAATTAAAGTCATCTCTCTCTGCCTCAGACATGACTCAATAAATGTTAACTACAGAAGTTGGATGACATCATCAATTCAGTGGACACGAGTTTGATTAAACTCCAGGAAATAGTGAAGGACACGGAAGCCTGGCGTACTGCAGTCCATGGGGTCGCAAAGAGTCAGAAATGACTGAGCAAAAGAACAATAGCAACAACTCTTATTTACACTAATAGCTCTTCTCTCCCATGTGGACTCACAAGCCCACCTCCTATCCCAAGGAATCTCTGGCCAGTCTAGAAGGACCTCACTGCGCTCTGGATTGGCTAAGGTCTTCAAAAGCCAACAGAGAAGAAACGTCCGAGTGAAGAAACAACATGAATTAGCTTTTTCTTCATTCTTGCAGCTGCTTTCTTGCCAAGTTTTCTGAGGGCTGTGAGGAGGTGGGTGCGGGGACTCATTCTTCCCATTTTTTTTCTTTCTTTGCCTTCGGTGTATTTATCCAAGAGGAATCTCCTGCCCTTCTGCATGGGGGTGGGGGGAAGGGGAGGTGGTGACTTCATATGTTTATGTGACCTGAAATGTCATTTAATCTATATAACATCATTATTTGGACTTTTAATTAAAAATGACCAGAAGAACAAGTTAAAACGCAAAATCCACTTATGCTAAGACCAAAGACTTTTAAAAACTATCTAGTTTAGTTCAGTTCAGTTCAGTCGCTCAGTCGTGTCCAACTCTTTGAGAACCCATGAATCACAACACACCAGGCCTCCCTGTCCATCACCAACTCCAGGAGTTCACTCAAACTCATGTCCATCGAGTCAGTGATGCCATCCAGCCATCTCATTCTCTGTCATCCCCTTCTCCTCCTGCCCTCAATCCTCCTAGTATCAGAGTCTCTAACAGCTATATAAATTTGATTTGTTTCAGCAGCTGAATCTCAGGCTTGCTCTCTCTTTTCTTTTCTGAAGTGTCTTTTATCTTCCATGTTTCAAATCCTCCCCAAACCCCCAAATAAATTCTTTTGTAGAAAGAACTTTAAGTCTAAGTTTTTATGTACAAGCCATAAGAAACACAGAGCCACTGGAGACTGCATGTAGAAACTAAAGCACTCATTATGTCATTACACTCTATACTGGCCAGTATAAAATTAGTGTTCAGAGAGTTTTTCCAGTCCTAACTCCAGGTCCTTCTACTTTTTTTTTCAGGTCCATTTTTAATGACCCAAATTATGGGATTTGGATAACTTCCTTTGGCAGCTGTTTTCAGAATATAGTCAATTTCACCATTAGGCAACATCTCCTGATATTTAAGCTAATTGAATTATTTTGTCAGCTTCATCTCACTTTTCTGGGTCACAATGTACCAATTTAATTCTAGGTATTTGAAAAGTCCTCAATCATATTGTATGTCCATGCCTAAACTCTCTTGTTTCGGGTTTGATAGTGACATGTTAAATGGGTTTCCTAGGTGGTGCTAGTGGTAAAGAACCTGTCTGCCAATGCAGGAGACATAAGAGATGTGGGTTTGACCCCTGGGTCAGGAAGATCCCCTGGAGGAGGGCATGGCAACCCACTCCAGTATTCTTGCTTGGAGAATCCCATGGACAGAGGAGCCTGGTGAGCTACAACCCATAAGATGGCAAACAGTCAGACATGACTGAAGTGATTTAGCTGCACGCATGCATGTTAAACCATGGCAATTTGAAATGGTTGGGAATACATGATTTTTGGACACCTGGACCTTCTAGTATCAAACTTTTCTTTATTTATGGATTTATATCATGCATTTTATAGAAAAAGCATTCCAAAATATTATAGGTACACTTTTACTAGCCTTTTTTTTTTTTTTTAGATTGAGGTAAAATTCACATGGCTCAGTGGTAAAGAATCCACCTGCAACACAAGAGACACAGGAAGCATGGGTTAGATCCCTGGGTCAGGAAGATTCTCCCAACCCACTCCAGTATTCTTCCCTAGAGAATCCCATGGACAGAGGAGCCTGGTGGGCTACAATCCACAGGGTCACAAAGAGTTGGACATGATCCCGTCCCATCACTTCATGGCGAATAGATGGGGAAACAGTGGAAACAATGATAGACTGTTTTGGGAGGCTCCAAAATCACTGCAGATGGTGACTGCAGACATGAAATTAAAAGACACTTACTCCTTGGAAGGAAAGTTATGACCAACCTAGACAGCATATTAAAAAACAGAGACATTACTTTGTCAACAAAGGTTCGTCTAGTCCAGGCTATGATTTTTCCAGTAGTCATGTATGGATGTGAGAGTTGGACTATAAAGAAAGCTGAGTGCCAAAGAATTGATGCTTTTGAACGGTGGTGTTGGAGAAGACTCTTGAGAGTCCCTTAGACTGCAAGAAGATCCAACCAGTCTATCCTGAAGATCAGTCCTGACTGTTCATTGGAAGGACTGATGTTGAAGCTGAAACTCCAATACTTTGACCACCTGATGTGAAGAACTGACTCATTTGAAAAGACCCTGATGCTGGGAAAGATTGAGGGCAGGAGGAGAAGGGGACAACAGAAAATGAGATGGTTGGATGGCATCACTGACTCAATGGACATGAGTTTGGGTAAACTCCGGGAGTTGGTGATGGACAGGGAGGCCTGGAGTGCTGCAGTTCAGTTCAGTCGCTCAGTCGTGTCCGACTCTCCGCGACCCCATGAATCAAAAGAGTCGAACATGAGTGAGTGACTGAATTGAACTGAACTGAAGCTACTAAGCATGTACGCATGCACAAAATTCACATAACAGAATTAACCATTTTAATGTATACAATTCAGTGGCATTTAGTATATTCAGAATGTTGTATAAGCATCACCTCTATCTAGTTCCAAAATATTTTCATTGCTCTAAAAAAAACAAAAAATCCATAACCATTAACCATTCACTCCCTGTTCCTTTCCCCTACACCCTCCTTATGGCAACCTATAATCTGCTTTTTTCCTATATGAATGTACGTTTTCTGGATATTTAATATTGTGGATGAGATGACTGGATGGCATTACCTGCTCAATGGACATGAGTTTGAGAAAACTCCAGGAGATAGTGAAGGAAAAGGAAGCCTGGCATCCTGCAGTCTATGGGGTCGAAAGAGTAGGACATGAATTAGCAACTGAACAACAACATTAATTTTCACCTCAGTTCAGTTCAGTTCAGTTCAGTCGCTCAGTAGTGTCCGACTCTCCGCGACCCCATGAATCATAGCACGCCAGGCCTCCCTATCCATCACCAACTCCCTGAGTTCACTCAAACTCATGTCCACAGAGTCGGTGATACCATCCAGCCATCTCATTCTCTGTCATCCCCTTCTCCTCCCACCCCCAACCTTTCCCAGCATCAGAGTCTTTTCCAGTGAGTCAACTCGTCGCATGAGGTAGCCAAAGTATTGGAGTTTCAGCTTAAGCATCAGTCCTTCCAATGAACACCCAGGATCGATCTCCCTTAGAATGGACTGGTTGGATCTCCTTGTGGTACAAGGGACTCTCAAGAGTCTTCTCCAACACCACAGTTCAAAAGCATCGATTCTTCGGCGATCAGCCTTCTTCACAGTCCAACTCTCACATCCATACATGACCACAGGAAAAACCATAGCCTTGACTAGACGGACCTTTGTTGGCAAAGTAATGTCTCTGTTTTTTAATATATTATCAAGGTTGGTCACAACTTTCCTTCCAAGGAGTAAGCGTCTTTTAATTTCATGGCCGCAATCAGCATCTGCAGTGATTTTGGAGCCCCAAAAAATAAAGTCTGACACTGTTTCCACTGTTTTTCCATCTATTTCCCATGAAGTGATGGGACCAGATGCCATGATCTTTGTTTTCTGAATGTTGAGCTTCAAGCCAACCTTTTCACTCTCCTCTTTCACTTTCATCAAGAGGTTTTTGAGTTCCTCTTCACTTTCTGCCATAAGGGTAGTGTCATCTGCATATCTGAGATTATTGATATTTCTCCCAGCAATCTTGATTCCAGCTGGTGCTTCTTCCAGCCCAGCGTTCCTCATGATGTACTCTGCATAGAAGTTAAATAAGCAAGGTGACAATATACAGCCTTGACGCACTCCTTTTCCTATTTGGAACCAGTCTGTTGTTCCATGTCCAGTTCTGACTGTTGCTTCCTGACCTGCATACAGGTTTCTCAAGAGGCAGGTCAGGTGGTCTGGGATTCCCATCTCTTTCAGAATGTTCCACAGTTTATTGTGATCCACACAGTCAAAGGCTTTGGCATAGTCAATGAAGCAGAAATAGATGTTTTTCTGGAACTCTCTTGCTTTCTCCATGATCCAGTGGATGTTGGCAATTTGATCTCTGGTGCCTCTGCCTTTTCTAAAACCTGCTTGAACATCTGGGAGTTCACAGTTCACATATTGCTGAAGCCTGGCTTGGAGAATTTTGAGCATGACTTTACTAGCGTGTGAGATGAATTGTGCGGTAGTTGGAGCATTCTTTGGCATTGCCTTTCTTTGGGATTGGAATGAAGACTGACCTTTTCCAGTCCTGTGGCCACTGCTGAGTTTTCCAAATTTGCTGGCATATTGAGTGCAGCACTTTCACAGCATCATCTTTCAAGATTTGAAATAGCTCAACTGGAATTCCATCACCTCCACTAGTTTTGTTCGTAGTGATGCTTTCTAAGGCCCACTTGACCTCACATTCCAAGATGTCTGGCTCTAGGTCAGTGATCACGTTATCGTGACTATCTTGCTCGTGAAGATCTTTTTTGTACAGTTCTTCTGTGTATTCTTGCCACCTCTTCTTAATATCTTCTGCTTCTGTTAGGTCCCTACCATTTCTGTCCTTTATCGAGGCCATCTTTGCATGAAATGTTCCCTTGGAATCTCTAATTTTCTTGAAGAGATCTCTTGTTTTTCCTATTCTGTTGTTTCCCTCTATTTCTTTGCATTGATCACTGAGGAAGGCTTTCTTATCTCTCCTTGCTATTCTTTGGAAGTCTGCATTCAGATGCTTATATCTTTCCTTTTCTCCTTTGCTTTTCGCTTCTCTCTTTTTTTTATTTTTTTATTTTTTTATATCTAAAAAAGAATTTTATTAATAAAGCACAAATGCAAAGAAATGAACAGAGGAAAATTTATGCGTCGAACCTGGACTGGTCACTTATGATAATATACATGCTACAATTCCATTCTCTCCAATCATTCCACCTTCACCCTCTCCCACAGAGTCCCAAAGACTGTTCTAAATGCCTATGTCTCTTTTGCAGTCTCTTATACAGGGTTCTCCGGAGAAGGCAATGGCAAGCCACTCCAGTACTCTTGCCTAGAAAATCCCATGGATGGAGGAGCCTGGTGGGCTGAAGTCCATGGGGTCGCTAAGGGTCGGATGCGACTGAGCGACTTCACTTTCACTTTTCACTTTCACACATTGGAGAAGGAAATGGCAACCCACTCCGGTGTTCTTGCCTGGAGAATCTCAGGGACGGGAGAGCCTTGTGGGCTTCCGTCTATGGGGTCACAAAGAGTCGGACACGACTGAAGTGACTTAGCAGCAGCAGCAGCAGCATACAGGGTTCAGGTTACCATTTTTCTAAATTCCATATATATGCGTTAATATACGGTATTGATGTTCTTCTTTCTGGCTTACTTCACTCTGTATAATTGGCTCCAATTTCATCCACCTCATTAAAACTGATTCAAATGCATTCTTTTTGATGGCTGAGAAATACTCCATTGTGTATATGTACCAAAGCTTTCTTATCCATTCATCTGCAGATGGACATCTAGGTTGCTTCCATGTCCTGGCTATTATAAACAGTGCTGCAATGAACATTGGAGTACATGTGTCTCTTTCAATTCTGGTTTCCTCGGTGTGTATGCCCAGGAGTGCGATCGCTGGATCATATGGCAGTTCTATTTCCAGTTTTCTGAGGAATCTCCACACTGTTCTCCATAGTGGCTGTACTAGTTTGCATTCCCACCAACAGTGTAAGAGGGTTCCCTTCTCTCCACACCCTCTCCAGCACTTATTGCATGTAGACTTTTGGATAGCAGCCATTCTGACTGGTGTGAAATGGTATCTCATTGTGGTTTTGATTTGCATTTCTCTGATGATGAGGGATGTTGAGCATTTTTTCATGTGTTTATTAGCCATCTTTATATCTTCTTTGGAGAAATGTCTGTTTAGTTCTTTGGCCCATTTTTTGATTGGGTCACTTAGTTTTCTGGAATTAAGCTGCAGGAGCTGCTTGTATAATTTGGAGATTAATCCTTTATCAGTTGCTTCATTTGCTATTATTGTCTCCCATTCTGAAGGTTGTCTTCTCACCTTGCTTAGAGTTTCCTTTGCTGTGCAGAAGCTTTTGATTTTAATTAGGTCCCATTTGTTTATTTTTGCTTTTATTTCCAATATTCTGGGAGGTGGGTCTTGGAGGATCCTGCTGTGATTTATGTTGGAGAGTGTTTTGCCTACGTTCTTCTCTAGGAGTTTTATAGTTTCTGGTCTTACATTTAGATCTTTAATCCATTTTGAGTTTATTTTGGTGTATGGTGTTAGGAAGTGTTCTAGTTTCATTCTTTTACAAGTGGCTGACCAGTTTTCCCAGCACCACTTGTTAAAGAGACTGTCTTTTCTCCATTTTATATTCTTGCCTCCTTTGTCGAAGATAAGGTGTCCATAGGAGCGTGGGTTTATCTCTGGGCTTTCTATTTTGTTCCATTGATCTATATTTCTGTCTTTATGCCAGTACCATACTGTCTTGATGACTGTGGCTTTGTAATAGAGCCTGAAGTCCGGCAGGTTAATTCCCCCAGTTCCATTCTTCTTCCTCAAGATTGCTTTGGCTATTCGAGGTTTTTTGTATTTCCATACAAATTGTGAGATTATTTGTTCTAGTTCTGTGAAAAATATTGTTGGTAGCTTGATAGGGATTGCATTGAATGTATAAATTACTTTGGGTAGTATACTCATTTTTACAATATTTATTCTTCCAATCCACGAACACGGTATATTTCTCCATCTATTCATGTCCTCTTTGATTACTTTCACTAGTGTTTTATAGTTTTCTATGTCCAAGTCTTTTGTTTCCTTAGGTAGATATATTCCTAAGTATTTAATTGTTTTCATTGCAACAGTGAATGGAATAGTTTCCTTAATTTCTCTTTCTATTTTCTCATTATTAGTGTATAGGAATGCAAGGGATTTCTGTGTGTTGATTTTATATCCTGCAACTTTGCTGTAATCATTGATTAGCTCTAGTAGTTTTCTGGTAGAGTCTTTAGGGTTTTCTGTGTAGAGGCTCATGTCATCAGCGAACAGTGAAAGCTTTACTTCTTCTTTTCCAATTTGTATTCCTTTTATGTCTTTTTCTGCTCTGATTGCTGTGGCCAAAACTTCCAGAACTATGTTGAAGAGTAGTGGTGAGAGTGGGCACCCTTGTCTTGTTCCTGACTTTAGGGGAAATGCTTTCAGTTTTTCACCATTGAGGATAATGTTTGCTGTGGGTTTGTCATATATAGCTTTTATTATGTTGAGGTATGTCCCTTCAATTCCCACTTTCTGGAGAGTTTTTATCAAAAATGGATGTTGAATTTTGTCGAAGGCTTTCTCTGCATCTATTGAGATAATCATATGATTTTTATTTTTCAGTTTGTTAATGTGGTGTATTACGTTGATTGATTTGCGTATATTGAAGAATCCTTGCATTCCTGGGATAAAGCCCACTTGGTCATGATGTATGATCTTCTTAATGTGTTGTTGGATTCTGATTGCTAGAATTTTGTTAAGGATTTTTGCATCTATGTTCATCAGTGATATTGGCCTATAGTTTTCTTTTTTTGTGGGGTCTTTACCAGGTTTTGGGATTAGGGTGGTGGTGGCCTCATAGAATGAGTTTGGAAGTTTCCCTTCCTCAGCTATTTTCTGGAAGAGTTTGAGTAGAATAGGTGTTAGCTCTTCTCTAAATTTTTGGTAGAATTCAGCTGTGAAGCCGTCTGGACCTGGGCTTTTGTTTGCTGGGAGATTTTTGATTACAGTTTCAATTTCCGTGCTTGTGATGGGTTTGTTCAGATTTTCTATTTCTTCCTAGTTCAGTTTTGGAAAGTTGTACTTTTCTAGGAATTTGTCCATTTCTTCCAGGTTATTCATTTTATTGCCATATAATTGCTGATAGTATTCTCTAATAATCCTTTGTATTTCTGTGTTGTCAGTTGTGATCTTTCCATTTTCATTTCTAATTTTATTGATTTGGTTCTTCTCCCTTTGTTTCTTGATGAGTCTGGCTAGTGGTTTGTCAATTTTATTCACCTTCTCAAAGAACCAGCTTTTGGCTTTGTTGATTTTTGCTATGGTCTCTTTTGTTTCTTTTGCATTTATCTCTGCCCTAATTTTTATGATTTCTTTCCTTCTACTGACCCTGGGGTTCTTCATTTCTTCCTTTTCTAGTTGCTTTAGATGTAGAGTTAGGTTATTTAGTTGACTTTTTTCTTGTTTCTTGAGGTATGCCTGTATTGTTATGAACTTCCCCCTTAGCACTGCTTTTACAGTGTCCCAGAGGTTTTGGGTTGTTGTGTTTTCATTTTCATTCATTTCTATGCATATTTTGATGTCTCTTTTGATTTCTTCTATGATTAGTTCATTATTCAGCAGCGTGTTGTTCAGTCTCCATATGTTGGCACTTTTAACAGTTATTCTCCTGTAATTGAGATCTAATCTTACTGCATTGTGGTCAGAAAAGATGCTTGGAATGATTTCAATTTTTTTGAATTTACCAAGGCTAGATTTATGGCCCAGGATGTGATCTATCCTGGAAAAGGTTCCGTGTGCGCTTGAGAAAAAGGTGAAATTCATTGTTTTGGGATGAAATGTCCTATAGATATCTATTAGGTCTAACTCTTCTATTATATCATTTAAAGATTGTGTTTCCTTGTTAATTTTCTGTTTAGTTGATCTATCCATAGATGTAAGTGGGGTGTTAAAATCTCCCACTATTATTGTGTTATTGTTAATTTCCCCTTTCATACTTGTTAGTAATTGTCTTACATATTGCGGTGCTCCTATGTTAGGTGCATAAATATTTATAATTGTTATATCTTCTTCTTGGATTGATCCTTTGATCATTATGTAGTTTCCTTCTTTGTCTCGTTTCACAGCCTTTGTTTTAAAGTCTATTTTATCTGATATGAGTATTGCTACTCCTGCTTTCTTTTGGTCTCTATTTGCATGGACTATCTTTTTCCAGCCCTTCACTTTCAGTCTGTATGCGTCCCTCGTTTTGAGGTGGGTCTCTTGTAGACAACATATATGGGGGTTTTGTTTTTGTATCCATTCAGCCAGCCTTTGTCTTTTGGTTGGGGCATTCAACCCATTTACATTTAAGGTAATTATTGAAAAGTAGGATCCCGTAGCCATTTTCTTTATTGCTTTGGGTTCAAGTTTATACACTCTTTCTGTGATTCCTGTCTATAGAAGATCCTTTAGCATTTGTTGGAGAGCTGGTTTGGTGATGCTGAATTCCCTCAGCTTTTGCTTGTCTGTAAAGCTTTTGATTTCTCCTTCATATTTGAATGAGATCCTTGCTGGGTATAGTAATCTGGGCTGTAGGTTATTTTCTTTCATCACTTTAAGTATATCTTGCCACTCCCTTCTGGCCTGAAGAGTCTCTGTTGAAAGATCAGCTGTTATCCTTATGGGAATCCCCTTGAGTGTTATTTGCTGCTTTTCCCTTGCTGCTTTTAATATTTGTTCTTTGTGTTTGATCTTTGTTAATTTGATTAATATGTGTCTTGGAGTATTTCGCCTTGGGTTTATCCTGTTGGGGACTCTCTGGGTTTCTTGGACTTGGGTGATTATTTCTTTCCCTATTTTAGGGAAGTTTTCAACTATTATCTCCTCAAGTATTCTCTCATGGTCTTTCTTTTTGTCTTCTTCTTCTGGGACTCCTATGATTCGAATGTTGGAGCGTTTAACATTGTCCCAGAGGTCTCTAATATTGTCCTCATTTCTTTTAATTCGTTTTTCTTTTTTCCTCTCTGTTTCATTTATTTCTACAATTCTATCTTCTAGTTCGCTTATCCTGTCTTCTGCCTCTGTTATTCTACTGTTTGTTCCCTCCAGAGTGTTTCTGATCTCATCTATTGCATTATTCATTGTATATTGACTCTTTTTTATTTCCTCTAAGTCCTTATTAAATCTTTCTTCCATCTTCTCAATCCTTTTCTCCAGGTTATTTATCTGTAACTCCATTTTACTTTCAAGATTTTGAATCATTTTCACCATCAAAATTCGAAATTCTTTATCAGGTAGATTCCCTATATCATCTTCTTTTGTTTGTGTTGGTGGGCAATTATCTTGTTCCTTTACTTGCTGGGTATTTCTCTGCCTCTTCATCTTGCTTATATTGCTTTGCTTGGGGTGTCCTTTCCCTCTTCTTGCAGTTTGTGGAGTTCTCTTTATTATGTAGTTTCTTCACTGTGTGTGGGGTTGGACAGGTGACTTGTCCGGGTTCCCTGGTTAGGGAAGCATGTGTCAGTGTTCTGGTGGGTGGAGCTGGATTTCTTCTCTTTCCTTTAGAAGACAATGGGCTACTTTTCTGGGAGCCTGATGTCCTCTGCCAGTATTCAGAAGTTGTTTTGTGGACTTTACTCCACGTTCAAATGTTCTTCTGATGAATTTGTGGGGAAGAAAGTGGTCTCGCCGTCTTGTTCCTTCCTCCCCAGAACACTGGATTCTTATATTCCACTTGGTCGTGGAGTATCTCTTCCCAGCTGCTCCAGCAAGGCGTAGCCGCTGCAGCTTACCTTGGACGAGGGGTATCTCCTCAAGGCAGCCCCTCCTGCTTTGAATGTGGATCAGCTCCTCCCGGCCCTCCGGTGCCCAAGCAGCCACCGCCTCCTGGACGTGGTACAGCTCCTCTCGGCCACCGCCCTAACTCTGGGCGCGGGGCAGCTCCTCTCAGCCACGATTCTGCACGTGGTCGGTTGCGCCGGGAGCCGGGCGTCTCTCGCGTCTGCGCCGCCGGGAGCCGGGCGTCTCTCGCGTCTGCCTGCTTTTCGCTTCTCTTCTTTTCACAGCTATTTGTAAGGCCTCCTCAGACAGCCATTTTGCTTTTTTGCATTTCTTTTCCATGGGGATGGTCTTGGTCCCTGTCTCCTGTACAATGTCACGAACCTCCGTCCAGAGTTCATCAGGCACTCTATCTATGAGATCTAGTCCCTTGAATCTATTCCTCACTTCCACTGTATAATCATAAGGGATTTGATTTAGGTCATATCTGAATGGTCAAGTGGTTTTCCCTACTTTCTTCAATTTAAGTCTGAATTTGGCAATAAGGATTTCATGATCTGAGCCACAGTCAGCTCCTGGTCTTGTTTTTGCTAACTGTATAGAGCTTCTCCATCTTTGGCTGCAAAGAATATAATCAGTCTGATTTCGGTGTTGACCATCTGGTGATGTCCACGTGTAGAGTCTTCTCTTGTGTTGTTTAAGAGGGTGTTTGCTATGACCAGTGCGTTCTCTTGACAAAACTCTATTAGCCTTTGCCCTGCTTCATTCCGTGCTCCAAGGCCAAATTTGCCTGTTACTCCAGGTGTTTCTTGACTTCCTACTTTTGCATTCCAGTCCCCTAGAATGAAAAGGACATCTTTTTTGGGTGTTAGTTCTAAAAGGTCTTGTAGGTCTTCATAGAACCGTTCACCTCAGACAATAGTAATACCTTATTTTTGATTGGTGTTCTGAAGATTTTGTGGATTTTCATATGAACCACTTTATTCTTTTTGAATATTTGAGAAATTGGTATAACAGATAAATCCATATTCTCTATTAGAAAAGTGAATGGAGATGTTATTACTTTGCTTGTTAAAAAATATGATTTCTCCAAAAATAATTTTATGTTTCTAGAGAAACAGAAGTCCAACCAGTTTAGCTGATTAATCAGGTTAATCTGTCCATCTCTCTGCACTCCCCTATCATTAGCATATGTCTGAGACTTTTAGCTGTCTGATGAGGCAAGTTTGTTTATAGATTGTGCCTGTGTGCTTGAGGCATAAAAGTGCTGATCCCTGTGTACAGAGTAGGTTTGCTGATTCTGATTCTCCCCTCTACCACCGAATGCTGGAACTGTTAATCCTTAATCTTCCAGTGAGGGAGAAATGCATTTTAAGGCCAAGTGAATCTTTGAGTAAAATTTCTTTTATTTCTATTTATTTGCTTGAAAGAGTAATAGGTAGATACTCTACTTGTTATTCTGTGGTTCCCTTTTGCTGTATCAGTGATGGAACCCCTGATTTTTAGCTAAATATACAGCTATCCTGAATAAAGAGTGTATTGATAGCGTCCCTTCTAGCTACTAAGCACTGACCCATCTGTCTAGTGAGGTATCTATTGAAGTGTCATATTCAGCTTATGAAAAGGGTCCTTAAAGGGGAGAGCATACACCTTACTTGCTCTTCTTTGCTTTTCTGTACAGAAGGCAGGCAATGTGCCTGGAGCTCCAGCAGCTATTTTGAATCAGCAGGTAAGTTTTAGAATGGGAAGTTGTCTTACCAGTTAAAAGGATTGGAAGCGTGAAGTCTTAGTCATTGGACTGCCAGGGAAGTCCCCACTTCTAAGAATTAAATTGACATGATACTCTATATCACAGAGAACTATGTACAGTATCCTACAATAAACCATAATGGAAAAGAATATTTTAAAAAATATTATACATATATTTACATATAACTGAATCATTTTGCTGTATGGCAGAAATTAACACAACATTCTAAATCAACTACATTTCTATAAAAAAAATTGACATGAGACAGATTAATAGGAGAAAATCAAACTAAAGTTTAATGACATGTATACATGAGAGAGGGACCCAGGAAAACTGAGTAACTTATTTAAATAGCCAAAGTCCTCACTTTGAATACCATCTTCAGCTAGAGACAAAAAAGGTTGCTGGGGGTAGTTGTTGGGGGCTGTCAAGGGTGGGGTTTGAGAGGACTTCAAAGGGGAAAAAGGCAATTGACATAGAGACAGAAAAGGTAGTGCTTGGTAAATAAATGTTTGCTGACCATGTAGAGACAATGGGACACCAGGGGAATTTCAACAGATTTTGCTAGGCTCCTCCCTGTCTACCACAATTAGTTCTTACTACGGTTATCTACAGTGATAGCTCCCTTCCCGGAACAGGTCCTCTATCCATATTCTTTGGGCAGCTAAGGGAGAGGTAAAAAGAAAAACTTCCTGAATCTTTTGTTTCTTAAAAATAATCAGCCGAACTTAATCTTCATGCCAAAGAGATTCATGTGGGGCAAAACTTCATTCCCATAAACACCAGTGTCCCAGACTTTGGCCATTCTATTAATAGTAGGTGTCCAGTGGGTAATGGACAGTTATTTTTTTTTTTGACAAAATATTTCCGAGCACAAAGCATATATGGAGAATATATTAAAAGCTAAAAAGTTGTGAACCAATTATCTGTAATTCTTCAAGACTTTCAGCCACTTATGTGATTGTTGAAAGACACTGTAATGATAATATCAAGTGGAGGCTGGCGTCTTCCTGATGCTTTCAAAGCAAAGGGAGACAAAGCATTGAACAAAGAGTCAGCTGCACTGATTCTTACCTCCCTCTTACTTGCTATTGGAGCAGTCATAAAAGTATGGATTGAACATAATTGAGTCAAGCCACCTCCTGCAAAGCTCACAAAAACTATCTTCATTTTTAATACAAGTTTCGCAATCTAGTATCTTACTCTAGGCATAGTTCCATATTTTATTATTCTATAATTCAGATAACTCCCTCACTTTAATTTGTAGTAAGGATGGGTAATACACATACATACAGATTATATATCTAGTCTCATGAGTATTCACAACTTCTTCCCTTTGCTCTAAATGGTGGAAATTCTTTCCCAAGTTAGGAATTTACACTTAAAAAGACATGGAAAAGACAGAGAACTACAGTGCAAAGAATACACACACATGGGGAAAGTGGAAAGGATGAGTGAAATAAGAGACGTTACACTGGCTGGGTTATAGGCAGAGTTCTAGGTGGGATTCAGAGACAGGGAAGAAATTATTGGAAGCCATTGCTGTATTGTGGGTAGCAATGTTTGTGGGTAAATGGACAAGACTGATTGTAAAGAGATCTGTAGTGCGATGTGAACACAACTTCCAGGGAAAATTCACTTTTTCAGTGACTCGTAGATGTTAGGCTAATGTTTCTTGAATGCAACATTGACTTTGGACTGGACCATTTTATTTATATTAAATTTGCCTATGCATTTTATATCTGTCTCAAGGACTTAATGGTCTTATTTTGGAATTAAAGTTTTATTTTGCTGATTAGAATGAAGTCTTCTTCCTCCTACTCAGTCTCCAAAAGTCACACTGCTGAGTTAGCTTGACATGAATCTGAGTCCTAGTGAGGTTGGTTGAAATCATTTGGTTGTGACTAGAAGCAAATGTAAGATTTTTGTCAAAAGGAATAAAAAGGAATAAGACTAAGGTAATAATGAAGGTTCTGGCTAAGAAAGAGCAGGATATAAAGTCAATTTTCAGTTTTTTCCAGTTCCCTTTTTCCTTCTTTCCCCCAACAAAATTCATTTTGGAGATGAGCATTGAGAGGAGTAGTCGATTTTTAATGTTAATACGCAATATGTAACGCAATTTCCCAGATCTTTAACTGTTTAATGATATTTTCTTTACTCTTTTAACTAAAGCATTTTTTAGAGAAAGTTTCATTTACTAGAAGCTGAAAGTGTTGTAGCCTACAGGCAGAAACTGGACTTCAAGTGATAAAGAATTCTTATTGTATAATAAAGCATCTTCCTCTTTCCGTCCTTCCTTCCTTTTTTTCCCCTTATTTCAAGTTTTTTTTTTTTTAATAAAAGGTAACTAAATTATCCTATTCAAAATTAAATTTTAAAGAGAAAATAGACGCTGGTTTTAATCTTTGGGCAATCACTTAGACGATTACATTGACAGAGAATATCTACTGGAGATACGCACTTTTTATACTGTGGAATGTTCTAGAGTGCCCATTCTCATGGAGGGGATTGTACAGCTGTCCCTTCCTCCACCATGGGACATTTAACACGTCTGTCTGGAGCCTGTCTTGGTTGTCATGACTAGGGGAGGGGGCTACCAGCATGTAGTGTTTAGGGGCCAGGGATATTGCTAAATATTCCTTCAGTGCATAGAATAGTCCCCCACAACAAAGTTATTCAGTCCAAATGGCAACAATACTGAGGTTGAGAAAGTTCTATTTTAGACATTTCTTAAACCATTCCTGGATTTTCATTTCAGACATAGACATTACAAAGTGAATTGGGAAGTTTAAATAATCATCCTAGTTATCATTTGCCATGTTGCAGGTATTGTTCTAAAGACTTATAATTCCTGTAATAATCCTATAAAGCAGACATAATTTGCTCCATTGCACAAGTGAAAAAACAGAGGAACCAGGAAGATAAGTAACTGGCCCAGGAGTGCCTCATGTTAAGAATTAGATCTTAGAAAGAAGTGTAAATCTAGAAAGTCCCCACTTTTATCTGTTATGCTATGTTATCCTTTTATAGCAGATATAGGATTCTGCTTTCAGAAAGAACTGCTTTGACTATTCTGATGTTCCTGATTTGAATCTGTTTTTTTCATATATGGTTATTCTTGGAAAAAAAAAAAAAGACATCCATGAGATGGAGAGGCTGAAAGGGTGGATGAGTGGTGGGGAAATAGGATGGTATGTGAATACTACAAAAACAAATCTGGTCATAATTATTTCCCAGGAATTCTAGAAAGCAGTTCAACTTATCATCAACATGGAACTCTGGACAAAAACATTTGATATCAGATTCTCATCTGTTTCCTTAAAAAAAAAAAAAAGTCAATTCACATATCCCTGGGTCCTTTTGATTCATTTCTGTTGAAAAAGTCCCAGAACATGATGTAAAACAAAGACTCTTTTCCTGAAAAAGCACTTTGAAACTTGAACAAATAAAAAATACAACTGATTCCCTTTCCCTCAGTCACTTGAAAATTAAAATAAAATAAAGGAAAGCAAAACCCCACCAGACCTCAAAATCTTTCATGAGCACTTCCACCCCTAACTGTCATGTTCAATCCTTAGCCTAAAAGGTGGAAAACACAGTTCAAAGTCCATCCAATTTCTAAATCACACTCATCTCCAGCACGGATATAAAAATGAGTAAAAGTCAATAATCAGGAAACTATCTGCAGTTGTTTGACTTCTATGTACTCAAATTAATTGCTTCACAGCAAGGTCAGGTCATCCACATTGCCACCTATTGCTGGTTTCCTATTCTGTCTGCAGCATCTCCAAGTTCCTTTAGAAATGGCCATCGTCTTTCAGAGATAGAACAGATTATCAATAGGTTAACTTCAGGAAGGATTAGAGGTGATCTCACTTAGCCCAGTTCTCTCTCTCTCTTCTTTTATTAAACTTAATTTTTAACATGCTTATGCTTCTAGGCATATTAAACAATTGCAGAGAATTCAGCAAATCCTTTTTCAAGAGCACTAAACTCCACTAATATGGAGCTTGTGGAGTGTAAATAAAGAACTTGGAAGATAAGAGAGAAAAAAAAAGACCTCACATAACTTGTGTTCATTAATTTAAGAAGCCATTGAGTTTTATGAACTGCATCATTCTTATTGTCGTCTCTTCAGTATGTTTTACAGAATTTAGTTGGGGATAAGTTTCTCTAATCATATAAAAAGAAATTTGAACTATATTTATGTTTTATTCATTAATATTTTTCAGCATTTATATAGTCCTAGTTCAAAGAAAGTATAGTTAATTCACCCCAGGAATGAACTTTTTCTTATGGTTAAGATCTTCTTAAAAGATAGGTAAGGTATTGAAGTATGTATAGTGGTTAGAACAAAATTGTCGTGCTGAGAAAGAATAATGGAGGGAGGCAAATGAGAATCTGCTCATTTTAAGTATTCAGGGCTTTTAAACCCTTTAAAACCACATTGCTCAAGATTTGTAAATAGATTTCACCTTGTGTTCAACAGGTTTCGGCCATTCAGCCCGGATCTGGAAGCCATTCCCAGTGACTGCTACTCCTGGAACAGGTTTGGCTGGATTCTGAATACTCATCTCTTTTCCCTTCCTGACAGGTCACAGATCTGGCTCAGAACTGGCTCTACCTAAGTCTGACACTATCAGTGTTATCTGGAGAAGGCCAGTGGGTTTCGCTCAAAACTGGACCCTGTATTCTATCCGCAAGTGACCAAATGACCTCCTCCAAAAATAAAAGACAAGGGAAAGAGGCAAGGAACTAAAGCACCTCATAGGGTCAGTGACTTAATGTTACTTCCTATGTCCTCAGTAGAAAGGACAGTACTTAGTACACAGTAAATGTGCCATAAATATTTGCTAAATAAAGTTAATCTTCACAATAATGCTGAGAGGAATGAGTTAACTCCAGCTTACAGAAGCTCAGAAAGTTTAGTGGAAGAAGTGGGACTTGAACATAGGGGTAGATCTTTCTATTATCAGTTCAGCTGAGTTCAGTCACTCAGTCTTGTCTGACTCTTTGCAACCCCATAGACTGCAGCACACCAGGTTTCCCTGTCCATCATCAATTCCTAGAGCTTAATCAAACTCATGTCCATCAAGTTGATGATGCCATCCAACCATCTCATCCTCTGTCATCCCTTTCTCCTGCTGCACTCAATCTTTCCCAGCATCAGGGTCTTTTCAATTGAGTCTGTTCTTCACATCAGGTGGCCAAAGTATTGGAACTTCAGCTTTAGCATCAGTTCTTCCAATGAATATTCAGGATTGATTTCCTTTAGGATTGACTGGTTGGATCTCCTTGCTGTCCAAGGGACTCTCAAGAGTCTTCTCCAACACCACAGTTCAAAAGCATCAACTCTTTGGCGCTCAGCTTTCTTTATAGTCCAACTCTCACATCCATACACGACTGCTGGAAAAACCATAGCTTTGACTAGATGGACCTTTGTTGGCGAAGTAATGTCTCTGCTTTTTAATATGCTGTCTAGATTGGTCATAGCTTTTCTCCCAAGGAGCAAGCATCTTTTAATTTCATGTCTGTAGTCACCATCTGCAGTGATTTTTGAGCCCCCCAAAATAGTCTATCACTGTTTCCACTGTTTTCCTATCTATTTGCCATGAAGTGATGGGACTAGATGCCATGATCTTAGTTTTCCGAATGTTGAGTTTTAAGCCAACTTTTTCACTCTCCTCTTTCACTTTCAACAAGAGGTTCTTTAGTTCTTTCTATTATATTACATAATTTATTAGAAAGTTCTCTCCTCCATCCCCCAAATTCAAGTCATTTCAAGAGACCTCTTGAATATAGACGTCTTTTTGCCACATCTTAAACTTTAGGCAAAAATGAAAGGAAAGTCAATCATAAAGTGACCAACCAAGTAATCTGAATTTTAATGGGTACTATAGAAAGTATCCAGTTTAGTTCTCCAGCCAATGAAGAAGTAAATGTACTATTCACAATGCCTGGCACATGTTAAGTGCTTAATAAGCATTAACTCCTAACCGTGCAAGAAACTCATTCTAGGCTGGCATCCCAGCCTTGGGCCAGAGCACTTTCATTAACTATGTTACAATTTTATGAAATGTTCTATTCTCAAAATGAACTGTTCTGACTTGAATGTAAACACCATGAAATAAGTGACTTTATTTTGTTGAACGCTGCATTCCTAGTGCCAGAATAGGGCCTTACACACTGCAGGTGCTAAAAAAAAAATTAATGTTTTAAATACATGGCTAAATGCATGAATAATTGTTGGAATAGTTCTAGGAATAGCGCTTTTTTGCTAAAGAAATGGGTTAGGAATTCAGAGGAAGAGCTGGTACCTCAGCCCAGCAGGTGGCCCTCCCTGGTGGAATCATTTGAAGACCTGTGACACTGTGGTAGATGAACACAGTCTCATCCAATGACAGATATAGGGTGAGCTTACATTTGGATGAAATTTACAAACAGCATAAGGAAAGGTTGGGAAACTCACCATCCACAAGATGGGCAGTGGCCTCCCTCCCTCTCTTCCTCTATCTCTCATTCCCACAACACAGAAATTCCAGATTTTCAGCCAATCATCTATTGAAATCATCCAGCGTGAAATGATACATAATCAGGTCATCAAGGAATCCAGAAGATGAAAATGGAGAAAAAAATAATTCTATTTCAGTTGGCAGTATGCCCAGGTGGAGTTTGGTACTTTTGACAGCTGATTCTTGAATGAGGAAAGAAAACGGGGGAGATCTAAAAAAATTAATACCTTTGATTTTTTAAAAGAGATCAGATACCTTTGCATTATCTCCTATAACTTTATAAATCCTTTACTGAAGGCAAGTTTCCTACAGAAACTCTGAAAAACACTGTATGACATAACACTGCCACCAGGTTTCATAATTAAAGAGAAAGCCATATTTCTAGGATTAAGTATACTCCAAGCCCACCCCCACGTGGTTCTTGTATTTGTTCACAAGAGACGGGTTGTTTGTTGATCAAAGTTCCAGTTACACTGCTGAAAGGGTATTCTGTTCTTCTCAAAGTGATTATTAAGCCACTTTAAAAACACTTTAACTTGTGGATTTGCCTCATTCTGAGTCCAAGTTTCACAATAATATAATGAAGCAAGCCCTGTGGTACTATGTTATCTTAATTTATCAGGAAACCACAACCTTGCACATCTTTTCCAAGTGTCTTTTGTGTTTTTTTTCCTCCCCCTACCTCTGTGTCTAGTGCTGTCTGGCTTTTTTCTGGCCTGAGTTCCAGGATTGAGGACTCACTACATTTACCCTACAAGGCTCCCTTATCACTTTTCAAACTGGCCCACCCCTATTCCTGATGTCAAGTTTCAAACTCTTCTATGTGCTTTGAGTAATCAAGGCTTTAATCATAAAAACCAATTTAAATCCCCAAAGAATACTGAACTACTCATATCATTTTTCCATCTGCTTCAGTGGGTACTTTGTGTGAATTGTGAACTTGGGAAACATAAAAAGAAAAAATTAAAAAGAAATATGTAGGCAGTAAGGACTGGTAGGAATCATGAACAGTGTTTCAGAGAGTAAACCAAGAATATGGAACATATTTAACCAATCTGGTAGTTTCTTTATAGGTTTTCTTTATGATTTGCTCCCGACGGAATGACTGAACATTTACTTAGGTTTGAGATATGATCTTCACTTTGTTTGAGAACTTGATGGTTTTACTTCAGAAATATCTGACAAATTTTAAAAAGTACTTAAGAATGTTAAAAATGTGTTTTAAAAGACATCACTAGTCATTTCTTTTAGAAACAGCAATTTCCAAAATTTTTCTGGTTTATTTATGGTTCACAAAATGCTAAGGGCCTTGATTATCATTCATGACATTGTATAACTATTTTTATTCATATCTCCAAGTAATATAATTCCAGATATTTAATGTTTCTGACATACTTTATAAGAGCTTCCCAGGTGGCAGAGTGGTAAAGAATCTGCCTGCCAATGCAAGAGATGCAAAAGAAAAAGATGCAGGTTCTATCCCTGGGTCAAGAAGATCCCCTGGAGTAGGAAATGGCAACCAACTCCAGTATTCTTGCATGGAAAATTCCATGGACAAAGGAGCCTGGAAGGCTACAGTCCATGGAGTCAGACATGACTGAGCACAGCACACACACACACTTTATAAAAGTGAATTCAGAATTTTCCATATAATTGTTATATAATTGTTAGCTAACTTCTATTAATGATAAAGAATCCAATAGCCCATACTGATGACTGAAGACAGAAATAGTATCTGCCTTAATGATATTTTGAAGAACAATTGTTAGGCATATAATGGAATAGAAAGAGAACTGGACTGAGTTGATGAAGACTGCACTCTTCCATATGATCCTGGGAAAGTCACCTGACCTTGTTAGGCTTTGATAGGGTCAGAGAGGTTAGAGTTAAAACTAACGTCATTCATATCCTTTCACTTTTTGCCATACCTGCTTAAAATGGGCTGGTTTAATTTTTTTTTTTTTTTCAAACCAATGTTGGGAAACGTCAAGCCAAATTTTATTTTTTTAAGCTAAAACAGTCTTATTTCCTTACATCTTTGGTTTTCCTCTTTTAAAAGTCCCTTTTTATGGAGCTGTCTGATATCTAATGAAGCAGTAATTCTTTTCCCTAACTTTGACCTGAAAAGGTAAACAAGCAACCTGCTCTTGCATAATCAAAGGCCATTTTTTTCATAGCATTTTTCTCGTACTCAGAGAAAATAGATGTTAACTGCCAGAAAGAAAACAAGTTAAAGACCAAAGCAAAATCTTTGTCTTTTTGTCTGTTCAGAAAAACAACATATTCTTTAGCTGATTGACTCCTACAGACCCAGTTTAGTTCTCCTGTCTTCATGTTGCATTTAAACTTACTTAATTTATAAATGCAGTTCCTCATCTCTACTTTTTTGCTGATATTACTTGTGGCTCACAGTTCTTCAACTTCCTTTCCTAAGATGTTTCAAATTCTCATGATTTTCAAACATTTTTGAATCTGAATGTTGCTTTGTTTCTGTGAAGTCATCATTAAAAGTCATCAGATATATTTTACAAAGAAATCTGGAAGTTGACAAAGGAAATTACGAGAATGCTGAAAAGCCAGAGAGATATCCTACAGGAAACCAAAATTTAAAAAGGAGGGGATAAGAAAATTTCAGACATTCCATAAGTTTTGCATGACACCCAAGAGTTCTAATTTTTTTCATTTTGGCTAACCCATCTGTTATTTTGATTTATTAATTTTTGTTGGCAACACTTTTGACATGCTATCTTTCATATAAACTTACAGCTTTAGCCCTTTCTGGAAATAGAAGCTTTCTTTAATTTCCCTTAAAACATGAGTCACTGGATGCAAGTAAAACAGGATAGGGCAGGGGGAGGAAGGAGATGGAAATGATCCTGGCGTGCTACAGTCCATGGGGTTGCAAAGAGTCGGACACAACTGAGAAACTGAACTGAACTGAACTGAATAAGGTATTGCAGCATCTTCGTGAAGGTGACCATGTTGATGGGTGCATGGAAGTGTTGACAACTTATTTCACCAGCAACCAAGTTCTATTACTTGGGACTCTAATGTAAATAAATGAAGCTGCATGTTTTTCTAGCGGTGGATTTGTCTTAAATAACATACATTGTCTTGTTTTGGCCTTACTGGGCAAATGGGTACAAGTTACAAATGTACAATGTTTGTGGGTGCTAATTCACCTCAGTCATGTCCATCTCTTTGTGACCCCATGGACTGTAGCCCACCAGGCTCCTCTGTCCATGGAATTTTCCAGGCAAGAATATTGGAATGGGTTATCATTTTCTCCTCCAAGGGATCTTCCCAACCCAGGGATCAAATTCACATCTCTTACGTCTCCTGCATTGGCAGGCTGGTTCATTCCCACTAGCGCCACCGGAGAAGCCCATACAGTGTTCAATTTTTAGTAAAACAATCTTTTTACAATTGCGTTTTATGGCAATTTTAGAAGTGGAAAAAGAGGAAAAGTAGCATTATCAAAACACTGTATAAATGAAAGTTTTTATGACACTCTGTGTGTAGAGACAGAGAGATGGAGAGAGGAAGAGTCAGAAAGATAGACTGAGGCAGAGAAAGGAATTGGGACAGACAGGGAATCAGAGAATGCAAAGAGTCTTAGAGAGAATGACTTAATTCGACTGGAATGGATTCCTTGTGTGTATATATTTTTTAAAAAACCCATGATAATTTTAAAGAATAAGCTTGGGAATCATAGAATTAAGGGATAATTCTATACTTTATTTTTAACTATAATTATTAACATATAGCTTTTTAAATAAGTAAGGTGTTGTGCCAGTGTTTCTGTAACTATTTTCAACCTGCGCTGGAAGCAATAGGACATGATGACTTCATCAATTTAGATAATTACTTTTGAAAAAGAGATAAAAATATACAGCCCTGAGTTACACCATCTCCTAATTCTATTGAATCCTATGCACTGTTCTCTTCCTCCAAATAGGGTTAACATTCTGGGCTGATACTATCTTAGAGAATAATCAACCTATTTATGAGGCTGTGGAGAGAGAAGTATCACAAAGAAGATGAAAATTCTATTTTATCACTTCAGTTCCTCAGTTGTGTCCGACTCTTTGTGATCCCATGGACTGCAGCACACCAGGCTTCCCTGTCCATCACCAACTCCCTGAGCTTACTCAAACTCACGTCCATTGAGTCGGTGATGCCATCCAACCATCTCATCCACTGTCATCCCCTTCTCCTCCTGCCCTCAATCTTTCCCAGCATCAGGGTCTTTTCCAATGAGTCAGTTCTTCGCATCAGATGGTCAAAGAATTGAGTTTCAGCTTCAACATCAGTCCTTCCAATGAACAGCCAGGACTGATCTCCTTTAGGATGGACTATTAGTGCAGCGCTTTCACAGCACAATCTTTTAGGATTTGAAATAGCTCAACTGGAATTCTATCTCCTCCACTAGCTTTGTTCATAGTGATGTTTCCTAAGGCACCCTTAGGAAGCCTTCACATTCAGGATGTCTGGCTCTAGGTGAGTGATCACACCATCATTTTTATCTCGGTCATGAAGATTTTTTTGAATAGTTCTTCTGTGTATTCTTGCCACCTCTTCTTAATATCTTCTGCTTCTGTTGGTCCCTACAATTTCTGTTCTTTATTATGCCCATCTTTGCATGAAATATTCCCTTGGTATCTCTAATTTTCTTGAAGAGATCTCTAGTCTTTCCCATTCTATTGTTTTCCTCCATTTCTTTCCATTGATCACCGAGGAAGGCTTTCTTACCTCTCCTTTCTATTCTTTGGAACTCTGCATTCAAATGGGTATATGTTTCCTTTTCTCCTTTGCCTTTCACTTCTCCTCTTTTCTCAGCTATTTGTAAGGCCTCATCAGACAACCATTTTGCTTTTTTCCATTTCTTTTCCATGGGGATGGTCTTGATCACTGCCTCCTGTACAATGTCACGAAACTCCATACATAGTTGTTCAGTCACTCTGTGAATCAGATCTAATCCCTTGAATATAGTTGTCACTTCCACTGTATAATCGTGAAGGATTTGATATAGATTATACCTGAATGATCTAGCGGTTTTCCGTATTTTATTCAATTTCAGTCTGAATTTGGCAATAAGGAGTTCATGACTGAGCCAGTCAGCTCCTGGTCTTGTTTTTGCTCTTTATCTGCAAAGAATATAATCAATCTAATTTCGGTATTGACCATCTGGTGATGTCTATGTGTAGAATCTTCTCTTGTGTTGTTGAAAGAGGGTGTTTGCATGACCAGTGTGTTCTCTTAGTAAAACTGTTAGCCATTGAGCTGCTTTATTTTGTACTCCAAGGTCAAGTTTGCCTGTTACTCCAAGTGTTTCTTGACTTCTACTCTTGCATTCCAGTCCCCTATAATGTAAAGATCATCTTTTTGGGGTGTTAGTTCTAGAAGGTCTTATAAGTCTTCATAGCGCCATTCAACTTCAGCTTCTTCAGCATTACTGGTTGGGGCATAGACTTAGACTACTGTGATACTGAGTGGTTTGCCTTGGAAACGAACAGAGATCATTCTGTCATTTTTGAAATTGCATCCAAGTACTGCATTTCGGACTCTTGTTGACTGTGATGGCTACTCCATTTCTTCTAAGGGATTCTTGCCCACAGTCGTAGATATGATGTTTATCTGAGTTAAATTCACCCATTCCAGTTCCAGCCCATTTTGGTTCACTGATTCCTAAAATGTTGACGTTCACTCTTGCCATCTCCTGTTTGACCACTTCCAATTTGCCTTGATTCACAGACCTAACATTCCATGTTCCTATACAATATTGCTCTTTACAGCATCAGACAGCACTGTTCTCTTCCTCCAAACTAGGTTAGCATTTTGGGCTGATAATATCTTAGAGAAAAATCAATCTATTTATGAGACTGTGGAGAGAGAAGCATCACAAAGAAGATGAAAATTCTGTGTTACACCTTGGATAGATTAATAACAAGTATGGTGAAGAAAGTAGGGAAAACCACTAGACCATTCAGATATAACATAAATCAAATCCCTTATGATTATACAGTGGAAGTGAGAAATAGATTTAAGGGACTAGATCTGATAGATAGAGTGCCTGATGAGCTCTGGACAGAGGTTCGTGACATTGTATAGGAGACAGGGACCAAGACCATCCCCATGGAAAAGAAATGCAAAAAAGCAAAATGGCTGTCTGAGGAGGCCTTACAAATAGCTGTGAAAAAAAGAGAAGCGAAAAGCAAAAGAGAAAAGGAAAGATATAAGCATCTGAATGCAGAGTTCCAAAGAATAGCAAGGAGAGATAAGAAAGCCTTCCTCAGTGATCAATGCAAAGAAATAGAGGAAAACCACAGAATAGGAAAAACAAGAGATCTCTTCAAGAAAATTAGAGATTCCAAGGGAACATTTCATGCAAAGATGGGCTTGATAAAGGACAGAAATGGTATGGACCTAACAGAAGCAGAAGATATTAAGAAGAGAATACACAGAACTGTACAAAAAAGATCTTCATGACCAAGATAGTCACGATAACGTGATCACTGACCTAGAGCCAGATATCTTGGAATGTGAAGTCAAGTGGGCCTTAGAAAGCATCACTACAAACAAAGCTAGTGGAGGTGATGGGATTCCAGTTGAGCTATTTCAAATCTTGAAAGATGATGCTGTGAAAGTGTTGCACTCAATATGCCAACAAATTTGGAAAACTCAGCAGTGGCCACAGGACTGGAAAAGGTCAGTCTTCATTCCAATCCCAAAGAAAGGCAATGCCAAAGAATGCTCAAACTACCGCACAATTGCACTCATCTCACACGCTAGTAAAGTCATGCTCAAAGTTGTCCAAGCCAGGCTTCAGCAATATGTGAACTGTGAACTCCCAGATGTTCAAGCAGGTTTTAGAAAAGGCAGAGGCACCAGATCAAATTGCCAACATCTGCTGGATCATGGAGAAAGCAAGAGAGTTCCAGAAAACATCTATTTCTGCTTCATTGACTATGCCAAAGCCTTTGACTGTGTGGATCACAATAAACTGTGGAAAATTCTGAAAGAGATGGGAATCCCAGACCACCTGACCTGCCTCTTGAGAAACCTGTATGCAGGTCAGGAAGCAACAGTCAGAACTGTACATGGAACAACAGACTGGTTCCAAATAGGGAAAGGAGTACGTCAAGGCTGTATATTGTCACCTTGTTTATTTAACTTCTATGCAGAGTACATCATGAGGAACGCTGGGCTGGAAGAAGCACAAGCTGGAATCAAGATTGCTGGGAGAAATATCAATAACCTCAGATATGCAGATGACACCACCCTTATGGCAGAAAGTGAAGAGGAACTCAAAAGCCTCTTGATGAAAGTGAAAGAGGAGAGTGAAAAGGTTGGCTTGAAGCTCAACATTCAGAAAACAAAGATCATGGCATCTGGTCCCATCACTTCATGGGAAATAGATGGAAAAACAGTGGAAACAGTGTCAGACTTTATTTTTTTGGGCTCCAAAATCACTGCAGATGCTGATTGCAGCCATGAAATTAAAAGACGCTTACTCCTTGGAAGGAAAGTTATGACCAACCTTGATAGTATATTAAAAATCAGAGGCATTACTTTGCCAACAAAGGTCCGTCTAGTCAAGGCTATGGTTTTTCCTGTGGTCATGTATGGATGTGAGAGTTGGACTGTGAAGAAAGCTGATCGCCGAAGAATTGATACTTTTGAACTGTGGTGCTGGAGAAGACTCTTGGGAGTCCCTTGGACTGCAAGGACATCCAACCAGTCCGTTCTAAAGGAGATAAATCCTGGGTGTTCATTGGAAGGACTGATGCTAAAGCTGAAACTCCAATACTTTGGCCACCTCATGCGACGAGCTGACTCACTGGAAAAGACTCTGATACTGGGAAAGGTTGGGGGCGGGAGGAGAAGGGGACGACCGAGAATGAGATGGCTGGATGGCATCACCGACTCTGTGGACATGAGTTTGAGTGAACTCCGGGAGTTGGTGATGGACAGGGAGGCCTGGCGTGCTGTGATTCATGGGGTCGCGGAGAGTCGGACACGACTGAGCGACTGAACTGAACTGAACTGAACTGAAGAAGGCCTAACTTTGCCTTTATTCCTGAAGATATTTTCAGGAATGACAGTTCTTTTCATTCAAGACTATAAAATCTTGTTGTACTTTCTTCTGGTCTCCAGAGTGTCTAGATGAGAAATAGGCCATCCTTCAAATAGTTTCCCCCTCATGTCATGTGTCATTTTTTTCCTTCTCTGGTTGCTTTCAAATTTTTCCTTTATCTTTGGTTTTCAGAAGCTGAATTAGATGTGTCTGGGAATGATTTTCTATGACCCTTAATCAAGTTTTGGGATTTGCTGGGCTTCTTGAATCTGTAAACATATGTCTTTTACCATATTTAAGAAGTTTTTAGTCATTATTGATTTTTTTTTTCCTGCACCGATAATTTTCTCTTTTCTAATTGGGACTCTAGAGACACAAATGTTACATATTTTCCCAATGATTCCTAAAGTTTTATTTTTTAAAACCTTTTCTTTTTTCCCTTTATTCTTGGGTAATTTAGATAAACTGGGTAGTTTATATTGGTTTATCTTTGAGTACACTAACTCTTCTAATATTTCCATTATGTTATCAAGCCTATCCAGTGAATTGTTTAATTCAGGTATTATGTTTTTCAGTTCTAAAATTTTAATTTGCTTCTTTTTAAAAATTTCTCTTTTTCTGCTGTGAGCTTCTGTTTTTCCAGGTATCTCATTAGTGTTTACGTTTACCTTATGGAAGATGGTGATAATAGTTGCCTAGTCTTTGTATAAACATTTAACATTCGTTAAATTTGTTTTAAAGTACTTAAGAGTTTGTATTACTGAATCAGGGTTCTATTGTATTTGATTATTTCTGAATCTCTTTTTAGGTTTCTAGTCCACTTCTTTTTTAAGCAACTGGCATCTAGAAAAAAATAATTTCATTGCGAAGTATTAGGGTATTCTAAGGTCACACCAGTCAAAAAACCAGAACACTAGTTAGGACTTCTCTGTGGTTCCCAAATTATAATATATACTCAGATCTGTATGCCAATCTATAATTTTCACACTGGGAAAACCACAGCAGAACATCTCCTATTTATTCTTTATCCCTGTGAATTCTTATAATAGGACTAGTGAAGTGAAGTGAAAGTCACTCAGTCGTGTCCAGCTCTTGCGACCCCATGGACTGTAGCCTGCAAGGTTCCTCTGTCCATGGGATTCTCCAGGCAAGAATACTGGAGTGGGTTGCCATTGACTATTTTCTTATTATTCCTCACTGTTATTAAGCTCTGGGCTCCAAATATTTATTGCTCGCTTGCAATTATCTTCCTTTTCTCCAAGCACCTCTTGGCCTCCAATTACTCACCAATTCCTCAACAGTTTTATAATGAAGTCAATTTATATCATTGCTAATCAAAATGACTAACAGAGTTCAGCATTACTTGGGACCTTGTTAGAAATGAAAATTCTCAGCCTCCTTACACAGACCTATTGAATCAGAAACTCTAAGGGTTGGGCCCAGGAATCTGCGTAAAAAAGATCCCCCTGACATTCTTTTGTGTTATTGTTGCTGCTCAGTAGCCAAAGTCCTGTCCTTGAGCTGCAGCACACCAGTTTCCTGTCTTCCACTATCTCCCTGAGTTTGCTCAAATTCATGTCCATTGATTCAGTGATGCCATCCAACCATCTCATCCTCTGCTACTCTCTTCTCCTGCCCTCAATCTTTCCCAACATCAGGGAAAAGCCATAGCTTTGACCATATGGACCACTGTCTGCAAAGTGATGTCTCTGCTTTTGAATACAATGAATGTCTAGGTTTGTCATAGCTTTCCTTCCCTTTTAATTCCAAGACTGCAGTCTCCATCCATAGTGATTTTGTGTACATTGGTCTAAATGACTAATTCCTTAAGCTCGTTTGAGGGGCTGGGGGAATAGTATGGAGGAGGTGAATCTTAGCAAATTGAAAGAGGGAGGTGGAGTTGGTGTCAATAGACAGAGAGGAGGGTGGTCAGACTAGGCAACTCTCAAACAACCAGCAATGGGCATGGCAGGGGCTGAAAAGTCGATGGTTTGGGGCTTAACAGTGGCTATTAGGTCTTTTGATGGTGTCAGATGATGCAGACATAGGGACAAAAGAAAATGTTTGTGCATAAATTATTTCAGTCAATTATATGAATATATGAATTGTTAACGCCACATTGTTTTGTAGAACAACAAAGCAGGGAGAAAATTATTCTGCATCTTTTTGGAGAAAAGACTTTTTGCATCTTATTGGTGAATGGACAAAATCTCTTCAGTGACTTGACCGTGTCATATTAATAGTAGAAGTTGAACCTATAGTCAATTTGGGCCCATCCCACATGCTGTGAGTTTAGTAATCGATAGGCAAGCCTAGACAAGTCCTACAGTTGCTCATCACCAACACTAATAACTCAAGACTTGGTAACAGAATATTGCTTTATTCATCTGATAATTCCTCCCGTGTCACTAAACTCTCAGAAAGGATGGTGACCAAACAAACGCTTGTTATAGAGACTGATTTCTTATTCACGGTCCCAGGGGGAGTCCTGGGGAAGGTGAGTCTTCCAAAACCCCCTTATGCATTCAGCACTTTTAAAAGTACCTATTTTCCTGAGACAAAAGTTTCACCATTTTCAAAAACTAGTTTGCATTAGAATTAAAAATGCTATTGTTAATCAATCCCAAATCCCCATAGAAATCTCAGGAGGAGTTTAAAAGGTCAGTCTTCATTCCAATCCCAGAGAAAGGCAATGCCAAAGAATGCTTAAACTACCGCACAATTGCACTCATCTCACATGCTAGTAAAGTCATGCTAAAAATTCTCCAAGCCAGGCTTCAGCAATATGTGAACTGTGAACTCCCAGATGTTCAAGCAGGCTTTAGAAAAGGCAGAGGAATGAGAGATCAAATTGCCAACATTCGCTGGATCATGGAAAAAGCAAGTGAGTTCCAGAAAAACATCTATTTCTGCTTCATTGACTATGCCAAAGCCTTTGACTGTGTGGATCACAATAAACTGTGGAACATTCTAAAAGAGATGGGAATCCCAGACCACCTGACCTGCCTCTTGAGAAACCTGTATGCAGGTCAGGAACAACAGTCAGAACTGTACATGGAACAACAGACTGGTTCCAAATAGGAAAAGGAGTACATCAAGGTTGTATATTGTCACCTTGCTTATTTAACTTATATGCAGAGTACATCATGAGGAACACTGGGCTGGATGAAGCAACAAGCTGGAATCAAGATTGCCGGGAGAAATATCAATAACCTCAGATATGCAGATGACACTACCCTTATGGCAGAAAGTGAAGAGGAACTCAAAAGCCTCTTGACGAAAGTGAAAGAGGAGAGTGAAAAGGTTGGCTTGAAGCTCAACATTCAGAAAACAAAGATCATGACATCTGGTCCCATCACTTCATGGGAAATAGATGGAAAAACAGTGGAAACTATGTCAGACTTTATTTTTTTGGGCTCCAAAATCACTGCAGATGGTGACTGCAGTGATGAAATTAAAAGACGCTTGCTCCTTGGAAGGAAAGTTATGACCAACCTAGATAGTATATTAAAAAGCAGAGACATTACTTTGCCAACAAAGGTCCGTCTAGTCAAGGCTATGGTTTTTCCCGTGGTCATGTATGGATGTGAGAGTTGGACTGTGAAGAAGGCTGATCGCCGAAGAATTGATGCTTTTGAACTGTGGTGCTGGAGAAGACTCTTGAGAGTCCCTTGGACTGCAAGGACATCCAACCAGTCGATTCTAAAGATCAATCCTGGGTGTTCATTGGAAAGACTGATGCTAAAGCTGAAACTGCAATACTTTGGCCACCTCATGCGAAGAGTTGACTCATTGGAAAAGACCCTGATGCTGGGAGGGATTGGGGGTGGGAGGAAAAGGGGACGACAGAGAATGAGGTGGCTGGATGGCATCACCGACTCTGTGGACATGAGTTTGAGTGAACTCCGGGAGTTGGTGATGGACAGGGAGGCCTGGCGTGCTGTGATTCATGGTGTCGCAGAGAGTCGGACACGACTGAGCAACTGAACTGACCTGAACTGAACTGTTCTCCCTTTGCATTGCCAACAGGCAGACTAGACTTGACCTGGGTGCTTGGGGATAGCCATATCTGTATACTAGTTAAGACTAGGATTTGAACTTCAGTGTTGACAAGTGGTGTTAAAGTGGAGATAACAGTCTCTAAAGCCAACTTTTGCAGTTGAATGTAGGTAGCCTCCTTTCTTATTTTAGTACTCCCATTCATTTTGCTCTGGAAAGCTTTTCCATTTGGTTTTCTCATCTTGGTTTAAGCTTGTGAGCTTAAAAGGCCCAAAAGTAAAAAGACTAAGAGAGGGATTTTGTAAATCTTGAAGCGGAGATTCCCTAAGGCTGTTTACATGGCAGCAAGGTCATGGCAGCCTCTCAAGTGTCTGAAATGAGAAGACACCCTTTGGTATGGAAGAGGGTAGGACGCCTTTTGCATAAGTACCTGGAAAGGAAAGCTGGGGGACATGACTGAAGTGGGGTGGGTCAGAGGTTCTTTTTTTCTAAATCCAAAATGGGTAAGTGATAGTATATCCCATCAATCACATGAAACTTACTTATGGGAAGCCAGGTCCATGAGGTAGTTATTCTGGGAGATGCTATCCGTGTACTTCAGACAACAGCCAATGCACTAATTGATATAGGAGAGCAACATCCAGGCCTGGAGAAAGAGTTGACCCTGCCTAGGAGGCAGGGACAGAGAAGGCAATGGCAAGCCACTCCAGTATTCTTCCCTAGAAAATCCCATGGACGGAGGAGCCTGGTAGGCTGCTGTCTATGGGGTCACACAGAGTCGGACACGACTGAAGTGACTTAGCAGCAGCAGCAGCAGCAGCAGCAGCAGGAGGCAGGGAAGCTTCCAGTCTCCAAAATTCCCAGGTGGGGTGGATGTTCAGAGCCCAGGAGGGAGACCCTTAAGCAGAAACTCAAAACTGACAGTAGGGCATTGGAGCTTCTGTGTTTGGGTGACAACCACCAGGCCTGGCAATGAGGGTCCATCCCAGGTAGCCTACCTGGGCCATCACATTCTCACTGTCAGGTGGGAAAACTAAATTCATAATCTCCCTTTTCTATCAAGCAATCTATTTCTTCTTCTTGGAGTCTCTCACTCTCTTTTTTTTTTATGCCATATCTACTTTGGCCACCTCATGCTACGAGTTGACTCACTGGAAAAGACTCTGATGCTGGGAAAGGTTGGGGGCGGGAGGAGAAGGGGACGACTGAGAATGAGATGGCTGGATGGCATCACTGACTGTGGACATGAGTTTGAGTGAACTCCAGGAGTTGGTGATGGACAGGGAGGCCTGGCGTGCTGTGATTCATGGGGTTGCAGAGAGTCAGACACAACTGAGCGACTGAACTGAACTGAACTACTGGCTAAGAGACTAAGGTTCGTTCCTTCAGAGTCATGGTTTATCAGATCATGTCATGTTCCTATCCCTACCTGCTTAGTATGGGCACTTCTTAGGTACTATGCTGCTGCTGCTGCTAAGTCGCTTCAGTCGTGTCCGACTCTGTGTGATCCCATAGACGGCAGCCCACCAAGCTCCCCCATCCCTGGGATTCTCCAGGCAAAAACACTGGAGTGGGTTGCCATTTCCTTCTCCAATGTGTGAAAGTGAAAAGGAAAAGTGAAGTTGCTCAGTCGTGTCCGACTCTTAGCGACCCCATGGACGGCAACCTACCAGGCTCCTCCACCCATGGGATTTTCCAGGCAAGAGTACTGGAGTTGGGTGCGATTGCCTTCTCTGTGCATAATTCTCCAGAATCTAGGCAGAGTTGTTGTTGTTTAGTCACTCAGTCTTGTCTGACTCTTTGTGCCTCCGTGGACTGTAGGCTGCCAGGCTTCTCTATCCATGGGATTCTCCAGGCAAGAATACTAGAGTGGGTTGCCATTTCCTTCTCCAAGAGATCTTCCTGACCCAGGGATTAAATCTGGGTCTCCTGGGTTAACAGGCGGATTCTTTACCACTGAGCCACCAGGGAAGCCCAGGCATAGTTAGCACAACTATTTTCTTTCCCTTATCAATGTGACCAGCCCTTGTCACCCACTCCTGTCACAAGAAGGAAGGAAAAGCAGGCAGATGAACTGAGAAAGCCTCAGCCAGGACTAGAAATTCTGAATAGCATGTAGATTTATGAGTTTATCTTATGTACATTTCTACTCTAGAAAAGGGAAGCATACCATTTATGTTTTGTATTGACCAGCTGGTAGTGGGAAATGGCAACCCACTCCAGTGTTCTTGCCTGGAGATTCCCAGGGACGGGGAAACCTGGTGGGCTTCCGTCTATGGGGTCTCACAGAGTTGGACACGACTAAAGCGACTTAGCAGCAGCAGCAGCAGGGAAAAAAATGTTTCCTAATTTTTCACTCTTTCGGTCTTCATAACCAAACTCTATTATTCTGTTGTGGCTGACTTTATACAGGATTCCAGAGTAATAAATAATTTCAGGCCCTTTTATATTTTCTGACAAATTCTCTGACAGATTTTGCTGCCCCTGTTAAAGCCTGAGTCTGAAGTGTTGCCTGCTTATGTTTGCAACTGTTGGTGTAAGCTGCCACTGCTTAGAGAATAATCCATAAGAAAAGACATCATATTCCCTAGCATTTTTATTCCCCTCCATCTCTTCTTTTTGTATAGACTTCCAAAAACAGCTTACAGCATAGGTTGTCTGCAAGGAGGAAACTGTATGGAGCCAGATTTCATTATCATTAAGTAAAAGGAAGCCCTTTGGGAAATCTTGGTGGGGTCCTCAGTGGGGAGTCATTGACTCTTCTCTAGGCTTCTCTTCTAAAGCCAGGCTTCCCTGGGATTGCTATCATCAGTAAAAACAGCTGGGTTTCCTCCTATGAGGATGGCTGTGTGTGCCAAGCTCAGTGTCCAAGAGGCAGTGGATTTAGTGAGCTGCCATGGCATGGGTGTGCCTTGGACATTGATCAGGTATCTGATCAAGTTCCCCCATGGTCCCCAAAGAAGTGTTGGCAACATTTTCACCCACTGGCATGTGATGAGGTAGAGATAGTTTTCTTGACCTGTACCACAGAGCTCCTCCAATTGTTCATCTCCATCAAAAGGTCTTCATTTACACCTCTGTGTATCTGGTGCTTTGGAGCAATGATGAGAGAAGAAAACATCAGGGGGAAAACACTTTTGGGGTGTGAAAACAAGAGAATTTCCTTGATTCATGATGTTTTTCATATTCTTTTAAAGTTGCCACTTGGAAATTCACTTAGCAGAGATGGGTTTACCTATTCCCAGAGATTAAGTTACCAGATGTGATTTTAAAGTATAATGTAAAAATAACCTGTCTGATATCAGCATTACATCTCCAATAAGAAGGCTGCAAGAGAGGAGAACAGTATGTTAGAAACATTCTTTACATGTGTTTCTCTATACATATTCCTGAAATTGATGGGGATATCCTGTGCATTGTAGAATTTCTCAGTTTCACTTTTAATTTCTAAAATACTGTCACTTGTGGGTGCATGTGAACTTGTGCAATAGAACTAAGTGCCCTTCTGTTTCTTTTCAGAGGCTATGCAAGGCAGCCACCTGTGACCACTAGACCGAATCTTCCTGGACTATTGAGATTTATTAGAAGGACAAGCTCCCTGCAGTGTCAACAAATCTTGAACCTCCGGCAAATGGACAGTGTGCAAGCTGAGGATTATTACCATCATGAATTCAAACATCCACAGAAACTTTGTCTAATTAGGCCAGTCTTTGGGGTTGCACGTTTCTTCCCAATGCTAGAAGGGAAGGTTATACTTACCCTTAAGAGCTATGCTGCTAAATAAGAGAACTAGAGAAATTAGCCTTTAGAAATCTTGAAATACTTTCTTTCCGTATCACTTTCCTCAATTAACTCGCTTTGTTTCTCTCTGTCCTAACTGCTTATATTGAAAAACATAATCCTTTTGTGGAAATTGCTACATCTTCTAAATCAATTGAAACCATTGGTTTTCCTCTGCTCCTCCACTACTCAAAAATCAGAGTGATTTTGGTTTCCAACATTTTTGCTTTCTTCTGGGCACTTAAGCAATTAAATTAAGAAAGAATTCAGAAACAAGAGATGGTAGAAGGGGGTTTATGTAGAAAGAAAATAAAAGATTAAAGTGAGGAAGAAAACTCTATGAGAGTGAAAATGGCAAATGTCTCGAATTACATTCAATGGTGTAGTTTACTGAATGACCTTTTGCACCTTAGTTAAGAAAAAGGAAAAGAAGAAGTTCAGCATTTTCATCAACTCTGTCAGGACTCTCCTAACCCCCAAATACCTCCATTGTCTGTCTCAAGAATATTTACACTTCAGGATGCCTTTCTTTATCTTCAAAAATACAATGTGGAAAATGTTGATTTAAGGTAATGAGAATTTTTGTTGGAATGCAAATATGTCATCTGTGAGGTAACTTGTTAAACCATTCTTATCCTACAGAACAATAGCTCACCCAGTTGTCTTACCTGGTTAATAGAATTCCAGGAGAATGGAATGAAAGAAAGGTTAGCTTTGAAGACATTTGGGGTTCAGTTTATAAAAGGATCCCTTTGTGGGTTGCTATTTTAGAAAGACAAAAGGTAGCAAGGCTGATGCTTGAGAGGAGGAGGAAGAGAGAAAGAAGAATATACAGGAGATATTTAAAATTTTGCTGAGGGACTACTCTTGTCAGGGTTGTTCATGTATAACACAGCAATAGAAATCTTAAAGAATTCAGCATATCTGGAATCAGAAAATAGAGAACTAAAAATATCAGTTTCACTTTGCTTTTAATTTAAATTGCAAATGGGCAGAAGGGACTATTCTTGACCCTGGACTTAGTGAATAGTGCATAAACCAATCGCAGAAATGCTAGAAAGAGCTTCCCTCATGGCATTTTCCCATGAAATGAAAGAAAAATCTGCTTTCTACTTACAACAACATTGGAGAGAATTCTTGCTGTGCCTGAAGATTATTTAGCTCATAAGCATTCATCTGAAGTAAGAGTAAACTTTAGTTTTTACTTAATAGAATTATGTTAATCAGATAAAGCAAATATGACACTGTGGTTATTTATCTAATTTAAAATATTACATAATTTTGCCATTTTTCACTGTTTGTCTATAGTCTTCAAAGTCTTCAAAGAAAAGGAGAGAGGAAAGTTTAAAGATATAAGGTCTTCACACATTGTCATCAGTGTGGTGGGAAAGGATGTTAAAAATTGCAATTTGGGATGATCAGCAGATTCAATTTATTCATGCTTTCTCTTTATCCAATAACCAAGATAATCAACGGTTGGTTGTTTCACATGCTGGAATTGTCACATTTAGTCAATAGATAGCAGTCATTATTACTGTGCAGTCACGTATTTTGCTGGGAAATGCTGAACAGGTAGAAAAAGGAAATGAACTGTCTTTTGATGAAAAGATGAACACAACCCAATCAGCAGCAGAAATTGACAAGTTAAGAGGATCTTCTCACCAAAATCAATAAAGAAGTAGCTGTCTTATATTTTATTATATACCTTGTCTAGATAACCTGGAGTTATGAAAATGCTATGTATAGCAAATTAAATTTTGTTTTATTTAGGACAGGTGAAGATACTGTGATTGAAATGGTATTAAGCATGGAAGTTTTGTAGAAGGCAAGAAAAGGTAGAACACTATTAGTTCCATGAGTCACAGGCCTTGTTCATGTAATCTTTCTTTAAAAAATATTTTTTCCATGAAATTCATAAAAAACGCATCTGTTCAGTTCAGTTCAGTCACTTGGTCGTGTCCGACTCTTTGCGACCCCATGGACTGCAGCACGCCAGCCCTCCCTGTCTATCACCAACTCCTGGAGTTTACTCAAACTCATGTCTGTTGAGTTGGTGATGCCATCCAACCATCTCATCCTCTGTCATCCCCTTCTCCTCCCACCTTCAGTCTTTCCCAGCATCAGGGTCTTTTCCAATGAGTTAGTTCTTCGCATCAGGTGGCCAAAGTATTGGAGTTTCAGCTTCACATCAGTCTTGGGTCAAATTGAAAGGTTTCATTGCCAGTTTTGTTTCAGATGGCAGAATTAAGGGTAAAATGAAAGAAAATCTTATTAATTGTATTTCACTTGACCCCAAGAGACAAACTCAAAATTATGTCAAAATGAAACAGAGATCTTTCATCCAGTAATTTATGACTTCCATGTTTTTTAAGTCAAAATTGACATGATTATTATCAGTTAATTTTTTGTGCATTATAATCATATGTTTTAACCCTTACTTATAAGATGAGGTACTTCAAAATTCAATAGCAATTCTTAGGAAAATGGTGAGTGACATTTTCTGGGACTCCAGTATTTCCTAGTACTTTGTCACAAATCTTCAATGTCTCCTGCCAATAATAAACATAAAGTGAATTTCCTGTTCTTTCCTGAGTGCAAAATATTAGTCACTCACTTAGCTGTTCCCTTTGAACCAGAAGACCCAGCCTCATTTAGATGAGTCATTTTGTGAAATTCTGAAGTAAAGTGCTGGTGAAATAAAACTGTTCTAAAAGGGCTTTTGTCAGCATGGTTTACACAGCTAATGGTTGATGGCAAATCTTAGTGCCTGAAAGAGGTAGACATTTGAGTAAAAGTGAGCAAAGTGGAACTTTCACACCCACTGTTTTCGTAATAGTTTTCCAATGTGTTTTCTGAAATAACTTAAAAGAAAAAAAAAAAAAAAGACATTGTAAAGGTTCGGTCTACAAACAAAATGCTTTCTGACCTTGCAAGGCACACTTGATTTTCTGCTATCGTCTGAAGCATCAAGAATATCATGTTGCTGCTGCTGTTGTTCAGCCTATAAGTTGTGTTCTACTCTTGGCAGTCCCATGGACTGCAGCACTCCAGCTTCCTCTCTCCCCAACTACTTCCCAGAGTTTGCGCAAATTGATGTTCGTTGAATTGATGATGCCATCCAACCAATTTGTCCTCTGCTGCCCTCTTCTCCTTTTGCCTTCAATCTTTCTCAATATCAGGGTCTTTTACAATGAATTGGCTCTTCATGTGTATCAGGTGGCCAAAGGATTGGAGCTTTAGCTTCAGCATCAGTCCTTCCAATGAATATTCAGGGTTGATCTCCTTTAGGATTGATGGGTTTAATCTTGCAGTCCAAGGGACTTTCTAAAGTCTTCTCCAACACCACAATTCAAAAGCATCAATTCTCTGGTGCTCAGCCTTCTTTATGGTCCAACTCTCATATCTGTGTGTGACTGCTGGAAAAACCATAGCTTTGACTAGACAGACCTTTGTCAGCAAAATGATATCTCTGCTTTTGAATACTCTGTCTAGGATTGTCATAGCTTTTCTTCCAAGAAGAAAATTTCATTGCTGCAGTCACTATCTGTAGTGATTTTGGAGTACAAGAAAATAAAATCTGTCACTTTTTCCGCTTTCCCCCTTCGATTTGTTATGAAGTGATGGGGCCAGATGCCATGATCTTAGTTTTTTGAATGTTGAGTTTCAAGTCAGTTTTTTCACTCTCCTCTTTCACCTTCATTGAGAGGCTCTTTAGTTCCTCTTCACTTTCTGCCATTAGAGTGGTATCATCAGCCTATCACAGTAAGTTTAATTTAAGTATAATTTAAGTAGGTCCTGCTGAATTTGAGGCTAGACATCCAGACCACCTATCTATCCATGAGTGTTTTAGGGCAAACTTTACTAGAATTTAGATGCTTAAAATGATTTTAAGAATGAAAATATGTGGGAAGAGGATCTTCTTATCCAGTGAGAAGACTTTATGGTGAGGAAAGAGAGAAGTTGCTTCTATGCATTATCATTGTCATCATCATCACCACCACACATATACACACAGAAACACACAGATACACACAGAGACACACAGAGAGAAATACACACACACACACACACACACACACTGGATTAAGCAGGACTGGACTAGGAGAATTTACCTTTTCCAAAATGCTAAAATCTCTTCCAATACCTCCAGTGCCTTTTTCCTTCTTTCGTAATTCCTTTGATTTGGCCCCACTCTGGGGCTGATCCAGACAAAGCTGACAGTCAGGTAAGGTCTGCCTTTGTTTTTTGCAATTTGGCTCCATGTTTTTTCTAGGCTTTCTTACTGTCTTCACTGATGAGATCTCTTCTTTTTTGATGCCTTCTCTTGAGTCACACATCTTTCTTTCAGGCAACTTTCTGCTCCTCTGACTTCCATCAGAGATGATATATTCTTTGTTCTCTCAAACTCTTGATGCTAAGTAGCTTCAGTCATGTCCGACTGTGACCCTATGGACTGTAGCCTGCCAGGTTCTTCTGTCCATGAAATTCTCCAGGCAAGAATACTAGAGTGGGTTGCTGTTTGCTGCTTCAGGGGATCTTCCTGACCCAGGGATCAAACCCTCATTTCTTATGTCTCCTGTATTGACAAGCAGGTTCTTTGCCACTAGCGCCACTTGGGAAGCCTTGATAGGTGACTTAGTAATAGATATGTGATAAATGCTTGGGGCTAAGATTTCAAAGGACAATTATGTCTTGGTGTGTATTTAAGCCACTATTTTAAAAGGTCAATTTAGGTCAATATTTTTTAATCCACAGGATTCACTCAGTTGGTGAAAATTGAAGAACTACAGACAGATGGGTCTTTGTTTCCTTAAAACTTGCCTCCTAGGGGATGACCTCCTCCAGTTTGTCCCAGGAAGTTACCCTTCCTCTCACTTTGACTATAACTCACACAGGATCCTGCCACAAGGTGGGACATATCTTCAGAGCAAGTGGGTGAACTGCCTGCTGGTTCACTATGGCAGGAGCGCTGGCCAAAGGTGTCTCAAGAAGCATGCCTCAACATTAATTCTAACAAGAAGCCATTGCTGACTCTGTAAAATTTGCAGACACTTAAGACATCTGCTATTTTCCCTCATGTCTCAACTCCTCTACCATTCTTTTGCATTGTTTCATAGAGAAGTTATCATCAGAAACAAAATGACAGACATTGGGTTAAACAGACAGTTTCATGTTAACTCTTCCCTTTTCCTTCTCTACAATAGACTCTTTTCTGAGTGTGAAGTTGCCATACACAGGATAGATGATCTCTTAAAACCCTGGAGAGAAACATCTTTCAGTTGCTTTTGAGGGAAATAAACAAGACACAGGAAAAGAAAATCTTCTTTTAATACATTTGGTTATTTGGCTGTCTGAATCCAAAGCAGTTGGAACTGTAAATGTTAAATTTGGCTTAAAGCAATCCTCAGCAAAAAATACAAGTCCAAATTCTGAAAAGAGAAAAAAAAACGTTAAAACTTTTACTGACAGTTAATAGTGGTTATGTTTACAAGTCTAAAAGTGTGTAAATTCAACACTTCAATCTGCTGATTTGCCAAGGCATAATTTACTCCTAGTTCATAAACACATTGAGATACTCAGAGAAAAATGTGTGATTTTCTTGAAGTTTATAGAAAATGGAAACAATCAATTCCTGCCTTCAGGGAGTTTGTAATCTAAGAGAAAAGATCATCATGTAGTACCTTGTAAGTGGACAGTTGTGTATGAGAGCTGTCAGATATTGAGAGGCTTAACTGGGAATTATGTCTTCCTTACAAGTTCTTGGCTTCTTGTATGCAGATGCAGACATTCAGATGTGTGTGGATTATGACTTTAATCATGGGAAGAATTTGACACATTTAGTGGAAGAACTGACAGCTGTTTCCTTAACTTGAGCTTTAGGGTCTTAGAGCCTGTGGATTATTGCAGGGGAATGAAACTGAAGCAGATCTTGTGGGGCTGAGAGAGAGGAGACAAGGAACATGTAAAGGTCAAGTGTATAACAAATAGCGCCATAACCCAGAGACAAAAGGTCGAAGTCTGTTTAAGGAGATTTCAGAGATGCTTAAAGAGAATGGAGAATTCCTCCTCCCCACCCCATTACAGAAGGAATGCAAATTTATCATAGAAAGTTTGGAAACTCTAGAAAGGCAAAAAATTAAAATAAAAGTTGCTTCAAATCCCATCACTCAAAGACAACCACTATTATTGTACTGATATTTATCCTATATCTTTTCCAATAAATAATGACCTCATTATGTCTTTCATGAGAATGGTATCATTTTTATTAAATGTAATTTTTGAATTTGCTCTTTTACTTAACAATGTATCCTAAACACTTGAAAAAAGTTTTCTGGGAAAAGGGTATTTAAGATCAGCTGAATAGAGAGAGGACTAGAAAGAAGGAATCCAGTAACAAAGAAATAGCAAAGTTTGAGCCAGTGGTGGGTCTTATTATTATTATTATTTTTTAAGCACTTAGTGAGTCAAGTTCCGGAGACCAGTAAAAGAATTGAGAAGCAAAGACCTGATTGCCCAGCTCCTCCCCTCATGAGTTAAGGACACTTGACAAATTCTTAAACACATCAGAGTCTGAGCAGTAATTAAATTAATTAATTAAAATTGAAAATTAACTGAGCTTTTTGTTATGAGTTAGTCTAGGTGCTTTCACGTGAACACTCTTATTATCCTAACAGTAACCTTGTTGGGAAGGAACTGTTAACTACATTTCACAGGTGAATAGCTGGACAATCATGAAGGCTTATTTTTCCCCACGCATGGCAGAGCTGAGACCCAGACTCAGACCCAGGTCTCTTTCCTCTGAATGTGCTCCTCTCATCTGTCGTGTATAAAAAGGGGCTAAGATTACGTTGAGATTCCCAAGTGGCTGGGTGATAAAGAATTCTGCCAATGCAGGAGATGTAAGAGATGCAGGTTTGATCCCTGGGTCAGGAAGATCCCCTGGAGGAGGGCATGGCAACTCACTCCAGTATTTTAGCATGGAAAATCCTATGGACAGAGGAGCCTGGTGGGCTACAGTCCATGACGTTGCAAAAGAGTCTGACACAACTTAGTTACTAAACAACAGCAAGATTACCTTACTTCATTTCGTATGATGACTTTCTATATATGAAACTTTACTTTGTAAAGTGTCAAACACAACAGATACATTTCGTTCCTTATCATCTGTAACAAATCTAATTTCAAATCCTTTACTTGAATGTGTGCTCTGATCTCTGATAATCAACCCTTCCAACATTATCAACTGGTGTGGTCCTGGAGAGGTATATTCAGTCTACCTGAGGTGGAGCTTTACCTGGCACTGTGGTGTGCAGTGGTCCTTTTATTTCTCCTCTTTTTCTCAACAGCTTTACACTGTGACTCAGTAAAAGTTGGTGTCAGCCTGTATCCTGATGGCAGACCCAAAGTTTCAGCAAGTTACAACATCAGAGTCTGCTGTAATGTGGCCAAAAATAAACCACATTCCACACCATGTCCAGATGCTTTGAAGAAATCTAAAATGACTTTTTAAAGATCACTTTAGATAAATAAAACTTGAGCTAGCGAAAGAAACCCTTTCCAGATGTCCAGCCAGGAAACCCCAGGTGCAAGTGAGTCAGCAGACGTGTTGTCTCATCTGAGACGGCACGGGGTCCATGTGTCCACACACAGCCGGGCTGTGGCTGAGGTTGTGGCCATGCCCACCTTTAGATGTGGCCAGGCTTGGGCTGATTCAGGGAGAAACACTGCTTCTCATTGAGTCACGAGCCCATCCAGGAGTTTGGCTGAATTTTGCTTGGGGAACTTGCCCAGGATACGTGGTCCAGACCTGAAGCTGAGTCCAGTGTAGCAGAGCAGGTGGTCTCCAGGAGATGATGAGGTAATGGGGAGGGGTAAGCCACTTTCAAAAGATCCAGTCAATGCAGGGAGGTTTTGGAGAAGAGCTTGAAATTCAATAGACTGACCTAAGAACAGATACAAATGTGAGGGAGATTTATTAAAGGCTGTTTATCTTTCTTATCCCTGGATCTCTTTCCGCAGGTAGAGGAGTGACTTAGAATGTGACCAGCCAGGCTTATTCAAGCTGGCTGACTTATACTTTATCCTCATGAAAGTTCTCTTTAAGGTTTGATGTGCACTTGGCAGCTCACAATCAATTAAACCTGACCATTAATTCAGGTAAATCTGTCTTTTGGTAAATGCATAGCAAGCTTTCCAGGTTCAATGCCATGGGAGGCATTGGGTATGCAGTAAATCAGACACACTGACTCTGAGATATTGTATTAGTTTCCTTTTGCTACATGACAAATCACCACCAACTTAGTGGTGAAATCAGTCTCCATTTATTGTCTCACAGTCCTATAGATCAGTAGTCTAGATGGGGCTCAGTTGGGTTCTCAGAATCTCATGAGACCGCAGTTGAGATGTTGGCAAAGACTGCTGTCTCACTGGATGCTTTGAGTCCTCTCCCAAGTCAGCAGAAACCAACTCTTTGAAGCCATGAAACTAATGTCAACTTGGTTTTTCAAGAACAGTAAATGAGTGACTTCAGGGAACACCCTGACCTTCTTCAAAGGGGCTAGCCCACCCGAGATACTATTCCTTTGATTAACTTAAAGTCAGCTGATTAGGGACCTTAATTACATCTGCAAAATTCTCTCACCTTTGCCATATAATAGTGAATGATGACAGGGGTGCTATATCACCGTATTTACATGTCCTACCCACACTCAGGGGGTGGAGGCTATACAGGGCTTGTATCCCTGAAAGTGGAAATCCTGGGGCCATCTTGGAATTCTGCCTACAACAGATATTAAATGAGTAACTGAAGGAAAAATTATTAAACCATTATAACTCACGAAAAACTCTATAAAGGAGAATTATAGGTTCCCATCAGAATGGTTAAGAGGGAGGCTCAGCTTCCTGCAAAACGATGGAGAGACTTCCTGTGACCTGCCAATTAGACTGAAATCAGCAAAGCTACTGTGGATGCTGATTGGAGCCATGAAATTAAAAGACGCTTACTCCTTGGAAGGAAAGTTATGACCAACCTAGATAGCATATTGAAAAGCAGAGACATTACTTTGCCAACAAAGGTCCATCTAGTCAAGGCTATGGTTTTTCCATTGGTCATGTATGGATGTGAGAGTTGGACAGTGAAGAAAGCTGATCGCCGAAGAATTGATGCTTTTGAACTGTGGTGCTGGAGAAGACTCTTGAGAGTCCCTTGGACTGCCAAGGAGATTCAACCAGTCCATTCTAAACGAGATCAATTCTGGGTGTTCATTGGAAGGACTGATGCTAAAGCTGAAACTCCAATACTTTGGCCACCTCATGTGACGAGTTGACTCACTGGAAAAGACTCTGATGCTAGGAAGGATTGGGGGCGGGAGGAGATGGGGCCGACAGAGAATTAGATGGCTGGATGGCATCACCGACTCGATGGACATGAGTTTGAGTGAACTCCGGGAGTTGGTGATAGACAGGGAGGCCTGGCATGCTGTGATTCATAGGGTCACAAAGAATCGGACACGACTGAGTGACTGAACTGAACTGAACTGAAGATAGAAAGGGTTGGGAGAAGAGGGGACCAGAGCTGGAATGAGAGGACATAAATTAGGTTAATAAATATGCCTAAAATAAAATTAACTCACTCACTGGCTCTCCCTATTATTCCCAGAAAGTGAAGTTGAGCATTTTCCACGTACAAGGAAGCTGGCAACAGATCCAAAGGGCTCCTTTGTCCACTGCTTTTTCTGGAGAACTTAGGGGTATCTGTCTGTAGAGGGTCTGGGTTTCTCCTACAACAGGGATATGAGGAGCAACAACAACAAAATCAAGGTCAATTCTAGGAGTAGGTAGCATTGGATAAGTCTCATACATATTTTGCAAGCTGGCAAATCTATCTGTAAGCCTGAAATTGTGGGTGGTTCCATTACTTACAATGGTGAATTTAGAAGTAAGAGTATTTTCTTTGTCTTTGAACACTATGACAGCCTTCCCTCTGGTCAGAGTAAATACAGAAAAGAAATTTAAAAATACATATTCAAGCTGGAAGTTGGAATGTTCCTGTCAGTACTTGGAGGAACCTAGCAGATGGGATGTCTCATGCCCACCCTTTAACAAATATGTACTGATTTCGGCAAAGAGTTGTGAAATCCCACAGTGTCTTTAATGTAACTTCAACCCTCTCATCCTATCCACTAAATTCAGCTTGGTTGCCAAAATAGGGGGCAAAGATGAAATAATTAGAATTGACCCGAAGCACATGAGTACCTAAACTATATGCCAAATTTAAAAATGGAGAGGGTTTTCATTTGATTAAATTGTAGGTCTCTTTCCACAAAATTCCCTTTTTATCAGTTGTAGTAAAATATCTTCTACTGGAAAGATTCTGGAAAGATGATTTGGAATACAAATGTTTGAGAGCTGAAGTTCAAAAATTTTACTTGTTAACTAATTTTACCAGCAACTTCAGCAGAATACAAGGACAACCTCAAACAGGGACAAACAGCTGAAGCTCTTTAGAATCTGATATCTATATCACTATCTGGGAGAATGTGTGAAGTAGGTACCGGCTTTCATATAAAGAAAGGCTTCCGTGTTGGGAGAATGGCAAAATAGTCCTGGACTATACTCCTTCACAGAGAAGGAAATGGCAACCCACTCCAGTATTGTTGCCTGGAGAATCCCATGGACAGAGGAGCCCTGCGGGCTACGGTCTATGGGGTCGTGGAGTGTCGGACAAGACTGAGTGACTTGACTTCACACTTCTTCACTCAGCCAAACGACCCCTTGTTTTCCCCTTGTGTTTCACTTTTCCCAGACGTTTATTTTCTATCCTATCTTCTTCATTGACTAGGTCAGTGTAAGCAGAATGGAGATAGGTTATTTGGAACAGCTGGGGACAGGTCTGCTGAGCATCAGCAGGCAGCCTCCCTGCTCCCTATGACTAATTCATCAACACAGGGCTATTCGTCACCCCACGTTCCCTGAGACCTTGATGACCATATTAGGTAGACACAAAGGAGAGACTCAGACTCAGCTTGGATATAAGAGGTGGTTCGGCCATCTACTAGCTATTCAACAATTATTTTGTACACAGTTATTAGCAGGCACTGTTGACATTTCAGGCACTATATTGTTCTTTGTCCTACCAATGGATCCTTTCTACTAAGGTTTTGCTTTCCTAACTCACTTGATCATAAAAGTTCATGGACATTGTCCTCAAGATTGGGCTTCCCATGTGGCTCTAGTGTCAAGACTCTGCTCTAGGTCTTCAGAGTACATCAGTGAATACAACAAAGATCTCTGCCTTCATGGGGCTGATAATGAAGAGGATGAGACTCTGGATAATTTAGTCTAGCAAATTATACAATGCTGTATAAGGGTACTGGTATCATGAAAGAAAAAAAAAAAAGCAGGAAACAGGCATTGGATATGTGAGAAGGTAGTCACAACAAGTTTCACTGTTGGGGTAAAGTTTTAACAAAGACTTGAAAAAGGTGAAGAATTTTGCAGGGTCTGGGAGAAGAGCATGTTAAGCATAGCAAACAGCTAGAACAAAGACCCTACCTGGGGAGGGACCTGGTGTGTTTGAGGAGCAAGGAGTGAGAGAGAGGACATAGAGGTAAGAAGGACTGGAGTGAGATGAGGTCAGTTAGGGCCTTATGGGTCATTTGAAGTGTGATGGAGAAACAGTGCAGAGTTTTGAGCAGATGGTGACATGGTAGGAGATATTTTAATAGAGTCACTCTGGCTAATGTTTTGAGAATTGATTGTCAGAAGACAAATATGGAAAAGACCATTTTGGAGAGCATTTGGCAGTATCTAGACCGTGTTCTTGCCGGGAGAATCCCAGGGACGGGGGAGCCTGGTGGGCTTCCGTCTATGGGGTCACACAGAGTCGGACACGACTGAAGTGACTTAGCAGCAGCAGCAGCAGACCGGGAGTTGGTGATGGACAGGGAAGCCTGGTGTGCTGTGATTCATGGGGTCGCGGAGAGTCGGACATGACTGAGCGACTGAACTGAACTGAACTGAACTGAGACGGGGTAGTGGTCTTCCCTGGTGACTCAGAAGATAAAGGCTAGGCCTGCATTGCAGGAGACTCGGATTTAATCACTGTCTGGGGAAGATCCCCTGGAGAAGGGAGTGGCTACCCACTCCAGTATTCTTGCCTGGAGCATTCCATGGACAGAGGAGCCTGGCAGACTACAGTCCATGGGGTTGCAAAGAGTCAGATATGACTGATCAACTGAGCACACATGTACAGACTTAGTAAAGCTAAAGTTTTGCCTTATCTGGAATCCAGAAATTCTAAGCACCAGAAGAGAAGCCCTCTCAATGTATACAAGGAGAGATGTATAGGAATGTTCATTGTGGCACTGTTCAGTTCAGTTCAGTCGCTCAGTCGTGTACGACTCTCCACGACCACATGAATCACAGCAAGCCAGGCCTCCCTGTCCATCACCAACTCCCGGAGTTCACTCAAACTCATGTCCACAGAGTCGGTGATGCCATCCAGCCATCTCATTCTCCGTCGTCCCCTTCTCCAAAATCAGAATAGCCCCTTTTGGGAGAGTGAATGAGTCAGGAAGATCCCCCGGAGTAGGAAATGGAAACCTACTCCACTATTCTTGCCTGGAAAATCCCAAGGATAGAGGAACCTGGTGGGCTACAATTCATGGGGTCTCAAAGAGTCCAACACACTGAACATGCACGCATGCACATGCAATGAAACACTCTCCAGCAATCAAAAGGAATGAAACAGAGTTGTATTATCAAGATGGATCCATTCCTCAGACATAAAAGGGAATGATAAAAATCCAGTTGCAGAGGATAGTTACAGAATGATATCAAGTTTAAAACACCACAAAAGCATTTATGGCTATGTATGTGTTTAAAAGCAAAGGAGAAAAAGAAAGATATAAGCATCTGAATGCAGAGAAGGAAATGGCAACCCACTCCAGTGTTCTTGCCTGGAGAATCCCAGGGATGGGGGAGCCTGGTGGACTTCCGTCTATGGGGTCACACAGAGTCGGACACTACTGAAGTGACTTAGCAGCAGCAGCAGCAGCAGCAGCAGCAGCAGAGTTCCAAAGAATAGCAAGGAGAGATAAGAAAGACTTCCTCAGCGATCAATGCAAAGAAATAGAGGAAAACAACAGAATAGGAAAGACAAGAGATCTCTTTAAGAAAATTAGAGATATCAAGGGAACATTTCATGCAAAGATGGGCTCGATAAAGGATAGAAATGGTATGGATCTAACAGAAGCAGAAGATATTAAGAAGAGGTGGCAAGAATACACAGAAGACCTGTACAAAAAAGATCTTCACAACGAAGATAATCACGATGGCGAGATCACTCACCTGGAACCAGACATCTTGGAATGTGAAGTCAAGTGGGCCTTAGAGAGCATCACTATGAACAAAGCTAGTGGAGGTGATGGAATTCCAATTGAGCTATTTCAAATCCTGAGAGATGATGCTGTGAAAGTGCTGCACTCAGTTTGCCAGCAAATTTGGAAAACTCAGCAGTGGCCACAGGACTGGAACAGATCATTCTTCATTCCAATCCCAATGAAAGGCAATGCCAAAGAATGCTCAAACTACCGCACAATTGCACTCATCTCACACGCTAGTAAAGTCATGCTCAAAATTCTCCAAGCCAGGCTTCAGCAATATGTGAACCGTGAACTTCCAGATGTTCAAGCAGGTTTTAGAAAAGGCAGAGGAACCAGAGATCAAATTGCTAACATCCGCTGGATCATGGAGAAAGCAAGAGAGTTCCAGAAAAACATCTATTTCTGCTTCATTGACTATGCCAAAGCCTTTGACTGTGTGGATCACAATAAACTGTGGAACATTCTGAAAGAGATGGGAATCCCAGACCACCTGACCTGCCTCTTGAGAAACCTGTATGTAGGTCAGGAAGCAACAGTTAGAACTGGACATGGAACAACAGACTGGTTCCAAATAGGAAAAGGAGTACGTCAAGGTTGTATATTGTCACCCTGCTTATTTAACTTATATGCAGAGTACATCATGAGGAACGCTGGGCTGGAAGAAGCACAAGCTGGAATCAAGATTGCTGGGAGAAATATCAATAACCTCAGATATGCAGATGACACCACCCTTATAGCAGAAAGTGAAGAGGAACTCAAAAGCCTCTTGATGAAAGTGAAAGAGGAGAGTGAAAAGGTTGGCTTGAAGCTCAACATTCAGAAAACAAAGATCATGGCATCTGGTCCCATCACTTCATGGGAAATAGATGGGGAAACAGTGGAAACCATGTCAGACTTTATTTTTTGGGGCTCCAAAATCACTGCAGATGCTAATTGCAGCCATGAAATTAAAAGACGCTTACTCCTTGGAAGGAAAGTTATGACCAACCTCGATAGCGTATTAAAAAGCAGAGACATTACTTTGCCAGCAAAGGTCCGTCTAGTCAAGGCTATGGTTTTCCCAGTGGTCATGTATGGATGTGAGAGTTGGACTGTGAAGAAAGCTGATAGCCGAAGAATTGGTGCTTTTGAACTGTGGTGCTGGAGAAGACTCTTGAGAGTCCCTTGGACTGCAAGGAGATCCAGCCAGTCCATTCTAAAGAAGATCAATCCTGGGTGTTCGTTGGAAGAACTGATGCTAAAGCTGAAACTCCAATACTTTGGCCACCTCATGCGACGAGTTGACTCACTGGAAAAGACTCTGATGCTTGGAGGGATTGGGGGTGGGAGGAAACGGGGACGACAGAGAATGAGATGGCTTGATGGCATCACCGACTCGATGGACATGAGTCTGAGTTAACTCTGGGAGTTGGTGATGGACAGGGAGGCCTGGCGTGCTGTGATTCATGGGGTTGCAAAGAGTCGGACACGACTGAGCGACTGAACTGAACTGATGTGTTTAGTGAAAATAGAGTATCTGGTAGTCCAGCTGTAAGTCTCTGTGATTCCACTACAGGAGTACTGGCTAGATCTCTGGTCAGGGAAGATTCCACAGGCAACAGGCCAAAAAAAATCAGAATGTCAAGTGAAGAATATCCATTTTCTGAAAATTACATTTTTCAGGAAGAGAGACTAAAGGGTTTGGGAATTGTGTAGAAGGAATTTCAACTGAATCTGCAATTGTATTAGTGTTTCTCTCTCCCTCTTTATTAGAAAGGTTCCAACCTTGCCAAATACTAAATTTCCTTTCTTTTTTTACTAAAATGAAATCATTAAAAATAAATAAATAACAAGAAGAGAAACAATTTATTTGGCAATTGATTTTTATCTGCACCTCCGAAACAGCATGCATAATATTTGCATAGTCCATGTAGTTTTGTTTTGCAAGTATTTTCAATCAGAACTGTAAATTCTTCCTAAGTATTCTTAAAAAAAATTTATGCCTAGAAAATTTGTACTGTTTTTCTCAGCATTTAGCAACCTTTATCATGGTGGTGGTACATGACAGTCATCAGAGTTAAAAACAATGCTTGCTGCTATTCACAATAGCCAAGACATGGAAACCACCTAATAGCCAGTGACCAGTGGATTAAGAAAATGTGGGACTTATACACCATAGAATACTACTCTGCTATAAAAAGAACTAAATAATGCCATTTGTAGCAATATGGATGCAACTAGAGATCATCACACTAAATGAAGTCAGAAAAAGAATGACAAATACAATGTGATGTCACTTATGTGAGGAATCTAAAATATGACACGATGAACCTATCCATGAAATAGAAACAGGCTTATGGACATAGAGAACAGACTTGTGGTTGCCAAGGAGGAGAGGGTTGGGGAATAGATGGAGCGAGAGGTTGGGATCTGCAGATGTAAGCTATTTTAAATAGAATGGATAAACAACAAATTCCTACCGTATAGCACAAAAAACTGTATTCAATATCCAGTGATAAACCATAATGGAAAAGAATATGAAAGAGAATGTATATATGTACATATTTGAATCACTTTGCTATACAACATACATTAACACAGCACTGTAAATCAACTACAATAAAAATATTTCAAAAATTAATAAAAAATAAAAGTCAAGAAAACAAATAAACAAAACAAGCAATGCTTGCTGGCATTGTGACTGCTGCAGAAAGTGCCCTTGGCCAGGCTCCCTGGGTTTTTTAAGTTGTGATCACTAGTGGAGATGAACAATTAGTGGCCCCAGTCCTGCAGGGTCAGGTGGCTTTCTTCCTCTACTGTTTGCAAAAGCAGGATGGAGCAGTTCAGGCAGCTTAAGTATTATTTGGAGAGTTGTAATGGTATTAGCAGAGGGACAACCCGAGCCAAGTGTATTTTAGCAAGTGACAAGTATGTTTGCTGTAATATATTGATAATCATTTTTCTTCTTCTCTGTCTCCCTTTTTCTTCTGCCTTTATATAAGAGACTTCTTTTAAAACAAGTGTTTTCAGATTGGAGTATGTTATGGCAAAGAGCCCAGAAGAGGTGGATTTAGTGCACTGAAGCCCTGTTTTCAATTATCAAAAATCCACAAAACCACAGTCCTAGGTTTTAGATGGGCCAATTTAAACGTTTGCCTTTCCAATGTAAATGTATAAAATATAAGCTGTTCAGCAGTACCAGAGTCTTTCTCAGTGACATGGGTCTCATTCCTCTAGCAGAGGACCTGCTATACACAGGCTTATCGCAGAAATAGGTTATAGGGTCTTCATTAATATGTCTGCAAACTGACTAGACATTAGGATATGCAATTCATTTTTCTCTAAGCTCTCACCCATCATTCTTAATTTAATATATTTCATTATGCTAATTTTAAAAAGAAGATGGATTTTTTTCCTCCTTAAAAGTTCCAGCACATTTTCTAAACGCAAAGAAAATCTGTTAATGTTATTAATACTTTATTAGATTGTTATATAAGGATTACAATTTTAATATGGAAAGTTCCTGACCTGAAGTCACATGACACAAAGAGAGAAGGAATGGCACAAGCAATGAAAAAAAGAGACAGACAGACAGAGAAAGCAGAAAAAAATCTATGGGTTGCCGAGTGATGACAGAAGCAATGATTGTGTGTTTCTTATGTTGGGCCCCACCCATGTTGGAATTCAATAAGCTGAATTTTGGCAGCAGTAGAACAAGCTTGTGCAAAATTTGACCTAAATATTTGCAACAATGTCCAGTGTTGGCTGTGTAGTTTTATATTCCTTCTCCCTCTCTCTCTCTCTTTCTCTCCCCTACCCGGTTTTTCAAGATTTATTTCAAAGACGTCTACTGGTAATCTCCACGGAGGGCACCATATACTTCCATGGTTTCTCATGTAGTTTGATAGAAAGAAAGAGCAGTGCAAGTCACAGGTCACTTCAAATATGACATATACCTGAGAGCATCAATTTCCTCACGTATCACGGGGACGATGATAATACTCATGCCTTGACCTCAGAGTGTTGCCTGGGGAAGTCAGTGGAAAATACTGTGAAATTATTTGTAAAAGTTGCTGTGATATTTTCATTCTCAATTCTACTAGTACAGTTAATAATACATTAATGACTTAAACCTAACTTATTTCACTTAGTGTGCTCTGTCCGGTATGGTAGCCACTGGCCAAGGTGGCTATTAAAATTAGAATAAAGCAAAACCAAATAATATAAAAAAGTAATTTCCTCAGTCTGACTAGCTTCCCAGTGTTAACAGCTACCATTTTGGACAGCACAGATATTGGAACATTTTCTTCATTGCAGAAAGTTCTGTGAATAGTGCTAGTGTTAAGTTTTAAGGAATAGACTTAATTTGCTTGAATATAGCACTGTATACAAATACCTTTCCTTACTAGCAGACTGACCTATGTGTTAAAGGAGACTCAAGCTCTTTTTACTAAGTTTGAAACCTAGCTATTGTGCATCTCAGAGTAATAAAGAGCTCAAGAAATTAATTTTTTAACGTGAGTTTTCTATAGTTCATTGCAACAAATTCTAAAGTAATAAAATGTTCTATACTCCATTAAATTATTCTCTAGATTTTTAAAATAGAAGCTCCATGTAAATCTGATTTGCTATGACTTGGATTTTAAGACTTGAGATGAATGAGCTGCTTTGGGTTACATCATCTTCATGGATTGTCAAATGAAGCTTACACTGAAGTCACTCAGGACAGGTCAGTTCTATTCCCTTGTTAAAAAAAAAAAAAAAAGAAGAGAAAAAGAAATGCCTGCTGCTTCCAAGTAACTTACCAGATAACACAACAGATTGGTCACATGAGGCCTGAATTAGTCATTTCTCAACCACTGCCTAGGCAAGCTTGAATGACTGTTCAGATGGAGAGGTTTAAATAGCGGAGAAGGCGTAGAGGAACATTTAAGGAGAACCAATGTGAGCCATGCTGTCTGGTCATGCGTGTTGGCCTGATATGCAGACACTTTCCTCACTTATGCTTACATAGTGAACTGAACTGAACTGAATACTTCCTTATTATCTTTTTATTTATAAATATGTGAGGCCTCAGTCATTTGTGAATATCATTTTAGGTTACAAAATAGGTTTCGAAGTAGTAACAACATACATCTTTAGTGTTTCCTGCATGTGTGCGTGCCAAGTTGCTTCAGTTGTGTCTGACTCTTTATGACTCCATGGACTGTGGCCTACCAGGCTCCTCTGTCCGTGGGGATTCTCTAGGCAAGAATACTGGAGTAGGTTGCTATGCCCTCCTCCAGGGATCTTCCTGACCCAGGGATCGAATCTGGTCTCCTGCATTGCAGGCAGATTCTTTACCATTTGAGCCACCAGGGAAGCTATTTCTTAAAATAAAATAGTATGAAGGATGACGCAGAGGTAAAGAATCTGACTGCCAATGCAGGAAATGTGGGAGATGCAGGTTCAATCCCTGGGGTGGGAAGATCCCCTGGAGGAGGAAATGGCAACCCAATTCTGTATTCTTGCCTGGATAATTCCATTGACAGAGGAGCCTGGCGGGCGACAGTCTGTGGGGTCACAAAGAGTTGGTCACCCCAGCCCATGGGGTGTACATGCACCATGAACTACAGTGTTTCAAACACCGAGGAAAGTTCAAACACTGAGACTAATGTAATAAATACCAACATACCCCTCACTCAGAGGATCTTTTTAAAAACAAAACATGGCAGATACAGTTGAAACCACTTTTGTGATCCTTACTAATCCCCTTCCTCTTTCTTCCTACCAGAGACAGTACTATCCTGAAGCTAAATATCCTTCCTTTCATGTGTTTGCATTTCCATTACATAACGTTATTTTTATCTATAAACGATATAAAGTTTTGTTTTGTGTGCCTTTGAAGTTTACATATAAAATATGGTACTAGGAGCTCTATTCTGCATGCAGCTTCTTCTATTCATTATTTTGCAGAATATTTTTCTTTTTATCTATCTATGTATCTATGTATTATCTATCTACCATCTGTCTGTCTAATGTTTGCTGTGAAACCATCACCACAACTGAAATCACGAACCTATCCCCAAAGTTGTTTAATTCTCCTTTGTAATCCTTCTCCCTTGCCCCACCCTAGTCAGTTGACTTACTGGAAGAGATCCTGATGCTGGGAAAGATTGAAGGCAGGAGGAGAAGGGGATGACAGAGGATGAGATGGTTGGATGGCATCACCAAATTAATGGACATGAGCTTGAGCAAGCTCTGGGAGTTGGTGATGGACAGGGAAGACTGGTGTGCTGCAGTCCATGGGGTCGCAAAGAGTCGGACACAACTGAGCAACTGAACTGAACCTACCCAGGCAAACACTGATCTGCTCTCATATTAAGATATTATACAAATGGAACCATACAGTATGTACTTTTTTGCCTAGCATATTTCAATCAGCATAGTTATTGTGAGGCTCATAGTGCTCTCTATGTTATCAATAATTCTTTCTATTGTGGAGTAGTAATTCCGTACACAGATATACCACAATTTCTTTTTTTTTTTTTTCAGGAGAGATAAAATATTTTTATTTTATTTTATTTTATTTTAAATCAAATAATCCAATTTTATCTTTTTTTTCAAGTTGAACAGACTAAATTTCTTTAAACAAACTTACTTATACTCCAGAGTCCTTTAAAAACTTAATAGCATTTATACATTGAAGGTATTTGATTTTCTTGTAACTAGCACTTCAAATGCAACAAGCATTTGAAGCAACAAGCATTTGACCCAACAAGTAAAACTTTCTACAGTTCATAACTTTTATAAATAAAATAAATTAAATGTACAGTGAATAAGTTCTCTGAAATATTTCAATATTTCTGCAGGTTTAGTAACATCATAAAATACATTTCAACTAAAATTCACAAATCTAAAAACCTGTAAGGCATTTTTAGGCATTTTAAGTTGGAAATGAAGACCAATGTTACATCGTAATATGCCAATTACAAATAGTACTTCAAATAGCAAATACTACAGTTTGTCCCAAACTTTAAAAACTATTCATAAACTCAACACTGAACTATTGATGGCTATGAGAATTGTTTCCTAGCCTTTTTGAAAATTTCAACCCATTTACGTTTAAGGTAATTATTGATAAGTACGATCCCGTAGCCATTTTCTTTATTGCTTTGGGTTCAAGTTTATACACTCTTTCTGTGTATCCTGTCTATAGAAGATCCTTTAGCATTTGTTGGAGAGCTGGTTTGGTGATGCTGAATTCCCTCAGCTTTTGCTTGTCTGTAAAGCTTTTGATTTCTCCTTCATATTTGAATGAGATCCTTGCTGGGTATAGTAATCTGGGCTGTAGGGTATTTTCTTTCATCACTTTAAGTATGTCTTGCCACTCCCTTCTGGCCTGAAGAGTTACTGTTGAAAGATCAGCTGTTATCCTTATGGGAATCCCCTTATGTGTTATTTGCTGCTTTTCCCTTGCTGCTTTTAATATTTGTTCTTTGTGTTTGAGCTTTGTTAATTTGATTAATATGTGTCTTGGAGTATTTCGCCTTGGGTTTATCCTGTTGGGGACTCTCTGGGTTTCTTGGACTTGGGTGATTATTTCTTTCCCTATTTTAGGGAAGTTTTCAACTATTATCTCCTCAAGTATTCTCTCATGGTCTTTCTTTTTGTCTTCTTCTTCTGGGACTCCTATGATTCGAATGTGGGAGCGTTTAACATTGTCCCAGAGGTCTCTAATATTGTCCTCATTTCTTTTAATTCGTTTTTCTTTTTTCCTCTCTGTTTCATTTATTTCTACAATTCTATCTTCTAGTTTGCTTATCCTGTCTTCTGCCTCTGTTATTCTACTGTTTGTTCCCTCCAGAGTGTTTCTGATCTCATCTATTGCATTATTCATTGTATATTGACTCTTTTTTATTTCTTCTAAGTCCTTATTAAATCTTTCTTCCATCTTCTCAATCCTTTTCTCCAGGTTATTTATCTGTAACTCCATTTTACTTTCAAGATTTTGAATCATTTTCACCATCAAAATTTGAAATTCTTTATCAGGTAAATTCCCTATATCTTCTTCTTTTGTTTGTGTTGGTGGGCAATTATCTTGTTCCTTTACTTGCCGGGTATTTCTCTGCCTCTTCATCTTGCTTATATTGCTTTGCTTGGGGTGGCCTTTCCCTCTTCTTGCAGTTTGTGGAGTTCTCTTTATTAAGTAGTTTCTTCGCTGTGTGTGGGGTTGGACGGGTGACTTGTCCGGGTTCCCTGGTTAGGGAGGCATGTGTCGGTGTTCTGGTGGGTGGAGCTGGATTTCTTCTCTCTCCTTTAGAAGACAATGGGCTGCTTTTCTGGGAGCCTGATGTCCTCTGCCAGTATTCAGAAGTTGTTTTGTGGATTTTACTCCACGTTCAAATGTTCTTTTGATGAATTTGTGGGGGAGAAAGTGGTCTTGCCATCTTTTCCCTCCACCATCTTGTTCCTTCCTCCCCAGAACACTGGATTCTTATATTCCACTTGGTCGTGGAGTATCTCTTCCCAGCTGCTCCAGCAAGGCGCAGCCACTGTACCTTACCTTGGACGAGGGGTATCTCCTCAAGGCCGCCCCTCCTGCTTTGAATGTGGATCAGCTCCTCTCGGCCCTCCAGTGCCCAAGCAGCCACCACCTCCTGAACGTGGTACAGCTCCTCTCGGCCACCGCCCTAACCCTGGGCGCGGGGCAGCTCCTCTCAGCCACGATTCTGCACGTGGTCGGTTGCACCGGGCGTCTCCCGCGTCTGCGCCGCCGGAGCCGGGCGTCTCCCGCGTCTGCGCCTGCGCCGCCCAGATATACCACAATTTCTTTATTCATTTTGTTGATGGACATTGGGGTTGTTTCTGGGTTTTGATGATTACAAATACATTTAGGAAGAATATTTATGTACAAGCCTTTTTAAAAAAGCTGTCTTTATTTTTAAGAGGTTTTAGATTTACAGCCAAATTGAACAGAAAGTGCAATTTTAACTAGTTGCCCTTTACTTTGGCTGCCCACAGGCACAGCCTCCCCAACAACTAACATCCCCCACAGAGTGGTACATTTGCTACAACTGATGAAACTACATTATCACCCAAAGTCTATAGCTTTTGAGGATTCACTCTTTGTGTTAAACATTCTGAGTTTTGACAAATGTATAATGATATATATCCACTATTACAGTATCATACAGAATAGTTTCACTGCCTTAAAATGTGCCCTACTTATTCATCTCTCCCTCTGGATTACCCACCAATGACTGATCTTTTTACTGCCACCACAGTTTTACCTTTTCCAAGATGTCATCTAGTTGGGCTCTTTCCAGTATGTAACCTATTCAGATTGCCTTCTTTCACTTAGCAATACACATTGAAGATTCCTTCATGTCTTTTCAGGGCTTGAGAGCTCATTTCTTTTTTGTGCTGAATAATACTCCACTGTCTGGATATACCACAGCTTATTTATCCACTTACTTACTGAAAGGCAGATCTCAGTTGCTTCCAAGTTTTGGCAGTTATGAATAAGGCTGCTACAAACGCCCTTGTGCAGGTTTCTGTGTGGACATAAGTTTCCAATTGATTTGGGCATTCATAAATACCAAGGAGCACAAATGCTAGGTTGAATAGGATGACTAGTTTTGTAATAAACTGTCCAACATTCTTTCAAGGTTCCTATCAGACATGAATGAAAGTTCCTATTGTTCCACATCATTACATTGCAACAACATCATTAGATTTTGGCTATTCTAATCAATGTGTTGTGATTACAAGTCTTTTTGAGGGCGTATCTTTTTTTTCTCCTAGATAATTACCTGGAATTGGATGCCTGAATCATATGCTAGATGTATTTTTAAATTTTTAAGAAATTGCTGAACTGTTTTCCAAAGTGGTTGCATCATTTATACCCCCACCCTTGCTAACACTTGGCATGGCCAGCCTTTTTAATTTTAGCTCTCCTAATGGGCATGTAGTAATACTTCATTGTGGTTTTAATGCTCATTTCCCTAATGACCCTCACGTTGAACATCTTGTCATGTGGTTATTTGTCATCCGTATATTAAATCTAGTGAAGTATCTGTTCAAATTTGCTGAAATGCTGCTCTGCTGGGATTTTGACTTGATGTGTTGCATCTACACATGAATATGGAGAGAACTGATATCTTAAAAAATAGCTGATTTTTTTTAACCCATGGTCTGTCTCCATTCATTTGGATCTTCTTTAATTTCTCTCAACAATATGTTTTCGGTGTATAGACCTGCATGCCCCTTGTTAGTTTTTTCCCTAAGTATTTTAAAAAATTTTTTGATGTAATATAAATAGGATTGTTTTAAAATTTCAGCTTCTGATCATTTGTTACTGATATATGGAAATGCAATGATTTCTTTCATTTGTTGTTGTTCACTTGCTCAGTTGTGTCCAACTCTTTGCGACCCCATGGACTGTGTAGTCCACCAGGCTCCTCTGTCCATGGGATTTTCCAGGCAAGAATACTGGAGTAGGTTGCCATTTCCTTCTCCAGAAGATATTCTGAGCCAGGGATAGAACACGCATCTTCTGCAACTTGTGCATTGCAGGCAGATTCTTTACCACTGAGTCACTGGAGAAACCTGAAAGAAACCATACACATTTATGTGTATACATGTATAACTTGCCTCTCTCCTGTTGAACTGTCAACAAATTCTTCTCTTAGTTTTTCTTTTTTAATCTGCTGACTTGGATGCTATGGAGTCTATTTCAAGGTTTGTATGAGTTGCTACTCTCTTATTTTTAACATCTATAATTTGGGGTAAGCCTGCTGTGTGCCAGTCAGATTGGTTTTTCTCTGTAGACAATCTCTTTTTTTCTTCCTGACAGTTTTAAAATTCTTAATACTTTTAAGTATAACTTTTCTAATTCAATATTAGTCACCCTGCTTAGTATATCACACGCATTTTGGATTGGAAAATTTATAATTAATTTTTGGTACACTCTTATCTCATCTCTTCTAATGGGGCTTTCTGCTATTTCCTGTACTCACTTCCTACAGCGCCTCTTTTAGAAATATGATTAAGCCACTCAATCTATATTCCCTGTCTTTAACTTTTCTTTTATAAATCTGATCTGCTTATTCCTTTATGCTTCATTCCAGGTGATCTCCTCAGGACAACCTTCCAATCCACAAACTCTTCAACTGTGTAAACCTATTTGTCTCATCTATGGAATTGTTTTAAATTTTAATAACTATGTTATTAATTTTCAAGATTTCTAATTGGTTCTTTTTCTTATCCACCTATTGTCTTATTTCTGCCTGTTTTGCTTTATTATTTCTTGTTATTTTAAAATTTTTCCCATATTTTATCACTTTGAAGAATGTGTGCTTCAGTTCAGTTCAGTCGCTCAGTTGTGTCCGACTCTCCGCGACCCCATGAATCACAGCACGCCAGGCCCCTCTGTCTATCACCAACTCCTGGAGTTCACTGAAACTCATGTCCACAGAGTCAGTGATGCCATCCAGCCATCTCATTCTCTGTTGTCCCCTTCTCCTCCTGCCTTCAGCCTTTCCCAGCATCAGAGTCTTTTCCAGTGAGTCAACTCGTCGCATGAGGTGGCCAAAGTATTGCAGTTTCAGCTTTAGCATCAGTCCTTCCAATGAACACCCAGGATTGATCTATCAATGTGTGCTTAAGCACACTCAATTTCAGATATTTTTCTCTCTTTTCCACCTTTTTAATATTTTAATATTTTCTTCATTGAACTTATCTGTTAATAGTTGATATTGTTGGCTGTCTTTCTCAGCAATTTATTTCTTTGTGTATTTGAGCACTTGGTTTACAAGTTTCTCTGATACTACAAGTTCTTTCTTGCCTCATCCAAACTCTACTATCCTCTTCTGGTTTAGGAGTTTTGTCACTGCTTTCACATGGTCTTCTAGGACCTTTTAGTCCAGTTTAGGGCCTTCTGAAGATTTAGTCAGGACTGGTGACATTTATTTCAAGGCACTACTCAAAGATATGGTATCCAGCGATGAGCAGGATAGCCCAGTGAGAAGACTAGTTACAAGTACCCCAAAATACATCACATAGTGGGGGAAGGAAAGAGGGGCATAATTTGAGAGAGCAACATTAAAATGTGCATGACCATGTGTAAAATAGATAACCAGTAAGAATTTGCTATATGACACAAGTTACCCAAATCTGGTGCTCTGTGACAACCTAAGAGGGTGGGATGCAGAGGGAGGTGGGAGGGAGGTTCAAGAGAGAGGGAAAATATGTATACCTATGGCTGATTCATGTTGATGTACACCAGGAACCAACACAATATTGTAAAGTAATTATCCTCTGATTAAAGATAAAACTTTAAAAAATCCACCAGAAGTCTTTTTATGTATAACTGATTTGCTTTTCTGTACACTTGAAACTAACAATATTGTAAATCAACTACACTCCAATTTAAAATAAAAAACATCCACTAGAGTCTTTTTGTGTGTGTGTGTGTGAGGATTTCAACTAGTGGATGGGACTCAGCAGAGAAAGGTATTGAGTATTTATTTTCCCAATTACCCTAAAATTAAAGCCAGCATCTGACAGACATACCAACAGAAATCTGAAATGGCAGCTCTATGTAGCGAAAAATAACATGTAAGGGTATTTGGACACATGATGGCAGAATTCTCTGCAAGGGAGGAGGGGCAAGCCTGTTTTTATTCAAGTATTTCCTTGGAAAAGCAGATTGCCTGGAATCCAGTACTGTGTCCCTGACTGGAGAGTTCAGGGAGTGTTTTCATTGATTCCACAGCTGGAAAACTCCCAAGTGTGGGCTTAGGATCACTGAAATGAACGATTATATTTAAAGTTTGATGAACCTTGCTCGGTGATAATTCCCTCTGGAAAAGAAAAGCAGATACTTCTAGCTAAATCGCACCAAACTAGCTCCAAAGAAATTCAGAAATTTGATTTTTGAACATTTTCCTCTGAGTTTAAGCCTTTTGGGTAATACAATTGGAAAACAGCATTTCTTTACAGTAAAAATGTGTTTGGCAGCCCCTTTATATACAAAGTTCAACTTTAGGGCAAAGAAAAAGAGACGCTCATTATGTAATCAGGTCAAATTATTGGTTACTGGGAAGAGTTCCTGGTTTAGACTTCATCTATTATGTGAAGTAGATATTAGATCTTTTATTCTGCCAGTGCCATTTTAATCACAGCAGTTCTTTATTCTAAATAGTTTAACCTTGGGAGACCTTTCCCCAGGGCTTCTTATTTATTTAGATATTGTTATGCAACACACACAACAATAACATCAGTGAAGGCAGGATTGATCCCTTCTTAACTTTCACAGGAGGGATTATTCAATACATAAAGGAGCTGGTGCTATAAATAAAGAGGTGGTTTACTAAATTCCTGGGTAAAGAGGGGCAGAGGTGAGAGGTGAAGACCTATAGCAGAGATCCCTCCAAGTTGCCGTTTAAGTGATGGAGAAATGGATTTGGAGATTTTGTTCTTTCTCTCTCTTCTCTTTCTTTCTCTACTTAACTCAATGTCAGGACACACTTTTAGTCTTTTCACTTAAAACAAAGGCTCATATTTGTTGGGTGTAACTTGCAAATGCCTTTGAAAACTTTTGAATAGAAAAAAATCAGGAATTTCATGTAAAAATTGTGATTTTCAACTTCTAATGAAATATTAGAGAATCTGGCTACCCTTGGTCCAGAGTCCATCAAGGCAACTACTGCCAAGTTTTAGGCAATAACCGAAGTCCTCCACTTAACCACAGTTTCAACCTTGTATGCCTCCCTTGTCATATTAAAAGTTGGGTTATTTTAGGCCTTTGGGATTGTACAGCTATGATTTCTTGCATTCTCATTTATTCATCCAACAAATATTTATTGAGAATCACTGTTCCAGGACCTGAAGATACCACAGTGAGCAAGCAAATGTGGTCCATGCCCTCCTTGTGCTTATATCCTAGTGAGGAGAGATATGTAACCACAAATAAAATATATGATGTCAGGTGGAAAGCGTTATAAAGATAAATAAAGCATGGTGTCTCGGACATTACTATCTACCTGGACACAGGATGACGCTTCTTGCCCACTTGCACTTTAGTTGGTTCAGCCAATGAGCTCTGAGTGGAAGTGATCTATGTCACCTCTGGGTGGAAGCACTTATTTGCTGGCCTTGACTTTCATCTCTCTGTGGCAAGTGTGGTGGCTCACATTGATAAGGACTTGGTAGGGAGGACTGCCTGTGAGGGTTGCCCAGACTGGCAGAGGAATTTTGTTAAGTGATAATGTTTTTCTTAAGCCGCTGATACTTTAGGGGTTGACTGTTATTGTTTCATAACATAGATTGCCCTGACTAGAAGCACAATGAGGAGTCAGGGAGTGAAGGGGCAGAGTAGTGAAATCACAGCTAGTGTGGTCTAGAGGTCCTGTATGAAGTTTTATTGCTCTCCTCCAAGGTTTTAATAAAATAAACGTATTATCGCTCCATCACGTCTGACTCTTTGCAACCCCATGAACTGCAGCCCACCAGGCTCCTCTGTCCATGGACTTCTTCAGACAAGAATATTAGAGGGTATAGTCATTCCTTTCTCCAGGGGATCTTCCTGACCTAGGGATTAAACCCAGGTCTCCTGCATTGCAGACAGATTCTTTATTATCTGAGCCACCAGAAAGATCTTTTACTTAAAAAATGTGTAAAATAGATAGCTAGTGGGAACTTACTGTATAGCACAGGGAGCTCAGCTCGGTGCTCTGTGATGATCTAAAGGGATAGGACAGGAGTAGTAGGAAGGAAATCCAACAGGGAAGGGATATATGTACACATATAGTGGTTCACTTTGTCGTACAGCAGAAACTAAAACAACAGTGTAAAGCAATTATACTCCAATTTTTTAAAAAAGAGTTAGTGAGATAGTGAGTAATCCGTATTTCTAGCATTTTGTTCCCTACCTAGAATTTTGAGGCCATGGTTGCCTGCTTTCCATCCAATTTTGGTCAGTGATGACAGACTGCAGACTCCATCAGCACCTTCAGGTTGCTTCTCAGCAACAAGGCCAGACGGCTTTCATCAGTGTGCTCAGAACTGAACTTATTCCCAAAGGAATGAAAGGCAGTATAACATGCTCTATTCTATTTGGTTCACCGGCCTATTATGATTCTGTTTTAGGAAACATACAGAGACATCACTCTGCTGACAAAGGTCTGTATAATCAAAGCTATGGTGTTTCCAGTAGTCATGGATGGATGTGAGAGTTGGCCTAAGAAGACTAAGCACCGGAAGAATTGATGCTTTTGAATTGTGATGTTGGAGAAAACTCTTGAGAGTCCCTTGGACAGCAAGGAGATCCAACGATCAATCCTAAAGGAAGCCAACCCTGAATGTTCATTGGAAGGACTGATGCTGAAGCTGAAGTTCCAGTACTTTGGCCACCTGATGCAAAGAGCTGACTCATTGAAAAAGACCCTGAGGATGGGCAAGACTGAAGACAAAAGGAGAAGGGGGAGGCAGAGGATGTGATAGATAGCACCACCAATTCAACGGACATGAGTTTGAGCATACTTTGGGAGACAGTGAAGGACAGGGAAGCCTGGCATGCTGCAGTCCATATGGTTGCAGAGAGTTGGACACGACTTAACAGCTAAACAACAGCAACAAATAAAGCAAATTTGTTCAAAGACAGGGACAATCAAATGTGTTTTTCAGCCATGAAAATCACCTTGGCTGCATGCAATTACTTTTTCTCTGTGTATTGTATTGATGTTTAAATGATGCCATAGGCACTGTTTATTTTCTGACCCATCTGTGACACCCAGTTATGCAGTATATAATAATTTCTGAATTTTTTTACTTACTTTAACACACAAAGGTACAAGTTTTGGGGGTTCTGTTATTTCTACTTTAACTCCCTGTGGTAAACTCAATGGTTTTGCATACTTTGGCTACAAAATAAATCTGATGGTAATGATTAAGATGAAATGGGTAAATCCTCATTAGCCTTCTCTAACTTTTTCTTTTATTTACTATTCTCTTAATTACTGCTAGGGCTTCCCTTGTGGTTCAGTTGGTAAAGAATCTGCATGCAATGCATGATACCTGGGTTCAGTCCTTGGGTTGGGAAGATCCCCTGGAGAAGGGAAAGGCTACCCACTCCAGTATTCTGGCCTGGAGAATTCCATGGACTGTATAGTCCATGAGGTCTCAAAGAGTCAGACGCGACTGAGTGACTTTTACTCACTAATTCCGGTAAACACCCGAAATTAGTCATTTCTTGATTCTACACTTGTTAGTGTCTTATTTGCATTCTTGGAGTCCAGGAACTGTGTCATCTTCCAACTTTCTGCCCTAGTAACCATGTACCAAGACAGAAGAGAATGAGGAAGGGAAGCAGAACTGCCTAGTAGTTTTTCCATATGTAAAATAAGGATACTGCTATTTCATTGTTTTATATTTGGATATTTATCTTGGAATGTTAAAAATGATTCTTTGAAACAGAATATACTTAGTTGAATAGCATAGGTTAGCACTAATTTTTTAAGTATGTAAAATTAAAGAAGAAAATAAAGCGTGAATGTTTCCTTACCCTTAGTCACATGACAAAATGTGTGGAGAAGGGAGTGACAAACCACTTCAGTATTCTTGCCTTGAGAGTCCCATGAACAGTATGAGAAGGCAAAAAGATAGGACACTGAAAGATGAACTCCCCAGGTCAGTAAGTGACCAATTTGCTACTGGAGATCAGGGGAGAAATAACTCCAGAAAGAATATAGAGACGGAGTCAAAGCAAAAACAACATGCAGTTGTGGATGTGACTGGTGATGGAGGTAAAGTCCGATGCTGTAAAGAGCAATATTGCGTAGGAACCTGGAATGTTAGGTCCATGAATCAAGGCAAATTGGAAGTGGTCAAACAGGAGACGGCAAGAGAGAATGTCAACATTTCAGGAATCAGCGAATTGAAGTGGACTATGGGAGAAGGCAATGGCAAGCCACCCCAGTACTCTTGCCTAGAAAATCCCATGGATGGAGGAGCCTGGTAGGCTGCAGTCCGTGGGGTCGCTAAGGGTTGGACATGACTGAGCGACTTCACTTTCACTTTTCACTTTCACACATTGGAGAAGGAAATGGCAACCCACTCCAGTGTTCTTGCCTGGAGAATCCCAGGGACAGGGGACCCTGGTGGGCTTCTGTCTATGGGGTCACACAGAGTCGGACACGACTGAAGTGACGCAGCAGCAGCAGCAGCAGAATGGGAGAATTTAACTCAGATGACCACTATATCTACACTGTGGATAAGAATCCCTTGGAAGAAATGGAGTAGCCATCATAGGCAATAAAGAGTCCGAAATGCAATACTTGAATACAATCTCAAAACAACAGAATGATCTCTGTTTGTTTCCAAGGCAAACCATTCAATATCACGGTAATCCAAGTCTATGCCCCGAGCAGTAAAGCTGAAGAAGCTGATGTTGAACAGTTCCATGAAGACCTACAAGACTTTCTGAAACTAACACCCAAAAAAGATGTCCTTTTCATTACAGGGGCCTGGAATGCAAAAGTAGGAAGTCAAGAAACACCTGGAGTAACGGGCAAATTTGGCCTTGGAGCAAGAAATGAAGCAGGGCAAAGGCTAAGAGAATTTTGCCAAGAGAACACACTGGTCATAGCAAACAACCTCTTCCAACAACACAAGAGAAGACTCTACACATGGACATCACCAGATGGCCAACACCGAAATCAGATTGATTATATTCTTTGCAGCCAAAGATGGAGAAGCTCTATACAGTTAGCAAAAACAAGACCAGGAGCTGACTGTGGCTCACATCATGAACTCCTTATTGCCAAATTCAGACTTCAAGTGAAGAAAGTGGGGAAAACCACTAGACCATTCAGATATGACCTAAATCAAATCCCTTATGATTATACAGTGGAAGTAAGAAATAGATTTAAGGCACTAGATGTGATAGAGTGCCTGATGAACTATAGATGCAGGTTTGTGACATAGTACAGGAGACAGGGATCAAGACCATCCCCATGGAAAAGAAATGCAAAAAAGCAAAATGGCTGTCTGAGGAGGCCTTACAAATAGCTGTGAAAAGAAGAGAAGCGAAAAGCAAAGGAGAAAAGGAAAGATATAAGCATCTGAATGCAGAGTTCCAAAGAATAGCCAGGAGAGATAAGAAAGCCTTCTTCAGCGATCAATGCAAAGAAACAGAGGAAAACAATAGAATGGGAAAGACAAAAGATTTCTTCAAGAAAATTAGAGATACCAAAGGAACATTTCATACAAAGTTGGGCTCAATAAAGGACAGAAATGGTATGAACCTAACAGAAGCAGAAGATATTAAGAAAAGGTGTCAAGAATACACAGAAGAACTGTACAAAAAAGATCTCACGACCCAGATAATCACGATGGTGTGATCACTCACCTAGAGCCAGACATTCTGGAATGTGAAGTCAAGTGGGCCTTAGGAAGCATCACTATGAACAAAGCTAGTGGAGGTGATGGAATTCCAGTTGACCTATTTCAAATCCTGAAAGATGATGCTGTAAAAGTGCTGCACTCAATATGCCAGCAAATTTGGAAAACTCAGCAGTGGCCACAGGACTGGAAAAGGTCAGTCTTCATCCCAACCCCAAAGAAAGGCAATGCCAAAAAATGCTCAAACTACCATACAATTGCACTCATCTAACATGCTAGCAAAGTGATGCTAAAAATTCTTCAAGCCAGGTTTCAACAATACGTGAACCATGAACTTCCAGATGTTCAAGTTGGATTTAATGAAGGCAGAGGAACCAGAAATCAAATTGCCAACATCCATTGGATCATCAAAAAAGTGAGGGAGTTCCAGAAAAACATCTATTTCTGCTTTATTGACTATGCCAAAGCCTTTGACTGTGTGGATCACAACAAACTGTAAAAGATTCTTCAAGAGATAGGACTAACAGACCACCTGACCTGCCTCCTGAGAAATCTGTATGCAGGTCAGGAAGCAACAGTTAGAACTGGACAGGGAACATTAGACTGGTTCCAAATAGGAAAAGGAGAACGTCAAGGCTGTATATTGTCACCCTGCTTATTTAACTTATATACAGAGTACATCATGAGAAATGCTGGGCTGGATGAAGCACAAACTAGAATCAAGATTGCTGGGAGAAATATCAATAACCTCAGATATGCAGATGACACCACCTTTATGGCAGAAAGTGAAGAGGAACTTAAGAGCCTCTTGATGAAAGTGAAAGAGGAGAGTGCAAAAGTTGGCTTAAAACTCAACATTCAGAAAACTAAGATCATGGCATCTGGTCCCATTGCTTCATGGGAAATAGATGGGAAAACAGTGGAAACGGTGACTGATTTTATTTTTCTGGGCTCCAAAATCACTGCAGATTGTGACTGCAGTCATGAAATTAAAAGACGCTTACTCCTTGGAATAAAAGTTAAGACCAATCTAGACAGCATATTAAAAAACAGAGACATTAATTTGCCAACAAAGGTCTGTCTAGTCAAGGCTATGGTTTTTCCAGTAGTCATGTATGAATGTGAGATTTGGACTATAAAGAAAGCTGAACCTCAATGAATTGATGCTTTTGATCAATTCTTGGAGAAGAATTGGAGAAATGTTGGAGAAGACTCTTGAGAGTCCCTTGGACTGCAAGGAGATCCAACCAGTCTATCCTAAAGGAAATCAGTCCTGAATATTCTTTGGAAGCACTGATGTTGAACCTGAAACTCCAATACTTTGGCCACCTGATATGAAGAGCTGACTCATTTGCAAAGACCCTGATCCTGGGAAAGACTGAAGCTGGGAGGAGAAGGGGATGACAGAGTATGAGATCATTAGATGGCATCACTGACTCAATGGACATGAGTTTGAGTAAACTCTAGTAGTTGGTGATGGGCAGGGAGTCCTAGCCTATTGCAGTCCATGGGGTTGCAAAGAGTTGGACACGACTGAGAGACTGAACTGAACTGTCACGTTGTCCTGAGAGTCACTTAAGCATGTAAGAGCTTTAAAAAAAGGCAAGTGCTCTGAATGATTTCAGTAATTGTACTATTACTTAAATTAGGTCAATCAACCTATTTTTCTTCTTACTCCTTAACAGAAGTTAGTAATACTAAGGAGCTTGGAGATTTCAAAAGTGAGAGGATATAAGAAGGGTAGAAAAGAATGGAGGTGGGATGCTGGGGAGGATACCAGAGCAGGACCCTGGGCAGTTGAAGGGCAGATAGAGGTTGCTTGGCCACCTTTGGTAATAGGTGCCCAGTGTGGGGAAGTATCCCTGAAAGGGGCACCGAAAAGACAAATATCTGTCTCTGTTACAGTGTAGAGTAGGACTGATTCCAGGACAGTTAGAAGGATTGTGAATGAGAACTTGACCAGGAGGTAGGCATAAGACAGACTACTCTAATGATATCTGTTACAGCTAAGTGCCTACCTGGTCCCTCAATAGGATAACTGCTCTTGAGGGGAGCGGAAAAGGGAGAAGGGCGTGGGTAATAAAAAATATATACAATAAAAAATTATGGCTTCTTGGATTTTGCTATTAATCTTATTTATCTGGATTCATAGTACTGAATTTAGAGCATTAAAAAACAGAAGTATGCCCAGAAGGAAGGGCACGTGGAAATGTGGGCAGGAGCTAAAGAGTAGTCAGAAACTTACATGCCAGTCTACTGAGCAGGTACACTTTTGGCTGGAAGTTCAGGGTCTGCTGGCTTTGATCCTTGGAATTTTGCTCAGAGATGGTTGTTGTTCAGTCATGTCCAGCTCTTAGCGACCCCGTGAACTGCAGCACGCCAGGCTTCCCTGTCCTTCTCTATCTCCTGGAATTTGCTCAGACTCATGTCCATTGAATCGGTGACACCATCCAACCATCTCATCCTTTGTGGCCCTCTTCTCTTTTGCCTTCAGTCTTTCTGGAGGCTGGACCAAAAGGCCTCTTGACAAGCTAGCCTACAAACCGCCTATTCTGTCATGGTTTCCCATTTGTTTGTCTTGCTCAGAGCTTGGATATATTAAACCATGTACAATAAATCATGTAACATATAGTGAAAACAAGTCTCAAAAAGACCATGCACTTTTCAGAACCAGCATTTTGGAAATTTTTATGTTAGGAGGAATTTGAATTGCTTGTGATCCATCTCCAGTTGCATGGTCTCACCTTCACCTCAGACTCAGTAAATTCTTTATTGTCTTCCCTCGGCAGTTCTTCACACAAGGTTCTGTTTCTCTAATGATATTATCAACTTCTTTATCACTCAACTTCCAAAAATGAAAGGGCTATTTAAAAATATATTATCTTCCCTGTACCACTTCCAATTAGTTTGTTCTTCTTTGATACACCTATTATGCTGCTCCTTCTCATCCACCCTGTGTCCTGCTGCTAGATGGATTCTTCTGAAGGCAGAGTTTAAATTATGTCAATTCTCTGTTCATTCGCTATTCAAAACTTGCTATGCTTACCACTGACTATGAGTTCATTTGCACTCCTTTGTTACCTTTACATCCTGTTGTTGACATATATTTTGCTTCTATAAATATTACAAACCTCAAAATACATCGACATTTTTCTTTAAACATTTAATTGACTTAAAATTTTTCAATTACAAAAAATGCTCTTTAATGTATACCTATATGTTTAATTATTTTCAATGTCTTCTTTCCTTTCTGTGGATTCAGATGTCTACCAAATATCATATTCCTTCAATCTGAACATTTTTCTTTAGCATTTCTTGTAGTGTTGGCTTGCTTGTGATAAATTGTCTCAGTTTTTGTTTATCTTTATTTAACTTTAGTTTTTGAAAGATACTTCACTGATAATAGACTTTGAAAATAACCTTACAATGTCTTCTGGTCTCTGTTAATTTCTGTTGAAAATTCAGCTAATATTCTTATCTTTGTCCCATTGAATGTCATGTCTTTCTCTCGTCCCTCACTTCTTTTAAAACTTGCTTTTCTTTTCTCTTTTTAAATTTGCCTCCACCAATTCTTGATTTCAGCATGCAGGATCTAGTTCCCTGACCTGGGATTGAACCTAGGCCCCTTACATTGGGAATGTGAAGTCTTAGTCACTGGACCACTGGGGAATCCTAAGATATTTTTCTTTAACTTTGTTGTTCTTAGTTGTATATCCTGCTATAGTGAGCTTCCTGAATCTATGGGTTGATGTTTTAGATCAAAGTCAAAACAATGTTATCCCATATTTCTTTACACTGTTCTATTCTATTTCTTTCTGCCCCCTCAACTTAATTTTTTTCTTGTACACTATATATATGACTATAGACCACTTAGTTCTATCCTGCAGGCTGCTGAAGCTTTGTCCATTATTGCAATTTTTCCTCCCTGTATTTCAGCTTAAACGATTTTACTACCTGTTTTAGCTTCAGTGACTCTCTTTCTGTTATGTACACTCAACTGTCAATCACGTCTAACATTTTTTTATTCAAGTTTTTTTTTCAGTTCTAGGCTTTTCATTGTTATCTTTTTGATGGTTTTCACAGTCTTCCAAAAATTCCCATCTTTTCACCTATAATATTTATTTTTTTCTTGTCGGTCCCTTAGTATAGCTTTCATAGTTTAATCTCAAGTTCTTCTTATCTAATTTCAAAATCTGCATCATATGTGAGTCTGTTTCTTTTGACCAATTTTTCTCTTGACTCTGTATCACGTTTTCCTGTTTATTTATATGATATAATTTTAAATTACATGTTGAACAATATGGTTTAAACATTGTAGTGATATGAATTCTGTCATCTTTTCCTGAAAAGTGTTGAGTTTTGTCCCCTGAGTAATTAAATTACTGGCATATCATCTTGAACAGGTGTTGATTTGCTCCTCAGTCCAAGAGTGAATTTCTCAGTCTCAAGAACATAGTCTTTACTCCTAAGCCATGGTTCTTTGGGGTTTTATGGGAGCTTGAAATTTTTACTAAATCCCTCTGATTTCAAACTCTGTCTATCTTGCTTTGGTCAGCTACTATAATATGTTCTTAGCTCTTTTAGCTTTCTTTGTGCTTCTTTGCTTTTTCTTTTGAGGTCCTTGGAATCTCACCTCTCACATGCATAGTTCAGCAGTTAAACAAGGATTAAGAGAAGTTTAGATACAGATTTTGAATTTCCCTCTCTATGTCTCCCTTCTCTCTGAGATTTCACTTCTCAACTTCCAGCTACTTTGTAAATCCCAGACTTTTACCTTCTGACTTGTACAATAAAAGTATGGCTTTACATTCAGTTCAGTGGGGATGGAGCTGTCTCCAGTGGGAAAGACATGGGTGGATCTCACCCGCCATCTGTTCTTTATTTTTTTCCCCAAGGATCATATTTCCTCCAGCTTATGCCTACCTTTGCCTATTCTTCAGTGTCTTCAGCTGTTTTTAATTTTTTGATCACAATAATTTCATAATTGTTTTCTTTGGGAACATTAGTTAGTTAGTTAGTTATTTCAGTCGCTCAGTCATGTCTGACTCTTTGCAACCCCATGAATCACAGCACGCCAGGCCTCCCTGTCCATCACCAACTCCCGGAGTTCACCCAAACTCATGTCCATCGAGTCGGTGATGCCATCCAGCCATCTCATCCTCTGTCGTCCCCTTCTCCTCCTGCCCCCAACCCCTCCCAGCATAAGAGTCTTTTCCAGTGAGTCAACTAGTCGTGTGAGGTGGCCAAAGTATTAGTCCAATATAAAATGGTCCACAATTACGAAAACCAGAATTTCTCTATTGACTATGAGTGAGTTCTAAATCCTGGCTTTAAGATCCTTTCTCACTGGAAAAGACTCTGATGCTGGGAAAGGTTGGGGGCGGGAGGAGAAGGGGACGATGGAGAATGAGATGGCTGGATGGCATCACCGACTCTGTGGACATGAGTTTGAGTGTACTCCGGGAGTTGGTGATGGACAGGGAGGCCTGGCGTGCTGTGATTCATGGGGTCGCGGAGAGTCGGACACGACTGAGCGACTGAACTGAACTGAACTGAGGAATAGTCTCCAACTGTCTAAGTTAGTTCAACAAATATATCATGAACTGGGTGGTTCATGCAGTTCCACCAAACAACAAATATTTATTTTTTACAGTTCTGGAGGCTAGAAGTCCAAGATCAGTGTGCCATCATTGTTGGGTTCTGCTGAGATCCTGCTTCCTGGCTTATAGGCAGTTGTATTCTCACTGTATTCTCCCATTAGAGATAAAGGAGGGGGTGAAGAAGCAGACTCTCTCCTGTCTTTTTTTAGAAGGGCACTAATTCCATCATGAGGCCTCCACCCTTATGACCTTATTACCTCCCAAAGACCCCATCACCAGATACTATCACATTGGGGAACAGGGTTTCAATATATGCATTTTGGGGAAATGCAAACATCCAATTCAGAGCAATAACCTCCATTTTTATTTGTTTTCCCCATGTCCCCTTTATTTGTGCTCAATTCCTGTCAATTTGGCACAGTTAATGTTCTTTGTATCTGTGCCGCTGCTTATCACGTCCCCTCACTTCTATCTTAACATGTCCAAAGTCTATTATTAGACTTATTATAAACTAATAACATCACTCTTTGTCTTCTGTGATGGACTCAGAAGTAAGGCAGAGATTAAATGTTCACCTTTATTATTGATGAAGTTACTGGAAGAAAGAAGCTTTAAGGATGTCTTACTACATGGCAGAAAATAGACCATAACACAAGATCAGTTCAGTTCAGTCGCTCAGTGGTGTCCGACTCTTTGCAACCCCATGAACTGCAGCATGTCAGGCCTCCCTGTCCATCACTAACTCCCGGAGTCCGCCCAAACCCATGTCCATTGAGTCGGTGATGCCATCCAGCCATCTCATCCTCCATCGTCCCCTTCTCCTCTTGCCCTCAGTCTTTCCCAGCATCAGGGTCTTTTCCAATGAGTCAAAGATACGCTCCAACTAAAGAAGGACTGATTTTGAAGCTGAAACTCTAATACTTTGGCCACCTCATGTGAGGAGTTGACTCACTAGAAAAGACTCTGATGCTGGGAGGGAGAAGGGGACGACAGAGGATGAGATGGCTGGATGGCATCACCGACTCGATGGACATGAGTTTGAGTGAACTCCGGGAGTTGGTGATGGACAGGGAGGCCTGGTGTGCTGTGATTCATGGGGTCGCAAAGAGTCGGACACGACTGAGTGACTGAACTGAACTGAACTGAATGATAAACCAGAGGGACGAGCAGAGCATGTTCAATTTCTGCTCTCAAACTAACTATTCAACCCTCTGTGGGAGGAGGAGTGAGTGGGGAAAGAGGCCAGGGGTGTTGCTGCAACTGAAGTTCCTCTACAAAAAAAATAAACATCCTCCTCACCTTTCATTTCCCAAATACCAATCGAGACCAATTGTCAGTAATCTCCTTTGCCCATCCTTCCCTATGCCCTTCATAGTAGAAGGCAGAGACAATCTCTCCTTGCCATGAATGCTCAGTTCACCACATCCGAACTTTTAAAATAGTAATTATTCTCTCTTTTAAGTGTAACAATTAATTAGACTGTGACCTCTCCTCTTTCCTAGAATCTCCTTCAAATTATTATTTATTCATTATTATTGATGCTTTCATATTCTTTAATTATTAACACAGAAACTGATAAATGGTAAGCCATCAAAAGTACTTATATAATAAAAAAAAAAATAGGTCAATGAAATAATCCATGAAAAAAGAATGTAAGTAGCAAAAAGGGATCTAATAATTTAAAGCAGAATAAGCCAAGCCATCATGGGAATGAAAGAATATACTTCTATTTAAAGTAGCTAATTGTTTCTCACTAGAGGAAGTAGTAATGACATCACCAGCACTCTGATATTATCAAGATCACCGTCTTCTACTCTCCAATGTGAGAGGGTATTAGCATGTGAGCTTGGGCTGAAACTCAAGGGACATCTATCAGCAGCTTCTTAGAGCCTCATACCAGCCTCCCTAGATGTGTTAAACATCCTAAATTACATAAGAAACTAGAATGAGAGAAATGAATGGAAAATTGGGAATTGGAATTCCACTTGAAGGTTAATTTGAGACTCTATCCTGACTAGGTTTTATCAGCTCTTAGTTTAGATACAGTATAATTATTCCTCTTTGTCTTTATTCTTAGGTACTGTCAAAGAACATACTAGGAAAAAATATCGGATTAAAAAGCAATTTTTACATTTCCCTCCTGACAGAATTGTTCTATACTATGAGCCTGTTAAGGAATTTAAAATATTAGGTAGTTCCTTTTTTGGTACTTAAATCAGAAAAATATTCTGGTCCAAATGAAGGCTTATAGCTTTCTTTTTTTCTTAACGTATTATAAATTTATATGCACAGATGAGTGTAATAAGAAAAGGCCACTCTATAATTTCACCACCAGCAATAAACAATGTTAATGTTTTGACACATATAACCTTTCATTTATGCTTACTTGTGTCTACCTCTATCTACCTACCTATCTACAAATTTAGGAAAATTATATCATACAATCTTTGCTTAATTGCTTTTTATTTTGTAATAGTTTTAGATTCACAGAAAAGATATGAAGACAGTGCAGAGTTCCCATTTAGCCAACACTCAACTTCCCCTAAACTGCTGTGCTTAGTCGCTCAGTCATGTCTGACTCTTTGCAACCCAATGGATTGTAGCCCACCAGCCTCCTCTGTCCACGGGGATCCTCTAGGCAAGAATACTAGAGTGGGTTGCCATACCCTCCTCAATATCTTACATTCAGTTCAGATCAGTTCAGTGGCTCAGTTGTGTCCGACTCTTTGCAACCCCATGAATCACAGCACGCCAGGCCTCCCTGTCTATCACCAACTCCTGGAGTTCACTCAAACTCACCTCCATCAAGTTGGTGATGCCATCCAGCCATCTCATTCTCTGCCGTCCCCTTCTCCTCATGCCCCCAATCCCTCCCAGCATCAGAGTCTTTTCTAGTGAGTCAACTCGTCACATGAGGTGGCCAAAGTATTGGAGTTTCAGCTTTAGCATCAGTCCTTCCAATGTACACCCAGGACTGATATCTTTTAGAATGGACTGGTTGGATCTCCTTGCAGTCCAAGGGACTCTCAAGAGTCTTCTCCAACACCACAGTTCAAAAGCATCAAGTCTTTGGCGATCAGATTTCATCACAGTCCAACTCTCACATCCATACATAACCACTGGAAAAACCACAGCCTTGACTAGACGGACCTTGGTTGGCAAAGTAATGTCTCTGCTTTTTAATATGCTATCGAGGTTGGTCATAACTTTCCTTCCAAGGAGTAAGCGTCTTTTAATTTCATGGCTGCAATCAGCATCTGCAGTGATTTTGGAGCCCAAAAAAATAAAGTCTGACACTGTTTCCACTGTTTCCCCATCTATTTCCCATGAAGTGATGGGATCAGATGCCATGATCTTTGTTTTGTGAATGTTGAGCTTCAAGCCAACTTTTTCACTCTCCTCTTTCACTTTCATCAAGAGACTTTTTAGTTCCTCTTCATTTTCTTCCATAAGGTGGTGTCATCTGCATATCTGAGGTTATTGATATTCCTCCCAGCAATCTTGATTCCAGCTTGTGCTTCTTCCAGCCCAGCGTTCCTCATGATGCACTCTGCATATAAGTTAAATAAGCAGGGTGATAATATACAACCTTGACATACTCCTTTTCCTATTTGGAACCAGTCTGTTGTTCCATGTCCAGTTCTAACTGTTGCTTCCTGACCTGCATACAGGTTTCTCAAGAGGCAGGTCAGGTGGTCTGGGATTCCCATCTCTTTCAGAATGTTCCACAGTTTATTGTGATCCACACAGTCAAAGGCTTTGGCATAGTCAATGAAGCAGAAATAGATGTTTTTCTGGAACTCTCTTGCTTTTTCCATGATCCAGCGGATGTTGGCAATTTGATCTCTGGTGCCTCTGCCTTTTCTAAAACCAGCTTGAGCATCTGGAAGACTCACTGGAAAAGACTCTGATGCTGGGAAGGACTGGGTGCGGGAGGAGAAGGGTACGACAGAGGATGAGATGGCTGGATGGCATCTCCGACTTGATGGACATGAGTTTGAGTGAACTCTGGGAGTTGGTGATGGACAGGGAGGCCTGGCGTGCTGTGATTCATGGTGTTGCAATGAGTCGGACACGACTGAGCAACTGAACATCACCTCTATGGACCAACATCAATACATTGTTAAAAACCAATGCTAAATTATTCCTAACTGAAGTCTATGCTTTATCCAAATTTCTTTCATTTTACTTAATATTATTCTTCTATTCCAGATCCCACCCAGGATCTTCCATGCTCACACAGCCTTTCATTCGTTCTTTAGGTCAGACTCAGAGATAGGACACAGTACATTTTAATGTATCATGGGGGATAACTAGTAAACACTCATAGATCTGAAGCATCAGAAGTATTCAGCCTCAGGTGAGAGCTTCATCCTATACTTTCCAAGAGTGACACCCTCTCTTCTGTTATGTCTTGCATTCCAAGCCTTCATTTACCCTCATGTCCTCTAGGAAGCCTGACTATTCACCCTCTTGCGTCAGTGATGGCTCAAAGTGAAGGTGTTTAATGACAGTGCATGCAAGCTGAATGATGTAAGTTTCTCCAGTTACTTAGGTTGCAGAGTGATTTGGGGTCCCTTGGGGAACCAGTCATGGCCTCTTTGTCTCAACATTGCTTTCCATCCTTTCTCGAGCTAACGTCCTTCCACAGCGTTCCTCTGACATTCAATCTTAGCACGTGATTTTTTTAAAATGTTTCTTCCTCGCTCAGAGATTTTGAGTATCTTAAACTGACCTACCTAAAAATCTATATATTTCTTTGTATTTTAGCAGATGTTTTGGAAAACTGTATAACATCTCCCAAGAACTGTGACAAAGGAAGCTCATGCATCCCTCTCTGGGAGTGAAAGAAATCACTGAGATTTCGGGTTTGTTTCTTTCTGTTCTAAAAAGACCAATGTAAAGCTACAACTTTCTTTTTATAATTTTATTTATTTATTTTTGGCTCTGCTGGATCTTGTTGCTGTGGGAGCTTTTCTCTAGTTGCAGCGAGCAAGGACTACTGTCTAGTTGTGGTGCCCAGGCTTGTCACTGTGGTGGCTTCTCTTGTTGCCGAGCCCCAGCTCTAGGGCACGTGGGCTTCAGTAGTTGCAGCACGTGGCTCCCAGGCTTTAGAGCACAGGCTCAATAATTGTGGCACATGGGCTTAGTTGCTCTGCAGCAAGTGGAATCTTTTTGGATCAGGAATCAAACCTGTGGATTCTTTGCCACTGATCCACCAGGAAAGCACTCAGCTTTGTTTCTGCACATCCAATGTTGCCTATAAACACCTATTCCGAGGCAGCACGCAGACCCAAACTTTGAGTAGCTGAGAATGGAAGCCGCAGCAGGAACGGGGCTCACTGGCCCAGCTCTTATTTTAGCCTTTTAGATTTGATTTCATGCTGCCAGACGCTGCTCCTAACCTCTGGCCTACAGTAGTTATGACAAATACGGAGACTGTTTGTCAAAGGAACTCTGTCTCCCTAAGACTGCGTTGCAACACATTTAACTCAGAGCCATGTCAGTTGACACAGATCTCATGCTTTAACAAGAACCGTGGATCTTAGGGAGAGTAAACTAGTCAAGGCTTCACAGGCCTTTTAGGGAAAGTACTGCTGTGTTGCGTGCTCGTGCTTGGGAACGCACAGTGGTGCCGATGCCAAGAATATCAACGGCAAGAACAATATGTTCAGCCTTTAGGAACTACAGCTGGCTCTAGCAAATGCATATGTCAGAACTGACTCTATGACCAAAAATATTTCCTCTGCACATTTTACCCTCTTAAGTAATGCAGAACCAGAGACCCTAACACATGGTTGCAGTCCCACAGGATTTTGGAAACAGGCTAATTGAAAGGCATTTCTATTGACTTTAGTGTCTTCTAGTGAAAACCACTAGATTAAAGATATTTGAAGGTAGAGACTCGTGTCGAAACTGCTCTGTAGATCCCAAGTTTCCTTGCGTAGTGCTGTGAACGAAAATAAATTGCTTTGTGACAGAACAAATGCTGAGATCAGAGAGCATGTGTTATCAGCCCAAGGATCAAAACTGATCAAACCTTTGGTCAGACCAAACCTTGGGAATCAAAGTACTCTCTTCCTCTTCCTCTACCCACTTTTTAAAGTATATGTGGTCACTCCTAAAAACATGCTTCCAGAATTTGGAATTAGCTCTTTGGTCTAGGATATTTTTGGACATCATTCAAATAGAAGTGATAAGAATAGACAACAGTCATTTTTAATTTTTAAGTGTGGATGAAAGGGAATTTTCTCGGCTAAGTATTGTTGCAACTCTTAAAAGCTGTCACTTAAGAACATGTTTTCAGGAATTCCCTGGTGGGCCAGTGGTTAGGGCTCCATGCTTTCACTGCCAAGGGCGTGGGTTCAATCCCTGGTTGGGTAACTGAGATTGCACAAGCCAGGTGGCCAAAAAAACCAAACAAAACAAATACAATATTTTTTAAAAAAAACATGTTTTCACTTTCTTTTCCCCTCAGGCATCCTGTCTGAGAGCTTCAGAACTCCTGTTTCAAGAGAACATAGAAGAGGTGCGCCAGAATGATTGAAAAGGATTTTCCAGCAAAGGCACTGTTGTTCCCATTCTCTCCATCTTTCAGCTCTTTGTTAGATATAGGAAGTTCATCAGAAGTGGATTTAATTTGCCCATAAAACATCTGCTGCTTCCCAGGCACTTTATATACAATACATCATCTTACTAACTCCATGATAATCAGCAAAGTGAATATTATTGTTCCCCTTTTACAGATAGGAAAACCAAAGTGCTCAGTGAGGGAGTAACTTGTTCAAAGTCAATCACAGAGTTACGGTCAGCATCTGAGCCCAGCTCTGTCTCACTGTGTAGAGCCCATTAGGTTGTTCTATGCGTACATCATGCTGAGTCTTTTTGGCTGCAGTCAAGTAAGCAGAGAACCTTGGTTATGACTGCAGGCCATAATCACAGGCAAGCATTAAGGAGAAAACAACGTTCTGAGAGCTGAATTTGCTAAAACTTTTCCAGTTATGGCAACCACAGTTTGGAAAACAAGGCCTAGGTGGGACCCAAGAAGTTTCAGAGGAAGCAGTAGCAGTGAAGAGGAGGTAGGAGCCTCCTACCCAGAAACTACTGGTGGGGCAGAACTTCCTCTCTCCTTCCCCTCTAATAAATAAGCAAACTTGAACTTCACACAAGCTTTCTCCACGGCAGCTGCTGCAAACCAAGCAGCTTTGAGGATCTGTGCTTCCCACTGGACAGGAAAGAGTATTTGAGGATGAAAAGGAAGGAAAGGAAGGGGAATCTATGAGAGGATGTTTATACCATCTTTAAACAAAGGAGAGTTCAAAGGCCAGCGTGGAAAAGGGAGATGAGAGCTAACTAACACTTTTTAAAAGGATCAACCTAAAATTTCACACAGAGAGGGCTGAATATCTTGTTTTAAAAACTACCATCTCTTTCCTATTAGCAACCGGACAATAATCATTCTCACTGGCAAGAAAGTGTATGAGACAAGGGGGGTGGGGGGAGGAAGTATAGAAAGTGGTAGAAGCACAGAGGAACAGGGGAACACAGAGCAATGTGTCATCCCTTTCCAACTGCAAATACTCCTAACTTCAGGGTGACAAAATGGCCAAGACTGATTCAGTAGAATATTAGGATTTTGTCTCAATGCTCGATCCAACGTCTATTTTCCGAGTTTGTGTCTATTTGTGGGGAAATTAAACACCAGTTAAATCTCTATTATTCTCACCCTGGAGCAAAAATTGTTGGTGTGGCAAAGACTTTTATTTAGAAATAATTTTATTCCCAGATATTGTCTTTCTTCCAAGGCCTCTTTTCCACTGCTGCTGCTGCTAAGTCACTTCAGTCGTGTCCAACTCTGTGTGACCCCATAGACGGAAGCCCACCAGGCTCCCCCGTCCCTGGGATTCTCCAGGCAAGAACACTGGAGTGGGTTGCCATTTCCTTCTCCAATGTGTGAAAGTGAAAAGTGAAAGTGAAGTCGCTCAGTCGTGTCCGACCCTTAGCGACCCCACGGACTGCAGCCTACCAGGCTCCTCCATCTATGCGATTTTCTAGGCAATAGTACTGGAGTGGCTTGCCATTGCCTTCTCCGCTCTTTTCCACTAAGTACTGCTAATCTATGTAGACCACTGCATTGCATCACCCACTAACTCACTAACCACCATTACGGGACACCTCCAATGCATCAGATGTTGGGGATACAACAACAAACAGCACAGCCCGTGCCCTCAAGGAGCTCATGTTTAGTAGAGAAGAGAGACAACTGAACAAATAATCACTGCATAAAACTTCCATAGTCAAAGGCTGTGAGAAGTAGGATGAAGACATCTGGCACAAATAAATATCTCCAGGCAGAAAACATTTCTCATGTTTTTCTGTTAGAAAGGGAATTTCCCGTGTTAAAAAAAGTAAGTTGATATTATTCAAATTATTAACCCCAAACTAATCAGTCCCTAGTTGTCAGTGCCCTGTAGCTAGAAAAGCTCTGATTCCCCTGTACTGAGATCTACTGGCACATACCCAAGCCTGATACAGTACAATACTAGGGGGAAAATACCATATTTCTCTGGGTATGCAATTGAGAAAACTCCATCCTTAGCATCTATGGCATTTTCATTGCATAACAACTTGGGGAAATAACATCAGGCTCATATTTAGAAGGTATCCCATGGTAACCATGAGAAGTGGCTGGGGTCTCACCTAGCAGAACATAAACATTAATCCTGGCTTATCAGATGCCTGGAAGAAGCAGGGAAAGCAAAAGTTATCCTATCTCCTTTGCGTTATCAAGTCAAACACCCCTCTGGGCTTACATGAGCCCTTAGGGCAAATTAATATTTTGTCTCACCCTTTGTCACATGACTGTAATGGATGTTTTCCATGGCTGATTTTTTTCCCTTAGATTTATGGCTTGCATCTTGCTCATGGTTAGGGGAGTATGGTTCGATGGAGATCATACTGAATAAGCAATTAAAGAGCCCTCTCTGTCTTTCCACGTCTCTGTCTCTGTATATTTGACTCCCTAATAAATACTGTAATCTCTGATCCAGCTTCTTCATTATTCCAGTGGGTTCTCCCTGCCCAGGCTTCCTAGAAACTTGGTGACCATTCACTGAGTAATCGGACATTCCACTTGCTAAGAGAAAACTCTGATAGGGCTTTGTGTAGACTCCTCCAGACCATAGCAGCTAACTGTTTCCATCCACATCCACTAATGGGCTAGCTGGTTCAGCAGCAAGTAAAGGAGGGAAGCCTTGGTTTGGAGGCACAGTCTGAGAGGAGATAGGAAGTGGAGGATGGGGAGGAGGGCAGAGCAACTGTTCTCTTCCTGACAACTTACACTGAGTCGGTACCTTGGCAGTTAGGGTGTTTGGGGACTAAAAGCAGATACATCACTTTAATGAGGTCCTTGGAACGTGGAGTGGAGTAAAAGTCAGAAACACAGGAAGAGAGTGGAGAGGCTATGGACACAGTGCTGCTCTGGGGGGAAATGATGAAGCTGGGAGGCAGAACACAGTTCTCTCCAAGTTGAGGTTCCTTAAGGAACCTTCTCAGCACCTTTTGGACTGGCTCCCTTGGGAGAAACCCTGGTAGTGTTGGTAATTTCCAGCTGGAATCTTTTAGAGGCAGTTGTGAGGAGTCTTTGTGGTTAGTGCACAAGTGGGATTGGAACATGGAAGAAGGACAGGGGCTGGGTGGCCACAAGTGCAATTGATGCATCAGTTTGTGAGTCCACATAGGAGTCTTTTGGGGAGTTTTGAGGAATAACCAGGATCTCTTTGAAGCGCTCTTTATTCCATTCTTCCTGCATTGGAATTTATGTCCATTGTCCCAATTTTAAGCATTGGCTCAACAGAATTTTAAACATTATATTGGCTGAATAAAATGAAGCAAAATTTGGTCTATAAACCACCAGTTCATTACCTCTGTATAACTCATTAAAACTTCCTAGAATTTCCAGCTTTATTATAGCCTAACTATTCAGATGCATCCTGGATGCACCACAAACCTATTTGTCAGACCATGTGGCAGGGGCTGCTAGCTGACACCCAATATTTAGTTTTCCTTTATTAGTTTGTATCAAAACCAGTATTTCATAGTGGCAATGATTGAAGCTAAGACTGTTTTCTAACCTCCCTTATTGCCAAGGGTAGACAGATGGCAATGAATTGGCCAATAAGATACAAGAAAAGGGTGCAAGGGCTTACCGAGAAGCCATCTTAAAAGGTTGTTGACTCAATTGGGAGGACTTGTGCTTGTCTTCTTTCTCTTTCCTGAGCTTTGCCTGCAGATGAGAGGACTGAAACTTGGACAGCCATCTTGCCTCATAAAGTAAACTTCAGGACATACACCATGCAACAGGAGGTTAGAACAGATAAAGAAGTCTATCATTAATGACACCAGACTCTCTCCTTACTTTCAAACTTCTGTTTTTTGCTGGGCTTCCCTGGTGACTCAATGAAACTAAGCCATGCCATGTGGGGCCACCCAAGACGGGCGGATCATGGTGGAGAGGTCTCACAGAATGTGGTCCGCTGGAAAAGGGAATGGCAGACCCCTTCAGTATTCTTGCCTTGAGAACCCCATGAACAGTATGAAAAGGCAGAATGATAGGATACTGAGAGAGGAACTCCCCAAGTCGGTAGGTGCCCAGTATGCGACTGGAGATCAGTGGAGAAATAACTCCAGAAAGAATGAAGGGATGGAGCCAAAGCAAAAACAATACCCAGTTGTGGATGTGACTGGTAATAAAATCAAGGTCCAATGCTGTAAAGAGCAATATTGCATAGAAACCTGGAATGTCAGGTCCATGAATCAAGGCCGATTGAAAGTAGTCAAACAGGAGATGGCAAGAGTGGACATCAACATTTTAGGAATCAGCAAACTAAAATGGACTGGAATGGGTGAATTTAACTCAGATGACCATTATATCTACTATTGTGGGCAGGAATCCCTTAGAAGAAGTGGAGTAGCCATCATGGTCAACAAAAGAGTCCGAAATGCAGTACTTGGATGCAATCTCAAAAATGACAGAATGATCTCTGTTCGTTTCCAAGGCAAACCATTCAATATCACAGTAATCCAAGCCTATGCCCCAACCAGTAATGCTGAAGAAGCCGAAGTTGAATGGTTCTATGAAGACCTACAAGACCTTTTAGAACTAACACCCAAAAAAGATGTCCTTTTCATTTAAGGGACTGGAATGCAAAAGCAGGAAGTCAAGAAACACCTGGAGTAACAGGCAAATTTGGCCTTGGAGTACAGAATGAAGCAGAAAAAGGCTAATAGAGTTTTGCCAAGAGAACGCACTGGTCATAGCAAACACCCTCTTCCAACAACACAAGAGAAGACTCTACACATGGACATCACCAGATGGCCAACACCAAAATGAGATTGATTATATTCTTTGCAGCCAAAGATGGAGAAGCTCTATACAGTTAGCAAAAACAAGACTGGGAGCTGACTGTGGCTCACATCATGAACTCCTTATTGCCAAATTCAGACTTCAAGTGAAGAAAGTAGGGAAAACCACAAGCCCATTCAGATATGACCTAAATCAAATCCCTTATGATTATACAGAGGAAGTGAGAAATAGATTTAAGGGACTAGATCTGATCGATAGAGTGCCTGATGAACTGTGGATGGAGGTTCGTGACATTTTACAGGAGACAGGGATCAAGACCATCCCCATGGAAAAGAAATGCAAAAAAGCAAAACGGCTGTCTGGGGAGGCCTTACAAATAGCTGTGAAGAGAAGCTAAAAGCAAAGGAGAAAAGGAAAGATATAAGCATCTGAATGCAGAGTTCCAAAGAATAACAAGGAGAGATAAGAAAGCCTTCCTCAGCAATCAGTGCAAAGAAATAGAGGAAAACAACAGAATAAGAAAGACTAGAGATCTCTGCAAGAAAATTAGAGATTCCAAGGGAACATTTCATGCAAAGATGGACTTGATAAAGGACAAAATGGTATGGACTTAACAGAAGCAGAAGATATTAAGAAAAAGTGGCAAGAATACACAGAAAAACTTACAAAAAAGATCTTCATGACCTAGATAATCACGATGGTGGGATCACTCACCTAGAGTCAGACATCCTGGAATGTGAAGTCAAGTGGGCCTTAGCATCACTACGAACAAAGCTAGTGGAGGTGATGGAATTCCAGTTGACCTATTTCCAATCCTGAAAGATGATGCTGTGAAAGTGCTGCACTCAATATGCCAGCAAATTTGGAAAACTCAGCAGTGGCCACAGGACTGGAAAAGGTCAGTTTTCATTCCAATCCCAAAGAATGGCAATGCCAAAGAATACTCAAACTACCGCACAATTGCACTCATCTCACATGCTAGTAAAGTCATGCTCAAAATTCTCCAAGCCAGGCTTCAGCAATATGTGAACCATGAACTTCCAAATGTTCAAGTTGGTTTTAGAAAAGGCAGAGGAACCAGAGATCAAATTGCCAACATCCGCTGGGTCATGGAAAAAGCAAGAGAGTTCCAGAAAAACATCTATTTCTTCTTTATTGACTATGCCAAAGCCTTTGACTGTGTGGATCACAATAAACTGTGGAACATTCTGAAAGAGATGGGAATCCCAGACCACCTGACCTGCCTCTTGAGAAACCTTTATGCAGGTCAGGGAGCAACAGTTAGAACTGGACATGGAACGATGGACTGGTTCCAAATAGGAAAAGGAGTACGTCAAGGCTGTATATTTTCACCCTGCTTATTTAACTTATAAGCAGTGTACATCATGAGAAATGTTGGGCTGGATGAAGCACAAGCTGGAATCAAGATTGCTGGGAGAAATATCAATAACCTCAGATATGCAGATGACACTACCCTTATGGCAGAAAGTGAAGAGGAACTCAAAAGCCTCTTGATGAAAGTGAAAGAGGAGAGTGGAAAAGTTGGCTTGAAGCTCAACATTCAGAAAACTAAGATTCTGGCATCTGGTCCCATCACTTCATGGGAAATAGATGGGGAAACAGTGGAAACAGTGTCAGACTTTATTTTTTGGGGCTCCCAAATCACTGCAGATTGTGATTGCATCCAGGAAATTAAAAGACGCTTACTCCTTGGAAGGAAACTTATGACCAACCTAGATAGCATATTAAAAAGCGGAGACAATACTTTCCCAACAAAGGTCCATCTAGTCAAGGCTATGGTTTTTCCCGTGGTCATGTATGGAGGTGAGAGTTGGACTGTGAAGAAAGCTGATCACTGAAGAATTGGTGCTTTTGAACTGTGGTGTTGGAGAAGACTCTTGAGAGTCCCTTGGACTGCAAGGAGATCCAACCAGTCCATTCTAAGGGAGATCGATCCTGGATGTTCATTGAAAGGACTGATGCTATAGCTGAAGATCCAATACTTTGGCCACCTCATGTGAAGAGTTGACTCACTGGAAAAGACTCTGATGCTAGGAGTGATTGGGGGCAGGAGGAGAAGGGGACAACAGAGGATGAGATGTTTGGATGGCATCACCGTCTCGATGAACATGAGTTTGAGTGAACTCTGGCAGATGGTGATGGACAGGGAGGCCTGGCAGGCTGCAGTTCACGGGGTCACAAAGAGTTGGACATGACTGAGCGACTGTACTGAACTCCCTGGTGGCTCAGTGGTAAAGAATCTATCTACCAGTGTAAGAGACGCATTTTTGATCATTGGGTAAGGAAGATCTCCTGGAAAAAGGAATGACAACCCACTTCAGTATTCTTGTCTGAGAAATCCCAAGGACAGAGGAGCCTGGCAAGCTACAGTCCATGGGGTCATAAATAGTTGGACACAAAATAGTGACTGAGCAACAACGATGAAGTTTTTGCTATGTGCAGCCACCTAATTCCTTCAAACCATATACCATGCTTTTCATATATGCAATTCGATTAAAATTTAGCAGCAAGAACAGGGACATGTACATGATGGGGAATGACAATGAGTCAGGGTGTGAGCATGACCGCAGGGGAGGGCAGCTCATGTTTGTGAAAGCAAACTCTGTTGGCTCAAGGGGAGTTTCTGAGTTGGAAGGGAGTGGGAGATACAGCCAGCCAATTTACCAGGCCATCATTAAAAGAAAGCCATGATCTTCTCTTTTTCTATGCTAGACTGTGTTGTTTTAGGGACATCCTGAAAATCTTATTTCAGCTTTTGCCTCCTCAGATTGAAAAGCTGTGGTCTTTTCCTGACTGACTTTCATTTTCCTTGCCCAGAACAGCACCTGGATTTGGCACTCAGAGCAGCTCATCATATTCCTAGGGTTGGAATAAAAATATAGCATGAGGGGACTTCCCTGGCAGTTCAGTGGCTAAGACTCCTTACTCCCAATGCCCAGGGTCTAGGTTTGATCCATGGTCAGCGAACTAGATCCTGCATGTCACAATGAAGATGCAAGGTCCCATGTGCCACAGCTAAGACCCACTGAAGCCAAAAAAAAAAAGAGTAAGTCTGCTTTGACTCATAGATAGAGGGAACAAACTTGTGTTTACAGAGGTAGAGGAGTGGGAGGTACAAACTATTGAGTGTAAGATAAGCTTGCTCATGCTCGTGCTCTGTTACTGATGCTCAGTAATATCTCTTTGTGACCCCATGGACTGTAGCCCGCCAAGCTCCTCTGTCCATGGGATTCTCCAGGCAAGAATACTGGAGTGGGTTGCCATTTCCTCCTTCAGGGGATCCTCTGGACACAGGGATCAAAGGATATATTATTCAAGACAAGGAATATAGCCAGTAATTTGGTAATAACTGTAAATGGAAAGTAACATTTAAAATTGTGTAAATGATTTAAAATTTAAAAAAGAGAGAGAGAGAGATACATACATATATACAAACATAAGCTTGCTTTTCTTAGATTTTCAGTAGCCTTCCTGACAACACTCTGCATTGTTTGGCCTCTCTGGCAACAGCAAAAGGTCACACCTGAGAATCCTATTGGAGGAGACGACTATGTCACCAAAGAAATTTAGGTACAGACACTGTGCTGGGCTCGTGGCCCCTGTACAGACTGAGTCATGAATATTCCTGAAAGTTCTGGGTTTTTTGACCGTGATCACTCAGCGCCATTGCATGACCTGCTAAGTTCTGTTCCTGTAAAAGGGACGCAGATCCTGTGTGGGTCTGAGGCCCCCGGCAGGGCACATCTGCTCTGCTTACAGGTGACTTGCAATTCCCCAAAGAATCCCCTTCATGGTTGATGGAAAAAACTGGTTCTCTTTCTCCTATTTCTCCCTTTCAGCAGCTGCATTAGCAGCAGGCGGAAAATTGGGTGGGGTCTCATTAATATTCACAGAGGCTTTTACAAACCAAGAATTGGAAAATGTGTCTGGGTAAATTACTTTTTATCAGCTGTGTGGAGGCGCAGGCAAAAGGTAGTGGCATGGCCTGTGTTTGCAGCCCGCCTCAGTGCATCTTTCTACCCTCCGCAGCTGGCCTCAGATGGCAGGGCTCTAATGGCAGGGACCAAAGTGTTTCAGTCTCACAGCTAATTAGAGTCATTCCAGGCTCCATGTGACAGCCCCTTCAGACTCATTCACTGGAAACCACTAACAATTGTCATTCCTTTTCCGATCTCCTGCTCCTTTTTAACGTGTTGATTGAATTTCATGATGCATAACCCCAAAATCCAAACCCATAAAAATACTGATATTGGAAAGGATTACATACAGAATGGATACACAGTAAGGTCCTACCATATAGCACAGCGTGTGGGGGGGTGGGCGCGGGGGTATGTGCTCAGTGGCCTCTGACTCTTTGTGACCCCATGGAATGTAGCCTGCCAGATTCCTCTGTCCATGGAATTTTCCAGCCAAGAATACTGGAGTGGGTTGCCATTCTCTACTTCAGGGGATCTTCTCTACCCAGGGACTGAACCTGATTCTCGTGTCTCCTTTGTTGGCAGGTAGATTCTTCACCACTGAGCCACTTGGGAAACCTATATCACAGGGAACTATATTCAGTATCCTGGAATCAATTATAATGGAAAAGAATATAAGAAAGGATGTAACTGTGTATAACTGAGTTGATCTGCTGTACAGCAGAAATTAACACAACATTGTAAATCAACTACACTTCATGAAAAATAAATTTAAAAAATAAATGTCAAACAAGAAAAAAGAAAAATGCTGATTAAAATGCCCAGTTCCATGGCTTGAATATATTTTAGACTTTCTGAGACATCAAGGTAACAATCAAGAAAACAAACTAAAAAAAAATCTCACCATTGCCTGTCAGGGCGTGAATTTTGAGGCAAATTTGGATTGCTAAAAATCAGACAGTGGTCTTTCGGTTACAGAGGTATGAATCACTCTAAGGCTGTACTGAGACAGATGCTGAGTTACCTGGAAAACAAAAAGTTCTGGCCCAAATCTAAACACTAGAGGGACCAAATAAAACGATTCCCTGGGAAAAGCAGTTAGCAATCAGAGCTCTGACAGCACCCAGCCCCGGTGACAAATGACTGTGGAGAATTCCTATTAAGGATATTTGAAACCACAGTTCTTATCTTTCCCTGCCTTCCCGTTTTCTCAGCGGGGGACCGGCAGCCCAGCTCTTCTTTCCAATCCAATCCTGAGAAGCAAGCTGTGTTCACTTAGGTCAGATGTGGTCACAAAGCAGGGTCTAGGTTCCTGCCCCCAGCTGATGAAAAAACAGCAGTTTCAAAGGCTCCTGTTTTGCCAGTTCTCTCAAAAAGATCCACACCCAGCAGAAATAATTTCAAATTCACCCTACTGATGAGAGCACCTGAAAAAATGGAGTGATTTTTTTAAAGCCCAATAGCAGGTTTAAATAAAGAAGACCATCAACGGCCCAGAAGAACATCTCACAAGATTTTGAGGAAAGACTGACTTAAAGAAAATAGTTGCATATTTTTCCATTAATTCATAGCCATAATAATCGTATCCTTGGAGAGCTTCTTTATTTTTCACAGTGGCTGGTTATTTCAAACACTAATTTTCTGTTGCTAGTTCTGTTCCTTGTGGGATTTACTAAAGGGAAGAAGAGTATAATCTTCTAGTTATTATGTGGTTGCCAGATAAATTACCTAAACATCAAAATGAAAAATTTGCTTCGATTCATTACATAAGGTGCAGACACCTATATTTTTAAAATGTGAGAGTTGAAAAAGCAGAAATTGATATGCTATGTTCATGGCAATGTCCATTAGACATTCATCAAAAAAGATTCTAAGAAATAACTATAGCAGTAAAGGCACATATGAGAACACAAGATTTAAAAATGTTTTTCAAAATGTATGGCAGAAGTGGTTCTATCCGAAATGGAGGCAGAATATAATGTTATCTATTTTAAATAGGAAAGTATCTAAATCTCTACCCTGAGTCATGGAAATGATAATCCACAGCATCACTGAAATGATAACTCACAGCAGCTCTTTCCCATTCAATGGAAAGCAACAAACACAGATTCTTCAAAATACTTTGGAGGATGAATATTGTAACATTCGATGGGCTAGGTTCAGTTCAGTTCAGTCGCTCAGTCATGTCCGACTCTCCGCGACCCCATGAATCACAGCACGCCAGGCCTCCCTGTCCATCACCAACTCCCGGAGTACACTCAAACTCATGTCCACAGAGTCGGTGATGCCATCCAGCCATCTCATTCTCCGTCGTCCCCTTCTCCTCCCGCCCCCAACCTTTCCCAGCATCAGAGTCTTTTCCAGTGAGTCAACTCGTCACATGAGGTGGCCAAAGTATTGGAGTTTCAGCTTTATGGGCTAGGTTATGATGCAATAACAAACAACCCCAAAAATCTCAGTGACCTAAAACAACTGAGATTATATTTTGCTCATGCTACATGTCCATCAAGGATCAAAAGAGCTACGTTGTTTATTGGAGTCTGCTTAGAACCCGGACTGAGGCCAATTACGGACTGGAAGGTGAAAACATGGACTGGAAGGTGAAAACTGGGAGGGTTATATATTGGGTCATAATCATCTTAGAAGCCAGAAGTGACACAGATCTGTTTCATTGTCATTTCCTTGGCCAGTACACATTTTCTTGGCCAAACCTAACCCCAGAGAGGTTAGGATTTTGCCATCCAACAAGCTGAGAGAAGTTCTCCAGCTGAGAGAAGTTTTTCCTGGAATTGACGATATTGATATCTGATTCTAATGATGATCACAGATTTGCATTCATTCTTCTTCACCTGTTTTTATTTCCTCCTAAAATTCACTTTTAGGTGTTGTTTACAGATACTAACTGGAATGCATCTCTAAACAGGTATCTTTTCTTTCTTTGGGAATCTTGCTCCTGGTAAAATCTTCTGCACTTCTAATAACACCAGGAATTTACAACACCTTTCAAGGCAATGCCTCAAGGCAGATGTAAATTTTAAATCCCCAGGTCATTGTTTGTCTGGAGAGTCAAGCCTCACCAAAAGGTCTTTCTCTCTTTTCTTTTTAATGGAAAAGAGTTCTTCATTCTCTAAATATTTTGTAAAAAGGGATTTTTTGGAAAATAAAGTGTCTGACTTTTTTTTCTGTTTCTTTTTTTTTAAATCATATTTATCTCCCAGACCTTGTTCCATTGCCCACATTTTACTAACAAAAACAGAACTTTGAACTTTTGGAACTGTTCTCCAAAATTTTCGGCAAATCATTTATGCCATATTTTTAAGATCAACCATATGCTATTGTAATAGAGCCAGACTTTGGTGCGAATGGGCAATAGGACGGGTTTATAAAAATTTCAAACTGGAAAATGATTGTCAAAATGAAATAGAAAATGAAAACTACACTCCTCTTTTTATTCAGAAGGTACATGGAGTTTAGGAGGGCACATCAAGGAATGGAATTCACAGAATCTGCTAGTTTCTAATCTTCCTAAAACAAAGTATGAGAATGAAAAGGGAAATTCAGATTTTTATCAGGGCAATTCAGAAATGTAGTTGAGGCACGATATAATAGTAAGTCACAATAGAATATTTATATCAACAAGCTTTTAAGAAATAATTTGTATTGGAAAAATAATACATATTTATTGTAGAAAATTATTAGGAAATAAATAATAATACATATTTATTGTAGGAAATAATAAATAATACATATTTATTGTAGAAAATTATTAGGAAAATAATGAGATACAAAGAAGAAAAAAATACCAGTTTTAATGTTAGACTCAAGAAATAATAACTGAAACAATAATTGCAAAACTCAGTTCAGTTCAGTAGCTCAGTCGTGTCCAACTCTTTGTGACCCCATGGACTGCAGCATGCCTGGCCTCCCTGTCCATCACCAACTCTTGGAGTTTGCTCAAACTCATGTCCATCGAGTCGGTGATGCCATCCAACCATATCTCATCCTCTGTCTTTCTCTTCTCCTCCTGCCTGCAATTTTTCCCAGCATCAGGGTCTTTTCCAATGAGTCAGTTCTTTGCATCAGGTGGCCAAAATATTGGAGCTTCAGCTTCAGCATCTGTCCTTCCAATGAACATCCAGGACTGATTTCCTTTAGGATTGACTGGTTGGATCTCCTTGCAGTCCAAGAGACTCTCAAGAGTCTTCTCCAACACCACAATTCAAAAGCATCAGTTCTTTGGCGCTCGGCTTTCTTCCTGGTCAAACTCTCATATACATACATGACTGCTGGAAAAACCATAGCTTTGGCTACATGGATCTTTGTCAGCAAAATAATATCTCTGCTTTTTCACATGTTGTTTAAGTTTGTCATAGCTTTTCTTTCAAAGTGTACGCGTCTTTTAATTTCATGGCTGCAGTCACCATCTGCTGTGATTTTGGACCCCCAAGAAAATAAAGTCTGTCACTGTTTCCATTGTTTCCCCATCTATTTGCTGTGAAGTGATGGGACCGGGTGCCATGATCTTAGTTTTCTGAATGTTGAGTTTTAAGCCAGCTTTGCAAAAATGACTGGTGTTAATTTGTCCAAATTTTTTGCCGTGTCTGTAGTTTTTACACTATTGAAAATGTATTAAACAGTATAACTATTAGTCCATAAATTCAGACATACTTAAATATTAACTGTCTTCATTTTTCTAAGACTCAAATGAATTTCTGTATAAAGTCTTACACTGTTGGGGAAGCAAAATTTTATTTTGATCTGCTCGAGAACACTTCCTCTTTCTGAGGGTGTATCTAAATCCACAGGGTTTGGTGATGATGTTTCATCAGGCGTGGGAGAGGGCCCTTGATCATCAAGTAATCATCTGCTAAGAATTTTCTTGTTTCTGTTAGCATTCTTCCTCTTCAGTTTCTCTGCTTCTGCCTTGGAAACGGTGTCCCAGTTCAGTTCAGTCGCCCAGTCGTGTCCGACTCTGCGACTCTGTGGAGTGCAGTACACTAGGCTTCCCTGTCCATCACCAACTCCTGGAGTTCACTCAAACTCATGTCCATTGAGTCGGTGATGACATCCAACCATCTCATTCTCTGTCATCCCCTTCTCCTCCTGCCTTCAATCTTTCCCAGCATCGGGGTCTTTTCAAATGAATCAGTTCTTCACATCAGGTGGCCAAGGTATTGGAGTTTCAGCTTCAGCATCAGTCCTTCCAATGAATATTCAGGACTGATTTCCTTTAGGAGGACTGGTTGGATCTCCTTGCAGTCCAAGGGACTCTCAAGAGTCTCCTCCAACACAACAGTTCAAAAGCATCAGTTCTTCAGCACTCAGCTTTCTTTATAGTCCAACTCTCACATCCATACATCCCAGGACCCATCAAATTCCAGTTCTTATCAATTCTCAATTTCTTGTCTTTTAAATCCAGTGGTACCTTTTTATCTTCAGGTACAAGAGTATGCTGGTTATATACATATTGCTTGGTTATATACCTGTCACTCAACTCCAAATTCACCCTGTTTACAACCTGCTCTGTGATGCTGGGGCTGGGATTCTGGAAACTTTATTTCCCAGACTTCTTTGCCAGCTGCTTTTCTGTTCATCTTGCCAGTGGGCAGCAGCAGAGGCAAAGGCAGGGAGAGGGAAAGACAAGTGGCTTCTTCCCTGTATAGGACTGGTCCTGCCAGTGTTGCCCAGGACTAGTGATTTGTCCCACCAGTGGCAGCTGGCTGAGACCTGGGCCTCAGCGTGTCAGTCCTCCCACAATCTGCCCCTTGGGGCCCTCTGAATAGACAAAAGTAGCTGGGCACTGCCCATCCTCCAAGGTCTGAGCCCCTCAAGCAGCCTAGAAGTCCCTGCTCCCTGCTGTACTTATCTCTGGAGCATCACAAGAGAGGCCTCCTCTTGGTCTCTTAGCCCTTTGGCACCTGGAGGGTCAACTTTGAAATTAAACCCTCTCTGTTGAAATACCTGTGAGATTTAGGCTTTCCTCATAGGACTCATATACAGGAGAGGGATTCCTTTTTCACATAACCTTGATGTTTTTCCCTCAGGTGGGATCCCTCTCTAAGTGATGTTTGTATCCCAAACATCTGGCAGGAGCTCCTTAAAGGATTCAAGTAGCTGAAAACACAAAAGCTAGAGATTCTCTGGCCGTTTCTGTTTTTCAGTCTTGTGTTTCCTTGGCATTATCAACTCAGAACTGGGCTACATGTTTGAACAGTGGAAGGAGGAAGACCAATGGGAATAAACAGAGAGAGAGGGGAAATTATTATTAAGGCAAAAATGCTATTAAATTCTAGAGTAATTTCTTACATACCTATATTGTCCAATACTGATCCTATGTTGTCGCAGGAATGGGGACCCCTTCCAGGGCCCGAAACTAGGCTCTTGTCTAACAGTCGGAAATGAGTTGTCCGAGGAGACACATGTGCTGACAAAGCAAGAGATTTTATTGGGAAAGGGCACCCGGGGGGAGAGCAGTAGGGTAAGGGAACCCAGGAGAACTGCTCTGCCACGTGGCTCGCAGTCTCGGGTTTTATGGTGATGGGATTAGTTTCCAGGTTGTCTTTGGCCAATCATTTTAATTCAGAGTCATTCCTGGTGATGTACACATCGCTCAGCCAAAATGGATGTTAGTGAGAGGGATTCTGGGAAGTGGACAGACACCAGGTGTCTCCTTTTGACCTTTCCTGAACTCTTCCGGTTGGTGGTGGCTTATTAGTTCCCTATTCCTTATCAGGATCTCCAGTCATAAAACAGCTCATGCAAGTGGTTACTATGGTGCCTGACCAGGGTGGGCGGTTTCAATCAGTGTGCTTACCCTAACAACTCCCCCCGAGAGACTTCATACTCAAGATACTTCTTGGGAATTGGGGCGGAGGTCTCTTTCTTCTGTAACGTCTTTCTGCTGTGCATGGGCATAGGCATGTCTAGCAGAGCAGAAGTCTCTCTCTACCTGATCTAAGTTGGGCTGTTTCACATCTGAAACCAGCTTCTACCCTTGCAGTAACAGCAATTTAGTTTGAAACTGTTGGCTTCTCTCAGAGATGAAATAGAAAGGGACCAAACAGGAGACCTAACAGGATCATCATCACTGGTCCCCAGAAACAGGAGGCAACATTTGGGGTGAGGGCTGCAGGGTTTGTGACTTTTTTTTTTTTGGATTGGTTGGTGGTGAAGCAACAGAGCTATGTTCCAGGAATCTTGTGTTCAGTCTGAGGTTACCATCCTCCACCTGGGTGCAGGCTCCAGTTCTGTAGAACTCAAAGACATTGTTACCCATATTTCTTTGAGTAGGAACCAGGAGCCTGTCTCAAGGCTGCACCACCATTTGATTGTTTCTCCTCTGTTTTTGTATCCCCTCCCTTCCCTGATTAGCAATTGTTTGAATGCACCGTTTGGAACTCAGGGAAGGTCAAGGAGGCTGAATGAAGCCTATATCCTACAGATAAGAAATGGAGAACACACAACAGATCTGTACTCCAGAGGCCCACAGAGTCCTGCTCAGTTTTAATTTAGGGAACAGGGCAACTATGACTGTGATAACTTTCTGTCAAAATGGGGGCATAGGACTGCCTCAGCTTGGAGAATAGACACTGAATTGGAAGTATTTCTGAGTTCCAAGTCCTAGATCTGAGCCTTGTATGATTAAAATCTCAATTCCTTGGTCTTCCATTTTGTGGTAACAGACCCAATTAGAAGTAGGCGGAGGAGGGATAACTGGAATTTTAATAGACAAAATAAACCTCTTTCTTTTTAGAAGAATAAGCCTGAAACTCAGTCTGGACCTGGCACTTCGGGGAGACTTGTAGCCAGGTAGCCAGTTGCCTAGTTTTATAAAAAGTAAGGTTGCAGTTACTAGCTTCCAGCAGACATTGTTTTGAGAATGGTGGCATATAATACTGACACAACTCAGAAAACTCAAGTGTTTAGCAATACAACGTCTAATCTGAAATTACACCCATAATATCATTTTTCAGGATATCTGGGAAATGGTTATTTCCCAGGATGTCTGAACCATAGCTACTCTATTTTGACTTTTAATTGTAAAATTTTTCTTAATAACCAAAGCAAATGTCACCATTAATGACGTCAGTGTTTCTCTACGTATGAGAAGACGCAAGAATTGGAACTCATAAGATCTTTCCTGAAAAGATCTAACTATCTGAAGGCCTGTTCTGCCAGTTTTTCCCAGAGCACAGTGTGCCTCATTCCTGATTTTCACCCTGAACTCCTTTCAGGGGCTTTGAAAGCCAGCAGTTGCAGTGGCCATGATTTAATCTTTGTAGATGTAGATGACAAGTGTCAGTTTTCAGTTGGCAGAGCCCCTTTTTGTTTATAAACTTGACCATGATTTTGAGGGGAGTATTTCATGACCATTTTATCCCATGGTGCTGAGAATGTCCATTCTCAGGTTTGGCAAAGATTTTGTTGACAGGTCACTCAATGTGCTTTTATTGGACTAGGCCATAAAACAGTATCCAAAATTCTCTGGACCACCTGTCTTCTAGACTCTTGGTCCAGGAAAATATTCCCTCTTGTTGCTTCTTCCCATATCTAGAGTTATATTGTTACCATCATCGATCTCATATGGGACTATATATTATTTTATCAGAGGCCTCAGACACACATTCGGCAGTGTAAGAAACAGCAATTTTGTAAAACAGGTGAAATACAAATAACATAGCCAGTAGTATTAGTAACGTCACAAGTAAGACTTAAGAGCGTTCATTAGATGAAGCCCAGTATATCTCAGGTCATCTGACTTAGTCTACTCTGTAGAATCTTTATCTTTCAGGGAAATTATATATTGGCAGCATCATCTATAAGGCACATAGCCCAGTTTTTTAGTGTTACTAGACTGATTATCTTTAGTATGATTTAATTGTTTCCAACACAGAGGAGACTTTAAACCTAAATTACCATAGCCTGGTGTTATCTATATAAATCCATCTCATAATTGTGGGAGACTCTTTTCTTCCTTTGCTGAAACTTTTCTTGTTGCTCTGATTGAGCTTGAGTAATAGAAAAAAGCTCAAATTTATGGCCAGAGTCAGAGCAGGCATTATTAATTGGCCCAGTGAGGGGATCCCATCTAGTAATATCACAGTGACTTGAATATGACTATAATTTTTTTTTAAGTTAATTTTTCAGGGCCAACCAGTTACAGTCATGTAGTAGAGAAATTTACCAAGGTAACCCAGAACTGCTGCTGCTGCTGCTTCTAAGTCGCTTCAGTCGTGTCCGACTCTGTGCGACCCCATAGATGGCAGCCCACCAGGCTCCCCCGTCCCTGGGATTCCCCAGGCAAGAACACTGGAGTGGGTTGCCATTTCCTTCTCCAATGCATGCAAGTGAAAAGTGAAAGTGAAGTCGCTCAGTGGTGTCCAACTCTTAGCGACCCCATGGACTGCAGCCTACCAGGCTTCTCTGTCCATGGGATTTTCCAGGCAAGAGTACTAGAGTGGGGTGCCATTAGACACAGGTAATTGGCCACAAACCCAACTGGATTGATTTCTAAAACTAGCATAGGATCAGAAAAGTATGTGATTTATATGCAAAGGTCTAAGAAGTCAAGAAAACATTATAAATGATCATACGAATCAGGTCCAGCATCTTGGGCAAGTTGTCTACCTCTGATGTCGTTGTCTTCTCATCCTGGTGTAGTGTTCAGTTCAGTTCAGTTCAGTTCAGTTCAGTTGCTCAGTCGTGACTGATTCTTTGCAACCCCATGAATCTTTCTCCTAATAAAAAAATCTTTCCATCCAGGTTGGAGACAGTCCCTTAACTTATGTCTTTTTCCAGTCCTGTTGCAGGTCATGAAGCATCTGATCTTCATCCAAAGATAGATGAAGCTTCAGAAACAAACTTTGGGTGGTCTTTAAGAATTCCATTAAACTTCACATTAATATCGCATATCAGCAAAGAACTATCCAAGAAATGAGTCTTACTACCTCCATTTGTAGACCTCCATTAACAAACTGGGATTTAACATTTATTGAAACATCTTTTTCTTCCTAAAATTACCCTCATTTTTATAAAATATAACCAAATTAAGGCTAGCTTGTTTGCAAAATAGGTCAGTTCTCACTAATTTTGGTCTGATGATTTATATAATCATAATTGATCACAGACTTTTTATTGCCTGGCCAGGGTGGGCGGTTTCAATCAGTATGCTTCCCCTAACATTATGACTGTATGTGTATCTGTATTTCTACAGAGGACTTACAATATTCTGTTATGCCTTGATTTTCAAAAGTTAAAATTAAGAATCCTCATTAACACAGCTTCAAATTAGACTTTAAAACTTCTGGAAAATGTTTAACATTTTAAATACATGTAGTGATGAAGAAAAGCTAAAGTTGACTCACTTTTCCTGGGGGACATAACTTTGTTGAAAATATTGCTAAATTCAGGTTACAAAATTTCCTTGTCTTGAATTATCAAGCAGTTGAATTTTTTTCCGCATTAAAGTTGATTTGAATACACAAGCCTATATGTGTTGTATGGGATTTAGTTTCATGGTTTCTTGAACCAAAAGAAGCTCTAGATGAATGATCTATGTTAACTCTACGCAACCATATGTGTATTTGCAAGGCTGAAATGCAAGTCTAAAAATTGTATGTGCCCTTTAAAAGATAAACTCTTCAGAGAGAAGCATGCTCCTGACTCCATAAATAGTGCACCAATAGCCTGTACATCATTTATAACAATAATAAATATTCCTCAGTCAAAGACAACTACAAGTTTGCACTTGATTCTGACAGTTATTCCAGATTGAGTAACTGCAGGAGGCAAAAAGGCCAGAAAATGCAAAAGACCAGTATGTAAAAGCAATTTGCACTTAATTTGCATAGCCTATTTAACCCTCCAAAAGGCTGAAGACACAGGATTTTAAGCACTGCAAGGCTGAAGTACATCGGATAAAGTACATTAAAAAAAAACCCTGTTATTCTATAACAGTTAGAATAAAGTTAATTTAGAAATGTTAAAACTGGTCTCAAGCATGACCCCAGAATGAATAAAGAATATATTTATAAAAATTTTTATTAGTTATATGTAAAGCAAATGTCAATATAAATGAAGGTAATTTGAGAATTCTATAATCATGTATATAAATTTAAATCAGTTTACAAGAGGAAAATCAGTTCCATTCCCTTTGAAGTATGATTTCTTGAAGTGATCTTAAATGATAATATGCTGGAATGATGGCTTAATTATACAAGAATTCATTCCACTTAGTTCATTGGAAGTCCCCTTGCAGAAGTCAGTTTGAGAACTGGGGAATTCCATTACTGGTCAGAGGGGATCTTCCATTACTTCTGGAGGTAGGTTCAGCTTGGGGTGAAGTGTCCCTGCCTTTGCTGAGGACCATTTAAAAAGAGGCTGTGGAAGAATAGGCTGGTTGGTGCATATAGGGTTAGAATCAGGATAGAGTGGACTTCATCTTTTGGGGAGGCCTGGAAGAGAACTGATGTCCAAAGTATACTTAGTCAAAACCAACTCTAGCCTCCTAGCTAGTTTGAAATTTCTTTGGGCTCCAGAGGTAGAAAGAAAAGCAGGAACTGGCCCACCCTACCTGTGTTTGAAAGTTTGGGGGCAATTTATCAAACTGTTGCAGTCTTAAATAGAATTACAAGAGTATTTTTGAAACCAGAACCCAGACTTTCTTGAGCTAATATAAGGTAAATATATCCCAGGCGTTCGAGTGAGGTAAAAAGAATTAAAAGTATCTTTTTAGTTAACTTATGAAGTAAAGTGTGTAGATCCCAAGTGTACAGCTCAATGAATTTGTACATTTGCCGAAGCCTATGAAACTAATATCCAGATCAAGACAGAAAATTTTCTGTTCTCCGGGCTTCCTATGTGCCTCTTCCCAGTCAGTGCTCCCAAAGGTGACCACACTTCTGATCTTCACTGCTACCAAATATTTTTACTTGTTTTGTAACAGAAAGAATATTTTAACATAAGTATTAGTAGTTACTTATATCCCAGAGATATTACAGCTAGTATATTTATTTTTTCCTTCATTCATATATTCATTTGTTCAAAAGTGTGTGTAGGACCAACTTTGTTCACAAGACAGTGAGCATAGGAAATTGAACAAGAAAACAATCGGTGACTGTCCCCAGGAAAAACTGTAGTATATGGGTTCAGTTCAGTCGCTCAGTCTTGTCTGACTCTTTGAGACTCCAAGCACTGCAGCATGCCCGGCCTCACTGTCCATCACCAACTGCCAGAGTTTACTCAAACTCATGTCCATTGAGTCAATGATGCCATTCACCCAGCTCATCCTCTGTCGTCCCCTTCTCCTCCTGCACTCAATCTTTCCCAGCATCAGGGTCTTTTCCAATGAGCCAGCTCTTCGCATCAGGTGGCCAAAGTATTGGAGCTTTAGCTTCAGCATCAGTCCTTCCAATGAATATTCAGGACTGACTTCCTTTAGGATGGACTGGTTGGATCTCCTTGCAGTCCAAGGGACTCTCAAGAGTCTTCTCCAGCACCACAGTTCAAAAGCATCAATTCTTTGGTGTCCAGCTTTCTTTATAGTCCAACTCTCACATTCATACGTGACTACTGGAAAAACCACAGCTTTGACTAGACGGACCTTTGTTGGCAAAGTAATGTCTCTGCTTTTTAATATGCTGTCTAGGTTGGTTATAACTTTCCTTCCGAGGAGTAAGTGTCTTTTAATTTCATGACTGAAATCACCATCTGCAGTGATTTTGGAGCCCAGAAAAATAAAGTCTGACACTGTTTCCACTGTTTCCCCATCTATTTGCTGTGAAGTGATGGGACCAGATGCCATGATCTTAGTTTTCTGAATGTTGAGTTTTAAGCCAACTTTTTTACTCTCCTCTTTCACTTTCATCAAGAGGTCCTTTAGTTCTTCACTTTCTGCCATAAGGGTGGTGTCATCTGCATATCTGAGGTTATTGATATTTCTCCCGGCAATCTTGATTCCAGCTTGTGCTTATTCCAGCCCAGCATTCCTCACGATGTACTCTTTATATAAGTTAAATAAGCAGGGTGACGATATACAGCCTTGACATATTCCTTTCTTGTTTGGAACCAGTCTGTTGTTCTATGTCCAGTTCTAACTGTTGCTTTTTAACCTGCATACAGATTTCTCAGGAGGCAGATCAGGTGGTCTGGTATTCTCATCTCGTGAAGAATTTTCCACAGTTTATTGTGATCCACACAGTCAAAGGCTTTGGCATAGTCAATAAAGCAGAAGTAGATGTTTTTCTGGAACTCTCTTGCTTTTTCTATGATCCAGCGGATGTTGGCAATTTGATCTCTGGTTCCTCTGACTTTTCTAAATCCAGCTTGAAGTTCATGGTTCACGTACTGTTGAAGCCTGGCTTGGAGAATTTTGAGCATTACTTTACTAGCGTGTGAGATGAGAGCAATTGTGCAGTAGTTTGAGCACTCTTTAGCATTGCCTTTCTTTGGGATTGAAATGAAAACTGAACTTTTCCAGTCCTGTGGCCACTGCTGAGTTTTCCAAATTTTCTGGCATATTGAGTGCAGCATTTTCACACATCATCTTTTAGGATTTGAAATAGCTCAACTGGATTTCCATCACCTCCACTAGCTTTGTTCGTAGTGATGCTTCCTAAGGTCCACGTGGCTTCACATTCCAGGATGTCTGGCTCTAGGTGAGGGTGAGTGATCACACCATCATGATTATCTGGGTCATGAAGATCTTTTTTGTACAGTTCTTCTGTGTATTCTTGCCACCTCTTCTTAATATCTTCTGCTTGTGTTAGGTCCATACCATTTCTGTCCTTTATTGTGCCCATCTTTGCATGAAATGTTCCCTTGGTATCTCTCATTTTCTTGAGGATATCTCTCATCTTTCCCATTCTATTGTTTATGGGTGAATACACACAAGTAAGCAGGCATTTATGTCACAGTGTGATAAATGCTACTAATACAAAAACATGAAGTGCCAGATGCCCAGAAAGAAAGTGTGGGGTGTGGACCCGGGGATCGGAGGTGACTCCTCGGACAAATGACATCTGGTCTCAGACTGATGGATGAGTAAGGGCTAATCAGACAGTGGTGAGGAAACAGAAGCAGAGGGAACAGCAGAAACAAACGCTCAGAGTTTAAGACGAGCTTTGGGTAGATGGGGAACTGAAAGAATAAAAACAAAACATTCCTGATGACTAGACAAGTGAACTGGCGTCAGATCTTGCAGGACTTTGCAGACAGTGTTTCAGAGTTTGGATCTGGCTTCATGGGCAATGGGAAGGCATGAACCTATTTTCAGCAAAGAACTGTCATCATGAGATTGGTATTTGTTTTAAAGTAGTACATAAAAAGAGAGAATAACAGTATGTGAAGAAAAAGTGTTTGAAAAACAACTTTGTTTTGATATTTTTGTGGGGGCGAAAAAACCTGTGATGACAGCCCCTGCCCACCAGCCAGACAGAATTTTTATGATATTTATTATTTGAATACAAGTGGAAAGAAAGTGTATAACATAATATATCCAAGGAAATATGTCTATAGAACATAAAGTAACATGTGGATGTAAAGTAACATCCTGCTTGATTCTACGTTAGTAGACAGCCATCACAATGGAACAAGTTAAATAACATGCCCAGTGTACATAGCTGCAGATGAACGGGTCACTGAAATGACCATGATAAGACTCCTCCACCATACCTGGAATTCTGTTTCATCTGTTGAACTTCATCTACATATTTTTATGATGTTTACATTTTTGTGATGATCATTATCATCCTGAAAAATCCAGGAGAAAAGTCTCAAGTCAATCTTCTTTACTGACCTCTTTACTGACTTTACTGACCTCTTTAATGACCCTTTACTTCTTTACTGACCTCTACTTTCTAGGTCTCCTTCTTGGAACCCCATTTTTAATGTTCTGCTTAAATCTTTGAAACACTGGCCCTATGCCCTTGGAGCCTGAATTATCCAAATGGATGTCCAAGCTTATTAGATTAACCGGATAATGACCAAAGGCCCATTCTATTTAAGTGGTTAAATGTTCTGCTCTCTTGGCTGCGACAAACTGAAATGCAATGCCTTCATCAATACCACTTTTATTTCCCTCTGCCTCAGTTTAATAGAATCCATTATTGAGCCTTTTTACTTTTTGCCTTGTACTAAAAAAAAGCACATAATATTTCTCTAGAGTAGTACTGTTATTCACATTTTTGTTAGGGTTGAAATATGTGTACAATACTGACATGTCTATAAACCAGCTTTATTTATTACCATGCTGACAAACTGTGAAATAGTGGACAGGTAGATCTCAGCAGAAAAATTCTTGCTATGGGAACAAATTCCAGTAAGATTCCATCCTAGCAACTAGTAATGTTTGACAGACTCCAGTAACATGTACGCCTCTCCATAACTGGATCATAAACCCTTGGAGGGCAAGTGTTATGGGCTGAGTTGTGTCCCCGCCATCCAAATTCACATTCATATTGAATTTCTTGCACTGTCGTTGTTGTTGCTTAGTTGCTCAGTGGTGTCCGACTCTTTGGGACCCCACGGACTATAGCCTACCCAGGCTCCTCCATCCATGGGATTTTCCAGGCAAGAATACTGGAGTGGGTTGCCATTTCCTCCTCCAGGGGATATTCCTGACCCAGGGATTGAACCCACATTTCCTGCATTGCAGGCAGATTCTTTACCACTGAGCAACCAGGGAAGCCCATATTGAAGCCATAACCCCTCAGAATGTTACCTTATTTGAAAATACGGTCCACTGCAAATGTAACTAGTTAAGATGAGGTCATTTTGTGTTAGGGTTTAATCCAATATGACAGGTGTCCTTAAGAAAAGGGGAGAAATTTGAACATAGACATGAATTCAGCAAGGATGCCATGTATAGATTGGAATTATGCTGCCAGAAGCCAAGGAACTTCCAGAAGCTGGGAGAAAGACCTGGAATTAATTCTTCCCCTCCCCCAACACCTTCAGTGGAGAAGAGAATGACTACCCACTCCAGTATTCTGGCCTGGAGAATTCCATGGACTGTAGAGTCCAGGGGTTGCAAAGAGTCAGACACAACTGAGCGACTTTCACTTTCACTATAACACCTTCAGAGGGAGTGTCAGCCTGCAGACACCTTTATTTCAGACTCTGGCCTTAGAACTGAGACAATAAATTTCTGTTTTCCTAAGCTACCATCCAGTTTGTGGCACTTTGCTATGGCAGCCCCAACTAACAATACAGAAAAGATGATGGCTCTTTCATGATTGTGTGCCTCACAGGGACTCAAGAATGTTGGCTGAACTGAAGTTGTAATCATAGACCCCAGCGGACCTGAAGCTTGAGCTGTCTAGGGTGATGAGATGCCTGGAAATGGGACCTTGCAAAATTGCCTCCCAGTCTTGAGACAGGCTCTTGAGAATGTGCTGGAGTTGACCTCTGTTTCTTGCATCTGATGAAAAGACAGGAATGTGGTAGGAGAATCTACAGATTCCCTACTCCACCCTGAAAGAAAACCATAAAGAAGTGTCTTAATGGACCAGATGGGATGCTTATCTGATGGGGTTGAAGCATCCACTGCAGGATGTTTCACAAGGACACTTGGGCTTGGGAAGCTCACCTCCTTCAGTTCTTGTAGATGTGTGTGTGGAATAAGATGTACCTTTTACCTCTATTAAAGGAATCTGTAACCTTTGCCTGAGTGGACCAGCTATCATATCCCTGGTTCTCTGTGACTCATGAGAAAAATGTAACGCAGCCTGTCTCAAAGGGGCCTCCCCTTAGAAGGAGTCTACTAGGCTGGGGGCTTTCCTGGTAGCTCAGTGGTAAAGAATCTGCCTGTAATGCAAGAGACACCAGTTCTGTCCTTGGGTGGGGAAGATTCCCTGGAAGAGGGCATGGCAACCCACTCCAGTATTCTTGACTGGAAAATACCATGGACAGAGGAGCCTGCAGGCTACAGTCCATGAGGTCACAAAGAATTGGATACCACTAAAGTGACTGAGCATGCATGCGAGCACTACCCTGGGAAGGAAAGAAAACATTTCCAACACCCTAGAAGATTCCCTTGTGTTCTTCCCCACATTTTTACACTTGTGACTTTTAATCAGCCTCATTATTTTTCCTAACCCTGCAGACAAAGAATGCCTTCTGTACATGTAAGAATCTACAGCAATTCACAAAGAAGGTGGAATGTAAACACTGGCCCAAAGCTTGTTGTATTGCCTTTGTTTGCATAGTCTGCAAACTGTCTGCTTGGGGGTAAAATCTGCTCTTCCAATGTAGTTTGAGTGGACAGCAAAACGTCTGTTAACAATCGAGCCATATTTAAAATTAGGGCATTTCACCTGAAAATCCATTTGAATGGGGGAAAGGGTTTCTCTTTGAAAAATGAGCAACTGTTTGTCCCCCCTCAGAAGAAATCACCTGGAGATGGGTGGGGCTTCCGTCTTGAAACCAGCAGAGGAAACAGGCGCCACAACTACACAGTGTCTGCACATGCCCTTCCGCCCAGCTGCTCTCAGTTCAGTTCAGTTCAGTTGCTTAGTCGAATCCGACTCTTTGAGACCCTATGATCACAGCACGCCAGGCCTCCCTGTCCATCACCAACTCCCGGAGTTCACTCAAACTCATGTCTATAGAGTCGGTGATGCCATCCAGCCATCTCATTCTCTGTCGTCCCCGTACCTCCCACCCCCAAACCCTCCTAGCATCAGAGTCTTTTCCAGTGAGTCAACTCGTCGCATGAGGTGGCCAAAGTATTACAGATTCAGCTTTAGCATCAGTCCTTCCAATGAACACCCAGGGTTGATCTCCTTTAGAATGGACTGGTTGGATCTCCTTGCAGTCCAAGGGACTCTCAAGAGTCTTCTCCAGCACCACAGTTCAAAAGCACCAATTCTTCAGTGATCAGCTTTCTTCACAGTCCAACTCTCACATCCATACATGACCACGGGAAGAGCCATAGCCTTGACTAGACGGACCTTTGCTGGCAAAGTAATGTCTCTGCTTTTTAATATGCTATCTAGGTTGGTCATAACTTTCCTTCCAAGGAGTAAGCATTTTTTAATTTCCTGGCTGCAATCAGCATCTGCAGTGATTTTGAAGCCCCCCAAAAATAAAGTCTGACACTGTTCCCAGTTTCCCCATCTATTTCCCATGAAGTGATGGGACCAGATGTCATGATCTTCATTTTCTGAATGTTGAGCTTCAAGCGAAACTTTTCACTCTCCTCTTTCACTTTCCTCAAGACGCCTTTGAGTTCCTCTTCACTTTCTGCCATAAGGATGGTGTCATCTGCATATATGAGATTATTGATATTTCTCCCAGCCATCTTGATTCCAGCTTGTGCTTCTTCCAGCCCAGCGTTCCTCATGATGTACTCTGCATAGAAGTTAAATAAGCAGGGTGACAATATACAACTTTGACGTACTCCTTTTCCTCTTTGGAACCAGTCTGTTACTCCATGTACAGTTCTAACTGTTGCTTCCTGACCTGCATACAGGTTTCTCAAGAGGCAGGTCAGGTGGTCTGGGATTCCCATCCCTTTCAGAATGTTCCACAGTTTATTGTGATCCACACAGTCAAAGGCTTTGGCATAGTCAATGAAGCAGAAATCGATGCTTTTCTGGAACTCTCTTGCTTTCTCCATGACCCAGAGGATGTTGGCAATTTGATCTCTGGTTCCTCTGCCTTTTCTAAAACCTGCTTGAACATCTGGGAGTTCACGGTTCACATACTGCTGAAGCCTGGCTTGGAGAATTTTGAGCATGACTTTACTAGCATGTGAGATGAGTGCAATTGTGCGGTAGTTGGAGCATTCTTTGGCATTGCCTTTCTTTGGGAGTGGAATGAAGACTGACTTTTTCCAGTCCTGTGGCCACTGCTGAGTTTTCCAAATTTGCTGGCATATTGAGTGCAGCACTTTCACAGCATCATCTTTCAAGATTTGAAATAGCTCAACTGGAATTCCATCACTTCCACTAGCTTTGTTCGTAGTGATGCTCTCTAAAGCCCACTTGACTTCACATTCCAAGATGTCTGGTTCCAGGTGAGTGATCATGCCATCGTGATTATCTTCGTTGTGAAGGTCTTTTTTGTACAGTTCTTCTGTATATTCTTGTCACCTCTTCTTAATATCTTCTGCTTCTGCTAGGTCCATACCATTTCTGTCCTTTATCGAGCCCATCTTTGCATGAAATAGTCCCTTGATATCTCTAATTTTCTTGAAAAGATCTCTTGTTTTTCCTATTCTGTTGTTTTCCTCTATTTCTTTGCATTGATTGCTGAGGAAGGCTTTCTTATCTCTCCTTGCTATTCTTTGGAACTCTGCATTCAGATGCTTATATCTTTCCTTTTCTCCTTTGCTTTTCACTTCTCTTCTTTTCACAGCTCTTTGTAAGGCCTTCTCAGCCATTTTGCTTTTTTGCATTTCTTTTCCATGGGGATGGTCTTGGTCCCTTTCTCCTGTACAATGTCACGAACCTCCGTCCAGAGTTCATCAGGCACTCTATCTATCAGATCTAGTCCCTTAAATCTATTTCTTACTTCCACTGTATAATCATAAGGGATTTGATTTAGGTCATACCTGAATGGTCTAGTGGTTTTCCCTACTTTCTTCAATTTAAGTCTGAATTTGGCAATAAGGAGTTCATGATCTGAGCCACAGTCAGCTGCTGGTCTTGTTTTTGCTAACTGTATAGAGCTTCTCCATCTTTGGCTGCAAAGAATATAATCAATCTGATTTCGGTGTTGACCATCTGGTGATATCCATGTGTAGAGTCTTCTCTTGTGTTGTTGGAAGAGGGTGTTTGCTATGACCAGTGTGTTCTCTTGGCAAAACTCTATTAGCCTTTGCCCTGCTTCATTTCGTGCTCCAAGGCCAAATTTTCTCTCACGCGTGCGCATCTCCTGCCTGGTTCTTGAACCAACTACAACTAGACAAGATGGCAAATGAAAGTCAGACTTTTGACAGGGAGCTGTTTAATTACCCAGAGGGAAAACCTACTTCCAGTACTACCAAAATATTTTCCAAGGAAAATGGAATTGAAGTTTAAATTGATCCACTGTTTCTTTTAACACTTTACAGTGATTTGTTTTCTGCAAATGGCTATTTATTGTATGCCATTCCAACTCGTTTTACATGGATACACACACCCCCAGGTTGGTGTCTAACATCTGGATCTGGCTGATGTTTAATTTTTAATATGAACATTATACTGGAAGGCACTCATTTGTGGTGTGCCTGCAACTTCAATTTTGTTGTATTTTCCTGTATAACTAGCTCCACTAGATTTCTAACTGAACAGTAAATTGACTCATCCTTGTTACTCTTTGTGTTCCGAAAGAGAACTCAAATCACCTTGTTAGACTATGCTTGGTGTTACATATTATCTGTACATATATCTGAACAGTGTCTATGAATGGCATTTGAAAGTAGGGCATGACTATTGCCTTTCATAAAAATCTAGGCATTTGTGAAATAAACTTAGTTCCTCGTTCAGATATAGTATAAGAGAGAAAACTACATGGAACATAGGCTTTAAATGAAGAGTGTCTTGACCACTTTTCTTCTGAACAATATCTTCTCCTTTTCTGTTTGCACCAGCTCATAACAATTTTGTTCCAATCTGCGAGATTTGCAATGCCACCACTTTCTATTTCTTCTACAACAAAAACAACAAAATGCCAGTGCTGCCTTATCATCCAGGGCTGGTGAGCAGAATTTGTTTCTGACAATTTTTCGAGTCAACAGAGATAGTTAAACTTTAAAGTCAATTAACAGACATGAAAAACAGGGACAATGAATCCCATGGGGGGAATAAAAAGGTTCACTTCAGTTTAGTTCAGTTCAGTCACTCAATCATGTCCGACTCTTTGTGACCCCATGAATCACAGCACACCAGGCCTCCCTGTCCATCACCAACTCCCGGAGTTCACTCAAACTCATGTCCATTGAGTCAGTGATGCCGTCCAACCATCTCATCCTCTGTTGTCCCCTTCTCCTCCTGACCTCAATCTTGCCCAGCATCAGGGTCTTTTCAAATAAGTCACCTCTTCTCATCCGGTGGCCAAATTATTGGAGTTTCAGCTTCAACATCAGTCCTTCCAATGAGTATTCAGGACTGACTTCCTTTAGGATGGACTGGTTGGATCTCATTGTAGTCCAAAGGACTCTCAAGAGTCTTCTCCAACACCACAGTTCAAAAGCATCAAAAACATCTTTGCTTCTCAGCTTTCTCCACAGTCCAACTCTCACATCCATACATGACCACGGGAAGAGCCATAGCCTTGACTAGACGCACATTTGTTGGCAAAGTAATGTCTCTGCTTTTTAATATGCTATCTAGGTTGGTCATAACTTTCCTTCCAAGGAGTAACCGTCTTTTAATTTCATAGCTGTAATCACCATCTGCAGTGATTTTTGGAGCCCCCAGAACTAAAGTCAGCCACTGTTTCCACTGTTTCCCCATCTATTTCCCATGAAGTGATGGGACCAGATGTCATGATCTTTGTCTTCTGAATGTTGAGCTTCAAGCCAACCTTTTCACTCTCCTCTTTCACTTTCATCAAGAGGCTTTAGTTCCTCTTCGCTTTCTGCCATAAGGGTGGTGTCATCTGCATATATGAGATTATTGATATTTCTCCCAGCAATCTTGATTCCAGCTTGTGCTTCTTCCAGCCCAGCATTCCTCATGATGTACTCTGCATAGAAGTTAAATAAGCAGGGTGACAATATACAACTTTGACGTACTCCTTTTCCTCTTTGGAACCAGTCTGTTACTCCATGTACAGTTCTAACTGTTGCTTCCTGACCTGCATACAGGTTTCTCAAGAGGCAGGTCAGGTGGTCTGGGATTCCCATCCCTTTCAGAATGTTCCACAGTTTATTGTGATCCACACAGTCAAAGGCTTTGGCATAGTCAATGAAGCAGAAATCGATGCTTTTCTGGAACTCTCTTGCTTTCTCCATGATCCAGCAGATGTTGGCAATTTGATCTCTGGTTCCTCTGCCTTTTCTAAAACCTGCTTGAACATCTGGAAGTTCACGGTTCACATACTGCTGAAGCCTGGCTTGGAGAATTTTGAGCATGACTTTACTAGCGTGTGAGATGAGTGCAATTGTGCGGTAGTTTGAGCATTCTTTGGCATTCCCTTTCTTTGGGATTTGAATGAAGACTGATCTTTTCCAGTCCTGTGGCCACTGCTGAGTTTTCCAAATTTGCTGGCATATTGAGTGAAGCACTTTCACAGCATCATCTTTCAGGATTCGAAATAGCTCAACTGGAATTCCATCACCTCCACTAGCTTTGTTCGTAGTGATGCTCTCTAAGGCCCACTTGACTTCACATTCCAAGATGTCTGGCTCCAGGTGAGTGATCACGCCATTGTGATTATCTTGGTCGTGAAGGTCTTTTTTGTACAGTTCTTCTGTGTATTCTTGCCACCTCTTCTTAATATCTTCTGCTTCTGTTAGGTCCATACCATTTCTGTCCTTTTTCGAGCCATTTTTGCAGGAAATGTTCACTAAGTATCTCTAATTTTCTTGAAGAGATCTCTTGTATTCCCTATTCTGTTGTTTTCCTCTATTTCTTTGTGGTCTGGTATTCCCATCTCGTTCAGAATTTTCCACAGTTTATTGTGATCCACACAGTCAAAGGCTTTGGCATAGTCAATAAAGCAGAAGTAGATGTTTTACTGGAACTCTCTTGCTTTTTCTATGATCCAATGGATGTTGGCAATTTAATCTCTGGTTCCTCTGCCTTTTCTAAATCCAGCTTGAACTTCTGGAAGTTCACGGTTCACATACTGTTGAAGCCTGGCTTAGAGAATTTTGAGCATTACTTTACTAGCGTGTGAGATGAGTGCAATTGTGGAGTAGTTTGAGCACTCTTCAGCATTGCCTTTCTTTAGGATTGAAATGAAAACTGAACTTTTCCAGTCCTGTGGTCACTGCTGAGGTTTCTAAATTTGCTGGCATATTGAGTGCAGCACTTTCACAGCATCATCTTTTAAGTAACAGTGGTTACCAGCTTATGAATACATTCTTATTTCTTTAGTTGATTTTCTTCTCCTTTGTTTTGGTTTCCCCACTTTATTGCCTGTTCTTTCTGGGCTCTGAGCTCCCCATTAAATTGTATTCATTCCAGTTGTTGTCTTAGGATTGCTTTCAGGAGAACTCAAACTAAGATCTTTTCTTTCTAATTTTTGTTTACTTTATTTATTTATTCTTTTGGTGTCTGGGAATTTTTAGTCCCAGTTCAGTAAGACAGCTCCCAAAGTTATACACCCAGCCAGGTCCTTTTTCATGAAATTAAAATTAGTATTTCTGGCCTCCAATCAGATGTCTTTACTTAAATATCCTGTCATATATCTGATATTCATATCAGAAGCTCAAGCTTCAACTAAAATGTTTTCTTCCTCTCAATATGCTCATCTTTTTTTTCCAACCTCTATAAATAGCATCCCCATCTTTCAAGTTACTCAGGTTAAACCTGGGAGTCATCCCTGTTCTTATGCTTTTCTATCACATCATACATCTAGTTTCTCAAGACACCTCTAGCTTTACAATCTATCCAGAAATGAACTGTTTTATTCAGTTTTGTTTTTACCTATTTCACCACTACTGCTCTGGTCCCATCTCCATAGCTCTTCACCCTCATTATCAGAAAAGGCTCCTAGCTGGTCTCCAGCTTCCATATTGACCTTTTACAATCTGTTGATGACTCAGCAAAGAGGACGATCCTGTTGAAACCAAGTCATGTGATATCCCTTCTCCATAGAAACCCCCAGAAGTCTCCCATCACATGCTTAGAATGGCCCACCTTCCATCACCTGGGTTTCTGCATGCTTCTGAATGTATCCCCCACATCCTTCCTTCACTCTGCTTCAACCACATTGACTCTTTATTACACCTGGAACAGAACAAGCACTCTCACCTCTTATATACAAAGAAGCTATAATTTCACGAGACCTTAGTTGTAGCCATGATGTGTGTGCTGTGTGTATTGGGGTCGATCCATAATATCAATTTCTTACTTTGGGTCATAGTTTCAAAAAAATTAGAAAAATACTTGCTTGGACATTCCCTTGAATCAGATCGCCCTTGCTGGTGAAGGATTGAAAATTCCCTGAATTTATGTTTCAATATTCTCTGCAGTAATTTAATGGACATGAGTTTGAGCAAACTCCAGGAGATAGAGGACAGGGAAGCCTGGCATGCTGCAGTTCATGGGGTCACAAAGAGTCAGACATGACTTAGTGACTGAACAGCAACACAGCAACCTATCCAATATTTGTAATCTTATTGTACACCAATCTAAGTGTTTCAGTTTCTGAGGAACGAGGTTATAATTAATTAGGCTGTTTAGATTACTGAACACGGCACATTTCTCTTGGAGTCTTTATTCATTGGGTAAAAGAACTTTACAAATAATTTCTCCCAAACTGTGTAACAATTTAGCATCTTTCATCACTGAGAAAGTAGGCATACACTAACATAAAGGTATGACCATCTGGAGAGCTAGTAGCACATATTAACTGAAGACATACAGGAGGGAATAACTTTCTTAATTAGAAAAAACACAAAAAACTCAAGTAATATTTAAAATTTTCCATTTTGAGTAGTGCCCTGAAATAAGGAAATTTCATTTCTTTATATGATTTTATTTAATTCCCTGTCAGAAGTCACTTGTGATTTTTCTTGATGGTATCTTTAGAGATGGCACAATAAATATTGCACAGAAAACTCCCAACAACAAAAAAAAAATGGGACAGAATATAAGGATGATGAGCAATGTTAGAAAGAAGGCCAAGCCAAGTGATTAGGTGTGGGTTAAGTGTCATGAGGAAAAAAAACCCAAAAACTTCTAGAGATCAGAATGAGAACAGAGATGGGAAGATGGAGTAGGAAGGAGGTGATTAAATATTCTGAAGGACGATTTTTGTACCATCTTGGAGTTCAGCTGATATAAATAAATGTGAGAGCCTTCAGTGATTATTATCATCATTACTGTACTCATCTAGGAAATTATAGCTTATTTGGCACTTTATTCTTCACATTAATGATGTTAAGTTTCATGACAACCCGCTAAGAAAATAAAGATGAAAATAATAAATCAGCTTGCGGTACTTAAAAGCTTAATGAAATACAAACACTTCCCAAAAGAAGATGACTCAGTGACACAGAATTGGCAGTTGTTTGTTGTTAGATCATTAGTTTTTACTGGCTTTTGTCCGATTTTAAGAAGGCATCTGGAGACCCCTCCTTTCTCCCATGATCTGCTTGGATTCATTTATAGAGACCTGGACTTAAGTCATCAGTTGGAAAAATAGAAGCACCCTTCAATAGCTTAACTAATCTTTTCCAGTGGGTTTTAAATTACATTTTTATTTAAAATACAGATGAGGCTCACTGAAGCAGCTTTCTTTTGCTCTAAGAAAAAGTGAGAAGAGAAGCCGACATATTTCAAACTCATGTAAGGGATGCACGACCAGATTTGTAATGACAACATCGCCATGCTTTAAGTGGGGTGAAGAAAACCTTATCTTTGAGTAAATGCGTAAGTCTTTACTGGCATCCAGAAAATGAAAGTGTTGGAAATTGTTGCTGGTCCTTCTCAAGCTGGGAATATCTTCCATGGGAGACACCTTGTCTGCTTTATCAATTTATTTTTTTTATGTGCTTCTTTTTATTTTTTAAATCACACTTTGTCTGTTTGATGGGGATTTTCCTCTAGCAGCTGGCCCTCAGCGGATCAGCAATTATTTTAACTGCACACAGATAGGGGCTCTGGCATTCAAGTAAAACTACTTTAACAAATGAATTAGATACATCTTGTGCCAACTGTGGCCCTAAAATTTAGTTTTTTAGAGTTTTACTATCAAAAAAGTAGACTATGTCATAAATGATTTAACTCATTCAACAACCCTGCAAAAGCTAAGTTATTCATGCAACACTTTTCACTGAATCCTATCAGGCACTTTACTGGACACTCAGAATATGGTAGTAAACAAGACAGGTCCTTCAAAGAACCTATGTATCAGTAAGGTAGTTGAGAAAGTTATAGTTAAACCAAACAAATGAAATGATTGTAAATGATATGTGGTATGAGACAGGAAAGTCATAAGGGAGGTCAGGTAATTTTCTCTCTTACCTATGAAGTTCTTGACTTAATGTGAAGTGTGTGCAAAGGTCCTGAGATGGAAAAAGAGCTCAGTATATTTAAAGAGCTTAAAGAAGACCTGTGAAGTTGAAGTAGAAACAACAAGTACAAAATTGTTCAGAGATAACTATTGTTATGGCCTGGCATTTGTTGATAGATGTTGCTGCTGTTGTTCAGTCACTAAATCGTGTCCAACTCTTTGTGACCCCACAGACTGCAGTACGCCAAATAAAAGAATGGAAATTCAGAAAAATTAAGCAATACCTTCAAGATTAAACAACTAATAAGACCCCCAGTTTCCTAAACCAGCTGCATCTGATTCCAACATTCTTTCTACAAAGCTACTTCTCATTATCCACTGACTGCTCACCAGCACTTTAGATCTGATGGACTAATTTGGGACTCACTCACATATGCTACCTGTCAGCAAAGCAAAAGCTTCCTAATGGCCAGTATCAGATGAGCTACCTGGTAAGGCTGTCCATCATATGTAGATAATGCAAGCATTTTGTGCTTCCCAGTGGGATTAGAGAGCTTATGGGGTGAAATTTTACACTTCACAGTTTATGATGTGATAATTTGGGGAAATTAAAAGTCATGGGAAGGCCTTCAATAATTATTGGGTGTCACTATTTTCCTACTTACTAAATGAATTATATGTGTACATATGAATATGTGGGTATGTCCATAAATATATGTATTCATGCAACTGTACAGTATTATTTTTGTCTCAAATAAAAAATGCATGCACTGCCTTTAAAATGATATATTCAATCATGAAAGTGTTTAAAAAATAACAGACTAATTCCAATTTACTTAAAAAAAATAGCAGACATTGCTATTAGATGAATATAGGTGAATACCTACAGAGTCCAATATGATGCTCAACACTTCATACATGTTAATTTATTGAATCTTTTCAATATTCTGATGCTGTGACATTTAGAATGACATTTCATTGTACAGATGAATAAACTAAGACTCTGTGAGGCTGAGTTACCTGTACCGTAGCACAGAGCTAAGAATTAGCAGTGCTGGGCAGAGAATTTAAGACTCTTCGCACCTCACCAAGAGTTTTCAAAATATTTTCTTTTTTAAGAGGAACCGTTAAACTGATGATGCATATTTACACTCCCATATTTCAAAGCATTATCTCCTTTCTGGTTCATGCCCTATGAATTATGGAAATATTTATTTCGGCAGAGGCTCTTTTAAGATTGAAAGAGGAAATCTTTTGGGCCTTTTATCTAAACATTACCCATCCTTTGAGATTAACTGCCTAGGACATGCCAACTTTCCTCCTTGCAACTGAAAGATGTTGAAATGTCTCTTACTCAATGCTTTTTTTGTGATAGTAGAAGGAGGGAGAAATGTAAGAACTGGTCATTTTCCTTTCAACCAAATCATCTGAAAGGCATGTGCCAATATTGATTCCTCCAATACAGCACATTGCATTATAGTTTCATGATGACAGTACTGGAATATTGGTAGAGTTTTCCTTTCCAGCTGTAAATCTGTTACTAGTATTTTGTGTGGCATGTTTAAGAGAGGAAGATTGAGGGTACCTGCAAGAAAGAAAAAGATTAGAAGAGTTATTTTAAAATTTATCAATATATGGGACTTCCTTGGTGCTCCAGTGGTGAAGAATCTGCCTTACAAGGCAAGGGATGGGGGTTCCATCCCTGGTGACGGAACTAAGATCCCACACGGCTTGGAGCAACTAAGCCCATGTGCTAGAACTACTAGACTGCACCACAGCTAGAGAGTCTGTGCACCGCCTTGAAACATCCTGCATGATGCAGTGAAGATCCCGCGTGCCACAACTAAGACCTGACACAGCCAAATAAATAACTAAATATTTATAATAAAATTGATCAATATATGACATCTGACATCTTAAATTTTAAAAAACAGTGACAAAAAACCACATTGTTACTGAGTTGCTAGGGGTGTGTGTGTGTGTGTGTGTGTGTGTGTGTGTGTATCTGTAGACTACCACTTGTACTTGATTATTCTAGACTTACAGAATTCCTTATTTACAATGAAAACAAGCCTAGGAACAAGAAAGAATAGATGTATTCTCCTTTATACTCTGTTCACAATCAGGATGTACATGAGACTGGTCAGATCAGAATATGAAAGTTTTGATATAAGTGTTACTTCTAGATGTGGCATTGCTGGTCTAGATCAGTTGAGGCATAAATCCCCCAAATAGATGTTCTTCTATGGCATTTCGCTCTCATCCGGTAGCATATTTCGGGAAGAAGCAGGTATTTTGCTCATGAAGGTTCTACTAGCAGCTTGTTGGGGACCAGTATTCCCATGTATAGGCTTGACTGCACATTTGAAGAGGGAGCAGCAGTGGAGAATTTAACATCATGACTCAGTGTTTGTAGACTGACCACCAGGCTTCCAAGAAGTGGTCACCAGAAAGCACCTTATAAGTGGAAGAAAAAAAGAGGACAAAATTTCACTAAAGGAGTACCTGATCTAGACTGCTCAATTTTTTATGAAATGGAATGGGCTTTCTTCAATGAACTAATGTGCAAAAAAACTTGTGTGAAGTTTTTTTCTAAACTAAGACCAAATGTTCAACTAATTTTTTAAAAAATGTCTTTGGTAAAGATGACTCAGCTTCATTGTGGAGAGAAACCATACATGTATGGGTTGTGGCTGAATTAGGAAAGAAATACCCAGCTCTCTATCCCATGGCAGAGCAGAATGTAATGCTATCATTGGGTCCCTTGAATTTCTGTGAAGAAGGAAATCTGTGTTCAGAGCCAGGTGTCTACAGCTTTAAGGCATCAATGGATGGAGAGAATTATGCACATCACTATTTGAAAGGGATCTTACCCTGCCATTTTCCCCATCTCTTTCATAGTATCCCCAATAGGTAAACTTTCCATTTTTGCTTTAGAGGACATAGAGATTATATTCATCCCTCACAAGTCAGACCTTTCTTGGGTCATAGAGTTGCAGTTGTTAGAAAGTTCTTTTCCCATCTGAGTAAAAATGCAATACATCCATTGTTCCTAGTACTGATGTTCAGAAACATAAAGTTAAAAAATTATGTATTCCTCTGTGAAACATGTAGCTGTTTTAATATTTGAATATACCTACCATATCTTCTTTAATCTTTTCTTTTCCAGGCTAGATCATTTCATTTTTTTTTCAAACATTCCCCATGTTTGAGACATGCTTTCATATCTCTCTCACAGACGCTTTCATTGGTACACCTTACCCAGAAATAATGGTTAGAAACCTATTAACTACATCAAGAGGGCTTTGAGTTCCTCTTCACTTTCTGCCATAAGGGGTGGTGTCATCTGCATATCTGAGGTTATTGACATTTCTCCCGGCAATCTTGATTCCAGCTTGTGCTTCTTCTAGCCCAGCGTTCCTCATGATGTACTCTGCATAGAAGTTAAATAAGCAGGGTGACAATATACAACCTTGACGTACTCCTTTTCCTATTGGAACCAGTCTGTTGTTCCATGTCCAGTTCTAACTGTTGCTTCCTGACCTGCATACAGGTTTCTCAAGAGGCAGGTCAGGTGGTCTGGGATTCCCACCTCTTTCAGAATTTTCCACAGTTTATTGTGATCCACACAGTCAAAGGCCTTGGCATAGTCAATGAAGCAGAAATAGATGTTTTTTCTGAAACTCTCTTGCTTTCTTCATAATCCAGCGGATGTTGGCAATTTGATCTCTGGTGCCTCTGCCTCTTGATGAAAGTGAAAGAGGAGAGTGAAAAGGTTGGCTTGAAACTCAACATTCAGAAAATGAAGATCACGGCATCTGGTCCCATCACTTCATGGGAAATAGATGGAAAAACAGTGGAAACAGTGTCAGACTTTATTTTTTGGGGCTCCAAAATCACTGCAGATGCTGATTGCAGCCAGGAAATTAAAAGACGCTTACTCCTTGGAAGGAAAGTTATGACCAGCCTAGATAGCATATTAAAAAGCAGAGACATTACTTTGCCAACAAAGGTATAGTCTAGTCAAGGCTATGGTTTTTCCCGTGGTCATGTATGGATGTGAGAGTTGGACTGTGAAGAAAGCTGATCACCGAAGAACTGATGCTTTTGAACTGTGGTGCTGGAGAAGACTCTTGAGAGTCCCTTGGACTGCAAGGAAATCCAACCAGTCCATTCTAGAGGAGATCAATCCTGGGTGTTCATTGGAGGGACTGATGCTAAAACTGAAACTCCAATACTTTGGCCACCTCATGCAACGAGTTGACTCACTGGAAAAGGCTCTGATGCTGGGAGCGATTGGGGGTAGGAGGAGACGGGGACGACAGAGAATGAGGTGGCTGGATGGCATCACCGACTCGATGGACATGAGTTTGAGTGAACTCCGGGAGGTGGTGATGGACAGGGAGGCCTGGCGTGCTGTGGTTCATGGGGTCGCTAAGAGTCGGACACGACTGAGCGACTGAACTGAACTGAACTGAATTAACTACATAAGCTTCTTCCCAGGTTATGACAGGATATCAAGTGGATTCTGGGGCCTGCATAAAGGTCTGCTTGAACATATGGAGGAAGTAATGCAGAGTATGATGCGACTATTAACCCCCAAATTTAGGAACTATAATTCTACTACCTAAAGCCTCCACTCAACAATTAAGCAATTAATTCTTGAAACTACGTGTTCCTATTTGTCTCAGGCTGCCTTCTTTTTGTTCATTGCGATCTAGTTTTCTGACCCATGAAGAGTATTTTCAATTTTTATTCTATCACATGTAGCACTTTTTAATTAATTTATTTTTAATTGGAGGATGATTGCTTTACAATATTGTGTTGGTTTCAGCATGAATGGTCATACATCAGCATGAATCAGTCATAGGTATACATATGTCCCCTCCCTCTTGAATATCCCTCCTACCTCCCACCCTATCCCACCCCTCTTCGTTGTCACAGAGCACCAGTTTGAACTCCCTGAGTCATACAGCAAATTTCCACTGGCTATCTAATTTTACATATGGTATATGTTTCCAAGCTACTCTCTCAATTCATCTCACCTTTCCTTCCCCCACTGTGTCCACAAGTCTGTCCTCTAGGCCTGTGTCTCCACTGCTGCCCTGCAAATAGGTTCATCAGTACCATCTTTCTAGATTCCATATATATGCATTAATATACAGTATTTGTCTTTCTCTTTCTGACTTACTTAACTATATAAAGGAAAAGGAAAGTTAGTCGTACAGTCATGTCTCTTTGCGATTCTGTGGACTGTAGCCCACCAGGTCCTCTGTCCATGGACTTCTCCAGGCAAGAGTACTGGAGTAGGTTTCCATTCCCTTCTCCAGAGGATCTTTCCTTCCCAGGGGTTGAACCTGGGTCTCCTGAATTGCAGGCAGATTCTTTAACAACTGAGCTATAGGGGAAGCCCACTTAACTCTATAATAGGCTCTGTGTTCATCCACCTCATTAGAACTGACTCAAAAGCATTCCTTTTTATCATGTGCAGTATTGAATTATCCTCTTTTAAGCTTTGAGTTTTTCTGAAAGCTTAGTAAACATGTGTCCCCATTCCAATCATCAGTAGAATGCTAAATAAAACAAAGTCAAGAGCAATGTCCTGGGGCACTTCATTAGAACTTTCTCACTGGCTGACAGGGACACACAACTCCTCACTTTCTGGTATGTGGGTTCAAACTAACCTAATGATATTTAGAGAAATGGAAGTAAAGTTAACTTGCTATTAATCACCTGAGTGATGACCCAGTGTTCCTTAAGACTTCCACTTAGTTAAATCAAGATTTTGCTCAATTTATTTTCAACAAGAATGCCAAGATAATTTAATAGAGAAAGAATAATCTTTTTAACATACAGTGCTGAGACAGCTGGATATTTATATACAAAAGAATGAAGTTGGATAACAATCACATTATGTAAAAAAATGAACACAAAATGAATCAGAGACCTAAATGTAAGAGCTAAGTCTATAAGCCGCTAAGGAAACCCACAGGGCCCAGGGACTGGGAAGCTTGCAGCTAGATCCCCAGCTAAGGAAAGCCTGGAGGAATGATTCTGAGACCGTCAAAGGGGGAGTGAGAGACCAGGTGGGGAAGATCCCCGGGAGAAGGAAATGGCAACCCATTCCAGTATTCTTGCCTGGAAAATTCCATGGACTGGGGAGACTGGTAGTCTACAGTCCATGGGGTCACAAAGAGTCAGACACGACTGAGTGACTTCACTTTCACTTTAAGTCTATAAAACTTTTAGAAAAAAAATAAGCTTAAGTCTTCATGACCTCGAATTAGGAAATGGATTCTTAGAAATGACACAAAAGGACAAGCAGTGAAAGAAAAGACTTTTTCATTTATTTTTTAAAAAACTTGTTATTTTGTATGGAGTATGGCCAGTTAACAATATTGTGATAGTTTCAAGTGAACAGCGAAGGGATTCAACTATGCATATATATACATCCACTCTCCCCCAAACTCTGCTCCCATCCAGGTTGCCACATAATGTTGAGCAGAGTTCAATGTGCAATACAGTAGGTCCTTGTTGGTTATCTATTTTAAATAGTTGGAGGGAAGGATGAGGGGAAGGGATAGGTAAGGAGTTTGGGATGGACATGTACCAAAGAAAATTTTTTTAAAAAATTGGACTCCATCAAAATGAGAATTATTTGTTCTGCAAAAGATACCATCAAGGAAGAGGAAACACAAGCTATAGTATGGGAGAAAATTTACAAATCATACTGGAGAATATATGAAGTATTAATATATGTTACTACTTAGGTGAACTTTGAAATACGTTAAGAGAAAGAAACCAGTCACAAAAGACTATGCATTGTATTATTTCATTACTGTGAAACAGCCAGAATAGCTAGATAACAGAGACAGAAGTAGATTAGTGGTTTCCTCGGCATGGGGTCACAGAGAGTCGGACACGACTGAGCGACTGAACTGAACTGACCTGGCCCACAAGATGGAGAGAATGGGAAATGACTACTAATGAATACTGATCTTCGTTTCGGTGATGAAAATGTTCTGCAATTGATGGTACTAATACATTCGGTTCAGTTCAGTCGCTCAGTCGTGTCCGACTCTTAGCGACCCCATGAATCACAGCATGCCAGGTCTCCCTGTCCATCACCAACTCCCGGAGTTCACTCAAACTCATGTCTATAGAGTCGGTGATGCCATCCAGCCATCTCATTCTCTGTCATCCCCTTCTCCTCCCGCCCCCAAAATTTCCCAGCATCAGAGTCTTTTCCAGTGAGTCAACTCGTCGCATGAGGTGGCCAAAGTATTGCAGTTTCAGCTTCAGCATCAGTCCTTCCGATGAACACCCAGGGTTGATCTCCTTTAGAATGGACTGGTTGGATCTCCTTGCAGTACAAGGGACTCTCAAGAGTCTTCTCCAGCACCACAGTTCAAAAGCATCAATTCTTTGGCGATCAGCTTTCTTCACAGTCCAACTCTCACATCCATACATGACCAAGGGAAAAACTATAGCCTTGACTAGACGGACCTTGGTTGGTAAAGTAATGTCTCTGCTTTTTAATATACTATCAAGGTTGGTCATAACTTTCCTTCCAAGGAGTAAGCGCCTTTTAATGTCATGGCTGCAATCAGCATCTGCAGTGATTTTGGAGACCAAAAAAATAAAGTCTGACACTGTTTCCACTGTTTTTCCATCTATTTCCCATGAAGTGATGGTGTGATACATTAGAAACCACTGAATTGCACGCTTTGAATAATTGAATTGTGTGGTGTGTAAATTGCATCTAGATATGCAATTACCCTCTTAGGGTCCGAAGAAGTGTTCCATAAATGAGGAAAAACAGAAGACAACTGGACAACTTAACCACGTCACCCCGGACAGTCCTAATTTTCAAAGAAAGAGTAAAGAGTTGGATTCTAGAAGCCATTAGTCAGCATCTTTTTTATACTTCCAGAATAAAGAGTTTACAGACATTTAGGAAAGAATGTGGTAAGCTTTAAGAGCCAGTGTAAGTCCATGCTATATCAACACCAGTTCCTTTTTGACAGATTTGGTCAGCTGGGGGAGACATAATGTACCCTGATTTCAACTAAAAGGATTCTAGTACACTAAAAGTATTTTAAAGATGAAATGTTTCTGCTTGAAGACTATCTCATTCTAGATAATACTTAAGTGAATACTGAAAAAGAACCACAGAACCTGCTTCATCAGACGAAATTTTTATGGCTTCCCTAGTTAAGTGGAGTATGTGTGGCCTGTAAAAAGCTGGTGTGAGACTTGGATTGATGTAGGTGTAAGACTTGAATCTCTAACAGATGTCACATTTAGCTTCTGGAATCATTTAGTAGGTGACATCAGTAATAATGAGTAGTATTAAAGCAGAACATAAATTTGCTTATAATGAGGCCATACAATGCTATTACCAAAACTGAAATCCCAGAGATCAACTTGGAGAGGAAGTATCAGAGGAACAGTTTTTATCTGAATGTGTGTGTTTCTGTCCCTCTCCCCGCCTCCCGCCCATCCCCTGTTTCTATCTCGAACACTGCTGGATAATTGAATATGAACAAAAAGAGAAAAAAAAAATGCAGATATAGAAAATTATAGCTCCTTGTTATTAGGAATAGTGAGTCTGGAATGAGATGCTAGAGTTGGTTTGCACTGGCTTACAAAAGCCCCTGATGCTCATCTTTTCCCAACACTGTTGTTCAGTGAAGTCATTCGAGTAGCCTGAACTCATTTGTGCTGGGAAGATTTACACCATGAAAACTGGCAAATGTTACAAACCTGGCCTTTGTTTCCTCCGGAGAGCCAGTTGTCAAGCATTTACCAGCACACCCCTGGCAAGTCTGTCAGTGCTGGCCAGCTAAAGCAGTGTGCTGAAGAGGACATATTTTTGAATGTCCACAACATGCAAGTTGTGACACAAAGATGCCAAGATGGGAGTTGTAATAATATACACTATATGAAGCAGCATCCACATCCACAGCAAAGAACAACACTGCTAAGAGTCAAGCTTAAAAGAAAATGTGCTAGATTTGAATATACTTACCACTACTGAACCATATACTTAAAAACGGTAAAACAATACATTTTGATTCCACATACATGTTTAATATATGGGAAGCTGCTGCATAGCACAGGGAGCTGAGTTCAGTGCTCTATGATGACCTAGATGGATGGGATGGGGTAGGGTGGGAGATCCCTGAGGGAGGGGGTTTGTGTATACATAGAGCTGCTTCAGGCTTCCTTGGTAGCTCAGCTAGTAAAGAATCTGCCTGCAATGCAGGAGACCCTGGTTTGATTCCTGGGCTAGGAAGATCCCCTGGAGAAGGGATAGGCTACCCACTTCAGGATTCTTGGGCTTCCCTGGTGGCTCAGACGGTAAAGAGTCCACCTGCAATGCAAGAGACCTATGTTCGATGCTTGGGTTGGGAAGATCCCCTGGAGGAGGGCACGGCAGCCCACTCCAGTATTCTTGCCTGGAGAATCCCCATGGACAGAGGAGCCTGGGGGGCTACAGTCCATAAGGTTGCAAAGAGTCGGACACGACGGAGCGAGTAAGCACAGCACTTAGCTGATTCACTTCATTGTACAGCAGAAACTGTACAAACACAAAATTGCAAAGCAATTATACTCTAGTGAAAATATGAGAGAAATGAAAAAGAAGAAAATGTGCTAGCTCTTTAAACAAAATTAATTTAAATAAATTAGAATTTAAATTCTTTAAATTAACAAAACCCAATTTATACTCAAGGTATATGTTTTGACTGATCGATCTACTTCTTGATGTATCATTACAGTAACTGTTCCTCAGTTCCCTAGGAACAACTTTACATTGTCATAAACCCCAGGAATACGTTTGCCTGTATTTTCCTTTGCTTCTGATTCACACAGGCATTGAGAACCATACCTAGCTAATAAGAGAACTGTCCATATAAACCAAGAGTGAATAAGTGAAACCACATTTGGATTAATAAGAATGGTTAGAATAGAAATGTAGAGTAAATTTATTCAAAATAGATTCTTGGAAAGACCGAAAATGAAATTAAGTGGATAGATACCTATGCCTATGTACACTGTGGTCAAAAATTCCAGTGGAAAAACCAACATCAGTAGAATTGGATTTTCTTCCCCCAAAACACAGTGTCAGAAACATCATGATCTGTTCTCTGTGAAATAGAATCCAGAAGCTTCTCTCATGGAAAGGCAACATCTGTTTTAAGAAGTCCTTTGAAGAAAAACTATATAAACATGTGGGAACAGCGTGGTATATATACTCCCTTGCTTAGAGTTGCCAAAGGAAGTAGGGAATCCAGCTCCCAAGACAGAGGCCATTCAGTTGCCTTGGCTAAGGCAGCAGCACCAATTCCAGCCTCTCTGATGTTTAACACATCAAGAGAATGGAGGAAAACAAGGTTATGACTGGCATCAACCTTGCCAGTTCTCTGGCATTCCATCAAAGCTTGCTTGGGTCTACCTTTGCATATAAAAAACATTAAATTTGAGGGGAAAATTTGGGAGGAAGTGTTTGGAAATTCAGTTGAATCTTCCATACCAAAACCTGTTCTCATAATTATACAATAAAAAAAATTATCAGGTCCAAGAATCCATCAGATCTTCTTGGCCAGAGGTTCTCAAGCTAAGGTCCTTGGATAGAATTCAGAGTCTGTAAACTTGGGACTTTAAAAAGAGACATCTTGGGGACTTCCCTGGAGGTCCAATGGTTAAGATTCTGTGCTTTCACTGTAGGGGGTGTGGGTTCAATCCTTACTCAGGGAACGAAGATCCCACATGCCCTATGGTGCAGTCAAAAAATAAATAAAGAAAAATAAGAGTGATTGGTAGAATCATAGGGGGGGAAAAAAAGACATCTTTATTTTCACTAACCCCGAACTGCAATTTATTATTTCCTTCAATTATGAAGTTAAGCAACCACTACAGTGACTGTTACTATGATCATCTGTAATAGAAATCACAGATACTTTTCTATCACACTGCAATAGTTGTAGATATCCTTAAAATCCACTTACTCTTATCACTAATTTGAAATGATGATGTTTATTAAACTTGCCACCCTTGTTATTTAAGAATTAATAAAGAAGCACATATATTGCTATATCAAAAATTTAGTGTTTTGGTGAGTTTTTTTTTGTTTTGTTTTCTTTTGGTGTTTTAATGTGTTAGAAACTGTTCCTCAATGTAATTGGTTTGCTTTGTGATTCTATGTAACTCTATGTTTTACTTTAAGCATTTCAAAACTATATCCAGAGAAGGCATCCACAGACTTCCTTAGGTCAAAGGTGTCAGTGACGCAGAAGAGGTTAAGAATCAACGGAGGTGGAGGTGAAGAGTGGCAGCAGCACATCTTTCCTGAAGTCCATCCTTCTTGTATGTCAGAAAGGAAAAAAAGGAGGGTCCTGTCACCCCCAGCTTCAGTTATAATCTCATTGAAACTGTGAAGACAAAGGTGATTTATACAATACTCCACCCTCAGGAGGAAAAACAGAGAAATAAATAAAAACATTAAGAACCTAAACCCCAAAGGAAATGAGGAGGAGGAAGAACAGAAAAACCATTGAAAGGCATGAAACCTTTCCTCTGAGGTCAGATCGGATAATCCTGGGTCCCGATGCACACGTCTGAGATGCAGCCGAGGACAATGGAACGTTTGAGAGCCAAAACTGTGAGCAGGAAACCAGGACAACCCTGTGGTCTGTCAACTCTGACATTGCTGAAACTTCCTGTGTGATCCCAGGCAAGGGACACGACCTTTGGTGATTCAGCTTTTCCGTTTTCTTGGCCCCACGTTCCATTCAGCTGGCTACGCAGAAGTCCCAAGATGAATGCTTTGCTGAGAGACAGCACGGATCATTTTCTTAAAGGAAAGACAATGCCAAGGATCCACCTCCAAACAGGAAAGGATGGTCCATTCATCCATGACGAATGGATGATGGTCCCATGCCTGGCTTCAGGCCCCACCCTGTGTCCTACATTGATTCTTGATTGCACTCTTAACTCAGCTTTCCATTTGCTGTCAGCCCACTGTCTGCAGTCGTCAGAGAACCTAGCTCTTCTTCATGAGGCCAGCCTGCGTGCACCACTGAACAAGGGACATTGGCCTTCAGTATCTTCCTTATTCTCACCCCACTGACTTTCTCCCTGGGACCTCCCCCACCCTTCTAACAAAACCTGCCATCAGACCATCCATAGATACTGGCATGCAGCCCTGTGTTTCTATACTCAAAAACCATAAAGAAAATATCTCTTTAAAAGAAAAAAAAATAGCCATTTCCAAAAAAATAGATGCCAATTACCAGAGCAAAAGAGGGCTTCCCCAGTGGCTCGGTGGGTAGAGAAAGAATTCGCCTGCAATGCATGAGAATACAGGAGATGTAGGTTCGATCCCTGGGTCGGGAAGACCTCCCTGAAGAAGGAAATGGTAACCCGTTCCAGTATTCTTGCCTGGAGAATCCTATGGACAGAGGAGGCTGGCAGGCTACAGTCCACAGGGTTGCAAAGAGTTGGAAATGACTGAAGGAAAAACGTGCACCAGAGCAAAAGAGTTTTGACTTTATAACTCAGAAAACTGTTATATGATTTCAGAAGTAAAACTACAGTATGTGAAGAATATATATGAGAATTCCTATGGGTTTGTGGACCTCTGTTTGAGAAACACCAGTATACATACATGATTGATGACAGTTTTGTGTTCATCTTTCAGTGGTTATTTGAATGTTGACAGAGATCAAAGCTTTAAGCCAACAGAATGAAGCTTAGATGATGGAATTTCAGGCATCTGGAGGGGAGTAGGAAGAAGCAGTGGCAAACTGGAATCCTTTTAGATAATTCTAGAATTATATAACATTGCTAATTACCTGTTGTGTCTACTCCTGAGGCTGGGCTTGATGACTGAAGCAATTCAGGTAGCGTTTAAAATAAAGTCACCATACTAAATTGAAAGAGACCAGAGGCCATCTTAGCTACTCCAAATATACAGTAATTATGCTATCTGTACACTCTCAAGGGAAAAAACACATTTAGGCCATCAAGCTGCCTGCTGTGTCAGTCTGACGTTTGAGTGATTTTTAAACATAATGCTCTGTTGATCCACAGGTACTTTGAAAACAACCTCTGACACTCTTAACCAGAAATCAATCTTCTCAGTTACTGTCTACTTTTTAAAAATTGGCTTGGAGTTTTTCCTTGAATAATCCAGCTCATCATAGTTTCCAGTGTGCATTGCAGCAGAGCTAAAATGTTTTTTCTATAAGCCTGCATCCTTACGTTTACATTTCTTTTCCACTTTCAAGCATAAAACCATTTTCCTCCATCAAATTAATTTTTATTAATTGAATTTCCACCTGCATGCCAGGCAGAGGAAAATGTAGGTTTAAACACAGTAGTAAAACCCTTCGAATCATAGGAAAGGAAAGAGAGAAAGGCCAGAATCAGGAAAACAGGAGTTTCTTAAGACTCCTGTTTTTACCATACTGACTTCTGAACATGTTACCAGCTGGCTAGTGGTACTCACACTGATCTTCTGACCACATGTATATGATCTGTGTTCTCAGTCATATCCCACTGTTTTGCGACCCTAAGGACTGTAGCCTGTCAGGCCCCCCTGTCAGTGGAATTTCTGGCTTACTCCCCTGTCAGTGGGATTTCCCAGGCAAGAATATTGGAGTGTGCTGCCATTTCCTCCGCCACTACTTAGCTATACTTTTTCTGAAACTTTGGGTGCATGGCCCATTTTATGATGAAAATAAAACTTTTTGCATTCAGGTATCTAAAAATATCCTGGCCAAGGCAACGCCAATTTATTTATCCACTCATAAGCAGGTGGACATAAATCAATAGGTACAAGGAAAGAGACTGTGGCTCAGGAAGCAGCCCTGAATGGCTTTCAAGAGCCTGATTTGCCCCTCCTATTCACAAGCCAGAGCAAAAAGAGCCTGGTTCCAAGGTGTCCTATTGAATGGACAGGTAGTCATAACCTCTGCCCTGATGCCAACCTACCAAGCAGCCAAGACTTCTGGTGGTCTACCAGCAGTGCCTGACTTGCTCTGAAGGGGGCAAGTCTTAGGTAGCTGTGTTCTTACACAAATCAGAGATGTAGAGCCCTCCTGGCAAGCCATACATAAGAAAGATTTCATTACTAAAAAAATCCATCCTCTTCCTTCAGATCAGGTTGTCATTGAAATCACAGTCTGAGCATCAACAAGCATGTGACCACATTCCTTGGAATGTTTACTCTTGCCCACCAGAATCACTTAACTTTTGAAACCCAGTTATTTTGGATTCCAAAGGAACTTATTTATAATCTGCATAAATTTGAGTTTTGGAAATGTTTTGGATTTCATAAACTTCCCCCACACATATGTAATGACTTACATTCACACATTTTTTTTCCTCCAAGCACCTGAAAGTTAAAACATTTTTTTCTAACCACTAATGATTAACGTATGAATAGTGTATTTAATTAGCATTTCGATCTATTTTACATTCATTCAGATTCATCACTCTCATGCATCGAAGCAGAGTTTAGTGTGGGTCATAACATCAAAGAAGCATTTATACTTGTAAGTTTGTTAGGCTTAAGTGAAGTTGTGCCAAAGGTAAACCGATATGAACCCTTCAAGATTTACTTCAAAAGGAGGTGAGTTCTACAAACCTAACACTTTCTCTTCTTGGTTTAGCAAAATTTTAATTTCTTCAGTAAAAGCACATTTCCCTCCCATTCTCAACTATGCCATCAAATATGTGTGCATCAAGAACTGATACCAGAGAAAAGAAAAGTCTTAAAGGATAGTTAAAGTTTAATTGGGCTTTCCTGGTAGCTCAGCTGGTAAAGAATTTGCATGCAATGAAAGAGACACCAGTTCGATCCCTGTGTTCAGAAGATCTGGAGATGGGAATGGCTACCCACTCCAGTGTTCTGTCTGGAGAATTCCATGGACAAAGTTTAATTACACAGGAAATGCCTTTCTGTGAGCAAGTACATGTGATAAAACTACATAAGAAATGACTTTCCTTTCTTGCAAGACAAATCTAATTAAAAAGCTACAGAATGTAGAGAATGTCAGGCGGTGTTCTAATGAGATGAACTTCCTAACTGTTGGAAAGTTCATATTCCAACTTTCAGCTTTAGTTCTCTGCTGAAAATCTTTCTGAAATACATTTTTATGCTTTCATAAGAACTGAGGGGACGTTCTTATACTTCCTTTTAAAGGAAAAGAGATCAGTGACTCTAGATTAGCTCTCTGTCTCCAAATTTTATTATATAGAAAAATAAAAGGATTAATTGCTTTGAATTTAATTATTCACTGTGAATCTTTTCAAACATATACACGTATGCATTGAAGTGTTTAAATACAAGTATGTATACTTAACTATTATATATATAGTAATGATTTGGGAAACTCAGCAGTGGTCACAGGACTGGAAAGGTCAGTTTTAATTCCAATCCCAAAGAAGGGCAATGTCAAAGAATATTTAAACTACAGCACAACTGCACTCATTTCACATGCTAGCAGAGTAATGCTCAAAATTCTCCAAGCTAGGCTTCAAGAGTATGTGAACCAAGAACTTTCAGATATTCAAGATGGATTTAGAAAAGGCAGAGGAACCAGAGATCAAATTGCCAACATCCATTGGATCATACAAAGAGCAGGAGAATTCCAGAAAAGCATGTACTTCTGCTTCATTGACTACACTAAAATCTTTGACTGTGTGGACCACACCAGTTCAGTTCACTTCAGTCCCTCAGTAATGTCCGACTCTTTGCAACCCCATGGACTGCAGCATGCCAGGCCTCCCTGCTGCTGCTGCTGCTGCTAAGTCACTTCAGTCGTGTCCGACTCTGTGTGACCCCATAGACGGAAGCCCACTGGGCTCCCCCTTCCCTGGGATTCTCCAGGCAAGAACACTGGAGTGGGTTGCCATTTCCTTCTCCAATGTGTGAAAGTGAAAAGTGAAAGTGAAGTCACTCAGTCGTGTCCGACCCTTAGTGACCCCATGGACTGCAGCCTACCAGACTCCTCCATCCATGGGATTTTCTAGGCAAGAGTACTGGAGTAGCTTGCCATTGCCTTCTCCTGCCAGGCCTCCCTACCCATCACTAACTCCTGGAGTTTAGTCAAATTCATATCCATTGAGCTGGTGATGCCATCCAACCATTTCATACTCTGTGGTCCCCTTCTCCTTCCACCTTCAATCTTTCTCATCATCGGGGTCTTTTCAAATGAGTCAGTTCTTCACATCAGGTGGCCAAAGTATTGGAGTTTCAGCTTCAGTATCAGTCCTTCCAGTGAATATCCAGGACTGATCTCCTTTAGGATGGACTGGTTTGATCTCCATACAGTCCAAGGGACTCTCAAGAGTATTCTCCAACACCACAGTTCAAAAGAATAAAATCTTTGACACTCAGCTTTGTTTATAGTCCAACTCTCACATCCATACATGACCACTGGAAAAACCATGGCCTTGACTAGACGGACCTTTGTTGACAAAGAAATGTTTCTGCTTTTTAATAAGCTGTCTGGTTGGTCATAACTTTTCTTCCAAGGAATAAGAGTCTTTTAATTTCATGGCTGCAGTCACCATCTGCAGTGATTTTGGAGCCCCCAGAAATAAAGTTTGTGGCTGTTTCCATAGTTTGCCCATCTATTTGCCATGAAATGATGGGACCAGATGCTATGGTCTTAGTTTTCTGAATGTTGAGCTTCAAGCCAACCTTTTCACTCTCCTCTTTCACTTTCATCAAGAGGTTCTTTAGTTCTTTTTCACATTCTGCCATAAGGGTGGTGTCATCTGCATATCTGAGGTTATTGATAATTTCTCCTGGCAATCTTGATTCCAGCCTGTGCTTCTTCCAGCCCAGCGTTCCTCATGATGTACTCTGCATATAAGTTAAATAAGCAGGGTGAAAATATACAGCCTTGACATACTCCTTTCCTGATTTCGAACCAGTTTGTTCAATGTCCAGTCCTATCTGTTGCTTCCTGACCTGCACACAGATTTCTCAGGAGGCAGGTCAGGTGGTCTGGGATTCCCATCTCTTGCAGAATTTTCCACAGTTTGTTGTGATCCACAGAGTTAAAGGCTTTGGCATAGTCAATAAAGCAGAAATAGATGTTTTTCTGGAACTCTCTTGCTTTTTCCATGATCCAGCAGATGTTGGCAATTTGATCTCTGGTTCCTCTGCCTTTCCTAAAATCAGCTTGAACATCTGGAAGTTAACGGTTCACATACTACTGAAGCCTGGCTTGGAGAGCTTTGAGCATGACTTTAATAGTGTGTGAGATGAGTGCAATTGGGCGGTATTTGAGCATTCTTTGGCATTGCCTTTCTTTGGGATTAGAATGAAAACTGACCTTTTCCAGTCCTGTGGCCTCTGCTGAGTTTTCCAAATTTGCTGGCATATTGAGTGCAGCACTTTCACAGCATCATCTTTCAGAATTTGAAATAACTCAACATGAATTCCATCACCTCCACAAGCTTTGTTCGTAGTGATGCTTCCTAAGGCCCACTTGACCCCCATTCCAGGATGTCTGGCTCTAGGTGAGTGATCACACCATCATGATTATCTGGGTGGTGAAGATCTTTTTTGTACAGTTCTTCTGTGTGTTCTTCTTAATGTCTTCTGCTTCTGTTAGGTGCATACCATTTCTGTCCTTTATTGTGCCCATCTTTTCATGAAATATTCCCTTGGTATCTCTAATTTTCTTGAAGAGATCTCTAGTCTTTCCCATTCTATTGTTTTTCTCTATTTCTTTGCACTGATCACTGAGGAAGGCTTTCTTATCTCTCCTTGCTATTCTTTGGAACTGCATTTAAATGGGTATATCTTTCCTTTTTCCTTTCATTTTGGCTTCTCTTCTTTTCACAGCTATTTGTGAGGCCCCCTCAGACAGCCATCTTGCTATTTTGCATTTCTTTTTCTTGGGGATGATCTGATCCGTGTACTAAGTTACGAACCTTCACCCATAGTTCATCAGGCACTCTATCAGATCTAGTCCCTTAAATCTATTTCTCACTTCCACTGTATAATCGTTAGGGATTTGATTTAGGTCATACCTGAATGGTCTAGTGGTCTCCCCAGTTTCTTCAATTTAAGTCTGAATTTGGCAATAAGGAGTTCATGATCTGAGCCATAGTCAGCTCCCAGTCTTGTTTTTGCTGACTGTATAGAACTTCTTCATCTTTGGCTGCAAAGAATAGAATCAATCTGATTTCGGTGTTGACCATCTGGTGATGTCCATATGTATAGAGTCTTCTCTTTGTTGTTGGAAGAGGGTATTTGCTATGACCAGTGTGTTCTCTTGGCAAAACTCTATTAGCTTTTGCCCTGCTTTATTCTGTACTCCAAGGTCAAATTTGTCTGTTACTCCAGGTGTTTCTTGACTTCCTACTTTTGCATTCCAGTTTCTATAATGAAAAGGACATCTTTTTGGGGTGTTAGTTCTAAAAGGTCTTGTCAGTCTTCATAGCACCGTTCAACTTCGGCTTCTTCGGCGTTACTGGTTGGGGCATAGTCTATGCTTCAGTTCAGTTCAGTTCAGTTCAGTTCAGTTCAGTTCATTTGCTCAGTCGTATGCTTAGTTTTCCTCTATTGTTCAAAAATGTGTTTTTAGGGTTGATTTATTTACACAAAGACCTAAACAAGCAATTTGTTGCATTTGGGTGATATGACTTGAAGAATCTTATCCATGCTATTTTCCCTCTCTTTATTTTACATTGATATGCCATTAATTTGTTAAACAAGCAATCCAACCAACCATGGGGCTATTGGTCACCTTTTGTATTCTGTCATGTGTTGTGTAGGATTCCATCTGATTGTGTACTTATGGTGCCATCTAATATGTTCCCAAATGCCTTCTATTTCCTCCAATCAGCTAATTGGATCTAGTGACATAATAAATGCACATGCAACTTTTAGGTCAGAGCATCTTACAGGTTGCACTCTATACTTAGTACTGCATCATATCAGTAGGGACAGAATGCCTGACTGTCCCCTTCTTAAGGTTATCCATACTGATCAGCTGGTTCCAGGTTTCATCCTGCTCCACCCTTTATAAAATTTCCCATCAGCTTTTCAACTAATGGTTTTAAGGATTCTGGATAATCACTGCCTCAATCCATCATTTGCTTAGCTGTTCCGAATGACTGTCTCATTTTATTTATTATTTCTTCTGTATTTTGTTGACCAGAATTTTTCTAAAAGGATTTTTTTCCTCATCAGCTATTCAGTCATCCTGAAATAAGAGTGAGCACAGGAAGGATGAGATAAATGCTTAATTTTTTAATTTTTCAGAATGAGTTGGTGTTCTAGCCACTACCACTGACCAATGTGTTGTTTTGCTCATATCACTAAAAACTAATTGAATTTTAAATTATTTGAAGTATTCCAGCCATTTTCAGTCAATATCTTTATGATGCTCAAACTGTCCCAACTTGAGGCAGTGGAAATCCCTTTGCATTGAGTTCTATATTCTTTTAAACTTTAAAAAAAAAAAAAAAAAAGATTTATTTTGGAGAAGAATACTCCAGTATTCTTGCCTGGGAAATCCCAAGGACAGAGAAACCTGGCAGACTACAGTTCATGGAGTTGCAAAGAGTCATACATGACTTAGGGATTGAATAACAAATTTATTTATTTGGCTGCACTGGGTCTTAGTAGCAGCAAGCAGGGTCTTCTTCTGGGGAGCATGGGCTCTAGAGCACATAGGCTCAGTGACTGTGGTGTGTGAACTTAATTGTCCTGCAGCATGAGGGATCTTGGTTCTCAGATCAGGGATCAAACCTGCATCCCCTCAGTTGGAAGGGGGATTTTTAACTATTGGACCACTAGGAAAGTCTAAGTCCTATTTTCTCTTGACAAAATCCTGTAGTCTTCAGTAGCTTCCTTGTCTTCTGTCACATGTACCAGAGTAGAGAATACATTTCTGTCCCAGACTGGACATCAAGCATTTCCCTAAGGAGCTCTGATTTCTTTGAGTGGAAAAGAGTATAGCGCGAGCATAATCTAGGTGCAAGGGGGAGTCATTGGTCCTGAATTGGCACTCTTTCCATGACTTTTACATGTACAAAACACAGAAATGCTTATTTTTATTAAAAAATTATTTCATAGGAATATTTTACAACCAAATCAGACATCACAAGGTTTGTTTTTTTAATTTTTATTTGATATTTATACCTCTTTTCACCTATGCTAACAACATTTATTTTAGTTGCTTATTCTCTTTATCATGAAAGTTTCAAGAAAGATACCAATGTTATTACTCATAAGACTCCTGAATGCAAATATTTTTGCCCTTGCATATACCCTACCTAGAATAGCCAGAAATTATGTTTTAAAGTGATTTTAAATATTCTTTATCTGTGTAATAATGCTACCAACTTGACGTTAAATCAAGTTTGTTTCTATTTGCTTTTTTATTTTTTATAGAAATTGCTTTTTTGTTTAATTTTATAAAATACATAATTCAAAGTCAAAATTATGACATTACATCATATCACTATAATAAGACTGCTCATTAAGCCCACTCATTTTCTTCTTCTTATATCAGTAAACATTTTTATTTATTTTTGATCTGCTGTTCAATTGTTTCTCTTTGAAATCTTAAAAATATTAATATATAGATTATTTATACCCCCTTTTCTAATACAAAAGGAAGCATACTACTCACAATCTTCTATACCTGGCTTTCTTAATATAAATATCCTGGAGAATGACCTCCAGCAGTATACAGAGATCTTTCTTTTTCCTTTTAATATCTATTTACAAAGGACGCTATTGTATGAAAGTACCAGAGTTAATTCAAGCTGTACACTGCTGAAGGACGTTTGGATTCCTTCTAAGCCTTTTTTTCTCTTAAAAGATCTCATGCAATAAAGGCCTTATCCATGCTTCATTTTATATTTTTTCCATTGTACCAGTGTATGGGAACATCTGTCTTCCTACTGCCAAAAGTAGTGTGTTTTATCAAATATTTTACTTTTTGATCAATCTGATGGATGAGAAAAGGTAAATCTAAGTATTGTAAATTTTTATTTCTCCTACTATGAGTGTGACTGAGTGTCCTTCTTATGTTTAAAGGTCAGATGTGTTTCTTTTATCAGTGAAAATTTTGTTCATATTTTTCACTCATTTTCAACCAAATGGTTGGTCTTTTCTTCCTCAAAGCTTAAGTGAAAAAAAAAAAATAGCTTAAGTGATCTGAATATGTTCAGCTCAGTTCAGTTCAGTTCAGTTGCTCAGTCGTGTCCGACTCTTGCGACCCCATGAATCACAGCGCGCCAGGCCTCCCTGTCCATCACCAACTCCTGGAGTTCACTCAAACTCATGTCCATCGAGTCGGTGAATATGTTAGGGACATTGAATCTTTGTCTGTGATATAAATTATAAATACAATTTTTATAATTTGTCTTTTTACATTGCTTGTGGTATTTTTAGACAAAATATTTTTAATGCAGTCAAATTTACCATTAATTTTTACTGTTTTGTTTTCAAATCATAGTGAAAAAATGGATTCATTTAAGTTTTATCCAAAGATATGTATGATTTCATTTTGTACATTTAGATTACTAAGAAATTTACCCTTGTGTATGGTATGAGGAAAGTATTCAATTTTCTCTCTTACATTTGGCTAATCAATCATCTACCAAAAAATTCTTCTTTCTCCCATTTATTTGAAATGTCACTTTTATCATGTAGTCTCATATATTATATTCTATAATACATAAATATTCATGTGTAATCAAGTATGTTTCTAGGTTTCTTATCCTCATCTATTGATATATATGAGTGATTTGAATTTGATTTCTCTCTTCCCCAACTTCCCTTCCTGTTACAGAGACTAATGATTCACAATTTTTTACAGTAGAAAGTATGAAAAAGAAAAAGCCGTCACTACTCACATGCTTCATTGATACACATCTCACCATTGAAAGCAATGATGATTTTTCAGCATGGAATGATTCTTATTCAAATGCTTAGATCTGTTGATAATTACTCTGTTCCTGAGATTTTCTCATGTATAAATAATGACCCAAGAAAGTAAATTATTAAGATTCAATTAAAATTACTCTACAATGAAGCTCTTTCAGAAGTAAAAGATCTCGTTAACTGTCCATTTATTTTTATTGAGTCAGGTTTTCTATTAAGAGAAGGTAAGTTCAAAAGTAATATCACTGCTGCTGCTGCTGCTGAAGTTATTTAAAAAATTTTTTTTGCTCACTTGAAATAGTCCAATAGCTCTAACTAGTCTTTCTGAAAACACCACTTCAACTTGTCTCAAAAACCCTTATACTCTATCTGGAGAAGGAAAGATTCGCGCTCTAAATATCCGTACATCAAGGCACACTCATCTTTTCTCACTGAAAGGTTTTTTAGTTCTAAGAATTTGAAATTAACATATTTTTGGAGTTGCTATGTAATACAATTAGTGTTTTCAGTAACTTAATTTTCAAAGAAATGGAGAAGCAGAGTAGAAAGTCTAGATTTAGTGTATATAAAATTAATTATAGGGTAATCATTAAAATGGTATCATTAGAGTGCCCACAGCGAGTTTTTTTCGATGGCCAAGAGGTTCTTAAATGATCTTTTATAGAGGATTTCTTTCATAAATTTTCAAATTTGTTTTTATATTAACTGTCTTATAAGCCAGGCAAATTACACACACCAAAAAGAAGAGATCTTGACAATCTTGTATGTAACTGATAGACAAGAGGGAATATTTTTAGGCAGCAGTCATAATTTTTCTTTGACTGCTAACATCTGCTTGCTAAACCTTGCACACATCCCCCGGGCACTGGAATTCGTAAACATTACTTGATGATGACACACTGAATATTACGAAAATGTGTCTTTCAATCCACACCCAAAACCCTCCAAAGAACATCTCATATTTTCAGACTGTGGTCAGCAGGTTTTACGGGGGACTATTTGTAGTTTCTTAACTAAAAGTTAAATAGATCCTTTATTAAAAATGAATTCCTGGATTATCTTTGCAGGAAACAAGATGGTCATAAGCCACAAAGTCAATTTTGAAGTAAAATGCTATAGAAATTGAGGTTGTTTCTTACACCTTCTGATAGGAAATGCTACAAATTATAAGAACAGACTATTTACTGAAATGAGCATAAAAATAGCCAGACAGGTATTTCTTTGCTTTTATAGACTTCAAGGCTCCAAACCACTTTTAGAAGTCAAAAATAAAACTGTAACATTTCTGTCAAATCTTAATATTCAAGATGCTCACAGCAACACAGAATATAGAATTTGATAATGAGGGAAAAGATGCAATATTTCTAGGGGAGTGAAGTTTAAATGCAGAATGAACATCTGAAATAAAGTTGTTATTTTGATAGATTCAGTACTTTTCTGTTGACTGAAATCAATAGGACTGCCACGATTAGCAGACATTTGGTACTGTCCAAAACATTCATAAGACATTTGGTCCATGCCAAAATGTCCTTGAAATTTGGTTCTTTCCAAAACTTCCATGAGCATGTTTGGTCTATGCCAAACTGTTTTGGACAGGATCAAATACCAAGTACCTTTTGACATAAACCAAGGGTTTTATGGACATTTTGGACAGGACCAAATTGTCCTGAAAATACCAAGGACCCTTTGGCATAAATCAAGTGTCTTATGGACCAAATGTTTTGTGGGCACTTTATTCAAGACCAAATACCAAAGACCTTTTGGTGAGGACCAAATGTTTTATGGATATTTTGGATAGGACTAAATGGTTCTGCAAATATCAAGGACCTTTCAGCATAAGCCAAATGTCTTATGGACCAAATGTCTGATGGATCTTTTGTACAGAACCAAATGTCCTGCAAGGGATATTTGCCATATGCAGAGGATATATGACAGGAAAAGAAATCCCACTTGAGTCTAGAAGAGCCTTTCTGTATTATAAAATACTTACAAAGTCATAGCAATTCTCAAGAATCCATATGTACCTAAGGAAAATCCTAAATGAAAAATTATGGGTGGACATATTCGCAAATTGAGCAGCAAGAGAAACAGTGAAGTAACATTCTATGAAAATGAAGAGCTAGTGAAGAGAGAAAAGAAAGAAGAAAAAAGTAAGTATTATACCTTTATCTCTTTGTTGTTTGATTCTTGCTTCTTTGTATATGGTCACTATCAAAGAGAGATACAATGAAAACGTCAGAAAAAGTACCCAACTCTTGGATACAAAGCATACCGAAAGCTGATAATTTTTTAAAAGTTATTGACATGTTAAATTGAAATGTTAATGGGAGTTCCCTGGTACTCATGTATTTTCTGGTCAATAGTTTCCTTCTTTTCTTGAATTAAACTCATTAAATGATATAAACTAATTAAAGGATATTTACTAAGTCACATTAACTTAAATCATCATACTTTTTTCTTTAAAAAATTGTTTTTATTTTCACCCAAATAAAATAAGCTCACTGAAACAAACAAACAAACAAAAAACAGTTATTTCAAGAAAAATCTCTTTCAGTTACAGATTCTTCCAAAAAAGATATAATAATTACAGAGGCCTTTGCTGAAGTATGAAATTCCTCATTAGAATAAAAGCAAAGTCATTATTTTGTTCACTACTGTATCACTAATATCTAGAATATTTCTCAAAGTGAAAGTGAAAGTGAAGGTGAAGTCGTTCAGTCATGTGCAACTCTTTGTGACCCCATGGACTGTAGCCTACCAGGTTTCTCTGTCCATGGGATTTTCCAGGCAATAAGACTGGAGTGGGTTGCCATTTCCTTCTCCAGGAATATTTCTCAACAAATATAAAATCTTTATAGCAGTCCTCCCTTGCACAGAAGTAATAAAGGGCACACTTTTGCTCCCCTAAATGTGGTTTAATTAATGTTTATAATTAGGGGAAAAAAGCAGTGTTTATTGGCTGGAAGAAATTGGAATGAGGTTTAAGGAATTCAGGAAGTGGTATTGGTTAAGTACTACTCTGTAGCTTAATTAAACTACTGAATATTCCTTGGCAAATAGTGTGTAAGATGGTGAGGATGGGTCCTTTCTTACTGCTGTTTGACTGTAGATCAGAGTCAGCTTTCAGGGCATGCAACTTACACATTTGTACAGGGTGCCATGATGAGAAGGATCCCATGCTTGGTTTAATTCTCTACTGTTGACCTTTTGAAATGTCTATCCTATGAACAAGGGGACATACAATTTTGTACTATACTGGGTCCCGAAATTATGCAGCCAGTCTTGCTGCAGAGTTTCTATGAAGGTTTAGTCAACAAGAGAAGGATGCTCTATGGATAGCCAATAGTCTAACACATAGAAGACAGATTGAAGTGAAGTGAAGTGCAGTCGCTCAATTGTGTCCAACTCTTTGTGACCCCATAGCCTGTAGCCTACCAGGCTCCTCTGTCCATGGGATTTTCCAGGCAATAGTACTGGAGTGGATTGCCATTTCCTTCTCCAGGGGATCTTTTGAACCCAGGTCTCTCGCACTGTAGACAGACGCTTTACTGTCTGAGCCACCAGGGAAGACAGATTAGGAGGGACTAAATGCGAACCTATACACCTCCTGAGAAATCTGTATGCAGGTCAGGAAGCAACAGCTAGAACTGGACATGGAACAACAGGCTGGTTCCAAATAGGAAAAGGAGTACATCAAGGCTGTATATTGTCACCCTGCTTATTTAACTTATATGCAGAGTACATCAAGAGAAACACTGGGCTGGATGAAGCACAAGCTGGAATCAAGATTGCTGGGAGAAATATCAATAACCTCAGATATGCAGATGACACCACCCTTATGGCAGAAGTGAAGAGGAACTAAAGAGCCTCTTGATGAAAGTGAAAGAGGAGAGTGAAAAAGTTGGCTTGAAGCTCAACATTAAGAAAACTAAGATCATAGCATCTGGTCCCATCACTTCATGGGAAATAGATGCGGAAACAGTGGCGGACTTAATTTTGGGGGGGCTCCAAAACCACTGCAGATGGTGATTGCAGCCATGAAATTAAAAGACGTTTACTCCTTGGAAGGAAAGTTATGACCAACCTAGATAGCATATGAAAAAGCAGAGACATTAGTTTGCCAACAATGGTCCGTCTAGTCAAGACTATGGTTTTTCCAGTAGTCATGTATGGATGTGAGATTTGGACTATAAAGAAAACTGAGCACCAAAGAATTGATGCTTTTGAATTGTGGTGCTCGAGAAGACTCTTGAGAGTCCCTTGGACTGTGAAGAGATCCAACCAATCCATCCTAAAGGAGATCAGCCCTGGGTGTTCATTGGAAAAACTGATGTTGAAGCTGAAACTCCAATACTTTGGCCCACTGATGCAAAGAGCTGACTCATTGGAAAAGACCCTGATGATGGGCAAGATTGAGGGCAGGAGGAGAAGGGGATGACAGAGGATGAGATAGTTGGATGGCATCACCGACTCGTTGGACATGGGTTTGGGTAGACCCCGGGAGTTGGTGATGGACAGGGAGGCCTGGCGTGCTGGGATTCATGGGGTCGCAAAGAGTCGGACATGACTGAGGGACTGAACTGAACTCATACACTCCAAAATTTTTTAGTAAGAGAGAGCTCCAAATAATATCAACCTGTCTTACTTTTTTAGGTTTCAATTGTCCCTAAAAAACTTCTATGTAAGGACTTGAGTTATCACTGTGCATTTATCATCTTTGACTCTTTAGTTGAGAAAATCATAACTAAATGCCTTCCCAGGTGGTGCAAGTGATGAAGAATCTGCCTGTATTTGATCCTGGATCAGGAAGATACCCTGGAGGAGGAAATGGCAACCTACTTCAGTATTGTTGCCTGGAAAATTCCATGGAGAGAAGACCCTGGTGGGCTACTGTCCATAGGGTTGCAAAAGAGTTGGACTCGACTTAGCAACTAAATAACAACAATAAAAACAAAGTCCCAGTAACTCTCATAAGCAGGGTAAGTTCTACTTTTTCAGTTCTCAGGAACCATGCACCCACCCCACTAAACATTTTAAAATATTCTAATTTTACTTGGGAGGTCATTCTTTGTAATTCAGAAATCACAGTACTCAAGAGAACTGTAAAGTCAGCTTCTTTAAAAAAATGAAAGTCACATATGGGGGATTTACAGGTCTCAAAAGTCTGAAGGCTGTAGTGGGACTCTAAGGTGATGTCGACATTCCAGACACACTGCCAGCACTTGTATTATACTACCTGTATACTACTTGGTTCACAGCAAATGTCCTTCAATCCATTAAGACCTACCATTTGCCATGTCTTGAGCTCTTTATACTTAGGATTTTATTGCTCAAGGAATATTGCCACTTCTTAACATTTAAATCTTAAAGACATTTACAATGCAGTAGTTGGGTGTTAGATGTCCACCTTCACTCCTCTGTCACAAGATTTAAGGTTGGACTAATAGTCTGTTTTGGTTGGTAGTGAAAGGGCATATGACATAGTTAAGCTCATTCATTCGGTCATGAATCTAGTTCAAGCAAATGACAAATGATGTTCAATATCATCATTTATATGGTATGCTTGCAAACCTAAAACTATCCCAGAAAGAAGAAAATTTGTAAGACATTCCCTAAAAGTGTTTTAGTTTAACTAAAACTAGAACCAGACATATTTGAAAAAATATATTTTCAGAAGCATCATCAACAATCCATAAACATGCCTTGCCTTTGGGGTTGGGACAGACATTTCCTACCTGTTCCAGTTGGAAAACTCTGCTTTCATGCTTGCTCTGATCACCAACTTACCATAAATCTTTATTGCTCATAACAATTCCTGAAAATTGAGGCACTTTATGAACCTGATATGTTTCTAGGGATTTTACGTACACCATTTTACTTAATACTTATACTATTCTGTAGAACTTGAAGCATTTCAAGCCCTTCTCCCACGCCTCCGCCTGGTTTCTCTGATTGGACTTCATCCATACCATTCCTATTCTTACTGTCACATCTCTCTATTTTTCATGCTTAGATTGCCTCAGCAGATTTCAAGGAAGGATGCCTTCAGGAACTACCCTGAATGTGCTCTGCCTTGTTCTGTGTCACCATGTCTCAGCCTTTCCTCCTTCCTCTTACCTATCCAATGTCTTCCCCTCCCAGCATCTGATTTAAGTCTTTCTTCTTCCACCTTCAGTAGAATAGAATGCTATTGTTTTCATCTTTTTGCTAAGAATTCCTTGTGCAGAACTTTCATAGGAGAGGAGGCAGGGCATAGCAGCCAGGTAAGGGGAAGGATAAATGGCTGGATTATAAGTGGAAGTTGAGAAGTGAAGGAAGAGCCGGCAGTAAAAAGAATCAGGATCAGGCTGTTAAGGATGTAAGAGTCTTACATCAGTCAGTGATAGACCTTCAAAGATTCTACAGCAGGGAAGGGGCCCAGTCAGAATCCAGCTTTTGACAGGTTACTCTGGTGACAATAAGCAGAGGACAGACTGGACGGTGAAAGGGAGATAAAGAAAAAGGAAAAGCAAATCACAAAAGGACCTCAGCTAATTCAAAAGTTTAGCTAGAAGACCACAGAGAGAGGCCATATGAGGTAGGGGATATGGAGAAAGAGCATTCCAGGCAGAAGGAGCAGTACGTACAAATTTTTCGAGGCTTGCTCTGTTGGAGGAGTGCCAAGAAGTTCAGTGTGACTGGACCATTGAGAATAAAAGGGAGAGCAGCAAGAGATGAGGTCAGGGAGACAAAACAACCAGGGCCAAAGTAGGACCACAGAGGCCTCCGTAAGAATTTTGAATTGTATGCCTGTGTTTGAGGAAGCCATTGGAGAGTTTGGGGAAATGAATTGAAATGTCCCTATTAAGTGTTTGGAAGCATCACTGCTGCTACTACATAGAGAATTAGCTACAGCAAGGTGAGCAGAGAGACCAGGGAGGGCTGGTGTAGTATTCCACATGGAACATGATGGTTGGTGGCGTGGACCAAGGGGTCATGGTGGAGGTCGCAGGAAAACCTGATTGACAGGATTGGGTGTTGTGTTATTAATAGATACAGAATGTAGGAGAAAACGGGAATTGAGGATGACCTCCAGAGTGAGCACTTACTGACAGTGAATGGAAACACAGAAAGCAGTGTGAAAGCAAGATGCGAGACGTTATGTACACCAGCGGGTGCTCAATAAGTGCAGGGTGACTGAGAGGCTGAATGAGTGAAGGAGTAAGAGCTGGGGCTGGTGGTCAGATTCACCTAAACCGTAAAGACAGACTTAGTCCCTCAGTCACGTGCGACTCTTTGCAACCCTATGGACGACAGCCCACCAGGCTCCCTCCGTTCATGGAATTCTTCAGGCAAGAATGCTGGACTGGGTAGCCATTCCCTTCTCCAGGAGACCTTCCTGAACCAGGAATTTAATTCGGGTCTCCCACATTACAGGCAGATTCTTTATCGTCCGAGCCACCAGGGAACCCCGGTTGTAAGAATAGGTCTCATACTATCGAATGAATGAATCTTTCTTTAATAGGTGCCCATAATGCCTTCCGGAGAAGGCAATGGCACCCCACTCCAGTCCTCTTGCCTGGAAAATCCCATGGATAGAGGAGCCTGGTAGGCTGCAGTCCATGGGGTCGCGAAGAGTCGGACGTGACTGAATGACTTCACTTTCCCTTTTCACTTTCATGCATTGGAGAAGGAAATGGCAACCCACTCCAGTGTTCTTGCCTGGAGAGTCCCAGGGATGGGGGAGCCTGTTGGGCTGCCATCTATGGGGTCGCACAGAGTCGGACACGACTGAAGTGACAGCAGCAGCAGCAGCAGCAGCAGCATAATGCCTTCTTTTCCCTGCTTTAAGTTTCCAGAGCATCAGATAGCCTTGAAATAGTAGCCCCAAGCCCCCTCTCTTCAGTGTCTTGTGCAAGGTGATTTACTCCAAATCTGCCATGTCTAGGGTTTGGCTATGAAATATGGTTTCCTTCTGGAGAACTCTATATTCTAACCAAAATAAGCTGTGTTGTCAAGCTGTTTTTGACTTTAATTTTCTTAAAATAAATGGGTACAAATGTATTAGAAGAAGAGTTGGACATGTTTTAGCTTTATATTAAGTCACACCATGTATTTCAGTGGAAAATGGTTTCCTCAAAGTCATAGAAAGGGCCTTTTGTTTTAAGCTTAAACTAGAATTTTTTTCACTAACAGATGACAGTTCTATGTTGTAGCCAGCATCCAGCTGTGCAAGTTCTCAACAGCTGGAGTCATAATAAGCTTCATTCTATGAAAATGAGCTCATTACTATTTAGTTTGTGCTGATGCTCAATAAATCCATAAAGTGCTTCTCTAGTTTTATGAACTTGTACAAAGAAGTTTAAAAACAAAGTTTTAGGTCTGGCAATGTTAAAATAAGAATATCTTTTTGCTCCCCCTTTATTGTGAAGTCTGGTCTCAAATCTGAGCAAATTATACATGTGAGTATATATATATGCCAAAAGATAGACTCACCTAAATTTTAATATTAAATATGCAACATTAAAATTAATGGTTAAACTAATATCATAATAAACTAATATTATAAAAGAAATAGTGAAGCTCCCTGGTGGCTCAGATGGTAAAGAATCCACCTGAAATGTGGGAGATCTGGGTTTAATCCCTGGGTTGGGAAGATCCCCTGGAACACAACACAGCAAGCCACTCCAGTATTCTTGCTTGGAAAATCCCATGGACAGATGAGCCTGGCGGGCTACAGTCCACAGGGTCACAAAGAGTCAGACAAGACTGAAGTGACTTATCCCACAGTTACATTTTTATCAAGGTAGTTTTATTTTTAAGTTTGCTAAACCCTATGTTATATGTTACCTCATTCTGTAAAACATGTATCTTAAATCATACAGAAAAGTAAAAAAGTAATACAGTTTTAGCTTTCTTTTTTTTTTTTTTTGCTTTCACTATGATGTTAATATTTCTATGATGAGATAAAATCTCATCCTTAGGGTTGATTTCACTATGTCTCTAAAGTAAGTTTTCTTAGCACTAAAATTATAACAAAGTAACTTAAAGATGTAAAGCTACTGGGAGAAAAAAAATAAGCCTTGGTATTAAAATGTATCTGATGAAATGAAAAATCTAAAAATAAATAAATAAAATCAGAGAAGGCAATGGCAAGCCACTCCAGTACTCTTGCCTAGAAAATCCCATGGATGGAGGAGCCTGGTAGGCTGCAGTCCGTGGGGTCGCTAAGGGTCAGACACGACTGAGCGACTTCACTTTCACTTTTCACTTTCACACATTGGAGAAGGAAATGGCAACCCACTTCAGTGTTCTTGCCTGGAGAATCCCAGGAACAGGGGAGCCTGGTGGGCTTCCGTCTATGGGGTCATACAGAGTCGGACACGACTGAAGTGACTTAGCAGCAGCAGCACCAAAATGTATTTGAAGCAGGAACAAAGAGTAAAAATAATCAATTTTTGGTCTGAATTTAAGGATGTCTCAATACCTTTGGTTGAACATTTGAGTCATTTAGGAAATAAGAGGGAATAAAAGAATAAACTTACGAGGTCTTACAAGTTAAAACTATCCACTTCTCAGTCAAAATATTTCCAAAGTGCCATTTTTACAACTCTTTGACATGAATTCCAAAAAGACTTAATGGAGAGACAGTGGACAGCAGACCCATAATTAAAACAATAATGGCTATGAAATTCAACCTCTAAAGTAATTTTAGTGCGAACTTCCCTCTGTGAAAACCATCAAAAATAACAAATAACACAGTTTGATTTTGATCAGCTGGGAGTGTTCTAATAAGCTCAAATTCCATTACCTCTGAGCCAAGTCCAAAGCTTCCATTCACTGTGAGATCACTGAAGGCCTCTTTAGCAGACCTGTTCACTTGAGGATGTAACCTTTAAATGAATGCCACTTTTGTAAATGCCACTTAAGAGGATCCTTCTAAAAGCCACAGTGAGATGCCACACTGGGCTTCTTGTTGGATTTTCCCAAGGCTGGTTTCCTTAGAGGAAAGGAGAGAGTGCTGTCTGGCACCAAAACCAAAGAGATTCCTGGGGTTTTAACCCCAAACTCTATGTCTGACCGCATTCAACCTGTAAATTTCCTCTGTGCAAGATTTCACAACTCAGAATAGTGTCTTTACTTATGTGTCCCTTGCAGAGTATAATGTTCATCTGTGACAGGATTACACCTTAGGATATGTGAAGCAAAGTGATTCTTAAACAACTTTGAGCATCATGACTGATTGGCCAGTCCCATCCCCAAGGAATTATATTAACAATATTATGTTTTAAATCCAATGTACATGTTATAGGCATGACTCCTATTCTGGATTATTTTGTTCTGATTTCAGTATCTGGATGTTACTTGATTCAAAGAAGGAGTCTTATTATTATCTTACTTTACTCTTCATTTATTAACACATCTGACCTGCTTTTTGCTGGGTAAAACAAAATTTAGGCTTCCTTAGAGAAGCAGGACATAAGAATGCTGAGATATAAAGGCAATAGTTACTGTTGTTATGCTGCTTGTGATGGAAACTCAGATGTTTTAGAGGAGGTGAGAAAAATTCTCAGACACTGAGAGCCTTAACAGCATACCTGCACTAGTTAGATTATGAGAACACAGGAGAAATTTCTTGCTAACCAACCCCTGCTGAGATGACTGGCTTGGTAATCAAACAGAATCAAGCAATGTCTTCCATTTGGCCTGTATGCAGCCATTCAAGAAAAAAAACTTACAGAAGACTCCAATAATGTCTAACTCAAAGGAAATTTTTCTACTTAGAATGTGAAACATATTCATTTTTCAAAATACTGTACATTACTTGAACAATTTTCTCTGAAAATACAGAATCTTAACTCCGCTCAGAAAGATGCTTAAGACAGAAGACAGAATTCTCAGTTTGAGGTTCAGGTTCCATCTTTATTCCCTGAACTTGTTTTATAACCTGGTAGGGGACCACCTACTGTGTGAAATATACAAGATATGGGGAAGAGACCCACAAACCCTATTCCTAAAACAAAATCCAATTTTTTCATTAATAAGTAGTAGTTATTAATTAAATATATCTTTATTGGGAATGTACCATGCACTCTAGCTCTACTAGGCATTCAAATATAGATTTGAAATCAAACAAATGCAATCACGGCTGTCATGGAGCACAGGGTTTAATGGGAGATGACATACAATAATTATTAATTCTTGATGCAGTATCTGTGATAATGGAAAGGTCAGGAGACCTAAACCAGGAAAGGGCTGGGGAAAGTAGATATCTCCAAGGACTCCCCCAAGGAAAGAACTCTTAAATGAAGGCTGAAGTTTGAGTCAGTCAAAAAAAGGGTTGAAAGAGAAAGAGATGGAGAGGGTACAGGGTGATTCTGGAAGAACAAGAGGGGCTGTGGGAAACTATGAAGGGAATTTAAAGGGGTGGTGGGTATGATGCAATTATAAATATATTTAAAGGTAGCCCAGTTGGGAAAAATACAAGAAGGAAATGAAGTTAATTAGATATGGAAAAATCTGTGAGAAGGCTTTTGCAGAAATCTCAATGAGGTATGCTCCTGGCTTAGTCTAGATGCATAAAATTCCAGCCCAAGACACTTTAGAAAGGCCTGATTTTTCTCTGAGATAAATCAGGGACCCTAGGGACCCTGAGCAGAGGTGAGACAGTAGGGAAACCAAAATACCTAGCTGCAGATAAAGTCATTTGGAAGTTGGAGTGTTAGGGAGAAAACCTTGCCTATTGTTCAGCTTTGGCTGAAGTTGGTACCCTGTGGGGAAAAAAAGAGCAGTTTCCTGTCTTGACAAAAACTGCAACCAACATTTTCGATTAAAGAAAGCTGCATTTATTTAGATTGAACAACTTTTCACTTTATTTCAGTCTTGTCTTTGATCTGACTCCTGTCAGAATCTTTCTTTCATGACAGGCTTTGATTATTACAGGAGGCAACATCTAATTTAAAACAAAGTGGTCCAGTTCAGGCTAGTAATTATTTCAGAGTGGGATTCCGAAAGAGGGATACATCTATGGTAAGTGTGCTGTACTGTCCTGCCTTTCTTTCCTGTTCAGCTGGCATCCAGTTAGCATCCATCCAATATCTTCTCGTGCCTTTCCTAATCTACATTTAAATTAAAGCTATAGATGATCAAAATTATTCACAGATATTAAATATATCTAGTAGAATACAATCTCAGTAAGGGATTTTTATCTGTTTTTATTTCACTGGGTGCTCCAGAACCTAGACACTCAATAAATAGTCATTGAAATAACGAGCAAACAAATGTTGACCAAAAAATGTTGACATAATTTAAAATATTTCATCTTTTATTAAAATCCAGAGTACACTGAACTTAGAAAGTACATTCTCTTTCCCCTGGTATTTAAACCCTCCTTAGTATAGGAGGAGCCTGGTAGGCTGCAGTCCGTGGGGTCGCTAAGGGTCGGACACGACTGAGCGACTTCACTTTCACTTTTCACTTTCCACTTTCACACATTGAAGAAGGAAATGGCAACCCACTCCAGTGTTCTTGCCTGGAGAACCCCAGGGACGGGGGAGCCTGGTGGGCTTCCATCTGTGGGGTCACACAGAGTCGGACACGACTGAAGTGACTTAGCAGCAGCAGCAGCAGCAGTATAGTTCCATTACATATTTCTTTTATTCTAGCAAACCTATATTATTCTTGTCTCCCCACAAAATAATTCTGGTTTTCTGTTTGTACCCCTCCCCTTATTTTGTTCTCTTGGCATGAAATTGTGCTTCTCCTCTCCCATTACTCACCCCCAAGTTCTACGGCCAAATTTTTCTCCATCCTTTCAAAACTATTTCAAAGACCAGCTCTTTCAGGAAGCTTTTCTAAGGAGCTTCTCACCATATCTAGATATACTCACTCCTTCTTTTAAAAACTCAAGACAATTTGTCTTTCCTTGCATCTCATTTAGCCTGCCTTTTATTAAAATTATTTATACACTTATTCTATACTGTTGTATGTTAGTATTCATTAAAGAAAACCAAGCCACTCTAGGTATTTCAAATAGAGGGAATTTAATAGAGGGACTTTATTACATAGGTGATGAGAGAGTTAATAAAACAAATAGGCTTAATGAGGCAAACTAGAGACTAACAATAGCAGAAAGCCCTTCCCACACTTGGAGCTTGTGAGACAATGAGAGAAGGTGGTAAAGGCAGTATTGTTAGAATCTAGAATCCAGAATCATAGGACCAGAAGCATGGTTGGAGTTACCCAACAGTATCTGGGGTCATGGGGAAAGTAGCTGTCTCTCTGAAGCTGTAGTCAGAATTGCCATGCAGGTGAACAGTTTTTTTCCCACTCGAAGGTCTTCAATGCCTTCCATTAGCCAAATCTACCTGGAAATCAGTTGACAAGACAGCCTAAGAAATGTAGCTTCCTACAATACAGAGAAGAACAGGAGAACAAACAGGCAAATAATCTGTCACTACACTCTCAGGAGAAAAAAAAAGCTATGTGACAATCAGTTCAGTCGTTCAGTCATGTCCGACTCTTTGCGACCCCATGAATCACAGCACGCCAGGCCTCTGTCCATTACCAACTCCTGGAGTTTACCCAAACTCATGTCTATTGAGTCGGTAATGCCATCTAACCATCTCATCCTCTATCGTCCCCTTCTCCTCCTGCCTTCAATCTTTCCCAACATCAGAGTCTTTTCAAATGAGTCAGCTCTTCACATCTGGGGGCCAAAGTATTGGAGTTTCAGCTTCAACATCAGTCCTTCCAATGAACACCCAGGACTGATCTCCTTTAGGATGGACTGGTTGGATCTCCTTGCAGTCCAAGGGACTCTTAAGAGTCTTCTCCAACACCACAGTTCAAAAGCATCAATTCTTCTGCACTCAGCTATCTTTATAGTCCAATTCTCACATCCACATATGACTCCTGGAAAAACCATAGCCTTGACTAGATGGACCTTTGTTGGCAAATTAATGTCTCTGCTCTTTAATATGCAGTCTAGGTTGGTCATAACTTTCCTTCCAAGGAGTAAGCGTCTTTTAATTTCATGGCTGCAATCACCATCTGCAGTGGTTTTGGAGCCCAGAAAAATAAAGTCTGACACTGTTTCCACTGTTTCCCCATCTATTTGCCATGAAGTGATGGGACCAGATGTCGTGATCTTAGTTTTCTGAATGTTGAGCTTCAAGCCAACATTTTCACTCTCCTCTTTCACTTTCATCAAGAGGCTCTTTAGTTCTTCTTCGCTTTCTGCCATAAGGGTGGTGTCATCTGCATATCTGAGGTTATTGATATTTCTCCCGGCAATCTTGATTCCAGCTTGTGCTTCTTCCAGCCCAGCATTTCTCATGTAAGTAGGGTGACAATATACAGCCTTGACGTACTCCTTTTCCTATTTGGAACCAGTCTGTTGTTCAATGTCCAGTTCTAACTGTACTTCCTGACTTGCATACTAGCCAATCTGATCACATAGACCATAGTTTGTCTAACTCAATGAAACTAAGCCATGCCATGTAAGGCCACCCAAGATGGACAGGTCATGGTTGAGAGGTCTGAGAGAAGGTGGTTCACTGGAGAAGGGAATGGCAAACCACTTCAGTATTCTTGCCTTGAGAACCCCATGAACAGTATGAAAAGGCAAAAAGATAGGACACTGAAAGATGAAATCCCGAGGTCAGTAGGTGCCCAGTTTGCTATGGAGATCACTGGAGAAATAACTTCAGATAGAATGAAGGGATAGAGCCAAAGCAAAAAAAACACCTGGTTGTGGATGTGACTGATGATAGAAGTAAGGTCCAATGCTGTAAAGAGTATTGTTGTACAGGAACCTGGAATGTTAGGTCCATGAATCAAGGCAAATTGGAAGTGGTCAAAAAGGAGATGGCAAGAGTGAATGTCGACATTCTCAGTTCCGTTCAGTTCAGTTCAGGCACTCAGTTGTGTCCTACTCTTTGCGACCTCATGAATCACAGCACGCCAGGCCTCCCTGTCTATCACCAACTCCCGGAGTTCACTCAAACTCATGTCCATCGAGCTGGTGATGCCATCCAGCCATCTCATTCTTTGTCGTCCCCATCTCCTCCCGCCCCCAATCCCTCCCAGCATGAGACTCTTTTCCAGTGAGTCAACTCGTCGCATGAGGTGGCCAAAGTATTGCAGTTTCAGCTTCAGCATCAGTCCTTCCAATGAACACCCAGGACTGATCTCCTTTAGGATGGACTGGTTGGATCTCCTTGCAGTCCAAGGGACTCTCAAGAGTCTTCTCCAGCACCACAGTTCAAAAGAATCAATTCTTCTGGGATCAGCTTTCTTCACAGTCCAACTCTCACATCCATACATGACCACGGGAAAAACCATAGCTTTGACGAGACGGACCTTGGTTGGCAAAGTAATGTCTCTGCTTTTTAATATATTATCAAGGTTGGTCATAAATTTCCTTCCAAGGAGCAAGCGTCTTTTAATTTCCTGGCTGCAATCAGCATCTGCAGTGATTTTGGAGCCCCCCAAAATAAAGTCTGCCACTGTTTCCACTGTTTTCCCATCTATTTCCCATGAAGTGATGGGGCCAGATGCCATGATCTTTGTTTTCTGAATGTTGAGCTTCAAGCCAACATTTTCACTCTCCTCTTTCACTTTCATCAAGAGGCTTTTTAGTTCCTTTTCACTTTCTGCCATAAGGGTGGTGTCATCTGCATATCTGAGGTTATTGATATTTCTCCCGGCAATCTTGATTCCAGCTTGTGCTTCTTCCAGCCCAGCGTTCCTCATGATGTACTCTGCATATAAATTAAATAAGCAGGGTGACAATATACAACCTTGACACACTCCTTTTCCTATTTGGAACCAGTCTGTTGGTTGCCATTCTAGGAATCAGCAAACCAAAATGGACTGGAATGGGTCCATTTAACTCAGATGACCATTATATCTACTAATGTGGGTAGGAATCCCTTAGAAGAAATGGAGTAGCCATTATAGTCAACAAAGGAGTCCAAAATGCAGTATTTGGATGCAATCTCAAGAACGACAGAATGATGTTTATTCATTTCCAAGGCAACCCATTCAATATCATGGTAATCCAAGTCTATGCCCCAACCAGTAATGCTGAAGAAGCTGAAATTGAATGGTTCTGTGAAGACCTACAAGACCTTTCTGAACTAACACCCCAAAAAGATGTCCTTTCCATTATAGAGGACTGGAATGCAAAAGTAGGAAGTCAAGAAACACCTGGAGTAACAGGCATATTTGGCCTTGGAGTACAGAATGTGAGAGTCCCTTGTACTGCAAGGAGATCCAACCAGTCCATTCTAAAGGAGATCAATCCTGGGTGTTCATTGGAAGGACTGATGCTGAAGCTGAAACTGCAATACTTTGGCCACCTCATGTGACGAATTGACTCACTGGAAAAGACTCTGATGCTGGGAAAGGTTGGGGGTGGGAGGAGAAGGGGATGACAGAGAATGAGATGGCGGGATGGCATCACCGACTCTGGACATGAGTTTTAGTGAACTCCGGGAGTTGGTGATAGACAGGGAGGCCTGTCATGCTGTGATTCACGGGATCGCAGAGAGTCGGACACAACTGAGTGACTGAACTGAACTGAACAGAATGAAGCAGGGCAAAGGCTAATAGAGTTTTGCCAAGAGAATGCACTGGTCATAGCAAACACCCTCTTCCAACAACACAAGAGAAGATTCTACACATGGACATCACCAGATGGTCAACACCGAAATCACATTGATTCTATTCTTTGCAGCCAACAATGGAGAAGGTCTATACAGTCAGCAAAAACAAGACTGGGAATTGACTGTGGCTCAGATCATGAATTCCTTATTGCCAAATTCAGACTTAAATTGAAGAAACTGGGAAAAACCACTAGACCATTCAGGTATGACCTAAATCAAATCCATAACGATTATACAGTGGAAGTGAGAAATAGATTTAAGGGACTAGATCTGATAGACAGTGTGCCTGATGAACTATGGATGGAGGTGCATGACATTGTACAGGAGACAGGGATCAAGACCATCCCCAAGAAAAAGAAATGCAAAAAACCAAAATGACTGTCTGAGGAGGCCTTACAAATAGTTGTGAAAAGAGAAGTGAAAAGCAAAGGAGAAAAGGAAAGATATACCCATTAGAAAGCAGAGTTCCAAAGAATTGCAAGGAGAGATAAGAAAACCTTCCTCAGTGATCAATGCAAAGAAATAGAGAAAAACAATAGAATAGGAAAGACTAGAGATCTCTTCAAGAAAATCAGAGATACCAAGGGAACATTTCATGCAAAGATGGGCTCAATAAAGGACAGAAATTGTATGGACCTAACAGAAGCATAAGAAGAGGTGGCAAGAATACACAGGAGAACTGTACAAAAAAAATATTCATAACCTAGATAATCACGATGGTGTGATCACTCACCTAGAGCCCGACATCCTAGAATATGAAGTCAAGTCGGCTTTAGGAAGCATCACTATGAACAAAGCTAGTGGAGGTGATGGAATTCCAGTTGAGCTATTTCAAATCCTGAAAGATGATGCTGTGAAAGTGCTGCACTCAATATGCCAGCAAATTTGGAAAACTCAGCAGTGGCCACAGGACTGGAAAAGGTCAGTTTTCACTCCAATCCCAAAGAAAGGCAATGCCAAAGAATGCTCAAACTACTGCACAATTGCACTCATCTCACACGCTAGTAAAGTCATGCTCAAAATTCTCCAAGCCAGGCTTCAGCAATATGTGAACCGTGAACTTCCAGATGTTCAAGCTGATTTTAGTAAAGGCAGAGGCACCAGAGATCAAATTGCAACATCCACTGGATATGGAAAAAGCAAGAGAGTTCCAGAAAAATATCTATGTGACAATAGAGACATCTTTATAATAACTTTCAACACCTAGCAGAATGTCTTATACAAAATATTGGTTATATTTTATCATATCCCACTTCTAAAATGGAGAGTGTTATTCTGTACAAAGATGAAAATAAGAATTTATACATGAGGTATTATTTAACCCATGATTCTTTCTGCATGTCCACTAACCATTGACATAATTTTTAAACATATGAAGCTTATTTCTTATAAGCAAAATATTATTATGAATTTGGCACTCAATCTCTAATAAGTCCTACATTGCTCATTCTTTTCTGAGACACGTTAGCTTATTTGAGTCACCACAGCACAAGTTCTAGATCTCCTTTGGGTCTTGAAACTCTGTAAAAAGCTGATAAAGCTGTCAATTTTCTACTGAGGGTGGGGTGGAAGACAGTATTTGCAATTATACTCAATGCTGTATACATTTTCTGAGTGTTTGCAAAGTCCAACGCCTAGTCACTACTGTTCTATATCACAGACTAATGGAAGTCTTGATGTTGTTGTTTAGTGGCTAAGTCATATGTGACTCTTGAAATCCTCATGGTCTATAGCCCTCCAGGCTCTTCTGTCCATGGGATTTTCCAGGCAAGGATACTGGAGTGGGTTGCCATTTCCTTCTTCAGGGGATCTTCCCAGACCAGGGACTGAACCCGTGTCTCCTTTATTGGCAGGCAGCTTCTTTACCACTGAGCCAACTGGAAAGCCCAGAAGTCTTAATAGTCACCTATTAATCAAATGAAATTTGGAAAGAGAACACAACATATACCCGATGAGCTACCTTGGTTTCCTCAGTGCGGCCACCTCTAAGTAACCCAAACAGATTCCTGGAGTCTGAAAATGCAGTCTAGAGCTCAACAGTTTCTCAAATGGGGGTGAATTTACCCCCACAAAAAGACATTAGAAAATGTCTGGAAGCATCTTTTCATTTTCATGACTCAGACATGAGTGTTCTGCTGGCATCTAATGGGTAAAGACCATGAATTGCTAAATAACCTACAACACACAAGAAAGCCCCCACAACAGAGAGTTATCCAGTTCAAAAGATCAATAGTTCTGAGACTGAGAAACACTATTGAGCAAGAGCAATTATATGCTTCTACTGGGCTCAAAAAGGCCACATTAATTTACAATTCAAGATAGATTTTGTATTTATCTATGTTTCCCCCCCCCCAACCAAAAGACACTTCTATAAGTTGCTGACGTATTTACTTAATCAAAGTTTACCTATGTCTCTGAGTTCTATGGAGAAGGCAGTGGCACCCCACTCTAGTACTCTTGCCTGGAAAATCCCATGGACGGAGGAGCCTGGTAGGCTGCAGTCCATGGGGTCACGAAGAGTTGGACACGACTGAATGACTTCTCTTTCACGTTTCACTTTCATGCATTGGAGAAGGAAATGGCAACCCACTCCAGTGTTCTTTCCTGGAGAATCCCAGGGACGGGGGAGCCTGGTGGGCTGCTGTCTATGGGATCTCACAGAGTTGGACACGACTGAAGCGACTTAGCAGCAGCAGCAGCTGAGTTCTAAGGTTCTTAATCCTTTATGTCAACTCTGTCACTGTATCTTTGAATCTAGTCTATAGCCTGTAAGATGATAAACAATGAATTTCTATTATGCTTAGAGAAAAATCACTCTGCAGCTTAAAAAACCTGGTTTCCGGCAAGGGGTGGGGGTATACCAAATAATATAAAAAGATATGCCTAAAATCTTAAGTATACCAAAATTGAGAATATGAACTTAAGTACACCCAGGTTGGTCAAGCACAAATCTACTTTGTCCTTTTTTCCCAGACAGGTATGTGTCCAAAGTCCCAGACTAAATACTCCCAGACCTCAGGCCACACTCCTGAAATTCCATGTTGATTTGAGTTTCCAGAGCTGTTTCAAGGTAGGGTCCTCTAGTTGGCTGACTCAGGAAGTCTATTCTGGCCTTCTATTTTGGAATAGGCTTCTACTTCAGGACTAGGCTGATGCTAGGGGAGTAGTTTTCCTGCTTGTGGTGCATCAGACCCCACCACACCCACCAATTTAGAATCTCCAAGAGCAGAGCCTGTACATAAGGTGGAAAAAGCACAGTTCTAGACAGTTATAACCTCCCAAGGGGGATCTTGTCCTGAGAAGACCCCGGACTGCAATAGAGCTTTTCTTCTGGCAAAGGCCAAGAGAAAAGAGTCAATCAATATCCTATAGAACACTTGCATTTTGGTTATGCTTTGGAGACCTCAGGAATTCTAGAGCTGCCAGGATGGCTCCCTCAGCCCCAGGCACTGGGCCCATCCCAGCACCTGACCAGTCATGGACCTAGACTCCAGACTGGCTCTGTGGACTGAGGTTACAGATTGATTCTTGAAGCCCCAGGATCCAGGCTCGGCGCCCTAGCACCAGGCTAGCGTCCAGGCTGGTTTCCATAAAACCAAGCTCCCAGCCAGTTCCAGTACCCCACTGGACCCTGAGGACCCGGACACTGGGCCCACCCCCGTGGTCCCCCACACTTTGTAGCCCTGTGAACGTAGTCTCCAGTCCTCCCCCAATGCCCGCACTCCCTTTCCCCAATGGATTGTGAAATGAAGCCCCTCCTTTAGCCTAGCATTATCTAAAACTCTGACATCTGGTCCTGACATCTTTTCTAATTTTTCCTCACTATTTGTCTTCCAATACCATGTGCTTCTGTTTTTTACAAGTTTCTAGCTCTGTGGTTTTTTTACTAATATTTCCTCCATCTGAAATGCTCAACTCCAAATATCTCTAATATACTTATTTTTGAAATGTCTCCTCTTTCATGAAGCCTGACCTCACTGCCACAGTCAAATATACCCACTGCCCTTTTGGAACACCCACTAAATTTACTGTGTTTCAATAGACTATATTTCACATTTTCCCCCTCTTTGATAACAAACCATACACCCCCTTTGTGGCTTTCTCATTTTGGTGTTCCCCACAAAACCTACTAGCATGGTGCTTTTTGCAAAGCACATGTTCCTCATATTTTGATGAAATGAAGGCTTCAAGTAAAATATTACTGCAAGGTGCAGGTGCTCTGCATCTACAATATTTTTACATTTACCTACTGAGACCTTCTCTTTCTGGTAGTTGAGATTTGGAAGAGTAGTGTTATAACTAGAAATCAAACTGAAAATTACAACGAAGTATGTAATTCTTGTAGGGGGGGGTGAAGTTATTTTACCCAATCCACTGTTAGCTTCCTGCATCAACTTGGCTAGGATATTATCTAATCCAGGTATTTAAAACTAATCTAGGTGTGACTATATTTAATATTAATAGATGTGACTAACATCTATAACCAATTGCTTGTAAGTAAAGATTACTTACCTTCAATAACATAGTTGGGCCTGATTCAATCAGTTGAAAGATTTTAAGAGCAGAACTGAGGTTTCTCCAAAGAAGAAATTTCATCTGTGGAGAGATCAACTTCAACTCCTGCTCTGTGTTCCTGCCTGCCCTTCCTGAGAGCTGGTCTATGAAACTGGGATTTGCCTCCAGTTCTGTGCAATAAATAAATAAGAAAACACCAGTTGTCCCTTAGTATCCATGGGGTGTTTGTTTGGGAGCCCCAACAGATATTAAAATCTACAAATGCTCAAGTTCTTTAAATAACATAGTGTATAAAATGTATTAAAAAGCAGAGACCACTTTGCCAACAAAGGTCTGTATAGTCAAAGCTATGGTTTTTCCAGTAATCATGTATGGATGTGAGAGTGGACCATAAAGAAGGCTGAGCACCAAAGAATTAATGTTTTCAAACTGTGGTGTTGGAGGAGACTCTTGAGAGTATTTTAGACAGAAAGGCAATCAAACCAGTTCATCCTAAAGGAAATCAATCCTGAATATTCATTGGAAGGACCGATGCTGAAGCTGAAGCTCCAATATTTTGGCCATCTATTGTGAGGAGCTGACTCACTGGAAAAAGACCCTGACGCTAGGAAAGATTGAAGGCAGGAGGAGAAGGGGAGAAGGGGAGTATGAGATGGTTGGATGGCATCACCGACTGAATAGCCATAAGTTTGAGTCAGCTCCAGGAGACAGTGAAGGACCGGGAAGCCTGACACACTGTAGTCCATGGGGTCACAAAGAGTTGGACACAACTTAGCAATTGAACAACAACAATTATATGTTGAATTCATAATTGTGAAAACCATGGATATGAAGGGCCAGCTGTAAATAAATAAATTCTTCCTACTGGTTCTGTTTCTGTGATGGAACCCAGACTGATATGCTTACTGTGAAAATTTTCACCTGAAATTTTAAAAAGGAGAGTTAGTGATTTTATACATATATATGTATGTGCATATACATATTTTATAGATACGTGTGCATATATACATACATATATAAATACACCTACATAGTACAGATTGAAATAATACCAGACACCCTTTTTTGGCCTAACTAAATTAAAAAATTATGATAGAGAATTCCACGGTGGCCCAGCGGCTAAGATTCCATGTTCCCAATGCAGGGAGCCCAGATTTGATCCTTAGTCAGGAAACTAGATCCTACATACCACAACTAAGAGTTCACATGGATCATTTGGATCACATCAACCAAAGATCCAAATGCTGCAATGAAAATCAAAGATCTCATCTGCCACAATTAAGACCCAGTACAGCCAAATAAAAAATTGCTTGAAAATTATGATAGTGTCAGTGTTATTGAAAGTTCTGTGAGGCAGACCATGTACAACTATGAACAAGAATACCTTTCTCAGAAATTTTAAAAACACTCAATATTGCTATTTTAGTCAGAAAAATATAGGATTTTTAAAAGCTAAGAAATTAAATAATACTCAAGAATGTAAGATTAATAAAGAATAAGTTGCTGCATATTTAGTTAATTGATTGTTGTTGTTATTCAACTGCTAAGTCCAGACCAACTCTTTGTGACCCCATGGAATGCAGCATGCCAGGCTTCCCTGTCCTTCACTATCTCCTGCAGTTTGCTCAAATTCATGTCCAGTGAGTCAGTGATGCCATCCAACCATTTTATCCTCTGTCACCCCTTTTTCTCTTGCCCTCAATCTTTCCCAGCATCAGGGTCTTTTCCAATGAGTCTCTTTGCATCAGATGGCCAAAGTATTGGAGCTTTAGCTTCAGCATCAGTGCTTGTAATGAATAATCAGAGTAGATTTCCTTTAGGATTGACTAATTTGCTCTCCTTGCTGTTGAAGGGACTCTCAAGAGTCTTCTCCAATTAAGGTATCTTAATTGATACCTCTTACTATAAAACCTGCTATCAGCTAAATTAAGCATTAGATTGAAAAGTGTCATTCATTATCTCAGGAACAAATAAATCTTGACACTTTGGTAAGCCTCACCTAACTCAGAACAAGCCCAAAAGCAGGCTTCCAATTGGCTCCTCCAGAACGTGGAAGAGTCTAGAACTCAGCTTGTTTCCCCTGGAATGAATCACCACTCACAACGTTGATATCTTACTGCCTCAAGGGATGTGAATGCTGCTTGGTGATTTGCCCTTCAGTTGCTTAACTATCGATAACTTGACAAATTTTAGTTTAGCATGTTGCTAGTATCCTGCGTGTTGTGAGTGTAATGAACAAGAGGAAAATAGGCTTTCACAATGTTAACAAAATATTTTTCTCATAATCTAATTCACTCTGATACCAGCCAACTCCAATTCCTCAGTGACTTTAGATTATAAAAAGCAACAGCTGAAAGAGATTTTAGACCAACTCCCTCTTTTCACAGATGAGGAAGCTGAGGGTATGAGAACTGGGGGATTTGTTCAAGGTCACCGCTGTGGATGGGACACAGGTAGGACTGTCACTCAGAGCCTCCGTGTGATCTTACTACGTTACTTCCTTTCTTACTTATGAGTTGTTTGGGTCAGGAAAATCATTAACCATCATTAAAGCATAATATAAACAAGAAAAAAATGCTGCTGAGATTAATGATTTTCCTTAATTATAGTTATTTCTTTAATCATATTCATGCAATTATATTCAAACCTAGGCTGTCAAATACTGTAGCCACGGTGATATAAGGCTGACATATACTTGAAATGTGTCTAGGAACTAAATTTTTAAGATTTAATTTTATTCTTTTAAATTTAAAACATGCTTGATTAAATTATTAAGAATTTTAAAATTGGGTTTAGAATGATATGTGAATCTATTTTTCTAACAGTAAATTTTATGAAACCTAATTGGAGATCAAGTATTTCCAATGAAAATTGAAGTGTACTGTAAGTAAAAATCATACACAGGATTTCAAAGGCTTAGCACACAAAAAAACATAAAATGCCTCATAAATAGCTTTTATATTTAGTATACATTGAAAAGATAATGTTTTGGAAAACTTGAGTTGAATTAAATGTTATTACAATTAATTTCACTTTCATTTTACTTTTTAAATGTCAGTTCAGTTCAGTTCAGTCGCTCAGTCGTGTCCGACTCTCTGCGACCCCATGAATCACAGCACGCCAGGCCTCCCTGTCCATCACCAACTCTCGGAGTTCACTCAAACTCATGTCCATCGAGTCGGTGATGCCATCCAGCCATCTCATCCTCGGTCGTCCCCTTCTCCTCCTGCCCCCCAACCTTTCCCAGCATCAGAGTCTTTTCCAGTGAGTCAACTCGTCGCATGAGGTAGCCAAAGTATTGCAGTTTCAGCTTCAGCATCAGTCCTTCCAATGAACATCCAGGATCGATCTCCCTTAGAATGGACTGGTTGGATCTCCTTGCGGTACAAGGGACTCTCAAGAGTCTTCTCCAACACCACAGTTCAAAAGCATCAATCCTTCGGCGATCAGCTTTCTTCACAGTCCAACTCTCACATCCATACATGACCAAGGGAAAAACCATAGCCTTGACTAGACGGACCTTTGTTGGCAAAGTCATGTCTCTGCTTTTTAATATACTATCTAGGTTGGTCATAACTTTTCTTCCAAGGAGTAAGCGTCTTTTAATTTCATGGCTACAGTCACCATCTGCAGTGATTTTGGAGCCCAAAAAAAGAAAGTCTGACACTGTTTCCACTGTTTTTCCATCTATTTGCTATGAAGTGATGGGACCAGATACCATGATCTTTGTTTTCTGAATGTTGAGCTTTAAGCCAACCTTTTCACTCTCCTCTTTCACTTTCATCAAGAGGCTTTTTAGTTCTTCTTCACTTTCTGCCATAAGAGTAGTGTCATCAGCATATCTGAGATTATTGATATTTCTCCCAGCAATCTTGATTCCAGCTTGTGCTTCTTCCAGCCCAGCGTTCCTCATGATGTACTCTGCATATAAGTTAAATAAGCAAGGTGACAGTATACAGCCTTGACGTACTCCTTTTCCTATTTGGAACCAGTCTGTTCCATGTACAGTTCTGACTGTTGCTTAAATGTAGCTATTAGAAAATTTCAAATTACATATAGAACCCTCATTATATCTCTTTTTGATAAGACTGATAGAGAACCTCAACTGTTTTTCAAATTTGTAAGAAAGTGTATCTAAATAACTCTTGTATTTTTAATTACATGGGAGCACATATGAACAAACTTCTACTCTTATTTACTTTGGATCCTTCTATGTTAGTTTCTGAATCATATCAATTAGAAAGGAGCACCTGCAATTTGGGATGTTGGCTTTGTGATTTATTCCTGGTGAAATAGACACTGTAGAAAATCTTAGGGATCTCAGAGTAAAAAAGTAGTTGAATGAAATCCTTGATATCCAGGGGCTCTATGTTGCTTACCTCTTAACACACCATATAAAGAAATCACTCTTTATAATTTCTGAAAGTGTACTTTTAATAATGTCTGAACCTCACGTGTTTCATTGATGAAGATTGTGGACATTCTGAGGCTCCAATAGTACCTTTCTCTCAAATAATATAATCCTTAACAATATCTCTCCCTTTCAGTCTGAGTAGCTGTAACAAATTTCAGACATCAAACTGATAATTAGGTTTCTTAGCATAATTTCATCTGGGAAACCATTGTGTTCATTGTCCATAACATCTTAGACACATGGTATGTCCTTCCCATTTGGTGGCCAAATGGTTGTTCTAGGCTTTGGTTTCCCTTTCTGGAAAAGAGCAGGTTCCTTTTAACATTCTACGCCCTCCCGTGGGTATATTTTGAACCTTCTTTTCAAAGGCTCTGGATGAAATCTTGACTTCTTCCATTTTTGTTATTCAGATGTTCTTTGAACTTCTGTTATGGGCTGAATTGTGTTCTTCTAAAATTCATTTGTTGAAGTCTTAATGCCTGGTACCTCAGAATGTGATTATATTTGAAGACAGAGTCTTTAAAGACATAGTTAAGGTAAAATGGGGTCATGCAAGTGAGCCCTGATCTGATATGACTGGTGTCCTTATAAGAAGAGGAGATTAGGACACGGCCACATGCACACACAGAGGGAAGACCACAGGCAGACACAGTGAGAAGGTGGCCATCTACAAGCCAAGGAAAGAGATCTTAGAAGAAACCCAACTCACCAACACCTGGATCTTGGACTTTCCACCTCCAAAAGTGTGAGAAAATAAATTTATGTTGTTTAAGCCACCTAGTGTGTGATCCTTTGTTATTTTTGCCTAAGCAGATTAACACAGCATCCTTCTTAGTTGCCCTTGATTAAGCCTTCCTCCTCTAGGAAACCATCAGATGCCTTTTTGTTGGATGCCACCTTTATTTATCCTTGAAAGAACCTGTTTCACCACTTGCTCTACAACGTTATCCCTGTGGTGTGCTTCAATTTCCTCCACAAAGTGCCATATAGTCCACATTGCCATATAGTCTACTTTTTAAAGTCAGACCATCCTATATATTCCCTCCAAATTTGATGAAAGTTTCTCTAGCCAGTTTTTCACAATGTGTTAAGTGAAACAGAGAAGCAATTTAATTTGTATAGATTATGTTTGCTGCTGCTGCTGCTGCTAAGTCACTTCAGTCGTGTCCGACTCTGTGCGACCCCATAGACGGCAGCCCACCAAGCTCCCCCGTCCCTGAGATTCTCCAGGCAAGAATACTGGAGTGGGTTGCCATTTCCTTCTCCAATGTGTGAAAGTGAAAAGTGAAAGTGAAGTTGCTCAGTCGTGTCTGACTCTTTGTGACCCCATGGACTGCAGCCTAACAGGCTCCTCCGTCCATGGGATTTTCTAGGCAAGAGTACTGGAGTGGCTTGCCATTGCCTTCTCCAAGATTATGCTTAGCTTCTAACAATCAGCCTTAGAGAGTTTAGAAAGCAGTGAATGAAGTAGAAGGAGCAAGGTCTATGCAGGATTACTGACCCAGGTTGAAATTTGACAGTGTACTTACTCCCCCAGTGGCCTTGAATTAGGTTTTAATTCCTCCCAAGTCTCTGTTTCCTCATCTTTACATTAGGGTTACTATAGTTTCTGCCTCAAAGGATTATAGGTGGGTGCTCAATCATGTCCGACTCCTTGCAACCCCATGGACTATAGCCTGCCAGGCTCCTCTGTCCATGGGATTCTCCAGGTAAGAGTACTGGAGTGGGTTGCCATTTCCTGCTCCAGGGGATCTGCCCGACCCAGGGATCGAACCTACATCTCCAGTGTCTCCTGCCTTGGCAGGCAGATTCTTTAACACTGAGCCACCTGGGAAGTGAAATGGGTTACTTGGAGAGTTAAATGAGATAACATATGCCAGGTTCCTGGCAAATAGTTCCACATAATAAATATTAATCCTCTTGCCCCAAAGGTAATGAAAGTTCCTTTGAAATATGACTACAAATCCTTTTTTAAAACAACAAGAACAGCAGAAGTGTTTTATAGTTAAACAAGGGGGAGGAAGAACATCTGTTTATGGTGTCCTTTGGTGAAACAACATTCATTTATATTCTAGGGCAGTGATGTAGCCCTAATTCTCTAGATACTGGGAGGCAGTTAGCTGGAAATGCACCATCATTCAACCTCTCTGGAAGGGAGGGGGTCGCTGATGAGTGCCTGTAGTAAGAGTCTCAGAGCAACCATTTTATCACATGATTAGTTCTGAAGTCCTGTTTACTTCTTTCCTTTCTTTCTGATCAAAATAATAATATAACGCTTAGTTCACTAAGAAGAAACTCTATGCCAAATACATTATTTACAGGGAGTTTTAAATAATATACCTAGAATACCCACATTTATGCATTTACACACACACACACACCTACTTATCAAGAAGTAATGTTGCAGTGGGAAAGATTTCCCTATTTGATTGAATTCCACAGACACGTGGGTACTGTTGACAAGTGTCTCTCATGCTTCTGAGTGGAGAGGAAACAAATAAACTGAACCTAGTCTTGCCCTCAAGTCCTGGCTATGATGCTGCTATTAAAAGTGGAATTGGACCTGAACATCACATGATTTTGAAGCTCTTATAAAGGAGCTGGGTGAACATTAAATGGAGTATAACAGCTGTTGGTCCCTCACTTCACTTTTCTAGTTAAGGGCTATGGACAAAACTGGTTGGTCCCTATAGTCTGATTTCTTGTGGGAGCACGTTCAAGCCAGGAAAATGGTCTCTGCCTAAACTGCACTCTTCTCACTTGGCACTGTGTTCCTTGCTGGTGTGACAAAACTGCGGATTAGTCCCTCCCTGCTACCCTGCTAAACTGAGATCTGTTATTAATCAATACACTCTTCAGAAAAGAAATCAATCTATCCAGATATTTTAAATAACAAATCAACAAGGTGCTATTCCACCAACACAAATGACAGGAGCATCTAGTTCGTGTTTTTTTACATCAACTTTTCCAAGATTCAAAGGAAATGTGACTCCTAAAAGTACAATACAATTAAAATACAGTCCTATAAAACATCAATATTTCACATTTCCTCCCTAAAGTATTAAATTGGAAATAAAATAAGAAACATCTTTTATAAGAAACATCTATTAAAGGTATAACTAGGCAGTAGGGATGATATTTGTTATCGTAGTCATTGTTTAGTTGGAAAGTCATGTCTGACTCTGTGACCCCATGGACTGTAGCCTGCCAGGCTCCTCTGTCCATGAGATTTCCCAGACAAGAATACTGGAGTGGGTTGCCGTTTCTTTCTCTGGGATATCTGCCCAACCCAGGGACTGAACTCACGTCTCCTGCATTGGCAGGCAGATTCTTTACCACTGAGCCACTTGGGAAGCCCAGGGGTTATATAGAGATACATAAAAAGGTGACTGTTCCTTTTAATGGCTGAGCTTATCCTTCAATTAAAGATAAATAAATTCTGGGAGAAAAAAGATGACTGCTCTCAGTTGGTAAGAATTACTTTGGATACTGTTATTAGATGCTGTATTAGAACTTGAACATTTTGGATACTGTCTCCTGGGGCTGCCATAACAAAATACCACAGACTAGGTGGCTCATGACCAACCTAGATAGTATATTAAAAAGCAGAGACATTGCTTTGCCAACAAAGGTCCATGTAGTCAAGGCTATGGTTTTTCCAGTGGTCATGTATGGATGTGAGATTTGGACTGTGAAGAAAGTTGATCGCCAAAGAATTGATGCTTTTGAACTGTGGTGTTGGAGAAGACTCTTGAGAGTCCCTTGGACTGCAAGGAGATCCAACCAGTCCATTCTAAAGGAGATCAGTCCTGGGTGTTTATTGGAAGGACTGATGCTAAAGCTGAAACTCCAATACTTGGGCCACCTGATGCGAAGAGCTGACTCATTGGAAAAGACCCTGATGCTGGGAGGGATTGGGGGTGGGAGGAGAAGGGGACGACAGAGAATGAGATGGCTGGATGGCATCACCGACTCTGTGGACATGAGTTTGAGTGAACTCCGGGAGTTGGTGATGGACAGGGAGGCCTGGCGTGCTGTGATTCATGGAGTCGAAAAGAGTCAGACACGACTGTGACTGAACTGAACTGAAGGTGACAGAAATTAATTTTCTCACATTTCTGAAGGTCAGAAGTCCGAGATCAAGTTGCCCGCTAGTTGGGTTTCCTCTGAAGCCCTCTCTTTCCCTTGCAGATGCTGTCCTCTCTCACTCACTGTAAGCTCTGTTTGCAAGTTCTAACTTGTGTTTCGCCTAAGGACATACACTTTTTCCTGAGGCTCTGTCTTCCTATATGCATTGTCCTGAAATCTTGCTGTGATACAAACATCTGATCGGAGGCAACTTTATAAATCACCTCAGCACACAGGAGGAAGTCAAGAAATTCTGGCTAGAGACACTACATTCTTTAAACCTGAGTAATATTTTCCAAGCCAAAAAATTGGATAACAGTATGTCTTAGTTTTAGTTTTCCATTCTTACTAATTGTATTTTCTCCTTTTTCATTTAAAGCACTATCCCACTTTCTCCAACCCAATGGACTCAATCCAACAATTGTCTTCTAGGTCTCTCTTCCTTTGGTTTCATTGAACAACCAAGTACAGGAGAAGCAGCTGAGAATTGTGAACATAAAGTCACTGAATCACTGTAACACACAATCACTGCCAAGTATAATGCCTTAATGAATTCATAGCTCATCTGTTTGAAAATTCAGCTAATTCAGTCTTGTGTTTTATACAGACATTACTTTCATCATGCTGAAAGCCAATTTTGGTTTTCGTGTGAGCTGTGCTGTACTGAAACACTGGCATCATGAAGCTAACCTCCAGAAGGTCTAAACACGGTGTAGATTTGGGGCAGGCTTACTTCAATTAGCAGTGAGTGGTAATCTATCTAAATTTCTTTTAAAAGCCATGCAGACATTTGTTTTGGTTATTCTTCAAGGACTGAGTTTAAAATGTTTTTTTAAAAAAATTCGAGAATAAGAAATTCAAGCTACTAATAGTAATGCATATCACCTCAAACAGGTTTGCATTGATTTTCTACTTTGCCACTGATTACGGGACACAGCTATGTCCCAGCTCATGCCCTGAGTAGGTGGCAGAGAAGAGTAAACCCCACTGGATGGGAGGCACTCTATCCAGTCAACCTTGCTTTGTTGAGTTTTTTCCATTCATAAAAGTTTGTGGATTGTACTCTACTGGCTTGAAGTTTAGTCTTAAAGAGTTTGTCTATACTAGAAAGTCTAAGTTTAATACAGGGGAAATGCTTGCTACTATAATAAAGCAGAAAGCAAAATTAACTGGATTCACCTGTTAACATTCATTATTTTGAAATATTTTTTAAATATTATATAATTATATTTTTTCTACAAATTACAAAATAACCATAGAGATGACATCTTGTTGAAAGGATGAGTGCGATCTTCATAGGCAGACCACCTGTGGATAAGCCTGTCACTTATTTGCTGATCTAACTTCTTTGTGTCTCAATTTTTTCATCTATAAAATGGAGATAATCTTAACACTCTTTTTGTTTGTTTGTTTGCATGAAGATTAACTGAATTAATACATGGACAGTGTTTAGAACAGTTTCCAACACATGGTAAGTGCTGCATATATAGAAAATTAATTGATAGAAGTAATTTAATGACTTGTCTTACATTTGAGGTTTAATGAAGAATTCTACTATCTGGTTATTTTTCTTATTGCATTAATGTAAAACTATTTACATATGGATTACAAATTATGCTCCAAAATATTCTACATCTGACTTTCCCAATGATGTTTATTTTGCAAAAATTCTACAGGGTATCATTACTGGAGTTCTAACGAGGGAGTGTTGGGTAGAGAAAGAGTGGAGGTAATAAAAGCAATTACTGCAGAGGGAGACTTCTGCCATGAAATTAAGACACTTGCTCTTTGGAAGAAAAGCTATGAAAAACCTAGACAACATATTAAAAAGCAGAGACATCACTTTGCCAACTAAGTAGTCAAACCTATGGTTTTTCCAGTAGTTATGTATTGATGTGAATGTTATACCATAAAGAAGGCTGAGCACTGAAGGATTGTTGCTTTTGAACATGTTGGAGAAGATTCTTGAGAGTCCCTTGAACTGCAAGGAGATCAGACCTACACTTGATCTTAGCCAAAAGGCCAAGGAGTGATAAAACCAGTCAATCCTAAAGGAAATCAACCCTCGATATTCACTGGAAGGACTGATGCTGGAGCTGAAGTTCCAATATGTTGGCCACATCCAAAGAGCCAACTCACTGGAAAAGACCCTAATGCCGGGAAAGATTGAAGGCAGGAGAAGGGAGTGACAGAGGATGAGGTGGTTAGATAGCATCACCCATTCAATGGACATGAGTTTAAGCAAACTCTGGCAGATAGTGAAGGCCAGGGAAGCCTGATGTGTTGCAGTTCATGGAGTTGCAAAGAGTCAGACACCACTTAGTGACTGAACAACAACAAATAAAGCCAATTAAGGACAGAGTTTGTCAGTAGCCACCAACAGTCTCCAGGGGACCATTTACACAGTAACCTCAAACTACCCCTCCACAGGGCCTGGGGCACAGTACCTTCTCAAAGCTGAAATTTTCAGCCACTGCAAAGGAGTTTCCATGGGAGGATTGTTTGGGACTGAGGTTATTGACTAAAACACCAACTTTGGGGAAATACATTTGGGAAAGACCCTGATTCATAAAATTAGAGAAACCACACGCTGCGTATTTATTATTTTAAGGTCTATCCCGGAGGGGAATCAAATCAAAGAGGACTTATTTTCATTAATTAAGATTCTAGGATTTGTTGCTAATCGGGGGCTTTTAAAAACAGTTATAGGATTGAAGGTTCAACTTGAATAACTTCTTTCTTTCTCTTTCTCATCTGCTTTACCAAGTGTATGCATTTTGAACCACTCAAACAGATCACATCAAAAAGATATTGAAGAAGTTTGTTCTCTTCTATCACAAATAGTTTTTACTAAAAGAACAGCTATAATTACTTTTTCAAGGTGGATCTGATGCTAAATATACTAAAGATCTAAGGACTATACTGCTGAAATTTTTACAAACAGGAAGTTTATTACTACATACTGTATAGTAATTAGTTTAAAAACTTATTTTTTTAGGTAAGAAGGTAATTGGTCTCTTCAAAATATAAATCATTTTAATAACTGTTTAAAGCAAAGATCTGGACTGTAAATTCAGGAAGCCAAATATCTGCCTAATTAACATTATGGAGAATAAACACCTAAAAATTAACGTGAATTTCATTTTTCATTTATTAATAGAAGCTTACCATTCCTTATTCATGACCCTCCTCAGATACCAAAATAGTGCTTTTTTCTTCCCCTTGGAGTGGTTAATCACCAGATCTTAAAAATTTGAATATTTCTGTGCTACAATTTTTTTTGCCCATGAAACAATTATTTCTGAATCTATTTTATATTATAAACATAAAGGTTACAAATTGCTTTGAACCAAATGGAATAATTTCCTAAATACATGATCATACAACCTTAGAACAAGGAGAGACAACTGAAGTCCTGATAGTTTCAGGATTATTTATCCAACATCTGTGGAATCTGGTATTTTGTGTACATTATTTCTAATCATTCTGGGACAGGAAAAATTGTTTATATCCACTATATTTATCTCTCTCTTTTTTCTTATTCTAAGGATGGTGGAATAAAGCAACGGAAGGATGTGGGTAGGCACGCTTGGAAGGACTCAGGCCAAGTTAAATAAATTTGCACTAAAAAGAGGGAGACTGAGATCTATGGTAAAGATCTGGGAAGATTTACAAACTATACTTGGCAAGAAACAAGAGAGAAAAAAATGATTTTGGAAAATATGGAAATAAAATACAGTGGCCCCTTCTCCCATTTCCCATACAAATTTTAAGTAAAATCACTCTACTGAAATGGTGTGGTTGGAGTGCAGGCTTCACTGTGAGTGTGAAGAGCGACTGAATTGGCACCCTGAGCATGATCGGATGGTGCACAGGACTGCTGCTAATAGATTACCCCTCTGAAGTCCAATATTGACCCCATATCAGAGAAGACAGTCTGGAGCTTTTAAAGACTCCATGGTGCTCTCAGAACCACCTTCTGGTTAAGCAGCAGAGTTGAGATTTGAGTCAGGTTCTCTCCAGCTTCTATCCAATGTTCTTTCTTCTGACTATTTCCTATCACTGAGAGATGCTCTCTCGTATACTGAGCTTCCCTGGTGGCTCAGATGGTAAAGAATCTGCCTGCAATGTAGGAGATCCAGGTTCAGTTCCTGGGTTGGGAAGAGCCCCGGGAGAAAGGAATGGCTATCCACTCCAGTATTCTCGCCTGGAGAACTCCATAGACAGAGGAACCTGGAGAGCTACAGTCCATGGGGTCACAAAGAGTCAGACACAACTAAGCAATTAACACTTTGACACACACATACTAAGCTCATCTTCTGCTCCTCAAAACCTAACAGCACCTGGCACATCATAAATGTTTAATAAGACATTTGTCACTGCTGAGAGGTGTAGATATTTCACATGGCCCTAGACTATGAGCTTCCCGAGGGAGAGTTTTTCTGCTGCTCTGCCTTCCGCTGCATTCTCAGCACTTAACCCAGGATCTGATAGAGAAGAGGTGCCCAGCAAAGGTTTGAAGAATCAGTTCTGGGATCACCAGCCTCTAGCCTGCAAGTTCTTTCAAATCTTAACCATTTTGTGTTGTCCGTTTTCAATGAGATAATTTTTGTAGGGGCTGGTCTAGTGTGGCAACTTTTCAGATTTTAAGTAGTGTTACAATGATGCTTAGATTGAAAACACCTTCATCTGCAATCTGCCTTTCTGTTTCCACAGTTTGCATCCCACAACAGACATAATATTCATGACCACTTTCCCTCCCTCCTTCCTCATCAGCATATCCAACAACTCTGGGCCTTCTGAGTGAGAAGGATTTAGCAATAGGCTTCAAAGTCCTCACAATTCAGTTCTTTTAAAGTGTATCATTTTTTTCATGAAAATCATACTTCAAGGTCAAAATATGTGAGTCTTTGCTGGATGCCTTATGAATTCTAACACTGGGCTTTTTCATTTGATTCATGATTCACTTCAAAGGAAAGATTTCTGATTTCAGCCTGTGGCATAGGGCCCTAGATATTATCTCAGCATGGGCATGTAGAACATAAATGCCACTTCTAGCATCAAGTAACACAGCAGGGCATGAGTGACTTGCTGACAAACAAGCTTTCCTAGGAGCAAGACATGAAATAAAACATTGCAGAATTTAAACCTAAGAACTAGTTTTGTTTACCCTTGTAGAGTTAATCAGATGCATCCTGTCACATTGATTCTCATAACATTGTGTACCACTTCTAATAAAATTTACCGAAGGTGTAATTTCACTGTTATTTGTCTGACACTGTGATGAATGGCTATCTCCCCACAAGAGACTATCAGATGCCTGGCTCTAAGCTGTTATTATTGGTTGATTGTCTGGCTCACTATTGCATGCCTATAGCGTAGTACAGGCTTAGGTACTCAATGAATACTATCCAATGGATAAAATTAATGATTTCTACATTTATCAGTGGACAGGTTCTATTTCCTAGATGAAGCATGAACAGTGGTAGTGCTTAACTTGTCTCCAAACATAGCCTTAAACCAACAGAATCAGAATCACTGGGCATAGCTGATAAAAAGCAGAGTCTTGGGCTCTGAATTATAATCTCTAGGGATGGTGGCATGCAATCTACCCTTTAATTACAGACTCCTGAGAATCTCAGGCATACTAAAATTTGAAAATCCTCTGCTACTCAGTTCTTTTATTTGATAGCATCATACACTTCAAAAGGAAGATTTCCATTTTCAATCTGAGATTTGGAGCTTCAATAATATTCAGCGCCTATATATCAAAGGCAAAGCCACCAGATAAAGTCAAGACTCTTTAACACTGATTGCACTGTAGGCTTGCCTTCACCATGTGTTTTACTTTCATTCATCTGCTTTACTTTAAGATAGCATGAGTTCTAACAAAAAGCTGTGCCTGAGATACTGGAATTCTCAGTCTTTGGAGACAGACATGCAATTCTTCTCATCCTTCAAGAAGCACCCAGGACAAGTTGTTCCAAGAAAAGTGTGTACATTTGATGTGAAAAGCACACCTCTAATTAATCATCTTATTCCCAGCTGGAACATCCCCAGAACTGCTGCAAGCATGACTGAAGGACCATTCTCACCTGTCTTCCAGGCACATGGATTCATACTAATTTTGTCTCTGAGCTTCTTCCTCTAATTGGGGGCATTTGTTTATTTTTGTCAGATTGTGAAGTAGACACTTCACAATCAGGTGGCTGTAATGGGCAAAATGTTGACTCATTTTGTAAGACATCTGGAGAGGGAAAAGTGTTTCCTTTATTGAATTTGAATTATGAAAGGTGGGGGTGTTCCAAAAAAGAAAAATAACCATACTGCTTATAACTTGTGCTCCCAAACATGCTGGTTAATAGCCAGACCAAGTCAAATAACACTTTGTTCCCACTTGTTAGCAGTGAATTTCCAGCAGGACCAGCTTGACAGAGTAAATCTAATGCAATCTTCCATTCTTTTTTTTTTTTTAAAACTGTTTTGCTCTATTTCAAGAGCATTTCTGAGTTGTTTTGTTTTTTTGGAAAAGCTTATTTTCACCTGTCACAGTCTTCCTTATGCAAAGACTAAAACAATTTTTGTCTTTTCTTCTCAGATCTTAAACAAAGAAATCAATTACTACTGCATGGATGAACTCCACACTTTAATGAATTCTTTATCTTAGAGGAAAATGTTTTGTTTTATGTTTCAAAGGGATGGCAAAACAAATGAACCTCAAAGTCAAATCCATCCAAATGTCTGTTGTAATTAGGGTGGGTTTAAACATTGCCATTCATCAGCACTAAAAAAGCAGTGTACCTTTTGTGAAATTCATAATTCTGAACTATCTCACCATCACCTGTCAAGTGTACTCAAATTTTCTAAAAGTCTCCCTATCCCTTCAGGTAACTCTTCTGAAGCCTCTAACAAGAGCTTTTCTTACTGGAGACATAGCCTGCTTGGGACTGCCTAGTTTCCTAGTCCCTTGAATACTTGTAATGAGAAAGCTGCTTCTTTTCTGGAAGTATTATGCATGCAATGGGTGGCAGTCATAGAAACTCTTTCTTGAAAGTGTGGACAGAGCCTTACTTATATTAATATATCTCTGTCTCCCAATCAGATGTCAAACCTCACAAAGGGAATTTGACTAAAATGAAGACATATTCTAGGTTGATTCAGGGTAAAGGAAGCCAATGTCACAGCGAATTTACCCAGTATCATATGGTCAGTTCAGTTCAGTTCAGTTCAGTCACTCAGTCGTGTCCGACTCTCTGCGACCCCATGAATCACAGCACGCCAGGCCTCCCTTCCATCACCAACTCCTGGAGTTCACTCAAACTCATGTCCATAGAGTCGGTGATGCCATCCAGCCATCTCATTCTCTGTCGTCCCCTTCTCCTCCCGCCCCTAACCTTTCCCAGCATCAGAGTCTTTTCCAGTGAGTCAACTCATCGCATGAGGTGGCCAAAGTATTGGAGTTTCAGCTTCAGCATCAGTCCTTCCAATGAACACCCAGGATCGATCTCCTTTAAAATGGACTGGTTGGATCTCCTTGCAGTACAAGGGACTCTCAAGAGTCTTCTCCAGCACCACAGTTCAAAAGCATCAATTCTTCGGCGATCAGCTTTCTTCACAGTCCAACTCTCACATCCATACATGACCACCGGAAAAACCATAGCCTTGACTAGACGGACCTTTGTTGGCAAAGTAATGTCTCTGCTTTTTAATATGCTATTTAGGTTGGTCATAACTTTCCTTCCAAGGAGTAAGCATCTTTAAATTTCATGGCTGCAATCAGCATCAGATGGAAAAACAGTGGAAACAGTGTCAGACTTTATTTTTGGGGGCTCCAAAATCACTGTATCATATGGTAGTCACTGTCAAAAACCAAGGAGGTGTCTGTAGACAGATAGCTAATCTGTTTTAGAGAGAATGAAATGATTGGGTCAAGCATCCAGTTCTTTTCTAACAGAAAAAAGGAAAAAGTGATTAGAATTTGTGCTAAAATATGAAATAAGAAAAATTCATATAAACATCTAAATGATTTAGCACTTTTTTCCCATGACTTTAAATTCAAAGATAAGGACATGCCTTAAAATAATGAGATGATAACAGACCCTAATTAGCACTTCATCAGTTCAGTTCAGTTCAGTTCAGTCACTCAATTGTGTCCGACTCTTTGCGACCCCATGAATCACAGCACGCCAGGCCTCCCTGTCCATCACCAACTCCTGGAGTTCACTCAAACTCATGTCCATCGAGTCGGTGATGCCATCCAGCCATCTCATTCTCTGTCGTCCCCTTCTCCTCCCACCCCCAATCCCTCCCAGCATCAGACTCTTTTCTAGTGAATCAACTCATCGCATGAGGTGGCCAAAGTATTGGAGTTTCAGCTTTAGCATCAGTCCTTCCAATGAACACCCAGGATTGATCTCCTTTAGAATGGACTGGTTGGATCTCCTTACAGTCCAAGGGACTCTCAAGGGTCTTCTCCAGCACCACAGTTCAAAAGCATCAATTCTTCGGTGATCAGCTTTCTTCACAGTCCAACTCTCACATCCATACATGACCACGGGAAAAACCATAGCCTTGACTAGACGGACCTTGGTTGGCAAAGTAATGTCTCTGCTTTTTAATATGCTGTCTAGGTTGGTCATAACTTTCCTTCCAAGGAGTAAGCGTCTTTTAATTTCCTGGCTGCAATCAGCATCTGCAGTGATTTTGGAGCCCAAAAATATAAAGTCTGACACTGTTTAGGTGCTGCTAAAGGAAGCACAAGTCAACTGAGGGATGATTAAACTGGCCGATCTCCAATGTGTACCCTAATGAAATTCTTTAACTTTGTGATCAAGGATGCTAGTTTGTACTTGCTAATCTCAAATTCCTACTTTATCTCTCGCCTCCTACTTTCCCCTTTGGAACTATAAGTTTGTGTTCTATGTCTGTGAGTCTGTTTCTTTTCTAAGAATGATTTTGATGTTGGGTTTGCATATGTTTATTGGTTTGAAGAAATAGAATTAAAGTGATTTTGAAGAGCCAGGGAGATAATCTATATCTGGTTTCTGTATGATGCCACTGAAGTCAATGGAAAAGTGGAAATTTAGTAACCAATCAAATTCTTAGATCATATTTTTAAAATATAAAATAAAATGTCCTTTTGCTGTTTTTCATCCTGTATTGATAAAAGTTGGAGTTTGTTCTCACATCTCATATATTTGGTTTTATTAGAAAGAATAACTCACAACTTTTATCAATACAACGATGAAAAACAGTAAAAGGGCATTTTATTTTGTTTTATATCTTAAAAATATGATCTAAGAATTTGATTGGTTACTAAATGTACACTTTTCCATTGATTTCAGTGGCATCATACAGAAAGACAGATATAGATTATCCCCCTGGCTCTTCAAAATCACTTTAATTCTATTTCTCTCAAACCAATAAACATACGCAAACCCAACGTCAAAAATCATTCTTAGAAAAGAAATAGACTCACAGACATAGAACACAAACTTATAGTTCCAAAGGGGAAAGTAGGAGGCGAGAGATAAAGTAGGAATTTGAGATTAGCAAGTACAAACTAGTATATATATATAATAGATAAATAACAAGGACCTACTGGTGGGCTGCAGTCCATGGGGTCGCGAAGAGTCGGACACGACTAAGCGACTTCACTTTCACTTTCCTGCATTGGAGAAGGAAATGGCAACCCACTCCAGTGTTCTTTCTTGCCTAGAGAGTCCCAGGGACGGGGGAGCCAGGTGGGCTTCCCGTCTATGGGGTCGCCCAGAGTCGAACATGACTGACGTGACTTAGCAGCAGCAGCAACTGTATAGCACAAGGAACTATATTCAATATCCTGTAATAAACCATAATGAAAAAGAACATATATATATATACATATATATATATATAACTGAATCACTTTGCTGTACACCAGAAACTAACAAAACATTGTAAATCAACTATTTTGCTGTTCAGTCTTTAAGTCGTGTCCAGCTTTTTTGCAACCCTATGGACTATAGCCCACCAGACTCCTCTGTCAGTGGGATTTCCCAGGCAAGAATACTAGAGTGGGTTGCTATTTCCTTCGCCAGGGGATCTTACCAACCCACGGATCCAAACTTTGTCTCTTGCATTGGTAGGCAGATTCTTTACAGCTGAGCCACCTGGGAAGCCCAAGAATCAACTATATTTCAGTTAAAAAAAAATGAATAGCCTTTGTCCACACTGATATTTTTCCTAAGAATTTTTTTTTTCATCAACAATGCTTCAGTTTAAAACAAAAAAATTCTTAAGAAAAACCACAGTGTGGACAAAGGTCATTTCGAGGCCTCTGTATGTTCCATTTCATTTTCTCTTCCTCATTTCTTGCCCCTGACTGACCACCACACAAGGTCCTTGTATCACTGTTCTTGACTTTTGGCAACTTATCCCAGGCATGTCTCCTTCCTTTCCTTCATTCAAAATATTCTGTGCTCTGTCTCAAAATATTGCATGCACAAGTGCTTTACAAACTGCAAGTCCCTTCTAAAGTGACTTGCATTCTACAGCGATCAATATTAAGTAGGCTGAAAAAAAATACTCTTTATTTTTAAATAGAGAATTTGATTGAAGTAGGTAAGAAGGAATTATTGAGAATGGGTCTTCTGATCTATTTCCAAGTATTTGGCAGCAATTGATAATAAACTGATGTATTACTGCCTTTCCTGGCCACGTCTGGATTTTCATAGTAGGCGGGATAATCTAACCTGAAGGAATTTAAAGATACTGATATATAATGGTAAAATTCCAGGCCTTGGACTTTCGGTTAGGAGGGAAGGGCTGGTGTGGAGAGCATCCTGGAAACACCATCTAAGGCAGCCACACACCACATGGTATTGGCTGCCACTCAGCTCAGTCCGGGTTCTATAAATATTGGCCTGGCATTCGAGAAAAAATCCAAAAATAAATGGTAACTATATAAATTCTAATTTTAAGTATGTTGACAAGTTTCTGTGACTCTATATCCTACTTTTAACAGTCAACACTTTGCCTTACATTCTGTCCTGTCAGATTTTATAACATGGAATTTTCGCTATTAGAACTAATCTAGGTGGATGTAGCGGAGAAGGCAATGGCAACTCACTCCAGTACTCTTGCCTGGAAAATCCCAGGGACGGGGGAGCCTGGTGGGCTGCTGTCTGTGGGGTCTCACAGAGTCGGACATGACTGAAGTGACTTAGCAGCAGCAGCAGCAGCAGGTGGATGTAGATGATATTGCATTTTAAGCCATCTGAATGTATATTTTATATATTTAACTGGAATTTGTTACTGTTGTTTTAGCTTTTTTCCCCCTGTTGTTATTTAATGACGAGGCTAGAATTACTCATGTTTTGAAATCTCATTTGAAATGGCAAACTATGAACAACTGGCTTTCATCCAAACCTTTAGAACAATGACACATGTTGACTCACTGGGATCTTGTTACATCTAGTCTGGATTTCAGGCTATAAATTCAAGCCAGTTTCCTCAACCTAAAGTGCTGTATCACCATATTTGGGCAAGGACTGTAGTGGTTCTATTATAAGCTTCTAGACTAGGTCTAGACATTGAAAAGTAAAAGTTGAAGTGAATGTTTTTCTATATACAAAATTAAACTTCCATTTATTTGGCACCCATTAAGTAAACAAGCTCATTTTAATGTAACTATATAGTAGAGTTTAAAATATATGTGGGCCTTTAAAAAAATAATTATGTAAATATGCTTTTCCCCACTCCTACCCCTTAATTGATGCTTTAGATAGAAGCAGTCCAATATCTCTGCTAGACCTTAGATGTGAATAGATAAAGAATCTGCCTGCAATGCAGGAGACCCAGGAGATGCAGGTTCCACCCCTGAGTCAGGAAGATCTCCTGGAGGAGAAAATGGCAACCCACTCCAGTATTCTTGCCTGGAGAATCCCAAGGAAAGAGGAGCCTGGAGGGCTATAGTCCATAAGGTCTCAGAGAGTTGGACATGACTGAGCAATGGCAACTAAATGACAACAAGGGTCATGAAAATGGAAGGAAAATAAAGTACAATTATAGTGCATAATAGGGGAATATATTCTAATTTGTGGAATCAGTGAAACAATGAATTTAAGCTGAAGCCTTTCATTGGCTAGATGGACCTTTGTTGGCTAGACGGACCTTTGTTGGCAAAGTAATGTCTCTGCTTATTGATGTAGTAGGTGTTTGTTATTCAGGAATTCATAAATCACACTCAGAATTGAGATCTTTACCCCACAATCACGTGGAAACAAAGAAGGGTTTTAAGGAAGAGACATGACTAGATCTTTAATTTATAATCTGACTACTGTGCAAGAGAATAAGCTGAAAGGAACCAAAGGGACAGGAAGGCAACCACCAGCCAATTCTCTTTATCTGTGAGTATGTTTCTGTTTTATTATATTTATTTGTTTTGTTTCTTAGATTTCACATAGAAGTGAAAAGCTACATTTATCTTTCTCTGAATTATTTCACTAAGTGCAATGCCTTTTGGGTCCACCCATGTTGCTGTTGTTGAGTTGCTCAGTCATGTCTGACTGTTTGCGGCCCCATGGACTGCAGAATACCAGGCCTCCCTGTCCTTCAACACCTCCTGGAGCCTGCTCAAACTCATGTCCGTTGAGTCGGTGATGCCATCCAACCATCTTGTTCTCTGCCGTCACATTCTCCTCCTGTCTTCAATTTTTCCCAGCATCAGGGTCTTTTCTAACGAGTCAGCTCTTCACATCAGATGGCCAAAGTATTGGAGCTTCAGCTTCAGCATCAGTCCTTCCAATGAATATTCATCCATGTTGTAGCAAAAGACAAATTTTCATTCTTTTTTATGACTATATTTCATTGTATATAGACAATATTTGTACATTATGAAAAATATATATGAAAGGATGCTTGCTGCCATGCTGTTAATTTTTTTGACTTGGTAATTATTATTTTTACATTCCAATGTGCTGTTATTTTTAATAGTTATTAAAAAAGAAAAAAAAAAGAAAATCATCAGTGGCAGTCAAATTTATGGCAAGAAACAGAATCAACTCACTTAGATCAAGTTAATAAAGTGACTAACTTACATAGTTGCCAGGATGGATAAGGGTGGTGTTGTTCTGGAGCTGGCTCACAACACCTCTCAAGAGTTGACTGTCTATAATTCTTCTCAGTATTCCATTCAGTCATTTCATGTTGGTATCTTGAAATCAGTCTTTGTGGGAGTCCCCACATCCCTCAGTTCAGTTCAGTTCAGTTCAGTCGCTCAGTCGTGTCCAACTCTTTGACTGCCAAATACTAAAATTTACCACTGGTTTGGGGAAACAGGGATGGTGAGACACAGAGGCTAGCAGCATTGGGAAGCCATTAGCAACTCTAAAGGAAAGCAGTATGGCACTAGAACTGGAGTGGAGAGATGGTGGAGGAGCCATTTATCAGAACTATCTTCACAGAAGAGCCCAGTTACTTCTATATAATACAGCTCAGAGAGAAAGGGAGTGGGAAAAATACCATGGTTTCTTCATACACCCCAAATCTGCCAAGCTTTCCATGGGCTACATATAGCCAGAAGGGAAGGTTCAGCCTCCTGGGACCTGGAGAAAGTCAGGTAAGGGCAGAGAATAATCTGTGAGGCAGGCAAACAGAAACTAACCAGCTCATTATTTAAATATCTGTCAAGATGAAATGTTACACATCTTGTAAAACATTCATTAGAATGAAAGACCATGCAGATATTAAAAAATGAGGTAGGACTCTATGTCATGACAAATACTTCTATAATATATCCCTTAAAATGATTTATTTTAAAAAACTAAGTTACAGAAGGAGAAGGCAATGGCAACCCACTCCAGTACTCTTGCCTGGAAAATCCCGTGGACGGAGGAGCCTGGTAGGCTGCAGTCCATGTGGTCGCTAAGAGTTAGACACTACTGAGTGACTTCACTTTCACTTTTCCTTTCATGCATTGGAGAAAGAAATGGCAACCCACTCCAATATTCTTGCCTGGAGAATCCCAGGGACAGGGGAGCCTGGTGGGCTGCCATCTATGGGGTCGCACAGGGTCAGACACGACTCAAGTGACTTAGCAGCAGCAGCAGCAAGTTACAGAAAAGCATGCATTTTTAATTCCACTTTTGTTAAATTTGTATACTTTTCTCTTAGGTCATACAAAATATCTAGAAACATATATATGCCAAACTTGAAAGTAATTACCTTTAGGAAATGAGGTTGATCAAAGAAAAATGGAAACTTGTACATTTGATTTTAATTTCAAATATATTGAATTGATGAATATCTATTATTGCCATAATATGTATATTTTAGTAAAGCAATCTGTTAGTGTCTCCTTTTTCTTCTTGACATCAGGAAAAACCATGACATCAGGATTGACAATGCTTTTATGGGTGTCATCTAAAATGAATGATTTTTTTCCTTTTTCAGCTATACACCTGAAGGTTCTTCAAACTGTTCTACAGAACATGAATCACCTGCGCATCCTGCTGCTATATGAATATCAGTTTAGATGTGGAGGGATCATTAGCCAAGGGGTGTGAGTCAACACCCACTGGGATATTCTATGGGTCTTTCATGCAAATTTTCAGTTAAAAGTCAGAGGTATTCCTAGTGCAATGCCAAAAATGAAATAATTGTGAACTGTATCAAGTGGTTTTAAGCTCTCAAATACCACTATAAGTTTTCTATGTATTAATTTGATTTTCATTCAGCATAAGCAGGAAAACACAACAGGAATTAGCAATACCTCAATATCCATCCCTGAAATCTTTTGGCAATGTGTTTAGAAAATTAAGCATTTTGAAAAATAATTTCCCAGAATGCAAAGTTATTTTACTACCTAAAACAAATGAATTTTCTCTTCCTGATATTGAGTACACATAGATAATCCCAAGTGGAGTTCTTTTTGGCATAAAGCTTGTTTTTTTTTTTTAACAGAAAAGAAGACCTAAGTACTGTTTATTAGCTATATACCAAAAAAAATATATCAGTCTTTCAAAGTTAACAGTACTTACAAACTTGAATAGATTTAGATTCTGGGATGGCTGAATTATAATCAACTTGGAGAAGAAAACATCACTAAAACATTCTCTTGACCAAAATATACACTCCACCCTTCATCCACTTCCTCAGGCAAGCATGTGGATGTAAAACTATTTACCCGTCCTTGTCTGCTTGTTAACTAGTAATCATTGCTATTTAGAGGAATCCTGGGCGGGTTTGCCCAAACACATCAATGAAATGTATTGTTAACAGATGCTATGGGCACCTATGATAATTTTATTATCATCTTGTCATTTGGAAGCATCTTGAGAATGAAATGGTTTCTACAGAGGTTTGTTGTTGAAATGCTACATAATGCAAAACAACTATGAAATACATCTATTGAATAAATTGGACCAAATGAAAATAAAAACTATCCTCAACATTAAGAACTGGGGAGAAATGGGATAAAGATGGTACTTCAAAAGAGAATAAAATTCCCCCAATATTATACTAGTTCATGGTGGCAATAGTTGGTGATGGACAGGGAGGCCTGGCATGCTGAAGTCCATGGGGTCACGGAGTCGGACATGACTGAGCGACTGAAATGAACTGAACTGATCGGTGGCAATAAAATCATTAAATCTAAGAGCAAGAGTGAGGCTGATTTCACCATTTTAACAACTACTTAAAAATCTCTGTTCTTACCTTAATCAAATGGATTTTAAACACAAATATCTCTTGAGGCTTAACATTAGTTAAAAAGTGATTGTTCACTAGAAGGTAGGGGAAGGGAGATGTGGATGTAAAAAGATGAGTGGGCATATTTATAAAGAACATATTCTTAATGAAAATATTTCATATCATCAGAAAATCTAAAGTTCTCTCACTGATAGCTTTAATATTCTCAACAGATTCAGAAGATATTACTATGTTATTCTGTATTTACACTCCCTGGTGAAATGGCATATTATCTAGTTAGATTTTTTTTTTTTTAATTTTAAGCTAGGCATTTTTCTTCATGGATCCTTATATTAAATCAATTTTCTTAATAAAATTGCTTGTCAGAGTCTCTCTTTATAAAACCAAACTGATGGGATTTACCAATATGAATTAACCAAGGAAATAAACAGCAGCCCTTTTCTTGAAAATGAAGTCGTGGGATTTACACAATCACCTGAGAGAGGCTTAGTCAATCCCTGAGAAGCATAAAGAATTATTCAGGAATAGATGAAGTGCTTCTACAAGGCATTCTTCCAACAAACAAAGAGATAAGGGAGATAGGGAAGTTTGTCTAATAATATGACTTGCTGAGGAATAATTGTCACTTCAAATACATTTGACACAAAATAGTGACTCACAGATCTGGGGATAAAGGAAACGAAAAGTTCTGAGAAGATAGACAGACTTCACTTTTTACATATTTCTGAGCTGAACTGGTCATTGTGACACATTTTCCTAGCTAGGTATATATATGAGTCTATGAAGGTGCTTTTGTTTCATAAGCGTAAGGAACAAGTGAGCGATGAAACAGATGGATATCTTTTATCTAATGAACAGATACTGTATATAAAATATAAACCAACTTTAGAAAGGATCTCTGATTCTATGAGGAACTAACATGCCTATATATAATTGTAATCACTTTTCTTACAATCATTGATAGGTCATAAGTACACAAATCATTTCTCTGTCCAGTTGCTAAGGCTGAAAAAGATTCTCTTGAAACTCTGCTCCATTTCCAATGAACTACAATCCAAGATGTAATCTTAAGTCGATATTGAAAACACAGTTCCAAGTGGGACATAGATCTTTGTGTAGGTAAGTGATGCTTCATTAGACTCTAAATATTTCTGTTTCAATAAGTTTAAGGTGGATATGCATTTCTCACAAGGCTTCACTTTCCTTACTTTTTCCCCCAGTACCCAGAGCCATAGTAGACATTAAGTCTTTTCCCACACCCTAAGTTCATGGTTGCACATTTAGCCTATTTCAGCTCTCCATACACACCTCTGAGTTATTGATCAGATGGACATCCAGAGGCATAACATCTTAATTTTTAAAAATAAGTGTGTGAGATCTAAATGGCAGATGAGAATGATTTGTTTTAAAATGTTGGTATACTTAACCATGGAGTAGCATTCATTTTGAAAAATAATATTAAGTGCACTATTTAATGAGATGGAAATAGGTTAACGACACAGAGATAGGCAGGAAAAAATAGTTGCCAACTACTATGCATAGAACGTATTTGTACAGTTGTAAGTAGAAATATACATACAGAGATATAGAGATCTGGAAAGTTATAACAAATTAATGGTGATTATCTCTTAGTGGTGAAATTAATAAAAATTTTTATCCTTTTTTTGTGAGAGTACATGTAACTTACGGAAATGGATTTATTTATTTCAGCCCTACTTTTACTCATTTTTTCATGTAGAAATTATGAGTTTATTAACAAAATTTCACATGGGTGCTTAGATGATAGGATATTAATAGTCATTTTATCAACCTGGTGGTAAAGCCTTCTATTTTACTCCCTAGTATGATTGCTCTTCTTTCAGAAAGGCCATTCCACAGGCTTTTGTTTATCATGTGGTGAATGTAAGTAAAGGCTCAAAACAGAAATATTGCAATCACATATTCATGCTTCCAGTTAGACTCTCCACTTTTCATCTGCCCATGGCAAATATACTGTCAATATATGATTCTGATGTGTGTGTGTGTGTGTGTGTGTGTGCTCAGTCAGGTCTGATTCTTTGCAACTGCTTGGACTATAGCCCACCAGGCTCCTCTATCCATGGGATTTTCCAGGCCAGGATACCAGAGCTGGTTGCCATTTCCTACTCCAAGGGATCTTCCTGACACAGAGATCAAACCTGCATCTCTTGCTTTGGCAGGTGGATTCTTTACCATTACCAGCACCTGATAATCAGAAAGAATTGGAATAATGAGTCCTCAAGAGAATCTCCAAGGAGAACTAACATATATTGACATGTATATGATAATATATTCCAAGTGCTTCATATGCATGGTCTGTAGATTAGAGATTTAAAATGTGCCTCAGGTTGCCTAGCTAAATGGCAGAGCTTGGATTCAAACACAAGTCTAGTTTCCTAAAACTGCATACCTTTCCTCCAATAGGTTGCAGCCTCCCTAAAATATTTCTTGACTATCTGCTTTATTTCTGACACTTGACATACATTCATTTGACCCTCAAGATAACCTCAATGGGTCGCTATTGTTACACTTCAGTTACAAATGTGAGAACTGGTGTTAAGAGAGTTTGAACAATTGTCCCAAGGTTATACTACTGATGCTAAAGCTGAAACTGCAATACTTTGGCCACCTCACACGATGAGTTGACTCACTGGAAAAGACTCTGATGCTGGGAAAGGTTGGGGGCAGGAGGAGAAGGGGACGACAGAGAATGAGATGGCTGGATGGTATCACTGACTCTGTGGACATGAGTTTGAGTGTACTCCGGGAGTTGGTGATGGACAGGGAGGCCTGGCGTGCTGTGATTCATGGGGTCGCAGAGAGTCGGACATGACTAAGCGACTGAACTGAACTGAACTGAACTGAAGAGGTCTACTCAGATTTCAGCACTTCAAAGCTGAGATTTTCCTACTACTGTATTAGTTTACTAGGGCTGTCATAACCGAATTCTATAGCTGATGTAGCTTAAACAATGGAAATTAAGCTTTTCACAACTCGGGAGGCTGGAGGTCCAGGATCAAAGTGGCAGCAGGTTTGGTTGCCCCTGAGGCCTCTCCCCTTGACTTACAAATGGCCATCTTCACACTGTTTCCACATGGTCTCTACTCTGTGGGCACATCTCTGGTGTTTCTCTGTATGTTCAAATTTCCTCTTCTTATAAGGACATCCATTACATTGGATTAGTGCCCACCTGCAGGACCTTAATGCCCTCTTTAAAGGTCCTATTTCCAAATACAGTCACATTCTGAATTACTGGGTGTTAGGACATGAACCTATTAATCTGCAGGGTGGGTGGGGGGAGGCACAATTTAGTCCACCACAGTCACTCTGTAAGATGATAATACAGATCTTCTACATACTTTATTTAGCTCAGGTTTTTGCCTATTCCAAGGGCTGAAAACTTCTTCATTTACACGTGTGCATAATTCTAACATAAAACTTTAGAAATATACTCATTGTAGAAAGAGTGATTAAATGAACTGAACCATGGGCAGGAGAGACCAGTTAGCAGCAAACTGTATATCCATGTAGAAAAGGAAAGATTACGCCCATTCTTACAATGGTTTATTGTTTCAGCTTCTCCAGGGAATAGCAGGAATACAAGTGTCAGTCTTTACCCTCTTTTGCAGAAAACGCAATCTATGCCCTAGGGTTAGGTGGGGTGATGTCTTAGGGATGTCCACGGCCCCCAGACAGACCACCTCTTCACATCCTGTGGGGGAAAATAGGGCTGAATGAGTCATCGGCCAAGTTGGGAGGTAAGCCAGAACTTCTGGAATAGTAGGTTCAATATGTGAAAATGAGAATAATCCCCCACAATCATTTTCACTCTGAACCAACTGATTCTAAAGATATGAATCATTAAAGACAAAGCCAAAACCTCCACCTACATACTTATTGAGTCATTGATAAAATAAATTTTTTATATAAAAAGTATATACTTTTAGAGCATTTCCCTTTTTTATAGTTTTGATAGAATCAGAAAGATCACAAGAATTAAGCTTAGGAAAGAGAGGGAGGGAGGGGGAAACAAAGAGCTATGGAGAAAGACACACACACGCACATATACAAACACATATACACATCACAAAATAAGATATAAGACTAGTCAATGATTAATGTGTTCAAACAGTATAGACACACAATGAATTCAGAAAGTTGTTTTGGAATCTAAACTATGAACACCACTTCACTTCATGAGACATTTTTCCATTCTTTTTCCCTTTGTTCAGCTTCATTTAAGATATAAATTACTAACAGCCTTCTAAAACCAAGAGCAAAGTCCACAAAATTATGTAGCTAATAAAAAGATCAACATGTTTTCCATTTGTTTGTATTTGTCCTAATAGTCCAATGTCATTGTTTAACTGAGCTGGCTTATTGTTAGAACATTTGTTAATATAATGCAAATTAATTCCAAAGAATTTAGAAAAGATTGTGGGGAAAAAAAATCTCAACTTGAAGTAATGTAGCTAGATAATACAAATAGTTGATGTCACTCTCTATTTTTTATTCAAGAGAAGCTTTCTTCTATTAAGTACATGATCTTATGCCAACAAAGCACTGTTCCTAGTTTTGAAGGTAGACCTGCCAGACACTTCCTTTCTATGGACCTAGGGACATAATAAGTGGTTTTATGATTTGGGTCATTCACTCAGGTTATCATATGTTAACCTCGGATCCCTCCTCATCCTCCTTATGTGTATTTTTGATTCCTCTTTTACAGAACAAGATTGAGGAAGAATCCAGTAGGAGGCCTAATACCTCTGGCATCTTAACAGCTGATGAGGTATAGCCCAAACCTAGGGATAAAGCCCTCAAACAGGACACCCTAAAGAGCCAGGGCATGGATGTACATTACTGGTAATAATGTGGCTACAAATGCTTGGAGAGAAGAAGCCTCAGTCAGTCCATTAGCATCAATTTATATAATTGGTTTGGCTGCTTGAATGATAAACTGTAATGCTAAGTTATATTTTTTTCCCTGAGTCACAAATTTAGCCACATAGTTTCTCTAGGTCTCCTTGACCTCAAAGGATGTAAGGGATAGATTATATGGGGGAGAAGGAAAGAAGCGGGAAGCATTCCCCCCAATTTGGAAATAACTATACATCTCTTTGGGCTTCCCAGGTGGCTCAGCAGTAAAGAATCCTCCTGCCAATGTAGGAGATGCAGTTTCAATCCATGGGTCAGGAAGATCCCCTGGAGAAGGAAATGGCAACTTGCTCCAGTATTCTTGCCTGGGAAATCCCATGGACAGAGGAGCCTGGCAGGCTATCATCCATGGGATTGTAAAAGAGTCAGACACAACTTAGTGACTAAAGAACAACAATACATCTCTTTGGAACTAGGACAAATGTAGTCACAAAGCAACAGCAAAACATGGTTTTAAGGCATAACATTATGATGCTGGTTTTGAACTTTGTCATTTGCTTCTCCAGCTTCCCTTTTCTGCTTCTCCTTTCGCTTCCACTGTTTTTCAGTTCCCAGGGAATTGCTGTTCTATAGCTCTTCCCCATTCCTTTTGGAGTTCAGTGCCTGTCCCTTATTGCTAAAGTATTGATGAAGCCCTTGGTAGAGTGTGATCAAGGCAGTGTGGCCAAGCTGGCTCCTATTCAAGTCACCTTCTATCGAGGTCACTCCAGTTGTGGGTCATCTGTCGGTGTTTTTCCATTTCTCATGCTAATGCACGAAAAAATAATCACTCCCTTGCCCAACACTGGACATGTTACAGATGTGAATTCTCAGTCTGTAACCAAGTGTTCAAAGTTCAGACATAACATACAGAGTTTTCATCATCTATGTTTCTATAAGAGCTAGTCTTCTCCCCCACCCACTTACTGCTTCACATATCCTTGCAAAAGCTGAAGCTTTTACATTCTTCCAATCTGTGAAAATGCCTTCTTTATCTTTTCTGTTGTGCTGGGTGGAGTTTTACAGACTTCTCTAATCCATGCATCCTGAAATGGTCTCTCCCTCTATTCTTTGGCAACATTTATGTTTGCTGTTTTTTAGCAGGGGGTGGGGGAGTGGGGTGGGTTGCTGTTTAAATGTTCTTGCTCACAGTATGGAGAAGGAAATGGCAATCCACTCCAGTATACTTGCCTGGAAAATCCCATGGACAGAGAAGCCTGGCAGGCTACTATTCATGGGGTTGCAAAGAGTCAGACAAGACTAAGCGACTGAGCACACATGAATGCTCACAGTATATTATGTTCCCTTCTTATGATTTAGATTCAGTTGACCTAAAAAGATAAAATATGCTTTAAGTTCTTGAAGGGAATCCAGCCATGCTCTTTCCTTATTGCTGTTATTGTAGCTAAGTCATGTCCGACTCTTTGAGACCCCATGAACTCTAGATCACCAGGCTCCTCTGTCTTCCATTATCTCCTAGAGTTTGCTCAAATTCATGTCCACTGTGTTGGTGATGCTATCTAACCATCTCTTCCTCTGCTGCCCCCTTTTCCTTTAACTTTCAGTCTTTCCCAGCATCAGTGTCTTTTCTAATGAGTTAACACTTCCCATCAGGTGGCCAAAGTATTGGAGCTTCAGCTTCAGCAACAGCCCTTCCAATGAAAATTCAAGGTTGATTTCCTTTAGGATTGACTAGCTTGACCTCCTTGCTGTCCAAGGGACTCTCAAAGAATCTTCATGCCTTTTTTCCTCTCATCCATCTGCCTTGAAATGCCTGAGATATAAAACCTATTGGAATTGTGGGTCCTTGTCCAAATTTGATGCCATCAGTCTTGACCTGTTCCTCACCTCTTGAGAGGTCTCCTTAGCCAACAAAAATGGCATGCTGTCTTATAATTTGGGATCATGACTAAAACAAGGAGTAGATTGGCTGGGTGGAACACATGAGTAGAGTAAAGAATTTGAGTTTTGGAGAAGGCACGTGAAGAACAGGCAAAATAGTCTGAATTATGGCAGGGCCCAGAATCTGCATGAATTTGTATGAATGTGTGTAAGTGTGATGATAATACAGGTAATTTATTAGTCTATGTAAACAGGATAAGCTATTTGCATTAATAGTGATCATAAATAACAAATGAGTGGGAAGAAAAAAGTTGATTGGGCCTAGTTGGCACTAAGTATATCTGCTCCAACTATATCTGCTAGAGTTTCTGCTGCTGCTGCTGCTAAGTCGCTTCAGTCATGTCTGACTCTGTGCGACCCCATAGATGGCAGCCCACTAGGCTCACCCATCCCTGGGATTCTCCAGGCAAGAACACTGGAGTGGGTTGCCATTTCCTTCTCCAATGTGTGAAAGTGAAAAGTGAAGTCACTCAGGCGTGCCTGACTCTTAGTGACCCCATGGACTGCAGCTTACCAGGCTCCTCTGTCCATGGGATTTTCTAGGCAAGAGTACTGGAGTGGCTTGCCATTGCCTTCTCCGGCTAGAGTTTCTAGCATGTTTAATATTAAATAATTGTACACTTTCCTCTCACAAATCTACTTCTTCACAACTCCTCCTGTTCTAGCTTTGCTCAGCCTGCTTGGTCTAATTCTCTGGTCCCTCCCCCTTCTGTCAGCCTAAAGAATACTGACATTTATTAATATTTGGACTCCTTTCTGTTCCCTCTTTCCTCTTTGTTGTATTTCCACCCTAGCTCATCTCTACTAGTCACATAAATTTAAATATTATCTATATACTGACAATTTCTACATTTATATCTCTAGTCTGGACTTTGATTCTGAGCCTCAGACTTGAACAACCAACTGCCTACTGTTATCTCAAGTTGAATAACTCATCCAAAATGGCATTCTAGATACTTCCTTTATCTCCACTCTCATCTGCCTTATCCTGAACTGATAGTCACAACCTCGGGACCTGGTACGATCATTTCCTATGTAATTACTAAAATCAGAAATCTGGGGGCCATCCTGAACAAATACTGTGTTCCTATCCGCAAAATTTATCTTTTTCAACATTCCCCACCCGAATTACTAAAATATTCATCTAATCTGTATCATTACTTTTTTGAAATAAAGTGTCTCTCAAATTCATTCTCCACATAGCTGCTAAACAATCATGGTTAAACAGAGGTTATCTCCAGATACTCTCTTGATAGAAACCTTTCAGTGACTGCCTATTGTATTGCAGTAAAATCGAAACCTGCCCATATCTTACAGCGTTCCTCCCACCTCCCTCCTTTACCTAAGTCTAGTCACAAGAGCCTTTGTCATATCTGGTTGCCTGAAAGCTTCTTTCCTTAGTTCATCACAGTGCTGACTCCTTTTCATCCTGAATCTCTGTTTAAAAGTCAGCAGTCTTAGTTAATAGTGTGTTTGTCTTACTGTTTGTCTCGCCCACTGAAATGCAAAAGTTGGGGATCTTGACTACCCTATTGTTTGTACTCTCATTGTCTAACACAGTGCATGGCACATGGAAAGTGTTAAATAAACACTACTGAGTGAGTAAATGAGGGAACAAGTGCCAAAATTAGACAACAGACTTTATGTAGAACAACTGTAAAATATCAACAGTGGTAACTGAAGTTAAAAAGTAGCTATTTATGTCTGCTGCTGCTGCTGCTGAGTCATGTCAGTTGTGTCCAACTCTGTGCGACCCCATAGACGGCAGCCCACCAGGCTCCCCTGTCCCTGAGATTCTCCAGGCAAGAACACTGGAGTGGGTTGCCATTTCCTTCTCCAATGTGTGAAAGTGAAAAGGGAAAGTGAAGTCACTCAGTCGTGTCCGACTCTTAGCGACCCCATGGACTGCAGCCCACCAGGCTCCTCCGTCCATGGGATTCTCCAGGCAAGAGTACTGGAGTGGGTTGCCATTGCCTTCTCCGGCTATTTATGTCTAGCTGTCATTTAACCCAATTATAATTAAGCTTAACTGTCAACATATGAAACAAATTTTTGCTGATTTTACTTAATCACAATGGAACTGTATACACCTATGATATGCATATACCTGGTATTCACATCTATATAATCTAGCTCTCACAGTTAATAATGTCTGAAAGGTTGTTTGTTCCCAACTCTTTAAAAGAGAAGGAGCACTGATTTTATGTAGGAGAGCTTTAGCAACTTTTGGCAAATCTATATATTTGCAACTGTGGGGGAAAAAAAGTATACTTTTATTGATTGATTTATACAGATTAAATGCTTTAGCAGAAGTATTTGTTAGCAAACTGGTGTTGGGGAAGACTCTTGAGAGTTTCTTGGACTGCAAGGAGATCAAACCAATCAGTCCCAATCAATCCTAAAGGAAATCAATCCTGAATATTTATTGGAGGGACTGATACTGAGGCTGAAGCTCCAATACTTTGGCCAACTGATGTGAAGAGCCGACTCGCTGGAAAAGACCCTGATGCTTGGAAAGTTGGAAGGCAGGAGGAGAAGGGGATGACAGAGGATCAGATGGTTGGATGGCATCACCAACTCAATGGACATGAGTTTGAGCACGCTCTGGGAGATGGAGAAGGACAGGAAAGCCTGGCGTGCTACAGTCATGGGGTCACAAAGAGTCGGACTGAACAACAACAAAATTATGGCTGATTAGCATCAGGATGGTTGTAAGAGATTACTCCATTTAATTCTGATACTAATTCTTTCTCAGAGTGGTACTTTCTCATTCTTTGTCTTCCATAGATTATTAGTTTGTCTTAGGCTGAAAGCAACCATGTTGAATTTTATCTTTTTTTTTTTTTTTTGCATACCAAGGGACCTCAGCATGAAACAAAGAATGTACTGTTTATAAGTCTTTATTGGCTGGATGCTAAGATAGCAGCTGGAAGCAGTTAAGCATTAGGGGACTTTTCTCTGCCATCTCCCTTTGGCCATTTAAATCCCTTCTGATGAACCTACAAAAAACCCAGTTAAAGAGATTTGGAGCATTCTCCAGGTCTCTGACTAATACTCTACAACACTTGCCTACATTTGCTTGATTAGTATATTTTGGATTTTCTTTATAAAGAATTTTTTTTAATTTGATGGATGTATGGACTAGATAAATGATGAATGATTATAAAAGGCAATATATCTTACTATTCTGTTTCTGGAGAAAATATTTTTTAAAAAGTCAACCAAAAATCTTCTAATTTTTAGAGCTATGAAAAGCTTTAAACATACATATTGCTCAAGACAAAATAGAATTTTCTACTAAGGAATATTCCATCATAACCTCTAAAATTATTAATTAGCAGGTCTAGTCACTCATGGCGTTAACTTTTCCTCTGGAAGAGAATTTCTAGCCAGTTTTCCATGAGCTAATAGAAGAGATCAATCCTGGGTGTTCATTGGAAGGACTGACGCTAAAGCTGAATCTCCAATACTGTGGCCACCTCATGCGACAAGTTGACTCACTGGAAAAGACTCTGATGCTGGGGCGGGAGGAGAAAGGGATGACAGAAAATGAGATGGCTGGATGGCATCACCGACTCAATGGGGGTGAGTGTGAGTGAACTCCGGGAGTTGGTGATGGACAGGGAGGCCTGGCGTGCTGTGATTCATGGGGTAGCAAAGAGTCGGACACGACTGAGCGACTGAACTGAACTGAACTGAACTGAACACAATGTTTACAGGGGATGTACATGGGAAAACACTGCAAAGTAAAACAGACCATATTGAATTGAATTGAATCAAATGAGTCACCATAAACAGGCTGGATTCAAGATATGATAAAGGCTTCTCAAGAACTGGGGTAAACTTTACCTTCACCCTTAATCCTAACTTGACTTCTAAATATAGATGTTTCATAAACAAAGATCTTTACATAAACTTGCCCAAGGAAATAATCATGAATATTTCAGGAGAGGAAAAAGTTTTCCTTGGCTCTCAGAGTTGTAGGCTGGGTCTGAAATTAAACTGAAAAAAGACAGGATGAGCAAGAGAAAAGCATACAGATTTATTTAAGTTTTATGTGGCATGGGAGCTTTCAAAAGGAAATGAAGATTAAAATTAAACCTGTATATTTTTATACTGACTTTATAGAAAGGACAGTTGCAGAGGAATAAGATAGGTTAAAATGTATGAGGACAGTGTAGTGAATTGAGGGTAACAGAGTGAGACTTATTTGTTAGAATTCTTCCTGGTCCCTTTTCTTCAAAGGTAAGTTGGCTCCTTTCTTCTGGATACCTGGAGGCCATCCTTCACCTGATGGTTTTGTGACCTGTTTTAGGGAAGAAGGGGAGGAAAGGGAAGTCAGAGTCACTATCTTGCATCTCTCATTTTCTCATATACCTTGAGCTAAAAATATTCAATAAGCCAAGGGTGCCATATCTGGGGAGTTGCTGTTGGTCAGTCTCTTAAGTCGTGTCCAACTCTTTGAGACTCCCATGGACTGCAGCAAGCCAGGCTCCTCTGTCCTCCACTATCTCCCAGAGTTTGCTTAAGTTCGTGTTCATTGAGTTGATGCTATCTAACCGTCTCATCCTGTGCCGTCCTCTTCTCCTTTTGCCTTCAATCTTTCCCAGCATCAGTTTTTTCCAATGAGTCGGCTCTTTGCATCAAGTGGCCAAAGTATTGAACCTTCAGCATCAGTCCTCTCAATGAAATATTCAGGGTTGATTTCCTTTAGGATTGACTTATTTGATCTCCTTGCAGTCCAAGGGACTCTCAAGAGTCTTTTTCAGCAACACAATCCAAAAACATCAATTCTTGGATGCTCAGCCTTCTTTATGGTCCAACTCGCCATTCGTACATGACTACCAGAAAGACCATAGCTTTGACTATATGGACCTTTAGGGATAGTGTGCCCTGAACCATCACTATCAAGAAGAAAACCACATGCAGTGATATCCAAGTGATTACATGTAAAGATGCACATATACTTACAATAAAGACACAAGCATATTCCCTTCTTTTTTTTTTTTTTCCTCTTTGGAATAAAGAAGGGTGATTGCACAGAAGTGCTTAATTTCTTTTTCATAAACTGTAGAATGCTAGAGCTGGACAGAATGGTCTTCAACATTCACGAATAGAGACAACACTTTGTTCTGAAGAAACAGAATCCAGGTTATGGAGGTAAATTATCAAGTGAGGCATGTCTATCTACCAGAGGTATTGGGTTTGAAATTCTTCTCAACTATTTCATGCTTTCTCTTGGCAAGTTTTCTGACTGAAGGAAGATATTCAATGAGAAGCTTGGGAAAAAGAGAGTAAAATGAATTGCCAGATGGGTTAATAAGCATACTTTTCCATCTGGCTTCTAAGCTTTCTCCAAGGGGGGTTTGTTGAGAGAATCAAGTGCTGATGCCAAAAGCTTCCATTGTGTGTAATGATTTGGCTCTTCTGCCCCAACCCATGCATCTCCCCTGGCACTAGTTAAGGGCCATCCTTTGAATAATTGAGAGACTATCCTATCAAATAATTTCCTGTGTTCTGTGCTTCAGATATGGCAAGCCAGTTGAGAAAGACTAAATTTTCTGACACAGAGAACAAATGAGGAGTAGGTAGGCAGAGGCAACCCAAAGAAGAAGATTTAACAAACTAAGGGAACAGGTGGGTATAGGAAGGTAAGGTGAGAACACGGGCTTTATGCTATTCTGAATTGAGTGTCATTCTCATCTGTGCCCCTGACCAGCTATGCCGCAGTGAGAAAATGATTTAACTTCTGTATCCTGATTTACTTGACCTGTAAAATGGGAATAATATACAAGAGTTCTTAGGAATCTTTGTAAAGATTAAAGAAGAGAACACTTATGAAGAACACTTATGGCCCAGTAGAGAGAGATAGTCAATACATATTTTAAGGAGAAATTTTGAGTGAATGGAATCAGCACATGGTCTTTGGAGTTGGATGGACTTGGTCTCATATTCTGATGCTGTCACTGGATCTCCTAATACAATGCCTGGGACACTGTAGACTCGGTGAAATGCCAATATCTCATCTTTCTCCTCCCAGGTCCACTTCCTTTCATCAACTTGTTAATATAGAGCTGCTGCTGCTGCTGTTGCTTAGTTGCTTCAGTCATGTCTGACTCTGTGCAGTCCTATGGACTGCACCCTGCCAGGTTCCTCTGTCTACAGGATTCTCGAGGAAAAAGTACTGGAGTGGTTTGCTATGCCTTCCTCCAGGGGATCTTCCTGACCCAGGGATCGAACCCAAGTCTTCCACATTGTGGGCAGATTCTTTACCACTGAGCCACCAGGGAAGCCCAATATATAGCTAAATTTATTTAAATGCCAGGTGCAACAGAATCACCTGGAGGATTTGTTAAAACGACTACTGAGCCTTATCCCCAGAGTTTCTGATTCAGTGTGTCTTCATGGGGCTAAATTTTGTGTTTCTAGCAAGTTCTCCAGAGAAGGCAATGGCAAGCCACTCCAGTACTATTGCCTAGAAAATCCCATGGATGGAGGAGCCTGGTAGGCTGCAGTCCGTGGGGTCGCTAAGGGTCGGACACGACTGAGCGACTTCACTTTCTCTTTTCACTTTCACACATTGGAGAAGGAAATGGCAACCCACTCCAGTGTTCTTGCCTGGAGAATCCCAGGGATGGGAGAGCCTGGTGGGCTTCCATCTATGGGGTCATACACAGTCAGACACGACTGAAGTGACTTAGCAGCAGCAGCAAGTTCTCAGATGATGCTGAAGTTGTTTATCTGTGGACCACAATTGATATCCGTGTATTGGGTGCTGGAGGACATCATCAGTTCTTTGGCCCCATTGTGGTTTTTGGTTGAGAGTTCTATTAAAATACAGCAGCTAAGACATCTTTTTTTTTTTTTTTTTAACATTCTCCCTTTATTTATTTATTCATTTATTTTATTTTGGGTGAGGCTCGAGCAGCATGCTGGATCTTAGTTCCTTCATCAGGGATGGAAACTGTGCCCACTGCAGTGGAAGCTCAGCGCATTAACTACTAGACTGCCAAGGTAGTCCTCTCCTGATTCTTCAGTGCGCTTTTTCTACCCATTGTGGACAGAGAAATTTTGGAGACATCTTAACGTATTCTGATACTGATCAAGACACCATGCCTGATATCTATTTTCAGTTCTACATTGTTTTTAGTTCTCGGTTCCTCTGCTTATTGCTTTCGAATGTGGAGCTCAGTTTGAAATCAAAAAGAGCAAGAAAATTACTAGGTCAATACTTGTTGAACCAGAAAATTTGTCTCAAGTGAAAAGCACAGCAACATATTTTTCAGTTCTATAATTTTCCCAGATTTCTCATTATTTCTTTTTACAGGTGAAAACTTGGGGTCATCAATTTAACAGTAAATCAAACGTTGTGATCTAAATACTGTTTAACTGACTCACAGCTCAGGACACACACAAATGCAACAGACTGACAGCCAACCTTGTATGTAAGCAGTTAGTTGCTGTTTATATCAGCAGTCATTGGTGTTCAATGACTATATCAAGCACTGGTGTTCTAATGCTGGCTGGAATACGCATTTTGTTTGTTTTATTTTATTTGAGTTTTTTATTTGATACCTGTTATGGACTGAATGTTTCTGTACCCCTTCATTACCCAAATTCATGTGTTAAAGCTCTAACCCCCAATGTAGCTGTATTTGGAGGGGAAGAAGTGACGAAGTGTATATGTGTTAGTTGCTCAGTCATGTCTGACTCTGTGACCCCATGGATATAGCTGGCCAGGTTCCTCTGTGCACAGAATTCTCCAGGCAAGAACACTGGAGTGGGCTGCCATTCCCTTCTCCAGTGAAGAAATGTGGTCATAAGGGTGGGGCTCTGATCCTATAGGATTAATTAGCATATTCTGGGAAAAATGCATTTATAAGGAAAAACATAACTTTTCCTTATCAAAAGAGACACAGGAAAGCCCACCCTCCTTTAATTCTCTCTCTTTCGCCATGTGCATACCCCACGGAAAGAAAGACCCAATAAAGATACAGTGAGAAGATGGTTGACTGCAAACCAGGAATACACCCCTCACCAGAAAGCAACCGTGCTAGCACTATGATCTCAGACTTGTTGCCTCCAAGCCCATGAGAAGATAAATTTCTATTGTTTAAGCCAACCAGTCTATGATATTTTATTATGGAAGCCCAAGCAGACTAAGAGAGTGCATCATGCTATTGACCCAAAACGCTTTTTTAAATTCTGAATTGGTCATTGTGCTGGATATCTTCTATTTGCTCCTGTAGATTTACTCTTCAGTATTCTCCCTCCTCCAGTTATGGTAATTTAGATATTCCATCTGTTTTCTATTAGCAAAACTGATGATATGATTATCAATATTTAAAAATTGAGAGATTTTGCATGAAATTAAATCTGGATTTTCAGATTCTCATGAGAAATTAGAAGATCTGGCAACAGTGTTGGCAATAATACACTGGCACTTCCCTTTTCCACTGGGCGTTAGCTCTCAAGTTGGCCATGCTTTACTCAATTACTTTACCAGGCTGGTCTCTGTGGCCATCTGAGAATACTATCCCTATTTCTCATGAGATGATGTGATGAGCTAAAAGGTCCAAATGCTTGGAAATCTCTTTTACTGGCTGCTGTTGGTGTTGCTGGTAACAGCTCATGATTGCAACCTCTTCTGGCATAGTGTTCTATCCTTCGGACAATACTTGAAGCCACTTGGCTTGGGAGTGCCTAGTAATTTGCCTCCTTCCCAAGACAAGACCAGCAATAAATTCTAAGATGGACACCTCTATCCTGCAAGGAGCAATCATTTACCTCGATCAGGATTTATATGTCTTCCAGAGATGGACTTGCCTTTACCGTCTACAGTGCCTCGGCCAGCCTCAGTCTGGTTCGTTAAGTCATCCTTTGAATCAAGGGATGTACTTCACGGTCAAAGAGGTGCAATGGTGAACACATGACTATAGGGTCTACAGATCATGCCATACACTGCACCGTCCAGAACTACAAATAGGACAAGAAGTAGAATGACTTTTTAAAGACATAGCTGAAACACCAGCCTGGAGATGACTGTGGCACTATCCTTCAGGACACAGCATAGAATTTAACCTATAACCTATTTTTGGCTATTGTATTGACCCTGTGTCCCTAGTAGCTAGAAAATATCGGTCCAGCACTTAAGGGATAGAAGTAGGAATGACTCCATTCTCCATCACTCCCAGTAATCAACTTGAACAACTTTAGTCTCTGCTTCCTGGAGGGGAACTGCTTCCACCAGGAGGACATCATAAGGTTCACTGTGATTCATGGGGTCGCGGAGAGTCGGACACGACTGAGCGACTGAACTGAACTGAACTGAACTGAAACCTAAAGCATTGGATGCCGCCTGGACACTTCTTGTGCCTTTGGTCAGGTGACCAAAGGATATCACACACCAGTGAGGGAAGTTAACTCTGAACACTGCGAGGAGGTAAGACTATCACTACAGAACGGGGCATAAGGGAATGTGTGTAGGGGAGTCACTGGGCTACACTGGGAGTCTCTTACTGTGGTTAGCGTCCACGACCCTGACCTAGTTAGTCTTGATGTCCAGAGGAGCAAGATCCTCAGGAAGGAGGGCTTGGATCTTCTAGAGTTTCCCCCTGTACGAGGATCCTCATCTCAGGCCCTTTTTCTGGTTAATCCTGTGTGCTTGTGCTTAGTCGTTCAGTTGTGTCTGATTCTTTGGGACTCCATGGACTGTAGCCCGCCAGGCTCTTCTGTCCGTGGGGATTCTCCAGGCAAGAATAGTGGAGTTGGTTGCTATTTCCTCCTCCAGGGAATGTTCCCAACCCAGGATCGGACCAGGTCTTCCACATTGCTGGTGGCTTTTTTACCATCTGAGTCATCAAGGGAGCTAATCCAAAAATATCCTTTTATCCTGAATTATTATCCTTCTCTCTGATAGTATGTTAAAGTCTCCCATCTCTCAGCTAACACCTTAAGGAAGATTATGGCAGTTTGCTGAGAACAGGATCTTACAGGCATCTAGAGGAAAGAGATGTTCACTTTATGCTATTCAGCATTTTGCCCATGAGCCCTGAAGCATCCGAGTAGTTGGAAGACCCTGAAGGCCTATCAAGCTTTACGAACAGAATTACTTCTAATGCCTGCAAAATTAAGAAGGTGGTTACGCTAATGTAGAATTCTGAACAAATACCAAAGATCTGAGGTTATGTGTTTTAAAGTTAAATTATTCAAATCATTTCTTTTACTTTTTAATTTTATCTATTTATTTATTTTTTCGTCATGCCACAACATCTCAGTTCCCTATCTGGGGACTGAACTCAGTCAATGAGAGCATTGAGTTCTAACCACTGGACTGCCAGGGAAGTCCCTCAAATCACTTCTTAAGTTCTTTACTTCATATAGCTTATATATATCTGAAATAAGAAGCTTTTGAAATTTGTAGTAATGCTCTGCATGCTGGTTTTATTTTATTCTATTTTTTTACTCTCTGAGCTTGACAGACCTGGAGAATATGAATTTAATTACCAAGAAAGAATTTTCCAAGTCAAAACTATTAGTTTAACTCTTTTCTATGCCAGCTTACAAATAGCTTCCAAATTGTGGTATTTTTTTTCTCTCTTTACTTTCACATTTTAGTCATGTCCCAAATCTTAATTATTTCATTGAGTGAGAGAAAATTCTGGAATACAGAAAGAAACTCTTTTCTTAAATATATCTTGTTATGTTTGTACCTAGAATTGCTGGGACATTTGGAAATGACACTTTCTGCCATTACAAATGACTTTGTATAAACACAAAGTACACAGTAAAGAAAACAGTGACATTTACAATTATGGAGAGGGTATTCTGATTCTAAAAATGATGCTTTATTTTACTGGTAATAAAAGTAATAGGTTCTGGTGTTTTTCTCCATAACAGTTGCCCAAACTACTCAGTTTTTATATCAGGCTGACATTTATTTTCCTCCTAGATTTCCTCTGGAAAAAATGCAAGCATTCCAAAAATGTTTCTACTTTTTCTTAAAATCATAGCACATTAGTTAGAAAATAAAGATGTTCACTGCTTAACAGACACTATTTTTAAAGTTTTCAAATTGTGTTTTTAAAATGGCAACCCACTCCAGTATTCTTGCCTGGAAAATCCCATGGATGGAGAAGCCTGGTAGGCTTATGTTTACACTAAAGAAGTCTGGCAGATACTACCTGAAGTGAAGGATTAATGTAAGTGGCACTAGAAGTTAGATAAATAAAAATTACGCCCTCCTGATAGAATGCAATGAAAAGCAAATGACTTCTTTTTCATGATATTAATGCCACAACTCAAAACTTGAAAATCTAATCATGAGAAAATACCAGACAAACCTATTTTGAGGGACTTTGTATGAAATAATTAGTTTATAGTCATCAAAAGCATCCAAGAACACCATTTGTTCTCACAAATAGTACACAAGGTTCTCTACATTCTAGCTCACAGTTATCTTTTAGCTTTTCATTGATAGCCATTCTAACAGTGAGGTGATGTCTCCTTGTGATTTTGATTTGCATTGCCCTGATGATTAGTGACGTTGAAGATCTCTTCATGAACATGTTGGTCATTTGTCCATCTTTGGGAAAATATCTATTCAGTGTCTCTGGTCATTCTTAAAATAGATTTGTTTTCTTGTTATTAAGTTCCACTTTTCACTTGTAAACAAGTGCTCAGGGCTTTCCCAGTGGCTCAGATGGCAATGAATCTGAGAAAGATCCAGATTTGATCCCTGGGTGGGGAAAATCCCCTGGAGAAAGGAATGGCAACCCTCTGCAGTATTCTTGTCTGGAGAATTCCATGGACAGAGAAGCCTGGCAGGTACAGTCCATGGGATTGCAAAGAGTCAAGCAGCACTGAGTGACTTTCACTTTCACTTTTTTGTGCGTTCCTTACATATTTTCAACATTTAACTCCTTGTCATACAGATGATTTGCAAATATTTTCTCCTATTTCATAGGCTGCCTTTTTATTTTTGTTTCTTTTGCTGTACAGAAATAGTTTGGGTTTTATATAATTCTATTAGTTTATTTTTGCTTTTGTGCTTTTGCTGTCATATTCAAAAAATTGTTGCTAAAGCCAATATTGAGGAATGCTGAGCTGGAAGAAGCACAAGCTGGAATCAAGATTGCCGGGAGAAATATCAATAACCTCAGATATGCAGATGACACCACCCTTATGGCAGAAAGTGAAGAGGAACTCAAAGGCCTCTTGATGAAAGTGAAAGAGGAGAGTGAAAAGGTTGGCTTGAAGCTCAACATTCAGAAAACAAAGATCATGGCATTTGGTCCCATCACTTCATGGGAAATAGATGGAAAAACAGTGGAAACAGTGTCAGACTTTATTTTTGGGGGCTCCAAAATCACTGCAGATGCTGATTGCAGCCAGAAAATTAAAAGACACTTACTCTTTGGAAGGAAAGTTATGACCAACCTAGATAGCATATTAAAAAGCAGAGACATTACTTTGCCAACCAAGGTCCGTCTAGTCAAGGCTATGGTTTTTCCCGTGGTCATGTATGGATATGAGAGTTGGACCGTGAAGAAAGCTGATCGCCGAAGAATCGATGCTTTTGAACTGTGGTGTTGGAGAAGACTCTTGAGAGTCCCTTATACTGCAAGGAGATCCAACCAGTCCATTCTAAAGGAGATCAATCCTGGGTGTTCATTGGAAGGACTAAAGCTGAAACTCCAATACTTTGGCCACCTCATGCGACGAGTTGACTCATTGGAAAAGAGTCTGATGCTGGGAGGGATTGGGGGTGGGAGGAGATGGGGACGACAGAGAATGAGATGGCTGGATGGCATCACCGACTCGATGGACATGAGTTTGAGTGATCTCCGGGAGTTGGTGATGGACAGGGAGGCCTCGCATGCTGTAATTTTGGGGTCGCAAAGAGTCAGACACAACTGAGCGACTGAACTGAACTGAACTGAAAGCCAATATTAAGGAACACTATCCCTATTTTCTTCTACAAGTTATAATTTCAGGTCTTGAATTTAAGTCTTGAGTCCATTAGTTTTTGTTAATTTTTGTGACAAAGGTCTAATTTCATTCTTTTGTAGGTGATTGTCTAGTTTTACCAACAACATTTATTGAAGAGACTATCCTTTTCCCATGGAGTGTTCTTGGCATCCTTTTCAAATATAAAATTATCATATAAATGGGAGTTTCTATGCTGGAACAACACACTGGAACAAACTGTGGAAAATTCTTAAAGAGATGGGAATACCAGACCACTTTACCTGCCTCCTGAGAAATCTGTATGCAGGTCAAGAAGCAACAGTTAGACCCAAACATGAAACAATGGACTGGTTCCAAATTGGGAAAGGAGTACATCAAGGCTATATATTGTCACCCTGCTTATTTAATTTATATGCAAAGTACATCATGCAAAATGCCAAGCTGGATGAAGCTCAAGATGGAATCTAGATTGCCAGGAGAAATATCAATAACCTCAGATATGCAGATGACACCACCCTAATGGCAGAAAGGGAAGAGGAACTAAAGAGGCTCCTGATAAAGGTAAAAGAGGATAATGAAAAAGCTGGCTTAAAACTCAGCATTCAAAAAACTAAGATCATGGCGTTTGGCCCCATCACTTCATGGCAAATATGGGGAAACAGTGGAAACAGTGACGGACTTTATTTTCTTGGGCTCTAAAATCACTGCAGACAGCAACTGCGGCCATGAAATTAAAAGATGCTTGCTCTTTGGAAGAAAAGCTACGACAAACCTAGATAGTATATTAAAAAGCAGAGACATTACTTTACCAACAAAAGTCCGTCTCGTCAAAGCTATGGTTTTTCCAGTAGTCATGTATGGATGTGAGAGTTGGACCATAAAGAAAGCTGAGCACCAAAGAACTGAAGCTTTTGAACTGTGGTGTTGGAGAAGACTTTTGAGAATCCCTTGGACTGGAAGGAGATCAAACCAGTCAATCCTAAAGGAAATCAACCCTGAATATCCTTTGGAAGGACTGTTGCTGAAGCTGAAGCTCCAATACTTTGGCCACCTGATGCAAGGAACCAACTCATTGGAAAAGACCCCGATGCTGGGGAAGATTTAGGCAGGAGGAGAAGGGGACGGGATGACAGAGGATGAGATGGTTAGCTGGCATCACCAACTCAATGGACGTGAATCTGAGCAAACTCCAGGAGACAGAGGAGGACAGAGGAGCCTGGCGTGCTGCAGTCCATCCGGTTGCAAAGAGTCAGACAAGACTTAGCAAGTGAACAACACAGTGGATATATGACAACTAGATCCAACATGGAATTCTGACTTGGATTTTCTGTACAGAAGAATGTTATTGGGGCAAAACTTAAATGGTGCCTGAGAATTGGAGTATCATAGTAAAGCAATAATAGTTCCTCATTTGATGATTACATTCCAGTTATATAAGAGAACGTTTTTATTTGAAACACCATGGCACAATGAAACACCATGACACAATGAAACACCATGGCACCAATTTACTCCCAAATGGTACAGAGCAGGAAAAAAAAAATTCTTTATAATTGTTTCAGAGTCAGAAAAGCTTTTTAAATTTATCTTCCATAAATCTTAATACAAAAAATTCATTTTATTATAACTAGAACATTCTGATTAAATTGCCAAAATAATGTGTGTGTGTGTTTCAGGACACTCTGTAATAAATATATCCTGCCTCTAGCCACGTTTCTGTCTTTTCTGCTACTGCCTCAGCCTGAGCCAGGAGCCTCCTGCTGTTGAACCTAAGCCTACATATTTCCACCTCTGCACACTTGTGATCTGGTCTTCATATAGTAACTAGAGTGACCTTTCAAAATCAGCCTGATCATATACCTCTCTGCCTTCACAATTTATCTGGCTTCCTGTGACTGTCAGGATAAAACCCTAAGTGTCTACCACAGCCTTTCCATCCCTCCCTGAGGCATCAGGACAGTTTCCTGGCTCTCCTGCTCCATTACTCTTCTCTCATTCACGGCTGTTGCCTTAGAGCATTTTGAGTTACTCTGCTTGGAAGCCTCATTACTCCACTTCAAAAGGGTATCTCTGAGCTTCCCAATCTGAAGTAGCTTTTTCTGTTCCAATGCTTAAAGTGAAAGTGAAGTCGCTCAGTCGTGTCTGACTCTCTGTGACCCCATGGACTGTAGCCCACCAGGCTTCTCCGTCCATGGGATTCTCCAGGCAAGAATACTGGAGAGGGTTGCCATTTCCTTCTCCAGGAGATCTTCCCAACCCAGGGGTCGAACCCAGGTCTCCCACATTGCAGGCAGACACTTTAACCTCTAAGCCACCAGGGAAGCCTTTGTTTCTACCTTATCAACTTATCCAGATTTTCTCCACTGAATGTAAGAATTGCTGGAATTAACTTCTTTCCTTGCTTCCTGTTGACCATCTCTAACTAGGCAGAGATCTCGCTTCCCAACTCAGGGCTATATTTCAATGCCTAGAACTAAACCAGTTTCTCATTGTGAAACAATGATTGAATGAATTACACAATACAGGCTCTGTGGGAATAACTTTTGAATCATGAAAACATTTTTCAGTTCAGAAAATCAAATTAAGTAAAAAAAGGAAATAAACAGTTGACAATTATGAAAGTCAGGGATTATAATTTAAATAATTTTTGAACATGGTACTCTGGCCGTATACTCTTAGTGAAATTAATGTTTACACCTTTTTAGTGAAACGTATTCTAAAAACAAGCAAAAATGTTAAACTTAGTACATTTTTTGTTGGTAAACATATGGTGTGGTAACTGAAACTATTGTGTTTGTAATGTGTGTGTGTGTGTGTGTGTGCTCAGTTATGTCTGACTCTTTGTGACCCCACAGACTGTAGCCTGCCAGGCTCCTCTGTCCATGGGATTTTTCAGGCAAGAATACTAGAGTGGGTTGCCATTTCCTCCTTCAGGGAACCTTCCTGACCCAGGGATCAAACCCACATTTTCTGCATTGTCAGGTGGATTCTTTACCACAGAGCCACTTGGGAAGTGTAATATGGAAGAAAGCAATTAATAAATTGTTCACAACCAAGCTTCTCATTGTGAGAAAAGGAAGTTACAAATATGGGTGGGGGAAGGGGAGGAAAAGCCATAAAAATTTATAATTTAAGATAATATAAATAATACACATATACACACATATTTGTATTTATATTCATATATGTTCTAGGTCCTCTTAAAAGGTCTAAAGTCAATGACAACTCTAATTGTTGCATACTTAAAAAGTTACAATAAGCAGCTCTCATTCCTGTAACTCTTGTAATCCAGTCATTCGTGTGCCTCCTTCATGAGGATTCAGTACGGCTGTGGTGCTGTTATCCCTCTGATAGGAACTCTAACTCGGTGTAAAGCCCCAAAGGTCTGTTACTTATTTTTATTTTATATTGTACTATATTTTATTTACAGTGTTGCGTTTGTTTCAGGTGTAGAGCAAAGTGATACAGTCATATATATACATATGAATTAACAAAAGCAGTTTCCGTCTTTTGATGGGGTGCTCATGGTTTATAACATAAATGGCATTATTTTGAGAGAGGGATAACTTAGGTATGGCATTGGGTTTTTTTTTTTTCTTTTTGCAGCTTGAGGCAGTTGTAAAATAACTTAATGTAGCTTTTTACAACTGTGTATTCTATAGTCTTTTTTCATTTGGTGAAATTTTAACTGTTAATGTTTTTGGCAATATGCTTTGTACCGTTTATTAAATAAAAATTAAAAAAAAAATAGTTACAATAGTAAACTTTATGTTATGTGCTTTAAAATAAATAAACAAATTTTTTAAAAGGAAAGTAAAAACTGTTTTTGGTAACTGTCTTTTATCAAAGAATACAATGGAACCCAGGTCTTGGTTTCTAATGCCATTCCTGATAAAAAAAATGAAAGCTTCTTGAAAAATGGTTAATAACAGGCCCAGGGTAGGAAAAGTACAATATAATTGTTGAGTAAAAAGCAACAAAATGCTCAAACACTAATACATATGTTTCAGGTGAACATAGGAGCTAGTTTGGAAGAGTTTCCATTGTCCAAATTTGGTGCAATTTGAGCATCAAAGAAAGAGGGAAAAGGATATCTTCACAACCCAGTGATCTTGAGGTTAACCAGATAAGTTGGCATTATGTTGCTTTTTAAAGAAAAGTAACGGGAGGTACACATTATCTACACAGTTTTCTTGATAAAAATGTTTAACTTGATTCTAATCATATGAAAACAATCAGACAAATTTATATTGTATGATAAATGGCTCAGTATCTTCAAAAATATCAATATCTCAAAAAACAAAGAAAAATAGGAAGACATTTTAGCTTAAAAGAACTAACGCAATATGGCAACCAAATGTAATGTCTGGTCCTAGACAGAGGAATACAATTATTCTGAAAGATACAATTTTTCTGCAAGTTATTTTCAAAAGATTTTTCCAAAATACACATATGCATAATATATGTATTATCTACAAACATACAGAGACACACATCAAGGGAGCATTCTGCCCGAAGAAGGGCCCAGTAAAGGATAAAAATGGTAGAGACCTAATAGACACTAAAGGGATCAAGAAGAGATGGAAAGAATACATGGAAAAACTGTATAAAAAATATCTTAATGAACCAGATTACTATGACGGTGTGGTTAGTCACTCAGAGCCAGACATTCTGGAGTGCAAAGTCAAGTGGGCCTTATAAAGTACTGCTGTTAATAAAGCTAGAGGATGTGATGAAATTCCAGAAGAACTATTCAAATCCCTAAAGGATGATGCCATCAAGGTTTTGCATTCATTTTGTCAGCAAATCTGGAAGACCCAGCAGTGGCTACAGGACTGGAAAAGGTCAATCCTCATCCCAATTCCCAAGAAGGGTAGTACCAAAGAATGTGCTAACCATCAGACAATTGCACTCTTCTCCCATGCTAGTAAGGTCATGCTTAAAATTTTAGCATTATGTGAACCAAGAACTTCCGGATGTCCACACTGGGTTTAGAAAAGGAAGAGGATCTAAAGATAAATTTCCAACATTTGCTGGAGAGAAAGCAAGGGAATTTCTGAAAAAATATCTATATCTGTTTCATCGATTACACAAAAGCCTTTGACTGTGCGGATCATGACAAACTGTGGAAAGCTCTTGGAGAGACGGGAATACCAGACCATCTTACCTGTCTCCTGAGAAACCTGTATGCAGTTCAAGGAACAAAAGTTAGAATCCTGTATGGAACAAATGATTGGCTCAAGTTCGGGAAAGGAGTACAACAAGGCTGTCTGCTGTCACCCTGTTTGTTTAACCTATACACTGAGTACATCATGAGAAATGCCGGGCTGGACGAGTTACAAGCTGCGATCAAGATAAGTAGGAGAAACTTAAACAACTTCAGATATGCAGATGATACCTCTCTAATGGCAGAAAGCAAAGAGGAACTAAAGAGCCTCTTGATGAGGGTGAAGGAGGAGAGTGAAAGAGCCAGCTTAAAACTGAATATTAAAAAGAACTAAGATCATGGCATCCGGCCCCATTACTGTATGGCAAATAGAAGGGGAAAATGTGGAAGTAGTGACAGATTTCCTCTTCTTGGGCTTCAAAATCACTGCAGATGATGACTGCAGCCATGGAATCAGAAGACAATTGCTTCTTGGCAGGAAAACTATGACAAACCTAGACAGTGTGTTGAAAAGCAAGGACATTATTCTGCTGACAAAGGTTCATATGGACACGACTGAGAGGCTGAACTGAACTGATGGTCTTCCCAGTGGTCAGGTATGGTTGTAAGAGCTGGAGTATAAAGAAGGCAGCGAGCCATAGAATCGATACCTTTGAACTGTGGTGCTAGAGAAGACTCCTGAAAGTCTCTTGGACAGCAAGGAGATCAAACCACTCAGTCTTAAAGGAGATCAACCCTGAATATTCACTGGAGGGACTGACGCTGAAGCTGAAGCTCCAATATTTTGGTCATGTGCTATAAACAGATGACTCATTGGAAAAATCCCTGATGCTGGGAAAGATTGAGGGCAGAAGGAGAAGAGGGTGTCAGAGGATAAGATGGCTGGATGGCAGCACCGATGCAATGAACATGAACTTAGGCAAACTCTGGGAAATGGTAAGCGACAGGGAGGCCTGTGAGCTACAGTCCATGGGGTCACAAGGAGTTGGATATGACCAGGCAGCTGAATAACATCAATATGTACATATATAGAGAGAATATAACAAAATATTAACATTCAGTGAATTTAGGTAAATGATAAGTAAATGGTTTGCAACTTTTAAAATAAAAAGGTGGAGTAAGGAAGGCTGACAACAACCAAAGACTACAGACTCTGCTCTTGGCTTCAAATTCAGGCGCTAAATACTAATTGTGAAATCAGCATTTTTAGATCTGATTTCTCACCTGGAAAAAGAAGGCAATAATGAACCTGTCTCATAGGATGTTTTTCTTGAGTTGTAAATGTGAAAAATGCATGTTCAGCACATGGCACAGTTGCTTGACTTATAATTAGTACTCAATAAATGTTAATACTGATTATTGTGATTATCCCAAAATCTGTGATAGCTCTTCATGAAATAAGACTATCATTTACCTGGTAGTCAAATGATGCATATTTGTAAAAATACACTTAAAAAAAATTTTTTTTTATCTTTTATACTGGTTTTAAGAAAATAAATATATAAGATTATTTGCACTTGTATGAAAAAAGCATCTTTGGATGTCTTCATCTAAGACAAAACTGAATCCCTAGTTTTGTTTTAATCTGTTGCTAACTGACTAATCTTTTCAACCATAGAAATGACAGAGCTGTTCATTCATTTAGCCATATGTCATGACTGACCCCTAATAGTTGCACAGGAAATGTGAAATAATGAAGGAATAAAAGAATGAACAAAATAGGTAAACTGACTCTGCAAGTCAGATCATGACTATACCCCTGAAGACGGAGAGAGCTCTGAGCTTCTGCTTTCTTCTCTAGATGACTGCATCAATGGTCCCTCCCATGTGCTAGATAGATTTAGGGTCAAAAGGGCCCCTCTAGCCCTTTCCCAAATTTCCTTATTGCTCATTTACTGTTTTTGTGGGCTATGAATGGTTTCTCCCATCTATACTCAGGCGGAGTAATGGGGACAAGAGATTTGCAATTTAAATAGTGCCAAGAAAATACACTAACTTCTCCTCTAGTGGCTTCTAGCTAATGAACCACCATTCATTTCTGTGTGGTTTCTGGAAGGAGGATCCCTTGATAGTCCCTGTTACTCATTAACAGGTTTATACAATTAGTTCAACAGATTGAATGATTTAACCGATTAGTCACTTAACTGGGTTTTGAGAAAACAGGACAGTTAAGAATTGGCAGAGTAAAAGGAGAAGATCAAATCTTGGAGTGTGGGATGTTTACCCTAATAAAACAGGTAGTTCTGATAGCCAAGCCATAAGGTGGGGCTCTCAACAGCAAGAAATCAACAAGGTTGGATGGGAAAAGACACATGAAGATGCAAAGGACAACCTCTCACTCTCCTAATCCTAGTGCTGGTCATGAATATTTCATCAGAGTATAAAGATTACTGAAAGGTCTCTTGCCTCTTTCTGCCCTTGTTTCTCATTACATATCAAAAATGTTTTATGCACTCTGATGAAAGATTAATAAAAAATGGTAACAGTATGTAACACAGATTTCTCCTATTCCACTAGTATCATGGATTTTTGACTAAAGTGTGTAATAGCCTAAAACCAAAACTTTATGCCATCTACCCAATAGATTTGAGCAACTGACTTATGAAAACATTGAGAGATGACTGCTGAGTTTAAATCACTTGGACCCTAACACCAAAGTAATCAAAGTCATGAAAGTAGAAAGAGGTATTCATTCAAAGGGCAAAAAATCTGTCCCAGCAGCAAACACGTGTGTAGTCAAATCATCCAATGAATGGGTCCATCACAGCTTCTGCAGGTTTTATCCTTTGAATTTTTAAATAGTGTTTCTGATTTTTCACAGTTTTCTCTATCATGGAATTCTTCCAATTTAATGTTATGTCCAGGAATTGGCAGAAAGGGAGTGCTTCAGGGATGGATTCCCAGCCATTAGGTTTTCTCCAATACTGCTCATCTCCTTCAAAATATGAAAGGGCATTCTACTGATACACTGATAGAATTGCAGAACTCATGAAAGACAACAAAATAAACGGAGCTCTGATTCACACTTACCTCCATTACTTTCAAAAGGAGCAGTGACATAAGCAGGGTGAAATGGTAGATGAGCTAAAAATAAAACTGAAATATAATTTTGTCTTACACTTGACTTGGATGAAGTAAACAATAACACACACCACTTTGAACACGATGAAAATACAATGTGGGTAGGGTTCATGGTTTGAAAATGTGGATTTTGGATCACACAGAACTAAACACAAATTCTAGCTTCGTCACTACTGACTGAATGGCAAATTAACATCCACAAGTCTTTGTTGTATCAATCATCAATGGCAGCTACATTACCTCATTCTAGAACTAAAGAGGTAATACATATTAATCATCAGGTAGCTTAAGAGCACTGATGGTCACTATTCTCCAGAAAGAGCTGCCTCTGCCCAGATTCCCTTTCGACCTTGCCCACCAGATTCAGCCCCAAATTCACCTGCTCCGCAGAACCACACTCCGTGACTATTCACTGCCTTCCTCTCATCTCACTTTCTGCAACATTTACAACTTAGTTAGAGTGGATCACTGACAAATATGAATTCAGGATATAATCATCATAAAAGGTCTGGATACATTTAAAATAATGACAAATATAAGAGTTTTTTTTAAAGCCAGATTAAGACAAGAGGTGAACTAGTCACTGCTGTTTTTGCTATCTGAATTCTCAGACTTGAATTACACCAAAAATCCAGCTTCAGGCCACAGAAATTAAAAACATTTTCACACAAATGCTCCCTATTCATGGCCCCTACCTGAAGCCCATTCTCAACCCAGAAGCAAGGTTTGTCTATACAACAGATGGGAACCTTGGACTTGGACCTATTTTTCTTCCTCCCACTTTATATCTGCTCCCCACCTCCTCCTGAAAACTGTCAAACTGCAACTGTATTTTGACCCTGGTTTTTCTGAAATTCTTGGGCACTGCCTTAGTCATTTCTTCTTTGCAGTTTCCTCTCATATATTCTTTCAAAATCTTTGCTTGTGAAATTGTCTTATCTACCAAACTGTAACTCATCTGCTGCTGCTGCTTCTAAGTCGCTTCAGTCGTGTCCAACTCTGTGCGACCTCATAGACGGTAGCCCACCAGGCTCCACTGTCCCTGGGATTCTCCAGGCAAGAACACTGGAGTGGGTTGCCATTTCCTTCTCCATTGCATGAAAGTGCAAAGTGAAAGTGAAGTCGCTCAGTCGTGTCCGACTTTTAGTGACCCCATGGACTGCAGCCCACCAGGCTCCTCTGTCCATGGGATTTTTCCAGGCAAGAGTACCAGAGTGGGGTGCCATTTCCTTCTCGAGTAACCCGCCTACCTTACTGTAACAGAGGCTTCCCATTCTCCCTTGTTTTGTATTTTATTGAAAACCAAGTAAAATTCAGAAAAAATCTCTATTATTAAATTTTGATTTACACAAGGATGTCTTTGTAATATTCACTATTTATTGAGGTCCTTCAACACATTTTCTTTTTCTATCACTCAGTACAGATTTGATTTGGGAGGTGGTCTTCTACTGGACTTGCCACAAATTCAAAATATTTATTCCAGCCTCAGAGGTTTGAAAAGCATGAAATCTTGCCTTAAATATTTATCTCCTTGAATGGTGATGCACTCTGAAAATTTCCTCATGTTCCTGTGAATTAAGGACATCTTAAGATCTGTTTCAATGAGAAAGTTTTCCTACCCCACATTTGCTTAACTTCATGCATGCAATCTAATATCCTATTTAAGAAGAAATTGTCTGTGGGTGAAATAGAAGGCAGGAAGAAAACTGATTTATTAAATTTTCAGTCAGTAAACAAAGACTTCCTGTCCAAACTCTTCACCACAAACACAAATAACTCTAAACTCTCAAATCCATGTTAGTAAATCTAAAACTCCTATTCCCTCCAACACACAGAATGCCTGTTTCTTCCCAGCCTCAGAAACAACTATTTAACTGCTTGTGTAATTGTTACCAAGTTACTATCTTTACCTTATCAGTAAACGTTTTCTGCTCTGTCACCTAGCTTAGTCATCAGATTTTTCTTAGTTTCGGTTTCTGTATCTCCTCTCACCCCAGAAGACTACGTTTCTTCCCATGTGCAGAGGAAGGTGCCAATGGCCCACAACCATTTTCAGTCAGTAAATGTTATGACCTATGGATGGTGGAGAAATTAAAGAGAGAACACACAATTCATATCGGTTTTCCAGGGTTGTTTGAAAGGCTGTCATTCATAGACCATCATCTGTTAAAAAAAAAAAAAAAAGCAGGTTCATGCTTTACTTCTATCCAGAGAAATCCACAAAAGAGTGGCCCACCTGAAAGGCTGTTTGGTCACAAATCAAATCTGCTTGGCAGAACACCTATCCTGTGACCTTGCATTTAGAGGACCTATTTGAAACCAGTGCTTCATTATTTTTCATCTAGGTGTGTGTGTGTGTGCTCAGTCGTTCAGTTATGTCCGACTCTTTTGTGACCTAAGGGGCTGTAGCCCACCAGGCTCCTCTGTTCATGGGATTCTCCAGGCAAGAATACCGGAGTGGGTTGCCATTTCCTTCTCCAGGGGGATCTTCCCGACCCAGGAAACAAACCCAAGTCTCCTGCATTGCAGGCAGACTCTTTACTGACTGAGCTATGAGGGAAGCCCCCAGACACCTCATTAGCTGCTTTCTATACATTATCCCAACCTTTCTTCACAGCAATCTTATGAATGATATTGTTAACTCCATTTTGCATATGAGAAACAAAGGCTCAGAAATATTAACTAGCTCAAGTGGCTGAGCTGAGATTTCATCTAATGCTCAAGCTGCCTTCTTGGGATATGTCCCTTTCAGAGAAAGTTTCTTCTTTCCTTTTGGAAAAAAAAATCTACCTAGAACAGAAAAGGAAAAAGGTAAATCAATTCATCATGAATTTGGAAGGACGGCAAAGCTATCATTCTCCAAAGCTCAAAAGAATAAAAAAATGTAGTATAGTAAATTGCTTTTAATGAAATATATAAGGGAAATCATAAAAGCAACAAGTTGATGATTTTGTTTAAATAATATGAATGCCAAACATATAAATGTTTATCACAGTCCCTTTTTTATTAGAGCTCTACACAGACGGACTTTTTTTAAATGATTATACACATCTGCTCCACATCTGTAATCTGTCTACAACTTTACTGCTGGTGGCCACAGTGAAATCACACCATCTCTCTCCACTGTTAGACAAATCTGAGAGGCCTCCCTACTGAGCATAGTGTTAGAGAACAAGATGGAAGGAAAACGAGTGTTTGGGCATATGGCATGGAGGCCTAGGGCAGTCTGTAGAAGAGAAATTGAGAATCTAGACAGTACCTAACATTTCGGATGGTTGAGGTATCCGAGGCAACAGAGCTATAGAAATACCCTGGGATAAGTACATTTATAGATAGGAATGTTAAGATTTCAAGTTAGAAGGCCCAATCTGTCTATAAACTGTTCTATAGTTGATTGTTTTCATTGCTTTTTTTAAAAGATTTATTTATTTTTATTTTTTGGTTGTGGTGAGTCATCATTGCTAAACACAGGCTTTCTCTAGTTGTGGCGAGTGGTGGCTACTCTTCATTGCAGGCTTCTGATTGCAATGGTTTCTCTTGTTGAGGAGCACAGACTCTAGGCACACAGTTTCCCTAGCTGTGGCACATGGGCTTCACTGCTCTGCAGCGTGTTGGATCTTCCTGGACCGAGGATCGAACCCATGCCCCCTGCATTGCGAGGCAGATTCTTAACCACTGCGCCACCAGGGAAGCCCCCTGTTTTTATTGTTGTTTTTCAACTTTAGTCTATTACCTGTGAGATGATAATTTTGTTGTTGTTGCTTAGCTTCTAAGTCATGTCCGACTCTTTGCAGCCCCATGGACTGTAGCCCACAAGGCTCCTCTGTCCATGGGATTTCCCAGGCAAGAATACTGGAGTGGGTTGCCATTTCCTTCTCCAGGGGATCTTCGCCACCCAGGGATCAAATCCGTTTCTCCTGCATTACAGGTGGATTCTTTACCACTGAGCTACCAGGGAAGATCGAGACGATAGCTATCATTGTGTTAATTCAGATTCAACAGTGAGTTAAATCACCAATCCACAGAATTAGAGAGACTCAACTCACTGGATTGAGGAAAATGCTTTTATTATTTCCCTATGACTGTTAAATCTACATTACTTAAAATGATAGACTTAAATATACACTTATGAGTTGGTGTAAATTATATCTAGTGTGCAAGACAAAACAATGGCCCCTAAAGATGTTCATGTCCTAATACCTGGAACTGGTGAATGTTATCAGGTTGCATTGGCAAGAGGAGTTAAAATTCCTGCTCAGCTGACCTAGAGATGGTGATTAACCAGGTGGCCCAATGTAATCTCAAGGGTCCTCATCAGAGAAAAAGGGAAACAGAAGACAGAGGGTCAGAGTGAGTTGCAGTGAGAAAGACTCGATTGACCCTAGCTGATTTTGAAGATAGAAAGGAGCCATGAGGCAGTCTCTAAAAGCTAGGAAAGGAAAAAATCTACAGATTCTTACTAGAGTCTCCAGAAGATAACACAGCCAGTTTTTAGCCCAGTGAGACCCATTTCAGATGTCTGACCTCCAGAGCTGTAAAGTAATAAATTTGCATTGTTTCAATTAACTAAGTTTGCAGGTTTTTGTGTGTTTTTTTTTTAACAGTAGCAGAAGGAAACTAACATACCTACTACAATCTTCCTTCTGATTCCAGGCAGGATTGGTTCCAGGAGCTCCAGAGCATTCCAAAATGTGAGGATGCTCAAGTCCCTTATATAAAATGGGAGAGTACATGAAGAACCTACTGTACAGCACATGGAACTTTGCTCAGTGTGATGTGGCATTCTGGATGAGAGGGGAATTTAGGGGAGATACAGGTACATGTATGGCTGGAACCCTTTGCTGCTCACCTGAAACTATCACAGCATTGTTAATCAGTCATGCCCCAATACAAAATAAAAAGTGAAAAAATAAATAAATAAAATGGGGTACTCAGTAAAGAATCTTCCTGGAATGCAGGAGACACTGGTTTGATCCCTTGGTCGGGAAGATTCCCTGGAGAGGGGAAAGGCTACCCATTCTAGTATCCTGGCCCGGAGGATTTCATGGACAGAATACTCCATGGGGTTGCAAAGAGTTGGACACGACTGAGCGACTTTCACACAACGGTATTCTGAAAAAAATGTTAATGAGTAAAATGTCTAAGAATAATGATTAATAAATATACTTATATTTTAGATACTAATGAAAGTATTGCTGATTCCCAAAGGAAGTTTAGCACATTTAAATGCCATTAAAGATTTTAAAAGAGGGAAGAGAGTCAGTAACTGAAAGAATAAAATAGGATGTAGACCACTGGTAACTGTTGAATAGTGGACGACAGGTACATGGGGCTCGTTATACCATTCTACATACTTTTCTGAATGTTTAAACACCTTTATAACCAAGTTCAAAAACATTTTTACATCCTCCACCAAATTAAATAACTTTAAAAAGGAGCCCTTTAAGCAAAGTCAGTACTATATTAAACAAATACTCTCTTTCTTTTCCTAGAATGAAATATGAAAGGCAAAAATCTAAACCTTTTCTCTTGTGATTTAATATGAAGCCTTTGGCATTGTTATACTTCCACTGGAGAAGATAAATACCACATTTCCCTAGCAGATGACTTGTTTTCTGACTAAGTTTGAAAAGCAAAACTCTCTGTGCCTACTCACAGAGAATTATGTGAACATTTTTGGTTCTATTAGCATAAAGAAATACTCCTAGCGATGAGATTAGAACGCGTGAAACCAGAACGCAATGGATCTGTATGATAAAAGTCAGAAGAACATAAAAATATGGCATTGTACAATGAAAAAGTATAATACTATTTTTGATGAGTGTAATAATTAATCCCACTTTTGCTAGCATTATGTGAAAATTGATATTCCAAGTCATGTGATGCATTCTATCAGAGTTTGAAAAATAGATAAACAGAAGCTAAGTTTCTAAGATATTAGTACAAAAAAGAAATAGACATTTTCCAAAGAATTGGGTGAGTTTTATGACTTCCTGGAGATAATCAAATAACCAACATGACAACCTACTATAAAGTAGACATTGTTATTTTTTTAATTATTGAATTGATTAGCCACTTATGGCCTGGGAAAAGGAGAAATATTTAAATCATATTGGTTCACGCAGAAAGTTTTGCCTAGAAGCAAGCCTACTTGTAAATACATTAGAAGAATTAGCCAATTGGAATACAAAAGGAAAAAGGTCTGTGCTTCTTCCTTGAAAGTGAAAGTGAAGTCGCTCAGTTGTGTCCAACTCTTTGCTATCCCATGGACTGTAGTCTACCAGGCTTCTCTGTCCATGGGATTTTCCAGGCAAAAGTACTGGAGTGGGTTGCCATTTTCTCCTCCTGAGGATCTTCCTGACCCAGGGATCGAACCCAGGTCTCCTGCATTGCAGGCAGACACTTTATCCTCTGAGCCACCAGGGAAGCCCCTTCTTCTTTGGGCCAGTATAATTCTGAGGGTCTTGGTACCTACATAATTTTATTATCTATTGTATATTTTTACATCTCTGCTGTCTCCTGATACTCCCTTTCCTTATATCAAGGTTGCAGCAGTATATTTCAGAGAAAGTAGAACATCATTCTAAAAAGTTTACATCTAAAATCCTTATGGAAATCATGTCTCCTTGTCTTAATTTTACTTGTTCTGTGGACAATAGATCATAGATACTGATTCTTGGCCTTTGTCTATACTTATTCCTTAAAATAAGTCTCTATTCTTATAGATTTATACATCATCATGCAACATTAGGAAAAGTAACATAAATTTTCTCTTCCAATTCCCAGAAAATATAAGACCTAATTAAAAAAAAATTCTATATATAAACGGCTCCAGAAAGGTTTCTACAAATTCAACTGTTACCATTTTATCTTTTTATCACCACCACCTAGAAACATTTCCCTACATTTGATCTATGCAGAGTGAGAACTTGGCCTCTGGTTGTCTTTGATGAAGATGGAAAACAGCTGGTAGCCATTATATATTTATATACCTTCAAACACTGCAAGACTGTTATTAGGTTACCTTTCTTCCCTTTTCCAAGATAAGCAAGTCCCATGTCTTTAACTCTTTCTTATAAGTTTCATTTTCCAACCCTTTCATCAACATCCATCTTCCATCCATCACCAATATCTTCTGAATCCTCTCGAAATGTCGGAGTTCTCTTAAGATGTGGGGCCCCAAACTGGAAAGCACTTTCTTATAAATTTCTGACCAGTGCTGAGGAAGAGAAAGTACCATCTATTTATCCATCTGTCTATTTAAAGTTAAGTGATCATGGAGGGGCTGCCACCGTAGGCTGGGTGTATTTTGGTGCTCAAGTAGCATGAACATCAAAGGCAAGAAAGCCTGCCTGTTTTTGCCTTAAGCTCTTGGCTTCAGTGAAGACCACACCTAAACGGGACCTTAAGACTAGTCTAAAACCAAATAACAGACAATGTCTGGTCTAAATCAAAGACAGAGGTTTTCTGCTGACTCAGAATCATTATCTTTGAAACCACTTGTTCTTACATGGTTAAAGTCTGATTATCTAATTCCACTAGGGGGTGGGGTTGTTGGGCAGGGGGTTGTGTGTGTGTAAGACAGGGAGAGACAGAGAGAAGGAGAGACTGAAATAGTTCTTCCTTGTTCACATATCTTTGCCAGTCTTAAAATGCAGATCGTTTCCTTATTTCATAAAAGAAGCCAAATTGTCTAGCCAAATGTCCCACATTTTAAAGCAGGAACTTTATTCCATTCTCCTTTTAATTGTTCTGCCCGTTGTCTCTGATGCTCACCTCCTTTGAATTGTCTTTTCAACTCTGTCCCTTTATTTTCCTGTTCTGTTTCCCTCCCTCTGGTTCATCGTATCTAATATCCACATAAAACAACTGTGAATGAAGCAGAAAGGATCTGGTAAAAATATGAGGGTGGGGTGGGGGAGGAGAGTTTTAGTTAAAGATAGAAAGTTGCCACAGTCCACGTTTGAAAACATCAAATAAGGAGGCTGGTATGCAGTGCATGTAATTAGAAAGTAGCAGAGAAGACAGGAAATAAAGTTTTGTGACATCAAAAAAATGTCACAGCATCCCAGACTCAATCTTCTGACAGTTCAAAATTTGAGACGCTTATATTTCTAAGATGAGTCGAGTTGTATTTCATAAAAAATAAAGTTTGGAATTAAGCAGTCCATTTAAAAAAAAAAAAAGAAATTCTCTCCACAGCCTGGGGGAGAAAAATCTCCTAGATTCTCCACTTCAAAAAGAGGCTCTATTTATTAGTGTGGTGAAAGTGAGAATTAAGCCCAAGAGTCAGAGGAAGAGAGAGAGGCACCCCAGCTCTGACGAACAACGGGCAGGCTGGGTATTCACAGCCAACCTGCTTAGCAAACTGGTGTCTGAAAACGTTATGTCTCAAGTATAGGAAGCGCTGCGGGCGGAGAGTTTGCGGTGTTATCAGACAAAAATCTCTGTGTACCTGGACTCCGTGTCCAAGTCTCTTCAAACTCCAGGCTTCGCACCAAGTTATGTCAACATATGACTCAGAAGAGGCGGAAAGGTGAAAAACAGGCACAAAGAAGGCAAAGCTGAGGAGAAAAAGAGCAAATAAAAACATAAGCCAAAGTAAGCCAGCTCGGTTCTGAGGGGAACTGCAAATACATTTTTTTTTAAACCAGTCAAAGGTAACAGGGAGAGATGAATTTGCATCTTCTCCTGACTAGACCTTTCTTCTCATCTCAGGGGAACAGAGATAATCAAAAAATGTGTAAGATATAGAAAGAGAATTAACATTGCCCTTTAATGCAAACCATTGTCAGAAAGTGCCACTTATTTGTATTCTAGTCTCTCAGCTCCAATAGGGGATTTGTGTAAGGTTTTTTGAGCAGTTTATAAAGAGAGCTCATTCATTGTTATTAGAAAATGATATTGAGGAAAATCAGACCTTTTGTTTGGGGATAAACTACTGGACCTAAGTCTCTCCCATCCTTCAACATCAGATACTAGGCATTAACACTTGCCTCAGATATCATCTGGTTAATTTGAGGCTCAAAGTACACTCCCTAAAAAATGAACTCACCAGTCATATAAAAAAAGCTTCTGTGAAATAAGAAAAAAAAAATTTTTTTAAGATTTTTATTTATGTGTATCATTTTTAAAGTCTGTACTGAATTTGTTACAACATTGTTTCTGTTTTCTGTTTTGGTTTTCTGGCCGCAAGGCATGGGGGATCTTAGCCCCCTGACCAGGAATCAAGCCCACACCTTCTGCATTAGATGGTGAAGTCTTAATCACTGGACTTCCAGGAAAATCCCTGCTGCTGCGTCACTTCAGTCGTGTCCGACTCTGTGTGACCCCATAGACGGAAGCCCACCAGGCTCCCCCGTCCCTGGGATTCTCCAGGCAAGAACACTGGAGTGGGTTGCCATTTCCTTCTCCAATGTGTGAAAGTGAAAAGTAAAAGTGAAGTCGCTCAGTCGTGTCCAACCCTTAGCGACCCCATGGACTGCAGCCTACCAGGCTCCTCCATCCATGGGAAGGAAAATCCCAGAAAAGTTTTATTTCTCTTATCTGCATGGTTAGAGTTATCACCAACAGAAAATGCTGAATGAAAAGAAAATTTTTTTACATTTCTTTTCCAGTATACAATAGCAATTATGTTTCAGTAAAAGGGTAGTGATTTCTGTTTCAAGTGCCAGTGCTAAATAAAGCCAGTGAACCTGCTGGCCTGGGTCTAAAAAAAAGTGATGTTTTGCAGACTATATAACTTATGATATGTACTCAGTGAGGCCATCAGCATACCTATAGAGTGAATAAGTCCCTGAGTCAGTCTCCTGGAAAAAGGAGGGTATGACACAAAAAATGCCTCGAGAATTTGACCTATTTTTCCAGACAATTTAGAAAAATCCAGTGTTCTTTGCCTTAATATAATAAGCAGTGCAATCTCAAATATGCAGATTATTTGAGATCAAGTAATCTCAAATACGTTCAATAAAATCTTATGTCCTGATCCTCTTGGCTCCTCAGACACAGCCAACCACATAAATACCAGAATATAAAGAGGTGAATGCTAGATAGGGGAGGAAAGATGGCAAATTCCATTCCACTAGGAAAGACTGGTTTAAGAGTTTAAAATTGTATTTGGAAACTAAGAAGACATTTTAATAGATTTTTTTTCTCTCTTAAAAGTAAAAAGGAATATTTTTCACGTTCTTTCGTATATTTTATACAAGATTCCTAAATACTTCACAGGTGTTTCTAGCAACATTCTGTGCTTTGAGAAAAAAAAAAGGGAGGGGTGGGTAATGAACGCTAATGATTATGAAATGTTGATGACCCAAGGGGTCATATGGAATAAAACCCATGTTGCCCAATCTGATAAACTGAGAAGGTCAATAAATGTGACTTTTCTAATTTTAACTACAGTATAATTACAGGGTAAAATGAGTTGTGAATCCAATCTCTTCTTTAGGACTTTTGTTGTAGACATGTTTTCCTTCAGAAACTTGGGAACAAAGGGTGCTGGTGAACTAATGTGAAAGCAGATTCTATGAGTGTAGAAGGCCATGCTTGGGTTAGCCGGTGAGAAAGAGACCAACCACACATCCTGTCGTAGTGACATCACTGCCACTACTACTCTGTGCCCAGACTGTGCCAGCCTGACGGGTATGTGATGGCCAAGTCAGTGGTCCAGACACCCTGCCGTCACTGAGCATGTGTGCTCAGTTGTGTCTGACTCTTTGCGATCCCATGGACTGCAGCCTGCCAGGCTCCTCTGTCCACAGAATTTTCCAAGCAAGAATACTGGAGTGGGTTGCCATTTCCTTCTCCAGGGGATCTTCCTGACCTAGGGATTGAACCCATGTCTTTTGCAGCTCCTGTATTGGCAGGCAGTTCTTTACACACTGCGCCAACTGGGAAGCCCACTGAGACTCCACATATATCCCCATATATGTTGTGGGTAATGGCTGACTATGGCTGATAGAGTCTGAGACTTTCTGCTTCCAAACTGCAATGTTTAGAGTACTGACTGCCCTGTGATAGACCTGCTCAACTTTGCTTGAGTTTTTTATAAATTGCTATTCCAAATTTTTCAGAACTTGAGAAAGGGAGGTTTGAAACTGATGTGTGTGGGAAAATAATGACTACTGGGTGATGTACATCCATCACCTTATTTTGTAGAATTACAGTGCTACAAAATAATAAGCAAAGGTTATAAACTCTGCTCTGGAAACTGAACAAGTCCTGTGTTTTAAATGACTGTTCTAGAGCAAATAGAAAGAATTTCTGCCTGTGTACTGGCAGTCTGGTATGCACGTAGAGCAGAACTTTCATGCATCATTAGCAAATAAAAATAGAGGACCAAAAAAATAAAGTTACATGACATGGTGCCTAGCCACTTGTAGAATCTTAATCAGTGTTTCTTGAATAGGTGGTCTAGTAGATGGATGGATGGAAGGAAAGAAGAAAGAGAGAAAGAAACGATTACCATCATTCCAACAGTTTGGGAGTCAACATTTTCATTACTATCTAGAATAAATATTTGCCTTTGGACATCAAAGAGAGAGGTTGCCGGAAGGGACAACTGTCCTCCAAAATCCTGTTTCTCTCCTTGTTCGCTAACCCCAAATAAGAGGGGGCCTGGGGTGGATGCGTTCAGGATAAGGACAACTTGGGGGCACGGTAACTTACAGAAAATGTTCTGAAGGAAAGGGCTTGAGGTTTGGAATTTGGATCTCAGATATTTCTACGTCTCTCTAAGTAGTAGAGCCACAGATTCCGCTTTGTTTGGAAATTCTAGCATATGAAGGGCAGAATCTTCAAGAATGGGAGGCCACTTAAACAGCATAAGCTGTTCAAAACCTATTAGAATGAGGGCAAAGGACTGGGAGATAGTATCTGAATAGGACTCTGAAGAATAAATTGGGAGTCTGCCATTCAGACAGGAGAGCAAAGGACATTACCTATGGAGAGCTATATAAGCAAATACATGGAGGCACAAATGATGGGTCAGGTGTAGAAAATAACTAGCCCATTTGTCCTTTCAGAACTTGGGATGATGGCACAGAAGCTAAGACTGAAAAGAAGCTCTAGCCTGTGAAGGGCTATGCATGCCAAGCTAAGGAGGCTGGGATTTATCCTGTGACTAATAGAAGAGAGAGATGTTTAAAACTTAGATGCTTTTTAAGAAATAAGAAATGACTTTGTATCATGTACAAGCTGTCTTATAGACATCATCTTTTATTTCAAAACAACGCCACAAAGTAAGTTCGGTATCATTCTAATTTACAGACTATGTCAAAAACCAAGATCAGCATTAAGTCACTTGCATGGAAGTGCTAAGGTGTGAACCTAGGTCTTTCTTGCTTCAGGCTCATGCTCTTCTCATTGTACTATGTTGCCTACTGTGCTATGATGATGTAGAGGATAAACTGGAAAGGAAACATAGTAGAGGCAATGAGACATATTAGGAGACTATCACACTGTTCAGGGAAAATAAAAAGATTCATAATTAACTATCTCTAGGATAAAGAGATCAATCCTGGATGTTCATTGGAGGGACTGATGCTAAAGCTGAAACTGCAATACTTTGGCCACCTCATGCGACGAGTTGACTCACTGGAAAAGACTCTGATGCTGGGAAAGGTTGGGGGTGGGAGGAGAAGGGGACGATGGAGAATGAGATGGCTGGATGGCATCACCGACTCTGTGGACATGAGTTTGAGTGAACTCCGGGAGTTGGTGATGGACAGGGAGGCCTGGCGTGCTGTAATTCATGGGGTCGCGGAGAGTTGGACATGACTGAGCGACTGAACTGAACTGAACTGAGGATAAAGAAGATTTCAAAAAACCAAGACCAAAGGAAAGAGATTTTCAAGAAAAAGGGATGAGATTTAACATGCCAAGTCCCTGATGGCTCTCTCAAGAAGAGAGGCAGAAGATAAGATGGGCAATGAGGGGTATGAGCCAGATTTCAGTGGCAGAGGAAACGGGAGGTGATATTATAGAAATGGTTTGAAGGTATGGTTAAGAGCCTTCTGTACTATCTTCTCTAAATCCTTTCATATCACTGCGAGGACCACTCATCATAATTCTTTGAGATCAGAATAATTCATATTATCAGAAACTATGTTATGCTTAGAGAAATATTTCTATTTGTCAAATAATATTTCTATTTGTCATATTGAAGGAGAGATGCTGTCTCATAAAATTAGAAGTTAATTTCTGAGATATTCAAAGCTGTGGAGAAGTCCTAGCTTCAATAAGATGGTAACAGATTTCTCCTGACATCTCTGAATATTGCACTAAGAAGTATGCATGTGTCATTCCACCTATATCCAGTCCAGCCACTGTAGTACTCAAAGCTAGAGATGAACCTTTTGCTCTAAAGAAAAATACAGAGGAGATATTTGAGGTCTTAGGACCACTGAATAAATTGTGCATAGTATAGGCTTCCCAGGTGGTGCCAGTGGTAAAGAATCTGTCTGCCAATGCAGCAGATGCAAGAAACCTGATTTCGATCCCTGGGTTGGGAAGATCCTCTGAAGAAGGAAATGGCAACCCACTCCAGTATTCTCTCCTGGAAAAATCTCATGGACAAAGGATCCTGGTGGGTTACAGACCATGGTGTTACAAAGAGTCAGATGTGACTGAGCACTTGTCAGCAGCAGCATGGACTAATTATACTCTTACTAATGCTTCATGTTCAACTCTATAGAGATAATAAAAGAACTCTACAGAAAGACCTTAAGAAGTTCACATATGTAATATTTGTACTTGATAAACTTCTCAGTATCTTTAAGGTGAGATCTTTGCAAAAATTGGCCTTGTCTATTAATGTGCGTGCATGTGTGTGTGTGTGTGTGTGTGTTAGTCGCTCAGTGATGTCTGACTCTTTGCAACCCCATGGACTGTAATTATAGCCCGCCAAGCTCCTCTTTCCATGGGATTTCCCAGGCAAGAATACTGGAGTGGGTTGCCATTCCCTTCTCCAGGGGATCTTCCCAACCTAGGTATCAAACCCCAGGCTCCCACGCTGTAGGCAGATTCTTTACCATCTGAGCCACCAGGGAAGCCCTGTCTATTAACAGTTGACCATTAATGATATGGCTGTAGATTACAAATTATCAATGATCCAGAAGTAGTTTCAATTGTTTTTTAGAATGTCTGTTATTTTTCAAATCCTTGAAAAACTCTAGAGTTTTTTCCCCAGAGATCTTACAAAGGCCCTATATTTAAATATCAATCAGAACACAGACATTACGCTAGATGTTTCCAACAGAGGGGTTTAATACAGTAAATTGTTACACTGTATATGGACAGTCACAGAAGGCAAGTAAAGGATGGTGACAAAATTAGAGGTCAGAAAAGCAGTAGCCACAGTCACTCGGAGGAGAAAGGGAGATATCAGTGCTACTGAAGTTCTAAAGCCAAGTCCCAATGCCAAGTGGGACCATGGTGGGGAACCCAATAGAAGCTAGAGCCATAGAAGAGACAAAGGAGAGACAGATAGGTTGCTCAAAGCAGAGAGAGAAGAGAAATATCTTATTTTCTCCCTTTCTCCTAATCCCCAGTCTCTCATTTGTGTTTCCTATCAGCTAAATCTCTCCCAATGGCAGAGTGCAAAGGAATCTGAGAACTGGAGCTCCCTCCAGTATGTAGAAGGGCAGGGAATATATTTGAAAACAAAACAGACAAATGACTGGAGAAAGGCACTAATATTTAAGCAATATGTCAGTCATGGGTTCAATCAGAAAGCCTGAACTCAGAGAAAAACTCACAAATAGGTAGAGAAGAAGAATCTTGTTTTCACAGTTTCCCATAACTGCTGATAATGATAAAATTCTGATGTCTTTTAAAGAAAGGGAAAAAATGCTGATAATCTCATAAAAGGAGAGCATGGTGGGCATCCAAATAATGAGGGCATTTTTGGAATGAGCACCTCCACTGGCACCTTCTTGGGTTACCCTATCTGGCTATCAGCATGTCACAAACTAAGTATTACGTGCAACACCAGATGTGATCCAAAGCCAAGCAAAACTGACCTTTCCTGGGGTTCCACACTTGCTCCCGTCAAGTCTGCCATTCCTGGGTTGCTTACTGGAAATACCATTCTATGGGGCTGGTCTCAGAAAAATGTTAATTTCCGGGATATTGTATCATCATTCACTTTCCAGTCAAAATTGGTTTCTTATGTTAAGAATAAACCACAATTTCCTATTAATTATTCTTTAGCTTATGTGAAGATGCTATGCACCATAAAAATAATAACAATGGTGGCTAACTTTGAGAAGTGCTTCAGAGAATATCACTGACATCATGAGTTCATTCCACAAGTCAAAATCTCCCAGCTGCTCAATTTTCTTTTTTTTTTTTTCCTGATTTTTAAAAAAATTTATAAAGCAATTTTATTTTCTTTTTTATTAATTTTTATTGAAGTGTAGTTGCTTTACAATGTTGCGTTAGTTTCTTGATTGAGTCTGTTATAGATATACATATATCTCTGCTTTTTTCTATTTCCTTCCCATTTAGGTCACCACAGAGCATTGAGTGGTATGCTCAATGTGTGTGCTCAAAAACAGAGTGATAAAAATCACAAATGCACAACTAACTACAGCTCTGTAACTACACTGTTAGCCACATTTAACATGATTACAAGTCCGCTTCTCCCGCCAAACTGAATGAAAAAACAAAGTCAGCATCTTTTAAACCAGTGGCCACACAGTAAAAACTGTACATCGTTGCCCATTCATTTAAAAAGCAAAGTCACTAGGATGGTATAAAACTGATAACCAGCGCCTTTGTAACTGATGATGAACACTTGTTCTCTAAGGTTGCGAATGATCTCCACTCTCTCTGCATAACCAGGGAGAAGAGCAGAAGACAGTGAGGAGGTAGGGCCAGGCCCTAGCAGGGACCCCAGCGCTGCAGGCTTTATCATTGGCACTCTTCCCAGAGCGGTCAGTTGCATTATATTCAAACTCCAAAGGACATTAGTTATCTATTTTATAGATAATTAGATAGATAATGATAATTGGGCCCTAGATAATTATAGATACATATAATTATCGATAATTATAGATAACTAATTAACCATTTGTTGTCTATTTTATAAATAGTAGTATATATGTCAGTCCCAATCTGTCAATGCATCCCACCCCTCTTACCCTCCTTGGTAACCATAATTGGTTATCTATATCTGTGACTCTATTTCTGCTTTGCAAACAAGTTCATCTCTACCATTTTTCTGGATTCCACATTTAAGAAATATTATACAACATTTGTTTTTGTCTTTCTGACTTACTTTACTCTGTATGACAGCCTCTAGGTCCACTCATGTTTTTGCAAATGGCACTTTTGTTCCTTTTCATGGCTGAGTAATGTTCTGTGAAGAAAGCTGATCGCCAAAGAATTGATGCTTTTGAAGTGTGGTGTTGGAGAAGACTCCTGAGAGTCCCTTGGACTGCAAGGAGATCCAACCAGTCCATCCTAAAGGAGATCAGTCCTGGGTGTTCATTGGAAGGACTGATGCTGAAGCTGAAGCTCCAATACTTTAGCCATCTCATGCAAAGAGTTGATTCATTGGAAAAGACTCTGATGCTGGGAGGGATTGGGGGCAGGAGGAGAGGGGATGACAGAGCATGAGATGGTTGGATGGCATCACTGACTCGATGGACATGAGTTTGAGTGAACTCCGGGAGCTGGTGACGAACAGGGAGGCCTGGCGTGCGGCGATTGGTGGGGTTGCAGAGAGTCGGACACGATTGAGTGACTGAACTCAACTGAACTGAACTGAATATTTTGTTGTATATGTGTGCTACATTTTCTTTATCCATTCCTCTTTTGATGGATAGGTTTTTTCCATGTCTTGGCTATTATAAATAGTGCTGCAGTGAACATTGGGGTGCATGAATCCTTTTGAATTATGGTTTCTGCCTAAGAGTGAGATTGTTTGGTCATATGGTAGCTCCATTTTTAGTTTTTTAAGGTACTTCCATACTGTTCTCCATCGTGACTGTTCCAATTTACATTCCCACCAATAGTATACATTTTCTCCACACATTCTCTAGCATTTATTTTTGTAGAGTTTTTGATGATGGCCATTTTGACTGATGTGAGGTGATACCTCATTGTAGCTTTGATTTGCATTTCTCTGAATAATTAGTGATGTTGATCATCTCTTCATGTGTTTGTTGGTCATCTGTATAAGTTCTTTGGAGAAATGTCTATTTAGGTCTTCTGCACATTTTTTGATTATTTTTTTTCCACCAATACAATATAAACCTCATTTGAAGTAATACAAATATAATACAAACCTAATTTGATTATCGTTATCACGATATACACAGTGTTGAGGACACATACTTGATGGTCATGGCGTGTTCTCTACTTGCCTAGAGTATAATGGAATCTTAATGTCCAGAGCTGTCACAGGGCATCCCTGGAGAGACTGTGACACTTCCAGAGAAAGTGCTGATGATAAAAATGTGCTTCAAGTATATCTTCTGCCTGAATAAGTTTGATGATTAACTTCACATAGCCTAAAATGCTTTACGATGGTGAGAAAGGAAAAATTCTTGAGGAATTCAAGACACTCAACCATTCACTCACAAAATAGCAGTAACAGTTAACATTTCAGTTCAGCTCAATTCAGTTGCTCAGCTGTATATTACTCTTCACGACCCCACAAACCATAGCACGCCAGGCCTACCTGTCCATCACCAACTCCCAGAGTCTGCTCAAACTCATGTTCCATTGAGTCAGTGATGCCATCCAACCATCTCATCCTCTGTCATTCCCTTCTTCTCCTGCCTCCAATCTTTCCCAGCATCAGGGTCTTTTCCAATGAGTCAGCTCTTCACATTAGGTGGCCTAAACACTTGAGCTTTAGCTTCAACATTAGTCCCTCCAATGAACACTCAGGACTGATTTCCTTTAGAATGGATTGGTTGGATCTCCTTGAAGTCCAAGGGATTCTCAAGAGTCTTCTCCAACACCACAGTTCAAAAGCATTAATTCTTCAGCACTCAGCTTTCTTTATAGTCCAACTCTCACATCCACACATGACTACTGGAAAAACCACACCCTTGATGAGATTTACCTTTGTTGGCAAAGTAATGTCTATGCTTTTCCAATATGCTGTCTAGGTTGGTTATAACTTTCCTTCCAAAGAGTAAGTGTCTTTTAATTTCATGGCTGCAGTCACCATCTGCAGTGATTTGGGAGCCCCAAAAAATAAAGTCAGCCGCTGTTTCCCCATCTATTTCCCATGAAGTGATGGGACCAGATGCCAGAACCTTAGTTTTCTGAATGTTGAGCTTTAAGCCAACTTTTTCATTCTCCTCTTTCACTTTCAACAAGAGGCTCTTTAGTTCTTCTTCACTTTCTGCCATAAGGGTGGTATCATCTGCATATCTGAGGTTATTGATATTTCTCCCAGCAATCTTGATTCCAGCTTGTGCTTCCTCCAGCCCAGCATTTCTCATGATGTACTCTGTATATAAGTTAAATAAGCAGGATGAAAATATACAGCCTTGATGTACTCCTTTTCCTATTTGGAACCAGTCTGTTGTTCCATGTCCAGTTCTAACTGTCGCTTCCTGACCTGTATATGGGCTTCTCAAGAGGCAGGTCAGGTGGTCTGGTATTCCCATCTCTTGAAGAATTTTCCACAGTTTGCTGTGATCCACACAGTCAAAGGCTTTGGCATAGTCAATAAAGCAGAAATAGATGTTTTTCTGGAGCTCCCTGCTTTTTTGATGATCCGGCGGATGTTGGTAATTTGATCTCTGGTGCCTCTGCCTTTTCTAAAATCAGCTTGAACATCTGGAAGTTCACGGTTCACATATTGCTGAAGCCTGGCTTGGAGAATTTTAAGCATTACTTTGCTAGCATGTGAGATGAGTGCAATTGTGCGGTCGTTTAAGCATTCTCTGGCATTGCCTTTCTTTGGGATTGGAATGAAAACTGACCTTTTCCAGTCTTGTGGCCACTGCTGAGTTTTCCAAATTTGCTGACATATCGAGTGTAGAACTTAAAAAGCATCATCTTTTAGGATTTGAAACAGCTCAACTGGAATTCCATCACCTCCACTAGCTTTGTTCGTAGTGATACCTCCTAAGGCCCACTTGACTTCACATTCCAGGATGTCTGGCTCTAGGTGAGTGTGAGTGATCACACAATCATGATTATCTGGGTCGCGAAGATCTGTTTTGTATAGTTCTTCTGTGTATTCTTGCCACCTCTTCTTAATATCTTCTGCTTCTGTTAGGTCCATACCATTTCTGTCCTTTATCGAGCCCATCTTTGCATGAAATGTTCCCTTGCTATCTCTACTTTTCTTGAAGAGATCTCTAGTCTTTCCCATTCTATTGTTTTCTTCTATTTCTTTGCATTGATCACTGAGGAAGGTTTTCTTATCTCTCCTCGCTATTCTTTGGAATTCTGCATTCAAATGGGTATATCTTTCCTTTTCTCCTTTGCTTTTCATTTCTCTTCTTTCCACAGCTATTTGAAAGGCCTCCTCAGACAATCATTTTGCTTTTTTGCATTTCGTTTTCTTGGGGATGGTTTGCAGACTAAGAACTGCTGTACACAGCACACATCACTTAACTTTTAAACCTTACAGCAACTCTATCATTTTCATTTTAAAGAAATGAGGAAACCAAGGCAATAAAAGACAAATTTTCTTTCTTCTTTTTCTTTTGACCATGCTGTGCAGCTTATGAAATTTCAGTTCCCTGACCAGGGATCAAACCTGCACCCTTGGCAGTGAAAGTACAGACCCCAACCACTGGGCTGCCAAGGAATACCCTAGATTAATTTTCTAATCCTAGAAAATAAGAATTTGCCCTAGGATCACACAACCAGTGTCTGATACAGGAATGAACCCAGGAAGACTGGTCCCAGAGTCCATACCATTAAATAGTTTACTCTACACCTATTTCTTCTAAATGGTTATTACATTGTTTTGGCCAGCTTATTGGGGCACTTTTAGAGAGTATTTGCCTGAAAGCTTTGGCCTGAAGTTTTGCCTGATGAACTGAAATTGATTTAGATAGTACAATTGTAGATTACATTTCTGCAAGCAAATCTCCTTCTATCCTATAGGGATTATCTTTGCTCAATAGTCCTAATGGATTTCTCAGGACCACACTAGGGGAAGAACTATGTTGTTGACTCCTAAAAACACCTGGAATTAGCTTTCAGCCATATGAGCTAGTTGCTATAGATTGTTGTAAACAATTTACCTTAATCATGCTTGAGGGGTTTTGTGGACAGGAATCTTACTCAAGCTGCCAAAACTAGAGAAACCCAAGCTGAAATGGTGATGCTGACCTATAAGTTAACTGAAATGTTTATCTGAGGAGTCAGTCCACACATCCTGATGGATTTCTTCAGCTCATTCTGTGACTCCAAGGTCAACCACATGAGCCATTTTACTGCATTACAAATGAGGAAATAACTCTAAACTTGCTGCAACCATATGCTTTCAGCTCACATGAGAACTTGCTAAATAAATAAGAATATTACTTAGTTAATACTCTGTGTATATTGCTTACTCATCTACACCCTAAAAATTATTTTTTTAGAATTATGGGGATAGATCAAAGTAAGATCTGGCTCATTCTTGCTTCATAAAAGGTACACAGGGGTGACATCATGTTACTATCAAGATATTCCTCCAAGAGCAGACCTAAAGGAAGCATTTTACTACAAGCTAATTAGTTATTTCCTAGTTCTAAGGACCCACAAAAATCATAAAACAATAATTCTCTGGCCACTTCCTGTTCTGAAATAGTCTCAGTAGTTTCTCTTCTCAAAGCAATCACTAAAGGGGAACTCCATATTTAATAAAAGGGAGACATTCTAAGTATGCCAGGAATTGTTAGGGCTAAGCATTAGTTTTTATGAGGCAATGGAACTCAAATTACATGGCAATGTGACTCTTACTGTGTCAACTATCTTGTTGAAAGCTGTAATAGTTTTCTATAGGTATACACTAAACTACTCCAAAATATAGAGGCTTAAACAATGATAACATTTGCTTTACTCACCAATCTGCAATGTAGGCAGAGCTCAATAAGGATAGCTCATCTCTGCTCCACTTGATATTAGCTTCCTCAGAGGCAAGGGGGCCTGGAATCTTCTGAAGACTCATTGAGTCACATAAGTGGTGACTGATGCCAGTTGTCAGTCTATTAACTGGAATTTTAACCAAGGTGGCTACACATGGCTTCTTCATGTGACCCGGACTTCCTCAAGACATGGTGGCTGATTCCAAACAGGCAAGTGCCCTGAGCCAGAGAGAGATAGCCAGACAGAGGCTGGATTTCCTTCTCTGTCCTAACCTTGGAAGTCATGCAGAGTCACATCCATCACATTCTACTGATTGAGGCAGTTAGAAAGATGCACCTAGGTTCAAGGGAAAAAAATAGGTCCCACCTCTGAAAGGGGGAGTGCCAACACCCCAGGGTAAGAAGAGCACATGGAATGGAACATATATTGGCAGCAATCTTCAGAAACAATACTCAGCCACAAAAGCCTACTAGTTTTTTTGCTCTTTTTTTGAGTCAGCCCAATCAGAGCAATGCCACTGTCTGGAAGACTTGCTTTACAGTTTCTACTGCTTTGAGGATGCCCATCAAAGTCTTTTTTCTTCTCCTTTCTGGATTCAAAGAGAAGATATGAAGGGGAAATATGAAGCGTTATATGGAGGGTTATATAAATTTATAATAAAGGTTATAAATTTTAATATGATTCATTAGCTTTAAAATATTGTGAAAATTATATTACAAAACAAAATTGCTGGATGCCTATGCTTTCTTGTTTGGAAATATGGCTATTAGCCTTTACCTCATATCTTTGGAATGTTGAAAATATTATAAAGTTAAAAAAATAACCTTTGCAACCAGAGGATAATTATTTTATTTTTAAATTTGCAGATGATAAATCAGATTCTACCATAGTCAACATTTGTTGACAATACACACCAACTAAGATGATTTGATGAGATTCAGTGTATTGACAGTCGATTCCCAAAGAGCACAAGAACCCCAACAATGCAGTCATCCCTAGAGGACTGGTCCCAGAACCCCCATCAGTTCAGTGCAGTTCAGTTGCTCAGTCGCTCAGTCATGTCCGACTCTTTGTGACCCCATGGACCGCAGCACGCCAGGCCTTCCTGTCCATCACCAACTCCCAGAGTCCATCCAAACCCATGTCCATTGAGTCAATCCAACCATCTCATCGCTACCAAAAAATCCATGTATGCTCAAATTCCTTTCAGTCTGCCCTCCATATCTACAGGTTCTGAATCTTTGGATTCAACCCATACTGGAGTGTATCCCTAGATGTGGAACCCGCTGGTAAAGAGGGCTGACTGTATTTCAAATCAACACTGTGTTTATTTGAAGACAGGATAATTACAAAGCTTCCATGTCTTTTGTAAATATTTTGCTTCCATCTAGATTTCACTAATTGTGCTCTATCATTTTCTATCAAATATTCTGAATTAAGAGGGGAAAAAAATCATGGAATGTTTTAAGATCAGGTCTCTGTGACTAACACGAGAGTAAATCCACTGAAGAAACCATTGTCTACTCTTAATTCAGAAACCATTTCTTAGTGGAAGAAAAAAAAAATCTATTTAAAAAGGAGGGTCATTAATTCTAACACCTAAGCAGAGAATCTCATAAAAAAAATAAAAAAAGAAGAAGAAAGCAACAACATTTTCAATTTATGGTTATAATTCTACACAACTTCTGACAATAGTAAAATTCTATCATATTCTTTAAGTTGGTAATTTTGTAAAGAAAGAAAGAAAAAGTAGAAATTTCTCTAATTTGCTACATCTGTTTTATTGGGGGAAAATGCTGAAATAGTATTGTTTTAAAGGAAACATGCTCTGAACATTTGTAGACAAGACAGAAAGGAGGGTTTTTTGTGGAGGTTATTTTGTTTTTGTAGTGTCTGTACTTTTGTCTTTGTAGTGTCTGTACTTTTAAAAATTCCCCTGGTAACTGAATTTTAAAGACTATTGCTCAAACCTGGTAGATTTGAGGCAAAGTGTTTATGAAAGTGTAGTGAAAATAAAAAAGACTTGAATAAAGCCATCTTTAAAATTAGCAGCTATGAATTGGAGTGGTTGGAAATTAGAAAAAAAATAATTCAGCATAGCCAAAATTGTTAGTGAGTCAAGATAATTTTCGCAAGTAGGTGTCTGAATTTGCAGGAAGGAGTGAAAGAATAAACAACTGAGGGGCTCAATTATTACAAATTAATGCAAAATAAATAGCCTGACTGGAATAACCATTACCCACCCACATACTTGCACATATTAGTAATGAGACGTCTGTCAATACCAACCTATAAGTCACTTTTACTCTTTTACAGTTGAACTTTGTCCGTGAGGAATAGAAAAGAAGGCCATAATATAATAACTTAGGACTCCATGTTTCAAATATTGTTTTAATCTCATATATATATATATATATTTTTTTTCCCCCAAGATTGAATCAGTGTTTCAAAAAATCGTTCCACCTAAACATTTAGTTAAACTGATAAAATGGCTATGATCTTTGAAGAAAGAAAAGAGAGATGAGGAAGAAGGGAGGACATAAGAGAATAGCAGTGAAATGAAGGAAGGCCAAATAGAGAGAGAGTGATTAGGAAATACAGAGGAGGAGAAACAAAAAAGGAAAAAGGAAGAAGCAAAAAATAAGGATACATGAGTCAGACACTGGCCCACTGCAGCCCACAACTAGATCCAGCCTGTCCCCTGTGTGTGTTCTTTTTCTTTTGTATCTTCCATAGCAACCCTAGATAACATGTAACAGTGGACATTATTGTGGGTTCCAATAAGATTTTATTTATGAGCACAAGTTTCTGTATAACCAATAAAGTTTTACATATGGACACACAAATTTTATGTATCATAAATATTGTTCTTTTGATTTTTCTCCAACCATTTACAAAAATGTAAAAGCTATTCTAGGGTGGCTTTTGTGATGCAAGTAGAGTAGAGTAGTTGTGGCAGAGACTATAGTCATTAAAGACTAAAATAATCATACGTGGTCCTCACAAAAAAAGTTTGCAGACCCCTATAAGTATTTATTAAATATAGACTGTGTACTCAGCACAACACTCTATTTTAAGGAAGATACAAAAGAAAAAGAACAAAGATATGATTCCCATATTTTGGAACTTACAGGCTAGTTGAAGAAGGGGAAATGGATCAAACAGCTGCCCTGGCAGTTGATTTTTAGGGAAAACAAAAATGGCATTTATGTATGGATTATTTCTTCTTATTCATGCTAAACTTGATACCTCATAAACACTCATAGTATTAGAACGCAGGCGTTTAGAGTACAACTGCATCCTTAAAACTCCTATTTATATCCTTAACTTCTAGTTTAACATTATCAGCTAACTTTTTAACAAATATACAGAATTCAACAAACACGTAACACACAAAAGCACAACAGATGTACAAAATACCACAAAAGCTTGTACTTGAATTGACAGTCTAGCAAAATCAATGTCCCAGTGGAAGGTTTTGGCAAAAGATGTATGTGAACATCGGAGGATTAAACATGACTCTTACATTGGGTTGCTGATTCAAAGGAGACAATATGGGTCACCCTCACTTTCACTTTTCACTTTCATGCATTGGAGAAGGAAATGGCAACCCACTCCAGTGCTCTTGCCTGGAGAATCCCAGGGACGGGGGGCCTGGTGGGCTGCCGTCTATGGGGTCGCACAGAGTCGGACACGACTGAAGTGACTTAGCAGCAGCAGCACTGGGCTAAAAAAGAAATGAAATGCCCTAATGCTCTCCTTAAGTATTTTCTTTAAAAATGGCAATTTTTCCACACTCAACAGTTGGACTGTCCAATACAGTAGCTACTGACCATGTGTGGTTATTGAGCGTTTGACACAGGCTGGTCCAATTTGAAACGTGTTGTAATTATAATACATATCCATGTCAAAGACCTATTATGAAAAAAGGAATAAAAAGTATCTAGTATGTTTTCCTAGATCCTGATTACACGCTAAAATAATATTCTGATTTTGGTTAGAATAAATATTTTATTCAAGTTAATTTTGCCTATATTTTAGACTTTTAAAAATGTAGATACAACAAAATTTTAAATTACCTCTGTGTTTGCATTATACTTCAATTGGACAGAGATGCTTTAACATGCTGATTGACCCAATAGGTCTGTGTGAAAGAGGTAGATGCATGACTCATTCCCTCAACTCCGTTTTTGTTCAAATGTCATCTAATTAAAAAGGTCACTAAATGTCAACTGTTGTTGTCATTTAGTCACTAAATCATGTCTAACTCTTTTGCAACCCCATGGACTGTAGCCTTCTAGGGTCCCTTGTCCGTGGGATTTCCCAGGCAAGAGTAAGAATGGTTTGCCATTTTCTATTCCAGTGGATCTTTTTGAGCCAGGGATGGAACCTGCCTCTCCTGCAGTGGCAGGCAGGTTCTCCACCACGGTGTCACCAGGGAAGACCCTAGTGTCAATTACAATTCCTAAATTCCTGACCTCCTTACCCAGCTCTGTCTCCTTTCAGTTATATTGTTTCTGGTCTCCTCCCCCTGCCTCTGCTTCTATAAGGCAGAACTATATCTGCTTTTCCTCACTGATGCACCCTTAGCGCACAGAACAGTGCCTGTTACCTAGTAAACAATTTTTTAAATATGATGAATGAATGAATGGTGAATTTTAAAAGAAGCTTTGCAAAATATTCTAGTGAAATATCTAGTACGGGAGGCCTTTAGGTAAGGTTGTCAAAGGTGGTGCTTTTTTAAAAAATATTTTTCACCCTTTACCAGAGGTTTTATTTTTTTTAATTTATTCTTACTTTTTAGTCTGGCCTTCAGGCATGCAGGATCTCATTCCCCTGACCAGGGATTGAACCTGTGCACCCTGCAGTGAAAGTATAGAGTCCTAACTGCTGGCCCTCCGGGAAGTCCCAGGTGGTGCTTTTTTAATTTGTTCTCCTATAAGCTTATGGCCTCCAACTTACACCCAGCTGTATGCCCTCAGCCTCTGCCCCTAATGATGAGAGCTCACTGTTCTTCACTTCTGGCTTCTAGCCCAGCTGAGAAATTTAGGGTTGAGGGTATAACAGATCGGATTTTGACCCTGGAGGAATATTACTGAGCTTCTCCAATGCAGATGAATTGATATGCAATATCTTAATAAAAATTTCTGTGAGGCAATTTATATATATGCCCTTATTTAACTGGATTAAAGCAAATATGACTGAGAAAGTTTGAATTGAAAAGTATTAACAGCAGAAGCGCTAAAGAAATGGTATGTAAAACACAGCTGAGAGCTGAATTAATAGCATCAAATACACAATAATGCAAACCATCAGAAATTGGGCCATGGGTAAAAAGGAATATGGCTCTGAAAATGGCCCAAATCATACAGCAGTCCTTGATTTTATCCAAAGCTCATCAAATTCCATATTGTTTTTATATTTCTGCTTAATTTTTAATATGTTGATGGCAGTTTAGTCACTAAGTCATGTTTGACTCTTTTGCGGCCCCAGGGACTATATAGCATGCAGGCTCCTCTGTCCTTGGGATTTTCCAGGGAAGAATACTGGAGTGTGTTGCCATTTCCTTCTCCATTAAATAATGTCTAAATCATATCTAAATGGAGATTGCTCCTGTCTAGAAAGAGCTATCATATCTGCTCATTTATTATATCAAAGTTGCTAATATCTATGCCACTTTCCCCCCCATTTCACCAGAAAGAGAAATGGTTTCATTTTGGCATAATCTTTACACTAAGCCTACTGTTTAGTTTCTCATTGTAAAACTTACATCCAAGTAGAGCTGCCAACTCTTATCATGTAACCTAAGAGTTGAACTTGTTGTCTAGTAATATTTCCTCAAAGGAATTTCCAGACTTTGTGAATGATATCCTCACCATTAGAGAGTCATTCCTTTATTTATGCTGTATAATCTGGGACAAGACATTTTTATCTTAGAAGTCTTCATTAAAAGTCATTATTCTGTGAAATGCAATACATGATTAAGGCATTATTAGAGATTTATACCTTAGCATTAAATTAGTGTGGTCTTCCCTGGTGGCTCAGTGGTAAAGAATCTGTCTGCAATGCAGGAGATCAGGGTTCAGTCCCTGGGTTGGAAAGATCCCCTGGAGGAGACCATGGCAATCCTCTCCAGGACTCGTGTCTGGAGAATTCTATGCACAGAGGAGCCTGGCAGGCTATAGTCCATAGAGTCACACAGGACACAACTGAAGTGACTAAGCAGCAGCAGTATAAATTAGTGTATCAAATTGTTTCTCTATTTAATTGCCAGTTGACATTGGTGTTCTGAGAGAATGATGCATATGAGATGAAAACTGATGGGAAGTTCAGGAGATGGGAGAAAGTACTATATTTTAGAGTACTGAACTTAATCCAAAGTAGAGAGGATTCCTTGGAGAATGAAATAAAAGACTTTGGTCAGTCATGAGGAAACTGGGGACCAGAAAAAGGGAAAGAGATCAGGATGATCAAATAGAACTGGGAGACAGGAAGGGGGTGTGTAGAAATCGCAGTTAGTGCTCCATGGCCCCTTTACTCTCTCCTGCATATGTGCATGCGTGCTAAGTCACTTCAGTTGTGTCTGACTCTTTGTGACACTACGGACGATAGCCCGCCAGGCTCCTCTGTCCATAGGATTCTCCAGGCAAGAATACTGGAATGGGTTGCCATACCCTCCTCCAGGGGATCTTCCCGACTCAGGGATCAAGCTCACGTTTCTTAGGACTCCTGCATTGGCAGGGGTTTCTTTACCACTAGTGCCAACTGGGAAGCCCTTACTCTCTCTTACTCATCTCTAATATTGGTCAAAATGCCTCTTTTTATTTCAAATTACTGCTTACTCAATGATCTGGTTGAAACCAGAAGGTACACTTAAACACTGGAAAATTTGAGGTGCATTTAATTAAAACCATTTTTTTTTTTGCAAAGGTGTATTCTGGGTTTAGGGGAGGTTAGAAGGCATGGTACAGTACCTTGGAACTAGCAACAGAAGGGAACTGTGACCAATCCTAGGTCTGAAAATGCAAAGGGAGAAAAAGAGTATTAAAACTCAGATACAAAACTAGATGGAGAAGTTCCCCAACATGAACCGTGCCTTTGGTAGAGGAACAAAGCCAGCCCTCGGTAACCCGGCAGACAAGAAGTTGGGAGGATAAATGCAGGACGTCACACTCCTCTCATCCTCCAATTTCCTGCTCCACTAGCCAGATCCAACCTTTAACAGGAAGTCCTGTTAACAGCAAGGGAGCCTTACCTGTTTTTAACAAGACAAGAGAAAGAACCTGCTTTGGTCACCTTTTTATAGAATATATTTTTAATAAACTATTCTTAGTTTCAAAGTGAATTCATGCTTCTCTCATCGTCTCCGTTGTTAGTCAAGGCTTCAGAGTTTTTACTGGCACTAAATTCTGGGTTGAAAATAATGCATCGTATTGAAATCAACGGAGTGCAAATGTAAAGTGCCCCTAACTTATAACAGATTTTTTCAGTTGTTGCAACTGTATTCAATCAGTTGTACCCAAGCAACTGAACTAAACTATTCTAAGTCCAAGCCAATAAAATGACAGGCTCATGAAAAAATTATTTTGGAAGCTGGAAACATTTGTCTTGGTATCACACCCTTAAAGTTACTTTGTCTGGTGGTATCACACTCTTAATGTTACTTGAAAATTTTGTACATGGGGAGACATGGTATACCCGCATGCACACAAACACACACACACTCCTATAGCCAACAAGCTAACTGGTGCTCAGTAGCTACACAGTTCACAACTAAATGAAAAAAAAAAAAAACACTGTTGTCATGCACAGACAGATGAACAATTGGGATGATGACTATATGCCAACAACCTAGGGATGATAAAAGAGCTGAAATGAGATTCCCCTAGGTGGAAAATAAAGTGTACTTCTAGAGCTATGTTTTCTATAACCACCGACAAATAAAAGAATATAATATAGAACTTAGAGGTCTTAAAAATTAAAATTCATGCTTTGCATAGGAAATAATCAAAGAATTACTCTTTTCAAAGCTCCAAGCCAAGGTTCACTACTTTGCCAATCCCAACAGCTCTCATAAAACAAACGCATCAATTGATCAATAATTTCCCAGAAGTAGTGGTTGTTTTGAGTCTGGGGAACTTATTTGCCTATTTATTTATCAGTCTTTGCCTATTATAGCAAACATGTTTTTTCTTAACCGAAGAACTTGAAACAGAACAAAGTCAAAGCAGTAATAGTGACGAGTATGGGTTTTTCAGAAAGGCTTTGCTTTAATTCCTGAAAGAAAAGAAAATGACCATGAGATTAGCTCTTCAATAGTTCACAGAAATTGACTGCAACTGCTTTCTGTCTTTGATGCCAACATTGCAGCATCAGAGGCTTTGCAGCTCCTATGTTTTGAGCACAGGTAACCTAACAATCCAGTATGGATGATAATAAGTCTCTATCTCTTTATTTGCTTCATCTTAATGACAGCAAAGCAAAGATAACTAACTTTTCACCCACTGAATATTTATTATCACCCCCAAAGCCACTGTTCTCGCTGAAGAATGATCAGATGTTAATCAAAATAATGGAATTCCCCCCCAATAAAGGAATTTCATTTTTTAAAAATGTAGCAATTTAGGTTCAAGCAGGTTTTAGAAAAGGCAGAGGCACCAGAGATCAAATTGCCAACATCCGCTGGATCATGGAGAAAGCAAGAGAGTTTCAGAAAACATCTATTTCTGCTTCATTGACTATGCCAAAGCCTTTGACTGTGTGGATCACAATAAACTGTGGAACATTCTGAAAGAGATGGGAATCTCAGACCACCTGACCTGCCTCTTGAGAAACCTGTATGCAGGTCAGGAAGCAACAGTTAGAACTGGACATGGAACAACAGACTGGTTCCAAAAAGGAAAAGGTATACGTCAAGGTTGTATATTGTCACCTTGCTTATTTAACTTATATGCAGAGTATATGATGAGGAACGCTGGGCTGGAAGAAGCACAAGCTGGAATCAAGATTGCCGGGAGAAATATCAATAATCTCAGACATGCAGATGACACTACCCTTATGGCAGAAAGTGAAGAGGAACTCAAAAGCCTCTTGATGAAAGTGAAAGAGGAGAGTGAAAAGGTTGGCTTGAAGTTCAACATTCAGAAAACAAAGATCATGGCATCTGGTCCCATCACTTCATGGGAAATAGATGGAAAAACCGTGGAAACAGTGTCAGACTTTATTTTTTTGGGCTCCAAAATCACTGCAGATGCTGATTGCAGCCAGGAAATTAAAAGACGCTTGCTCCTTGGAAGGAAAGTTATGACCAACCTTGATAGTATATTAAAAAGCAGAGACATTACTTTGCCAACCAAGGTCCGTCTAGTCAAGGCTATGGTTTTTCCCGTGGTCGTGTATGGATGTGAGAATTGGACTGTGAAGAAAGCTGATCGCCAAAGAATCGATGCTTTTGAACTGTGGTGTTGGAGAAGACTCTTGAGAGTCCCTTATACTGCAAGGAGATCCAACCAGTCCATTCTAAAGGAGATCAATCCTGAGTGTTCATTGGAGGGACTGATGCTAAAGCTGAAACTGCAATACTTTGGCCACCTCATGCGACGAGTTGACTCACTGGAAAAGACTCTGATCCTGGGAAAGGTTGGGGGCGGGAGGAGAAGGGGACGACAGAGAATGAGATGGCTGGATGGCATCACCGACTCTGTGGACATGAGTTTGAGTGAACTCTGGGAGTTGGTGATGGACAGGGAGGCCTGGCATGCTGTGATTCATGGGGTCGCGGAGAGTCAGACACGACTGAGCGACTGAACTGAACTGAAATGAACTAAGGAATTGTAAATTCCTACTTTTCCACCATTGATTACCATTTATATCCAAGATACTGTTACTTCTGTATACATGAGGATGTGCATATGGGTTACTAAGAATGGTGGCCTTTCTAATTGCTAAATCTTCACAATGCACCAGTTATGACATATTTAGAATATTATGTCATTTCTATATCAGACAGCAAAACCCCATGCCATCAATAAACAAAGCTTATGGAAGATGAGGAATATAACCTTCTTTTCATATCTCTTCCCACTCCACACCACATTTTATGAAAATGATTCAGTGTTTATGATTAATGGCAACTGATTTTTCATATTATTTTTCTCTTTTAAGAGTCAATTTTTACATTTATGCTAGGTTTTATAAGCCTATTAATTATTTAGATAGCAAACATGTTTTCTGGTCTTGGTATCACCCAGAATCTTTTTAATTCCTAATCTTCCCCCTTTTTAAAGCTACATTTTATATCTTTGTGTTGATTCATTTCTTGATATGATGGGGAAATACAGGAAGGTCACTTGGGTAACACACAAGAGAAGAAACCAGGTTTGGGAGTCCTGAAACATAAGTCATTTTAGTAATTCTATCTATTAAGAAAAACACACAATTATGAATACTCATTTATGGTATGTAATTGTAACTTGATAAAAAAAATTAGGTATGAAAGTAAACTTTTACTCAGGATGAGTAATAAATTACAAAATCTTAAAGTATGAACAAATACTACAAATGGCATAAAATCCAGAAAATAATACAACATATATTAATTGACTGCTACAGTACATATTTTTTCTACATATTTTTAATCACATCTTCTTTATTCACCTCATCATGACAATTTTTTAACATCATTTTGTATATGGAGAGGCAAAAGGAAATTCCTAGAGCATAATTGATCAAATTTTGCTTCAGATTACTGATAGTTTCAAACATTACTTTTAATTTTACAACTTGGTATTAATAGTGTGACATAATTTTTTTTGCATCCTTGTCACATTTGGGAAGATCACTATATAGTTTCTTTTATATAGAGCAGAGTAGTAGTTGATATATTTGCAGACTCGCTTCAGCGTGAACATTTCAAACTCTGTTCTCCACCACTCAATCACGTTAGGGGTTGGGGTCCATCCATGAAGACGTAATCTCTGCCTTTGCATCTCAATGTCAGGATACCTTTAACTCTCTGCCTAAAGAATTTCATCTTTAAAATGCAGAAATTTTATGCTTATGACTATGTGTGGGTTTATTAATCAATGTGCCTGGCATTTTGTTAGCTTTTTTGTTATAAATACCGAATCTTTATTGACTCAGATCTGTGAATTTTTCTCATCAACTCCTGAAAATTCCCACACATATACTGAACTACTCAGATCTCTCTTCCAGGCCAGAGAGATCTCTCTTCTTTCTTCATATTTATTTTTTCAATCTTCTGTCAGAGCTAGGAGAATTCCTGAGTTGTTTTCTGATTTATTGGTTTTTATTCCTGCCATTATGTCTTTAATAATAAAATTAATGATATATTTTATAAAATTTTGTTTGTTGCACTCTTCATTTTATAGGGGATTTTGTCAAAGATTGCATAAATCCCAGCAAAAGTCTTTCAGGTGAGAGTAGCAAGGTAAAACGTAGATTTTTTGCTTTCATGTATTTGTTGTTGCTTTCTGTAGTCATTTTAAAGGATCAGCCTTCTGAGGAAGTAAAGAGTGTATTTCTTGGTAATTTAGATGGTAAAGAATCTGCCTGCAATGCAGGAGACCTGGGTTTGATCCCTGGGTCAGGAAGAACCCCTGGAGAAGGGCATGACAACCCACTCCAGTATTCTTGCCTGGACATTTCCATGGACAGACGAATCCAGTGGGCTACAGTCCATGGGGTCACAAAGAGTCAGCCACAAGTTAGTGACTAAGCACACACACAGAGTTTGAAGGCATCACCCTTGATTTGAAGTCTCTTCTCCTTAGTAATTGTGGCACTCTACTGTTGTCTCATTCCACTAGCAATAGCTAATCCTTTAGCTGTTACAGAATCCTCCTTCTTTGAATACAATAAAAAGTAAACATTTGGTCCTCCTCTCTACTTCCTGGCACACAGCTCCTAAAACCCTTGTGATCTCCAGTGATAAAAGTATCTTTCAGGGGCTAATGAGAAGATCTGTGGCTGAGGAGGTATCAGTACCCTTAGATACATTCTGGTCACCAGAAAACTCCAGTTCAGTCACTCAGTCGTGTCCGACTCTTTGCGACCCCATGAATCACAGCACACCAGGCCTCCCTGTCCATCACCAACTCCCGGAGTTCACTCAAACTCATGTCCATCAGGTCGGTGATACCATCCAGCCATCTCATTCTCTGTCGCCCCCTTCTCCTCCTGCCCCCAATCCCTCCCAGCATCAGAGTCTTTTCCAGTGAGTCAACTCGTCGCATGAGGTGGACAAAGTATTGGAATTTCAGCTTCAACATCAGTCCTTCCAATGAACACCCAGGACTGATCTCCCTTAGAATGGACTGCTTGGATCTCCTTGCAGTCCAAGGGACTCTCAAGAGTCTTCTCCAACACCACAGTTCAAAAGCATCAATTCTTTGGCGATCAGCTTTCTTCAAAGTCCAACTCTCACATCTATACACGACCACTGGAAAAACCATAGCCTTGACTAGACGGACCTTTGTTGGCAAAGTAATGTCTCTGCTTTTTAATACGCCATCTAGGTTGGTCATAACTTTCCTTCCAAGGAGTAAGCGTCTTTTAATTTCCTGGCTGCAATCACCATCTGGAGTGATTTTGAAGCCCCCCGAAAATAAAGTCTGCCACTGTTTCCACTGTTTCCCATCTATTTTCCATGAAGTGATGAGACCAGATGCCATGATCTTAGTTTTCTGAATGTTAGGCTTTAAGCCAACTTTTTCACTCTCCACTTTCACTTTCACCAAGAGGCTCTTTAGTTCTTCACTTTCTGCCATAAGAGTTGTGTCATCTGCATGTCTGAGGTTATTGATATTTCTCCCAGCAATCTTGTCCAGCTTGTGCTTCTTCCAGCCCAGCGTTCCTCATGATGTACTCTGCATGTAAGTTAAATAAACAGGGTGACAATATACAACCTTGACGTACTCCTTTTCCTATTTGGAACCAGTTCTAACTGTTGCTTCCTGACCTGCATACAGGTTTCTCAAGAGGCAGGTCAGGTGGTCTGGGATTCCCTTCTCTTTCAGAACTTTCCACAGTTTATTGTGATCCAGACAGTCAAAGATTTTGACATAGTCAATAAAGCAGAAATAGATGCTTTTCTGGAACTCTCTTGCTTTTTCCATGATCCACCGGATATTGGCAATTTGATCTCTGGTTCCTCTGCGTTTTCTAAAACCAGCTTGAACATCTGGAAGTTCACGGTTCACGTATTGTTGGAGCCTGGCTTGGAGAATTTTGAGCATGACTTTACTAGTGTGTGAGATGAGTGCAATTGTGTGGTAGCTTGAGCATTTTTTGGCATTGCCTTTCTTTGGGATTGGAATGAAAACTGACCTTTTCCAGTCCTGTGGCCACTGCTGAGTTTTCCAAAACTCAAAGCATGGTTAAAGGGTTGGAACTTTCCTTCCTACCCCTATACCTCCAGGAAGAGGTAAAGGGTTGTAGGTGGAATTAAATCACTAATGGCCAGTGATTTTTTCCCTGGTGGTAAGCATCACTATGAACAAAGTTAGTGGGGGTGATGGAATTCCAGTTGAGCTAATTCAAATCCTGAAAGATGATGCTGTGAAAGTGCTGCACTCAATATGCCAGCAAATTTGGAAAACTCAGCAATGGCCACAGGACTGGAAAAGGTCAGTTGTCATTCCAATCTCAAAAAAAGGCAAGGCCAAAGACTGTCAAACTACCATACAATTGTGCTCATTTCACATACTAGAAAGGTAATGCACAAAATTCTCAAAGCTAGGCTTCAAGAGTACATAAATTGAGAACTTCCAGATGTTCAAGCTGGATTTAGAAAAGGCAGAGGAACAAGAGATCAAATTGCCAACATCCATTGGATCATAGAAAAAGCAAGAGAATTACAGAAAAACATCCACTTCTGTTTCACTGAATATGCTAAAACCTTTGACAGTGTGGATCACAACAAGCTGTGGAAAATTATTAAAGAGATAGGAATACCAGACTACTTTACCTGTCTCCTGAGAATCCTTTATGCAGGTCAAGAAGCAACAGTAGAAAATTACATGGAACAATGGACTGGTTAAAAATTTGGAAAGGGGTATGTCAAGGCTGCATATTTTCACCCTGCTTATTTAAATTATATGCAGAGTACATCATGCAAAATGCTAGGCTGGATACAGTAGAAACTGAAATCAAGATTGCTGGTAGAAATACACACAACCTCAGATACACAGATGACACCACACTCATGGCAGAAAGTGAAGAGGAACTAGAGGGCCTGTTGACGAAGGTGAAAGAGGAGAGTGAAAAAGGTGACTTAAAACTCAATGTTCAAAAACCGAAGATCATGGCATCCAATCCCATCACTTCATGGCAAACAGATGGGGAAACAATAGAAGATTTTATTTTCTTAGACTCCAAAATCACTGCAAATAGTGACTGCAGCCATGAAATTAAAAGATTCTTGGTCCTTGGGGAAAAAAACTATGATAAACCTAGACAGAATAATAAAAAGCAGAGATGTCACTTAGCCAACAGAGGTCCATATGGTCAAGGCTATAGTTTTTCCAGTAGGATATGGATATGTGAGTTGGACCATAAAGAAGACTGAGCACTGAAGAACTGATGCTTTCGCATTGTGGTTCTGGACAGTCTCTGGGACAGCAAGGAGATAAAACCAGTCAATCCTAAAAGGAATCAACTCTGAATATTCATTGGAAGGACTGATGCTGAAGCTGAAGTTTCAATCTTTAGCCACCTTATGCGAAGAGTTGACTCATTGGAAAAAACCCTGATGCTGGGAAAGATTGAGGGCAGTAGGAGAAAAGGGTGACAAAATATCAGATGGTTGGATGGCATCACCAGCTCAATAGACATGAGTCTGAGCAAACTCCAGGAGATAGTGATGGACAGGGAAGCCTGTCATGCTGCAGTTCATGAGGCCACAAAGAGTCTGACACAACTTAGCAACCGAACAACAACAAAAATCCCTTCATGGTGACATCAGCTCCTTTTGACTAGCAGAAAACCTTTTATAAAATTAGTGCTTGATAGCACTGAACTCCCCTTTCACCAAAATCTTTTGTACTGACCTTCCCCCACTGCCTCTTTGAAGCATTCCGTCAGAGCTATCTGAGGTGCTGTCTCCCAGGCTGCAGTCCTCATTTTGCCCCAAAGAAAGTTTAACTCACAGCTTTCACTTTGTGCATCCTTATAGTCAACATTATGATTTGTAAAGGTTTGCATCATATTCACAAGTAAATATTGGCTCATGATTTTTTTTTTTTAGCTCTTCATTAGGTTTTGATATCCAGAGATCTGATGGTTGCATAAAATGAATCAGTACACTTTTTCTCTTTTCCAGGATTACAGAATATTTTCAATAAAATGGAAATCACCTTTCTCTTTGTTAAGTTTTAAGGACTCACCCATCAAATTTTCTTAGTTGACACTTTTTTGGAAATAAGCTTTCTAACAAACAGTATTTACTTTTTATAATTCTATAAGGAAAACATGTCCACTTATGTTAAGCTCTCAAAAAATTAAAAATATAGCTCATCATAAAGAAGTTTATAGTATCATTTTATTGTCACATTTAAGAGTGTATACTAACTTTGCCTATTACTTTTTTGGTCCATAATTTTCCAGTATTTATCTTCTTGTCATTAACAATGTTCACCTGTGCTCCTTAGGTAAATACATAAACACAGTGCCTTAACTTGACTGTTTTGTTACCTGATTTCTTTTTCTCTCTAAACCTAGCAGTATACTGTGAAAATCTTTCTGTGTCAGTAAAAGTTTCTAACAATATCATTTTTAATGGCTACCACTTTTTGTGGTAATGGGGCATTGTAATTTATTTAATCAATTGTGAAGAATGAACTTTTAGACCTTTGGACCTTATGTTTTATGATCATTGTCTCACAAGAACATCTTTTCTCAGAATCATTCCCTCCTTTGGACAGCTGAACACACTTCCCTATCTAACCTGTTATTTATCTCTGTTTACAAGCCTTCTTACAAAAGCAGGAAGAGGTTTATCCATTGCTGTGGGTTAAAAGGCTTTCATCAGAAATTTCAAGTGTACCCGTTGAAATGATTCATTAGAAAAAGAAAGAAAAGAAAGAAGGGAGGGAGGGAGGAAGGGAAGGAAGGAGAAAAGAAGAGAGAAAAGGGGAAAACTCAGAAAAACGTGCACGTCTTTCTCAGGTTTGTGGCCCATTAGCTTGTGGACTAGGACCTAGGACAGGAACTCCAAACCAAAAGCCATTAGTCCCAAGAGCTCTCTGCAGTTAAGGAGAATTCCTTTTCTCCTTGTTGTGGTAACCAGCCAGCTGAAGCAGTGCTTCCCTTTTCTAACTGGCATAACTACCCTCATTAGGAGCCAGCTAAAGGAGCCCTGGATTTTTGCCTAGGAATAGCCATCTATAATGACAAGCCACTTCAGTACTCTTGCCTAGAAAATCCCATGGATGGAGGAGCCTGGTAGGCTGCAGTCCATGGGGTCGCTAAGGGTCGGACACGACTGAGCGACTTCACTTTCACTTTCACACATTGGAGAAGGAAATGGCAACCCACTCCAGTGTTCTTGCCTGGAGAATCCCAGGGATGGGGGAGCCTGGTGGGCTTCTGTCTATGGGGTCACCCAGAGTTGGACACGACTGAAGTGACTTAGCAGCAGCAGCAGCAGCCATCTATATCAGGTGTGAGCTCAGATAACTTAGGAATCATGCTCTGTGTGTGCTATGGCCACTGTCACAGATATATGTACTTCAAAGACCTCCCAAAGCCCCCCTCCTCCCTTTCATCTAACTCGTGTGCCTCTGAGATATGAAGTACTTGTGAGATTTATCCTCTTGCTTGTACATCTGACTTCTTAATCAGTCAACCAAGCATTGGCTGTGTAGCCCATCATTCAACCCAATCTATCTGCATAGCATCTCTCAAGAATTCCATTCAGTTTGAACATGTAGCCTCAGCAATGATCCAGTTTCCTCTGCATTTTCATGGGAATTTGGAGAAAGGGAGGATCCAAACATATGAGCTCAATGTGTCACCTTGAAATGGAAGCATTGTATTTTTCTCCTATAAAAAAAAAAGCTTAAATAATATGTTTTGTAAGCTAAAAAACTATTCTCTGAAAAATAAAGATTCTCTCCTAAAAGGAGGGAATTAATTTAATTTTAATTCATTTAATTTTCTCCTACATTTTTCTCCTTGCCTGTTGGAACTGATTACATACAAAGCTCTGACACTTCATTCTTTGAAAGCAAGATGGAGGGTACTCACTATACCGAAAGATGATCAGAGACTGTGATCTTTGCACCGCTCATAAAATAGACACTTCATAATTACTCTTTGAAGAACAGAAGGAAAAGCTGTGCAGACAACTGCTTCTGTAGCACTGGGTAACATGCAGAGTTGATGACAACACCAAGAAACACTGGAACAGAGAGACCACATGTAGCACTACCATATCCTTTCCAAAGGTGAGAAGGAAAAGTAATATTCTTCAATTACACAGGCAGGAAGTGGAAAACCATTAATCCCACGTGGGACACAGGGTCATAATGATAAAATACATCACAGCAGGTTTCATAAAAACCGGAACATAGTACATTTTGTCATTCTCTACTTGAAATGTGAAAAAGACAATGTAATAGTAGGGAAGGAGGGAAGAAGGCAATTGTTTTAAGTTGATTTTCTTTCCTTGAATCTATGAGAAACATATTTTGGAATTCTCACTAAAAGACTTCAGGTCCTTAGATTTGAAGTTATATGAGTTCAGGAAATTGATATTTTGCCAGGAATTTAAAGATTGCTTACTTTATTAGGTAAGAACATAACTTCTGAATTTTCTAATGCTTTTGGAACATGAGTCTCTTTAAAAATCTAAAATGTGAAGACTATTTTCTCAATTTCAGAACACTTAAAATGCAGGAGTAGAGTTTGTAGATGAAGCTGCTAATATTCGTCTAAAGTAACTTTTAAAAAAATCAATAATACAGTACTGCCAATTTTCTTACATTTGAAAGAGCTGGAAAACTAGGAAAATAAATTATTTGTTACAAAGAAGAAGATATCATTATTACTGTGTTTTAAAAAAGGCTGCCTTGGTAAAAACAACTAAGATGGATTTCCCTAGAGGTCCATTGGTTAAGAATCCACCTGCCAAGGCAGGGGGCACAGTTTCATTCCCTGGACCATGAAAGTCCACACACCACAGGACAGCTAAGCGCATGCACCTCAACTACTGAGCCTAAGTGTCCTAAAGCCTATGCTCTGGAATAAGAGAAGCCACTGAAACAAAAAGTCCACGCACTGCAGCTAGGGTGGCCTTTGCTTGCTGCAACCAGCAAAAGCCTCCTCACAGCAACAAGGATCCAGTGCAGCCAAAAATAAATAAATAAGTATGTTTTTTAAAAAAGTAATGACATGATGTGATATTCTTTTTAATGAAAAAAATTCCTTCCTTTTGACAACTAAGTATTGAGGGTCTAGGATATGGCAGATACTGTTCTAGATGTTAGGGATCAATAGCAAACAAAAATATCCCTTAGAGTCATGGAGTAACATTGTAGTGGGTAGAGGAGAAAGTAAAGAAATTAATAAGGAAAACATTTAGTGGACCTTATGGTGATAAGTACATGGAGAAAACTAAACAGGTGAGGGAAATGGAGAGTTCAGAGGTGGGTGGTGAGGACTGTATTAGTTTCTAGAGCTGTTATAATACATAACCATAAAAATAACCTGCTGCTGCTGCTGCTGCTAAGTCGTGTCTGACTCTGTGTGACCCGATAGATGGCAGCCCACCAGGCTCCGCCGTCCCTGGGGTGGCTTAAAATAACATGAATTGGTTCTCTTATAGTTCTGGAGCTCAGAGGTCCAAAATGGACTCCACTAGGCTAAAATCAAGATGTTCCTTCTGAAGGCTCTTGGGCAGAATCTGTTTCCTTGCCTATTTCAGCATCATAGACTGCCTACATTCCTTGGCTTGTGGCCTCCTTCCAGCAATCATGTCACACCCTCTGCTGCTTCAGTCATTCCCCACTCCTCTGACTCTCACCCTCCAACTCCCGTTTTCAAGAACCCTTGGGATTAAATTCAATCAAATCAATTTTGTGCTCAGTCTTGTCCAATTCTTGGTGACCCTGTGGACTGTAACCCACCAGGCTCTTCTGTACATGGGAATTTTCAGTCAAGATACTGGAGCGACTTGCCATTTCCTTCTCCAGGGTATCTTCCTGACCCAAAGATTGAACCTGAGTCTCCTGCATCTCCTGCACTGCAGGTGGATTCTTCACTTGCTGAGCCATCCCTGGGACCACCCAAATACTCAAGGAAAATCTCCCCATTACAAGTTTCTCAACAGGCTATGGATTCCAGGTAACTAGCACTGACTAATCAACATTTGTCAAGGCTAAAACTAAGATTTTCATCCACTCCTCCTCCTGCAAACAACCCAAGTCACTGTAATGCTCTTTGGCAGTAGTAAACACTGAGCTCTGTGCAGTCTTACTGGGAATGACTGCTCTAGGGGCTTAGACAACTTGTTTCTATAAAAGATGGGTGTGATACCAGTGCTATGGAAATCTAATGTATCTTATTGACTTTTGGCATTTTTTAGAAAATGAGAGATTTGATATTAAACAAATACAACTTCTGAGCTTCTTAAAGAACCACACTCTCCTGAAAAAAAATCACGCAAGCTCTACATGCTCAAAGAACCTCACCTCTCTCAAGGTACCTGCAGCCCCACACTCCAAGACTAATATGCTGCATAGTCAAGCAGTGAGAATGGCTTTTCAGCTGTAATTCTATATAAAAATTTTGAAACTTGGGCTTTTAGTTCACAAGGACAATGCCATTTATAGTAGAATGCAATGTTTCTACATTTAATATCTAAGTATTTGCATTTAAAAGAGGGCTTTGTTGGGACTTCCTTGGTGGTCCAGCAATTAAGCCTCCAATGCAGGGGGCCCCAGGTTTGATCCCTGGCCAGGGAACTAGATAACTGACCATCTTACCTGTCTCCTGAGAAACCTGTATGTGGGTCAAGAAGCTACAGTCAGAACCCTGTATGGAACAACTGACTGGTTCAAGATTGAGAAAGGAGTAACAACAGGGATGTCTGCTGTCACCCTGTTTGTTTAATCTATACGCTGAGCACATCGTGAGAAATGCCAGGGTGGATGAGTTATAAGCTGGAATCAAGATAGGCAGGAGAAACATCAACAACCTCTGATATGTGGATGATACCACTCTAATGGCAGAAAGCCAAGAGGAACTAAAGAGCCTCTTGATGAAAGTGAAAGAGGAGAGTGAAAAAGTTGGCTTAAAACTCAACATTCAGAAAATAAGATCATGGCATCTGGGCCCATCACTTCATGGCAAATAGATGGGGAAACAATGGAAAAAGTGACAGACTTTATTTTTTGGGGCTCCAAAATCACTGCAGATGGTGATTGCAGCCATGAAATTAAAAGATGCTTACTCCTTGGAAGAAAAGCTATGACCAACCTAGACAGCATATTGAAAAGCAGAGACATTACTTTGCCAACAAAGGTCTATCTAGTCAAGGCTATGGTTTTTCCGGTGGTCATGTATGGATGTGAGAGTTGGACTATAAAGAAAGCTGAGCATCGAAGAATCGATGCTTTTGAACTGTGGTGTTGGAGAAGACTCTTGTGAGTCCTTGGACTGCAAGGAGATTCAACCAGTCCATCCTAAAGGAAATAAATCCTCAATATTCATTGGAAGGACTGATGACGAAGCTGAAGTTCCAACACTTTGGCCACCTGATGCAAAGAACTGACTCATTGGAAAAGACCCTGATGCTGGGAAAGACTGAAGGCAGGAGAAGGGGACGACAGAGAATGAGATGGTTGGATGGTATCACTGACTTGATGGACATGAGTTTGAATAAGCTTCAGGAGTTGGTGATGGACAAGGAAGCCTGGTGTGCTGCAGTCCATGGGGTTGTAAAGAGTCGGACACGACTGAGTGATTGAACTGAACTGAAGATCATGACACTTGTCCCCCTTACTTCATGGCAAATAGAAGGGAAAAGGTGGAAGTAGTGACAGACTCCCTCCTCTTGGGCTCTAAAATCACTTCAGATAGTGACCGCAGGGGGGCGGGGTGGAGTCCTTCCTGAAAACAAGCCAATGAGAAGAAGACAGAGCCAGGGGTATTGGAAAGAGATCGTGTTGTGATGACACACATTAATCATCTGTGTCCAGCTGTATCTGATACCTGTGAACTCTGCAGTTATAAGAGCCAACACATTCCCTCTTTTTCTCAGGCCAGTTACAGTTAGATTTTGGACTCTTGCATTGAAACTGACCAATATTATTTAAGGATGAGCTGTTTTTCTTACATCTTAGTCAGAAAAACATCTGCTTCTTAATCTGTTTCTAACTGGATAAAATGTAAATTTCAAAGTTGTAAATCATTAGCTTGAGTTGAAGATCCTGGGCTGGCAGGCGAAGTTAGTAGCTGCTCCCAGCCTTATCCCTTTCAGAGATGCTCTTGTCAGGTACCTGGAGCGTACAGGTGGCAAGTATGACTGAGGAATAGAGTAACTTTCCAAAATAAAAGGGCTGCTTGCTGGTTAACTACACTATGTTATACTTTCTGTTTGGGTTTTCTTGTTGCTATTTTAAGCTTTTGTATTAAGTTAATTTTCTTCACACATGAATATATGTGTGCTTAGTTGCTCAGTCGTGTCCGACTCTTGCCACCCCATAGACTGTAGCCTGCCAGGCTCCTCTGTCCATGGAATTCTCCAGGCAAGAATACTGGAGTGGGTTGCCATTTCCTTCTCCAACATATATTTGATTTTAAAGTGTCTCATGGCAATAGCTTTAGTAGCTCACATTTGAAAGTTTGGAAAGAGTGGCACTTCTCACTCAGGGAATGTTAATGAAATTAAAAGATATGTGATAAATTAAATATGCTTCCCTAAAGAAGATGTCAGAAGTAAAGGCACATTAATTAGAAATTAACAGCATAGAGAATTTAAAACATTTCATGTTTGTCTTATTAACATTTTAGGAGTACAAATATGTCTGTCATCAAAAAAGAATTTCCTCAGGACTCCCTTATCAAGACTCAATTGTAAAGCTGAGACAATTGCTCTAGGGTAAAAAAAACACACCATGTCCAACAGCAGAGGGTGGGAATTCTACTAGAAATTTCTTCACTAGGATGAGAGCCACTGGGTCGTATCTCTGAAATGGGATACTCACTGTGGCGTATAATTTGTTGATCACAAAGGAAGAAGTCAACAGGGCTTAAGAGACCAACAGGAAATCTAAACACAGACAATTCAGTTCACTGTGAAACCAGTTGCTTCATGGTTGGTATGTCTAGACTGAATCCATACACAATCATACATCAGAATGGGAAGAATTTACCAAGAAATGGGGGTGACTGAATTTATGAGGAGAAACCATGTGTAAATTAGACAACCCCTTGAGCTAATAATTTTTTATGTGCTTTTATAGGTTTTCTTTCTTTTAAGTCCAGTAAATTCTTTAGGTTATTTACACATTGTTGAATCTACCTCTGAAAATCACTGTCAAAATTGAGTGGCATCTCCTTCGATTCCAGCTCCTGGTGCTTTATCTACTGATCAGTCAAATGCCCTTGTGGGCCTCACCTCCATGCCAGGTTTCCTGTTGTCCCCTCTTTCAGGCTTCAGAGGCCCCTTCCCACACCTCCTCCCCAACACATAGTTCAGATGCCATTCCCTCTGGATACAAATCCTGTCTCCAGGTTACCCATTACATCCTGCTTGCTCACTGACTGTTTCCATGACGTCCATCACCACCATACACCATACACACTTCCGTGGCAGTTCAGTGGACTTTCAGAAGTCCAGAAGACTCTGGGATTCCACTGCAGAGGGCACAGGTTCAATCCTTAGTCAGGAAACCAAGATCCTGCAGGTCATGCAGATGGGCAATAATAATAATAAATTTAAATACAACCACACTTTATTGATAACTGCAGCTTCATACACGGTTTGGAAGTTGAATAGTATTTATACTCTGACTATGTTCTTCTTCAATATTTTGTTAGCATTTAAAGTCTAATGCCTTGCATTAGACTCTAAAATTAGTTTGTTTATATCCAAATAATAACCTACTAGGGTTTTGAATGAAATTGTGTTGAATCTGTGGACCATACTGAGAAGAATGAACATCTTAAAAATAATGGCTCTACCTACTAATAAATGTGGAATATATCTGCATTAAAAAAATGAATGACTTCCCTTCATTAATTTTGGCAAAACCTCTTCATAAATATGTGTAGTAAGATACTTTTTATAGAAATGATGCCATCTCAATCTTAAAGTGAAATGGAAAATTAATATACTGAAGTAATACAAGTTAAGAAATGTATCTCTCATTCCTTATCCCCCCCCAAAAAAATGGAACTCATATAAAACAAGAAAAAGCTAAGTAAAATGACATAATTTACTCTTGGGAAATAGTATAGCTAATTTGTGCTCTATCTATACCAACTACAGCAAAATTTGAAATATTAAATAACTTTAAAAGTTAGCTTCCCTCCATACTCAGAAAAATAAAGGCTTTTACTTTTTACTGACTACAAAATGAGAGCAAGTTTGATAGCTTTTTAGTTTTTTAACTATATGTCTATCATATATGACTTGATATGTTATAGTAGATATTTCTTTCATAAAATTCATGCATAGTTTTGACACTGGGGCTTTTTTCCTACACAATGCTTAATTTTTAAAACTTTTACTTTTAATTTCAATGAATATGACCTATTTTAAAGAGAATGTTTCATATTTCTTTTTTCCCTAAAGAAATTGCTATATAATCTTTCAGTGCTATAAACTTTCACAAAGGTCTTGCGGGCCAGACAACTCAACACACTCCTAAGGGGGATGCAGTATTAGTAAACACTGGACATTTTGTTCTGTTTCTTTATTCAATAAATTAAACTGAATGCCTATCTTGTATAAATCAGTGTCATGTTCGTTATTTCCACACGATTATATTAGTTTCTTCACTGCAAGCAGCAGAAATCAAGTTGGCTGCTGTAGGTAAAAAGGAATGTTTTGGAAGAATATCAAGGTCTCCTAGAATCACCATGAAACTGGCCAACTGGGTTTGGGGTCAGACTCTTCTCTGAGCTCCAGATCTGTGACACCTACAACTAGATTACAGGAAGACATTTTAGGATCACTCCCTCCCCTTTCTAGGTGAACTTCTCTCCTTCTGTAACTCTCCATTGTCCTGAGTATAATCAAGTACACTCAGAGAGGCCTCTGTTACCTTAGCCAATCTTAGTGTGTGTCCTGTTCTAACTCCTCCTTTCCTACCTCTCACTCACCACCCAATCCCCTCTAATCTGGTCCTTGTCTACTTCATCAGCATCCTTTCATGCCAAATTCTCTCTTGAATGCCATGCTTGCGCTTCCCAACTGGTTAACCAAAACTCAAAGCACTTCCACAAACTGATGGCACATATACCAAGATATTGAGGTCTCAGAGGCACGGGCTGGTCCACTGACTGTCGTGTCCAGTGATGTGAAAAATACCAGGAAGCACTGCTCTACTCCAGCCATGCTGATCCCCTTCCAATCCCACAAATGCATTAGCTTCTCCTCCCCTTCAGGGCTTTTATTTGTGCTGTTTCCACTGCCTGGAATACAATGCACCAACTCTTCACTTAGCTCAGCCTTCGAGATTTAACTTTTACATCAGTTCTTCTGGGAGGCCTTCCCTGAATGCCCGCATTTGGTTAGCACACCCTAACATTCAGTGCCACAGAGCCTTCTACTCTGCCTTTTGAAATATCTGTGGCACTTAAAATTACTTTCATCAATGTCTGACTTTCCTACTCGATGTCCAGTGGAGCAGAGACCCAGCCTGGTTCACTACTAGATCCCTAGCCGCAAGAACAATTGATTGAATGGACAGTCAATAAGATTTTTGTGGCTGAATGTTAGCAATTTTAGGTAAATAAAAATAAGAGCAACTATCGTCTTATGTAAATAAAATTTAGGTAAATAAAAATAAAAGCAATTACTGTCTTATGTATGGGCTCTTTTAAAACTGTTTTATAATTAAAATCTTTTCTTATTTGGAAATATTTTAAAAAGTGAAGCACTCAAAGTAAGAAAATCAACAGTATGCTAAACTTAGCCCAACACACTGTGGAAGATCAGGAATGAGATTTCAGCTTTCCTGCCTCTCTTCAGTGTTGATTAGAAGACATTTGAGAAAGGTTTGGGCACATCTCTATCTTTTTAGACTGAAATTATGTAGGGTGATTAGAATTCTATTTGCAGAAAACATACATGACTGCCACAGTCAAAGACAGACTTTGTGGAGCATGATGTATCAGCCTGACCCATTTTAACAATTCCCACATGCTCATATCTCTTCCTGCTGGTCTGTCAAAAATTTCAAGCATTAAGAGAGATTTGGTTATAAAAATTCTTGATTATCTGTCATCTATCAACTTTGCATTTAGATTTGAAAATACATCCCCAAATGGGTTGAATAACCAGATGGGGGGAGTCCTTTCACAATGTATACAGATATCAAATCACCACAATGCACACTTTAAATATCTTAAAATATTGTCAACTATGCCATCATGAAGCTGAAATGTAAAATAAATAAATGCGATGAGAGAAAACTTTCTTGGGAAAAAAGAAAGAAGATGGAAGGAAGGAAAGAAAGAGAGGAGGAAAGAAAGAAAAAATACACCCATGAAGATAAGGAAAAGTTTAAAAGATACTCTACTATTATGATGGGTAAACAAACAGTTTTTACAGTTTCATGAAGTTTCTGGCCCTTGACGTGGATATTTTTGGAACAATTCCTCATAATTTACAGAGGCAACTAACAGAAGGAAAACACTTCTGGTAAGAAATATAAGGAGGTAAATATAGCAGCCATGTACAATTCCGAATTCCTTTCAATACATCATGTGACATTTGTGATTATAAATTGATCACAGACGAGCCTTGGTATGAAAAATGTACTATTATGTAATCCAGACATGCTATTCATAGCAATACCCCAGATGGAAATGTGAGAGCTTTAACTGGAAAGTGAGTTATTTGGTCTTACCATTTTGTGTAAATCTTCAAAGCATAAATTAAAAGCAGAAGATGTATTGTATGGATTCAGGATCTGAAGACCTCTACTGTACTCTGTAAATCTTTCAGCAGCATGGAAGACAGCATTTTCAACTGGCTAGACAAACACTCTTATCTTTTCCCTAAGGTTGTTCTACTTTGAGATGATGGGGATAAAGAAAAATGTACCCTGAAATGGGTGTTTCCCACTCTAAATATTCAATATGAATCCTATGGCCAGACAGGGCTTATTTTCATTTCTTTTTGCAATACTTTATGTCCTGCATCATCTTGAAAGCTTTTTCATTCAGAAAATATTTCAGTCTTTCATGGTTCTGCTGTGTCTATATGAAAGAGAACTCGGGACTCACAGAGATGACTCATAAATGGCCACTTGAACTGTATTTATTTTCATATTGCCTGAATAATTTATGTAATTCATGTTGCTATTCGTGGAGAAGAGGAAGTGAGAAGGTAATTTTTTAGAGCGAAGAAAGTTGTTTTCCTCCATACACATCAAGAAAATACTCAGAATGTCTTTATAAGCAGTATAACAAATTAAAAGATGAATATTTAATATATAAGCAGAAACAAAAATTCACATTTACATTATTGCCATCTACCTCAATGAATAAAAGAACCACAGAACATGAAACTGAAATGTCAAGATGACAAAACCTCCAAAAGGGAAGAAGCTCCATTGGCCAAGAATGTATAAATTATTTCTACCCTAAATATCAACACGGAAACCATTCAGCTACTTTAAATTTGAGAAGAGGAGAGAATTTTCAAATAGCATATGTGGCAGTGACAATGGAAAATATTGTTTACGTTGCCTCGTCCCTCCATAACCCATCCACCAGTAATTGACAGAATAACCTTCCTGAAAACCATAGGTCCGAACGCATTGCACCTCAGGTTAAAAACATTCAAACAGTTTTTTTTAAAAAAAACCTTTTTCTAGTTATATGTACTGAAATCAATATAGATAAATCGATATTATGACTTGATTTGCTTCAAAATAACCTAGGGGCCTGTGAAGGGAGGGAAGGAGTGGAGGCATCAATGGATTCAGATTTGCCGTGAGTTGGTCATTGTTGAAGATGGGTTCAAGGGGTTCATTACCAGATTTTTCTCTATTTTATAAAGTTGAACAAAAAAGACTAGATATTGACATTCAAATCTTCTTATAAATTGGGCCTAGTGATTTACTTTTCAGGTTTATAGTCAATTTTTCAAGCATCCAAAGCCATATCAAATCATTGTCGAAATGTTGCCCCGAGCTTGTGTGTGTGTTCAGTCACTTCAGTCGTGACCCACCACACTCCTCTGTCCATGGGATTCTTCAGGCAAGAATACTGGGGTGGGTTGCCATGCTCTCCTCCAGGGGAACTTCCCGACCCAGGGATCAAACATGAGTCTCCTACATCTTCTGTGTTGAAGATGGATTCTTTACCCACTGAGCCACCTGGGAAGCCCATCCCTGAGCTTCCCAGGAAAGCTTCCCTGAGCACCTCCCTTTTCTCAAATCACTGCCTTTATTCTAGCTGTTTTTTCATTCCTGAAATGCTCTTCTCTCTTAGCTTTACTTGTTGGATTCCATTTTCTGAGTCTGAGTTCCTTCTTCTGTAAAATGATGGGGTTGGACCAGATAACTTCCAAAGTCTCTTCCATCCTATAGTTATCGAGTTAGGTTGACCACTCACTTCTAAGGAAAAAGATCTACTTAGGAACAAAGTCTGTAAACAGGGGACCCACCAGACATAGTCTGAGTTAAGATTTAAGAACAGCAAGATCAAGTTGTTGAGGGAATTCTGATAAAATTAAGTTTCCTTCCCTTTTGTATATTTCACTCTTCCTGATTTCTTGGAAACATGATCCCAAAAGAAAGCTATTCTAAATAATCTCTACCATCTACTTAGCAATAGATTAAATGAGTACATGGAGCAAATGTGCCTTAGAAAGAGGGGGTAGTTAGAGATGGACAATAGATCTTAGAACTGGTTGTAGGAATTTAGCTAAAGAGTGAGATTCAGTTCAGTTCAGTTCAGTCGCTCAGTCGTGTCCGACTCTCCGTGACCCCATGAATCACAGCACGCCAGGCCTCCCTGTCCATCACCAACTCCCGGAGTTCACTCAAACTCATGTCCACAGAGTCGGTGATGCCATCTAGCCATCTCATTCTCGGTCGTCCCCTTCTCCTCCCGCCCCCAACTTTTCCCAGCATCAGAGTCTTTTCCAGTGAGTCAACTCGTCTCATGAGGTGGCCAAAGTATTGGAGTTTCAGCTTTAGCATCAGTCCTTCCAATGAACACCCAGGACTGATCTCCTTTAGAATGGACTGGGTCTAAAGAGTGAGATTATGAGACGTGAAAAGGAAGGATGACTACACTGGTCTGGCTTTCCACATACTGTATGAGCACTAGTCCCCTTATTTCAAATGACTTGGAGAAAACATTTTTGCTTCACACATTTCAATTATTAAATTAATATTTGAAGACTAAAAACTCCTAGAAGTCACTGAATTTAACAAAAGAGCAATTTCATTTCTTTCTTTAATAAATATTCTGATTATAAAAGTTATAAACCTTTTAATTGTAATTTGTAGTCATTAAAGAAAATTCCCTTTTATAATTACTCTTTTCCAAAATGTCCTTAGAGATTAAACCAAATGACTTTTTGGCATGCTTCTCTGTCTCGCTTTGTGAGCACCACCTCTCCTTATCCACCCACCAGGGTGAACCCCAACAACAGGCATGTTTGTGCACCATGAGCCTGTCTGATGCACAGTTGACTGGTCCAGAAGGTAAAGATTCTCTCCACCAGGATTCTATAATTTGGAACTAAAATTAATTAATTAATCTGGATGGTGAACATGGAAATAAATCTGTGTTAGAACGCTTTTGGTTGATAGTGCCAGAAATGAAATTTTAAGTGTGCTTTAAAAATACAAATAATTTATTGGGCTCATTAATTTAAAATGGAGAAGTAGGATTTTTCCTGATGCATTGGATTCATCATTCAGAGGAATGATGTTATTAAATGACTGGTTTTAAGTGCTCAGATGACATCTTCAGGGCTGAATCAATCCATTTCTGAGTTCATTTTCTTGGGGTTGTTTTCATTCAGAGGCAGCATCATCCTCTACAGAAGAAATCATCCACTATTAGCATCACAGCTATAATCCACCACTTTCCGTTCCATTTCATCGCTCAGTTGTATCCGCATCAGTCCTTCCAATGAACACCCAGGATTGATCTCCCTTAGAATGGACTGGTTGGATCTCCTGGCGGTACAAGGTACTCTCAAGAGTCTTCTCCAACACCACAGTTCAAAAGCATTAGCTTTCTTCACCCAGACACAAATCAAAATCCTACCCTTGAGGTGAGCCATGCCTGAAGATTAGGGGCTGAAAGTGGAGAAGGAATGTTTCTTCAGAGAAAACTTGAGGTGCTTTATTTCATTACGGGGTCATATATTAAGGGGGAAAAAGGGTGAGCATTGATTGGTTAATTGGCTGCTGGTTAACTGATCTGTGGATTGATCATCTAGGAGCAATCTTGGATTAGTCAGTTCTTGGATAGGAAGTATATAAATGCAAAGTTGTCCACAGAATGGACTGACTGGGCAGTTATAAACCCAGACTTTTTTTTTTAATCTCAATGACTGTGATGCTTTCCCACTGTTCCGGCTGAAGGTTGAGCTTTAAATCATTTGCTGTTGTTCATCTTAGCTTGGTTTATGTTGGAAGGGCATAACTAAGGCACCTGAGCCAATCAAATGATGAAGAAAAAATATACACCAGGATCCTCCCTAGTCAAGCTAAATATTCAGTTTACCAAGTTCCCTGGAGTGAGCCCAATGCATCAGAAACAATCCTGCTTCTCCAGTGGCGCCTGGTGGCCTATTGGTCCAGTATGCCTTGTTTGGTTTGTTTGCCTATTGCCACCTCGTGGGAAGAGTTGACTCCTGGAAAAGACTCTGATGCTGGGAAGGATTGGGGGCGGGAGCAGAAGGGGACGACAGAGAATGAGATGGCTGGATGGCATCACCGATTGGATGGACGTGAGTTTGAGTGAACTCCGGGAGTTGGTGATGGACAGGGAGGCCTGGCGTGCTGTGATTCATGGGGTCGCAAAGAGTCAGACACTACTGAGCGACTGAACTGAACTGAACTGATGGTCTGAATGTTCATATTCCCCCAAAACTCATATGTTGACATCTTAATGCCAAATGTGATGGTATGGATCCTTTGAAAGGTGATTAGGTCATTAATACCCTTATTAAAGAAAACTGAGAAGGCTTACTAGCCCCTTCCACCATGTAAGGACACAACAAGGAGGTAAGTCTGCATTCCAGAAGGGGGCCTTCATCAGAACCCAATCACGAGGCCACTCTGATCTTGGACATCTAGCTTCCAGAACTGTGAGTAAAGAATTCTTTTGTTTATAAGTCATCCAGGCTGTGGTATTTTGTTACAGCAGCCTGAATGGACTAGACACCAATTCACTTATCCTTGAACAAAATAAAATTACATAGACCTGGTATTTGCCAAAAGGCAGAATATATGGCTTGTCTCTAATCTCAGTCACTGTTCAAAGAAGCAGATATCATCAGTTTCTCACTTCTCAAAATAAAAGTTTCATATCGGTAAATTTGAAATAATTGAGAATGAATAGATTTCCCTCTTTATTATAAAAATTCTATTTAATTCAATACAAGTCAACTTTCATCTCTTTTATAAATCTTCCCTAAATCATTTTGCCTAGTTCAATTTCCTTCCACTTCTTTTTTCTTCCATCTTCTATTCCTTCAGCAGTAACAATAAGTGCTACTCACTGAGCAATTAGGGTTTCCGAAGTGGCTCGATGGTAAAGAATATACCTGCCAATGCAAGAGACGCAGATTTGATCCCTGGGTCAGGAAGAGCCTCTGGAGGAAATGGCAATCCACTGCAGTATTCTTGCCTGGAAAATTCCATATACAGAGGAGATTGGTGAGCTACAGTCCATAGGGTCACAAAGAGCTGGACACGACTGAGCGATTAAACCACACCATCACCACTAATAGAAAACTGATGCAGGAACTTCCTTATTTTTGATGTCAAAAAATTCTATTAAAGGGACTTCCCTGGCAGTCCCGTGGTTAAGATTTCACCTTCCAATGCAGGGGATGCTGGTTGGATCACTGGTCAAGGAGCTAAGACCTTACAAGCCGTGGGTCTCCAAAGACAAAACATAAAACAAAAGCAGTGTTGTTCAGTTCAGTTCAGTCGCTCAGTCGTGTCCGACTCTCCGCGACCCCATGAATCACAGCACGCCAGGCCTCCCTGTCCATCACCAACTCCCAGAGTACACTCAAACTCATGTCCACAGAGTCGGTGATGCCATCCAGCCATCTCATTCTCCGTCGTCCCCTTCTCCTCCCGCCCCCAACCTTTCCCAGCATCAGAGTCTTTTCCAGTGAGTCAACTCGTCTCATGAGGTGGCCAAAGTATTGGAGTTTCAGCTTTAGCATCAGTCCCTCCAATGAACATCCAGGATTGATCTCCTTTAGAATGGACTGGTTGGATCTCCTTGCAGTATAAGGGACTCTCAAGAGTCTTCTCCAACACCACAGTTCAAAAGCATCGATTCTTCGGCGATCAGCTTTCTTCACAGTCCAACTCTCACATCCATACATGACCACGGGAAAAACCATAGCCTTGACTAGACGGACCTTGGTCGGCAAAGTAATGTCTCTGCTTTTTAATATACTATCAAGGTTGGTCATAACTTTCCTTCCAAGGAGCAAGCGTCTTTTAATTTCATGGCTGCAATCAGCATCTGCAGTGATTTTGGAGCCCAAAAAAACAAAGTCTGACACTGTTTCCACTGTTTTTCCATCTATTTCCCATGAAGTGATGGGACCAGATGCCATGATCTTTGTTTTCTGAATGTTGAGCTTCAAGCCAACCTTTTCACTCTCCTCTTTCACTTTCATCAAGAGGCTTTTGAGTTCCTCTTCACTTTCTGCCATAAGGGTAGTGTCATCTGCATATCTGAGGTTATTGATATTTCTCCCAGCAATCTTGATTCCAGCTTGTGCTTCTTCCAGCCCAGCGTTCCTCATGATGTACTCTGCATATAAGTTAAATAAGCAAGGTGACAATATACAACCTTGACGCACTCCTTTTCCTATTTGGAACCAGTCTGTTGTTCCATGACTGGTTCTAACTGTTGCTTCCTGACCTGCATACAGGTTTCTCAAGAGGCAGGTCAGGTGGTCTGGGATTCCCATCTCTTTCAGAATGTTCCACAGTTTATTGTGATCCACACAGTCAAAGGCTTTGGCATAGTCAATGAAGCAGAAATAGATGTTTTTCTGGAACTCTCTTGCTTTCTCCATGATCCAGCGGATGTTGGCAATTTGATCTCTGGTGCCTCTGCCTTTTCTAAAACCTGCTTGAACATCTGAGAGTTCACGGTTTACATACTGCTGAAGCCTGGCTTGGAGAATTTTGAGCATGACTTTACTAGCGTGTGAGATGAGTGCAATTGTGCGGTAGTTTGAGCATTCTTTGGCATTGCCTTTCTTTGGGATTGGAATGAAGACTGACCTCTTCCAGTCCTGTGGCCATTGCTGAGTTTTCCAAATCTGCTGGCATATTGAGTGCAGCACTTTCACAGCATCATCTTTCAAGACTTGAAATAGCTCAACTGGAATTCCATCACCACCACTAGCTTTGTTCGTAGTGATGCTTTCTAAGGCCCACTTGACTTCACATTCCAAGATGTCTGGCTCTAGGTCAGTGATCACATTATCGTGACTATCTTGGTCGTGAAGATCTTTTTTGTACAGTTCTTCTGTGTATTCCTGCCACCTCTTCTTAATATCTTCTGCTTCTGTTAGGTCCATACCATTTCTGTCCTTTATCGAGCCCATCTTTGCATGAAAAGTTCCCTTGGAATCTCTAATTTTCTTGAAGAGGTCTCTTGTTTTTCCTATTCTGTTGTTTTCCTCTATTTCTTTGCATTGATCACTGAGGAAGGCTTTCTTATCTCTCCTTGCTATTCTTTGGAACTCTGCATTCAGATGCTTATATCTTTCCTTTTCTCCTTTGCTTTTCGCCTCTCTTCTTTTTACAGCTATTTGTAAGGCCTCCTCAGACAGCCATTTCGCTCTTTTGCATTTCTTTTCCATGGGGATGGTCTTGGTCCCTGTCTCCTGTACAATGTCACGAACCTCCGTCCAGAGTTCATCAGGCACTCTATCAATCAGATCTAGTCCCTTAAATCTATTTCTCACTTCCACTGCATAATCATAAGGGATTTGATTGAGGTCATATCTGAATGGTCTAGTGGTTTTCCCTACTTTCTTCAATTTAAGTCTGAACTTCGCAATAAGGAGTTCATGATCTGAGCCACAGTCAGCTCCTGGTCTTGTTTTCGCTAACTGTATACAGCTTCTCCATCTTTGGTTGCAAAGAATATAATCAATCTGATTTCGGTGTTGACCATCTGGTGATGTCCATGTGTAGAGTCTTCTCTTGTGTTGTTGGAAGAGGGTGTTTGCTATGACCAGTGCATTCTCTTGACAAAACTCTGTTAGCCTTTGCCCTGCTTCATTCCGTGCTCCAAGGCCAAATTTGCCAGTTACTCCAGGTGTTTCTTGACTTCCTACTTTTGCATTCCAGTCCCCTAGAATGAAAAGGACATCTTTTTTGGGTGTTAGTTCTAAAAGGTCTTGTAGGTCTTCATAGAACCGATTAACTTCGGCTTCTTCAGCATTACTGGTTGGGGCATAGGCCTGGATTACTGTAATATTGAATGGTTTGCCTTGGAAACGAACAGAAATCATCCTGTCATTTTTAAGATTGCATCCAAGTACTGCATTTCGGACTCTTTTGTTTACCATGATGGCTACTCCATTTCTTCTAAGGGATTCCTGCCCACAGTAGTAGATATAATGGTCATCCGAGTTAAATTCACCCATTCCAGTCCATTTTAGTTCACTGATTCCTAGAATGTCGACGTTCACTCTTGCCATCTCCTGTTTGACCACTTCCAATTTGCCTTGATTCATGGACCTAACATTCCAGGTTCCTATGCAATATTGCTCTTTACAGCACCGGACCTTGTTTCTATCATTGGTTACATCCACAACTGGGTATTGGTTTTGCTTTTGCTCCATCCCTTTATTCCTTCTATAGTTACTTCTCCACTGAGCTCCAGTAGCATACTGGGCACCTACCGACCTGGGGAATTCCTCATTCAGTATCCTATCATTTTGCCCTTTGTTACTGTTCACGGGGTTCTCAAGGCAAGTATACTGAAGTGGTTTGCCATTCCCTTCAAGACTTTAAATCTGCATAAAAATAATACTTAGAAAATAACTAATGCAGATTTTTATTGATGGACCCACATGAAATTGACAATATTGCCTGTTTTGCTCTATAGAAATAATGATTTCAGTTGGTTCACCTAATATTATTTGGATGTGTTCCATTTAATATTATTTGGTTGATGAGTTCTTACATCCTTGACATCTTAGGAAAACTTCAGAAACAAATGTTCACAGACTTTACTCACTCCTTTGTTCTTTACTCCCCCAAAGGCACATGCCAAAAACTGGATAGGTGTTGATCATTGCTTGAGTCCTATACTAGAAAAAATGTCTCCTGTGTTTAATCGTGTTGTTTCTAACTAATTGTTACCTAGTGTCTGTTCTCAAATGTGATCTTAAAGTGTTTGAGGTCAGAAAGCATATCTTTATTTCTCATACAATTTTTTGTACATACTCTGTTAACAAATAAACAATACAACATTAAGGTTTACAATGATGGCTTTTGACATGTAAATATTATCTGATTTATTATTACGAAGAGTGATAGACAGGGCTTTGTTTTGCTATGACCACTGGGGAGAAAAAAACATTTTACAGTTTAGACCACAGACTGAGACTTTTAACCTTTTTTTCTTCAAAATGAAAGAGCAATAGAGGAGTGTAGAAGTTCCCATGCACAGAAACAGGATGCTGAGAGCTGATGATTGACCGGAGAATTCAACAAGTCATCCTTTCAAAACAGCTCATGAAAGCATTTGAGAACAAAAATGGGTAGAGGAATCTTCACTGGCATAAAGAATCCAACAATCTATTACTCAGCCATAAAAAAGAACAAAATTGTGCCATTTGCAGAGACATAGATGGACTTAGAGAATATCATATAGAGTGACATGAGTCAGAAAGAATAATATCATATATTACCAAATAAAAATGGAACCTACAAAAATGGTATAGATGATCTTGTTCAGTTCAGTTCAGTTCAGTCGCTCAGTCGTGTCCGACTCTTTGCGACCCCATGAATCACAGCATGCCAGGCCTCCCTGTCCATCACCAACTCCCGGAGTTCACTCAAACTCATGTCCCATCCAATCGGTGATGCGATCCAGCCATCTCATTGTCTGTCATCCCCTTCTCCTCCCGCCCCCAATCCTTCCCAGCATCAGTCTTTTCCAGTGAGTTAACTTGTCGCATGAGGTGGCCAAAGTATTGCAGTTTCAGCTTTAGCATCAGTCCTTCCAATGAACACCCAGGATTGATCTCCTTTAGAATGTTCTGGTTGGATCTCCTTGCAGTATAAGGGACTCTCAAGAGTCTTCTCCAGCACCACAGTTCAAAAGCATCAATTCTTCGGCGATCAGCTTTCTTCACAGTCCAACTCTCACATCCATACATGACCACGGGAAAAACCATAGCCTTGACTAGACAGACCTTTGTTGGCAAAGTAATGTCTCTGCTTTTTCAGTTCAGTTCAGTTCAGTCGCTCAGTCGTGTCCGACTCTCCACGGCATGAATCACAGCACGCCAGGCCTCCCTGTCCATCACCAACTCCCGCTTTTTAGCAAAGGAGAAATAGAGACAAGATATCCGGAACAAATGTATGGATACAAAGGAGGAGAGGAGAGGGGGATGAATTAGAGGACTGGGATTGACACATATGCACTATTGATACAATGTATAAAATAGATAACTAATGAGAACCTACTGCATAGTACAGGGAATTCTACTCAGTGCTCTATGGTGACCTAAATGGAAAGGGAAGCCTGGCGTGCTGTGATTCATGGGGTCGCAAAGAGTCGGACGCGACTGAGCAACTGAACTGAACTGAACTGAAATGGAAAGGAAATCCAAAAAAGAGGGATTATATGTACACATATAACTGATTCACTTTGCTGTACGGCAGAGACTAAAACAACATTGTAAAGCAATATGTTCCAATAAAAGAAAAAAAAATTAAGAAGGAAAAAAAAAGACCCCAGAAATCACGCTTTCATTACAAAACATGTATTTTCCTTTACCATTTATATATGTAACCCAAAAGACACAAAAGTGAACTCAGTGTAAGTAGGTGCAATGTTTTGATTCCACAGAGAGGGTGCTGAGACAGAGTAAAGACTGAACAGCTCCTCCTAGTTGTCACTGAGAGTGTGGCATTTATTATCATATCAGGAAATATGTTTCTAGTGAAGGCTAACTCTAAGATGGAATAAAGAACTTAGTCATGTGTCCTGACCACTGTCGCCTCAAGGACTGTAACTCAGTGTTGCTTCATCTATCCAGATAAGAAACTGTGATTAATTATAAATGATGGCCGATTCACTAGAATGCAAGCCTCCAAATCGTTAGGGCCACATTTCCAAGTCAATACGATCCATTTTGGGGGCAGCTTTTGTTACTGAGTCTCCTCTCATAAATTTTAGAATCAGGCAAGTAATTTCACAAAGACCATTTGTGAAATAAATGATCCTTCATTACTTTATTACTGTTGAAGGAGTAGTATTTTCAGAACTAGCTAAGGAACACTAGTAGACTAAGACCCTTCATACACACAAGGATCCTTATAAAATAACTTTTGAAAATAGTTTTGGTTCTCAACACCTTAATTTGTAAAGAAATTATTTCAAATGGTCCCCTTCTTCCTTATTTTAAACGTTTCTGGTTCTTTTCTATTATTATTAGCAAAAGTGTGCTGAATAGTCATAGTATATTTTATTAGCTAATAAAAAAATTTTGAAAGGGCTTGCATGTTTTAGTACCTCTCATAGAATATCAGAACTGAAAGAGAATTTGAAAATCAAATTCATTATAGCCCAGTACAGTACAGCCATGAATGAGTCTGCTACAAGTACCATAATCAAGTGATTATATAGACTTTGATTACGGTAGTCTGTTTCAGTCTTGGATAGCTCTATTAGGAAGCTTGTCCTTATGCTGAAATAAAATCTACCTGTCTATACTTTCTATTTTCATAAAAGTCATTGTACTCAAGATTGTAGCTGTTTTGTTCTTATCTTGCTGGTTATTATTTAATTATAGGTCTTTATCTGATAACAATGAAAATTCTGCTAACATACTCATTCTCTCAAACTACATTATACCTCAATATATATTTCCATTGAAGCAATTTCCACAAGTAGGATTTTAATTTCAAATGGGATGATCTTAAACATTTTTTTCAATGGGCATTTCATTACTGAAATTCTCTCAAAGCCATTTCTGAAGTGTCTTCTAAAACACTCACATGAACTCATACTATGACAATGAATTAAAGCTTCTTTGAGGTTGTGTTTTTTTTAATTCCTCCAAATAGAAATGTTAAAGCTCAAATGTCAAAGGAAGCAATAGTAGTACTCACACAGTTAATATCAAATGTAAATGTTAAACATGCATGCATTTCTTTGCAAAGAGCATCTGCAAAGGTAGAACCATGAAAGGTTTCATTATAGACAAATCTGCTTGAAAAGTTGTATCAAATTATTTTACATGCCATATCTTGGCATTCTCTATGATTAAAAAAAAATTCTCAAAGGTTTATCTCTAAAGAACATAGATTGTAATGATTATGATAATAGTTTAAGAAAGGGGACATCTTGGGGACTACCCTGGTGGTCCAGTGGCCAAGACTCTGAGATCCCAATGCAGGAGGCTTGAGTTCAATCCCTGGCTGGGTAACTATATCCCACATACCAAAAATAAATAAATAAAAAAGAGACATCTTTACTCAGTACCTGATGAGTTTCTATAAGCACAGTCCTGGTAACTCTCTGAGCTTTTTCTCATTTTGTCTCTCCTCTGGAGAAGTAAAGTGACTTAATGCATTTGTAAATACGTGCTAAAGCTGAAACTCCAATACTTTGGCCACCTCATTCAATGAGTTGACTCACTGGAAAAGACACTGATGCTGGGAGGGATTGGGGGCAGGAGGAGAAGGGGACGACAGAGAATGAGACGGCTGGATGGCATCACCAACTCGATGGACATGAGTTTGAGTGAACTCCGGGAGTGGGTGATGGACAGGGAGGCCTGGAGTGCTGTGATTCATGGGGTCGCAAAGAGTCGGACACGACTGAGCGACTGAACTGAACTGAACTGAAGAAAAACCAGACAAGCCTTCACTCCTTTCTCTCCCCTAGGGATGGAGCTTGGCCATTCAAATTTTTGTTGCTTCTCTGCTCCTCTGTGCAACTGGGCTTTCTCAGGCTACCATGTGCCCTGTGTGGATCATTCCAGTCCAATGGGACCCAAAACAAGTAGATGAGACTCCCTAATTCAGGGCACAGTTAGCAGGCTTACCTTACTCTAATGCTGAATCACTTCCTTCAGCTTTGCCCCTATCAGACATCTATTTAGAACTCAAGCAGGGAAGAAATGGATTTATGAGCTGCACTTCCTACCTCCAGGGATCCCAAATGTGGGACATCATGAAGTAGAGTAACAAAGATCTTTGGATTACTTAAACAGAGAGGAGAAACAATATGTTTATTCTTGTAAGAGGTAAAGCTTTAGCTCCTGTGTGTGCTAAGTCGCTTCAGTCATGTCTGACTCTTTGCAACCCCAAGGATTGTAGTCCACCAGGCTCCTCTGTCCATGGGATTCTCCAGGCAAGAATACTGGAGTGAGTTACCATGCCCTTCTCCAGAGGATCTTCCCAACCCAGGGATTGAACCTGGGTCTCTTATATCTCCTGCATTGGCAGGCAGATCCTTTACCACTAGTGCCACCTGGGAAGTCTTCCTTAGAAACAAAAGCAAGTTGACAGTCTTACCTGGTGGTCCAGCAATTAAAAATTCGCCTGCCAATGAAGGAGACATGAGTTCGATCTCAGGCCAGGAAGATCCCACATGCTACGGGGCAACTAAGGCCTTGAGCCACAACTGTTTTGCTGCTACAAAGATGACTAAAAAATAAAGAAGTGTATTTCTTTCTCCTGCAATAGTCCCAGGTCAAAGGTCCAGGTCAGTGGAAAAACTCTGTTCACTATGATTCACTAAGACATTTTTATCATTTTCTTGGTAAAACCTGGGTGCTTTCCATGTCTGCATTTCAGCTGGTGGGAAGGAATAAAAGAATTTGGAAGAGGCATGCTGAATGAATGAAATCCCAGGCCCAGAGTAGGGAGACATCACTTCTCACATTCCACTGGTGAGAACTATTTCCACTGTGATGCCTACCAGCAAGAGGGGCTGTAAAATGTGATCTCATTGTGCACAATGGGACTAACTGTGGAAGAAGAGAATGGATCTGGGTGGACAACCAGCAGTCTCCACCATACACAATCGAGAACTCCATAGGATAGAAATAAAACAGCTTCTGCTGGGGCTAAAGTCAGTGTCCAAAATCAAAGAGTATATAGTGTTATTGGGCAGAAAAGAGTCAGTGTAAACTTCTTTCAGTGGGCTATCATGATATGAAAGTGCAGTGCAGGAGACATGGGTTTGATCCCTGGATCAGGAAAAGTCCCTGAAGAAGGGAATGGCTACCCACGCCAGTATTCTTGCCTGGAGAATCCCCATGGACAGAGGAGCCTGCTGGGCTATGGTCCATGGGGTTGAAGCTCTTTGGGCTTCCCAGGTGGCTCAAATGGTAAAGAATCCACCTGCAGTGCAGGAGACCCAGATTTGATCTCTGGGTCAGGAAGCTCCCCTGGAGAAGGCAATGGCTACCCACTCCAGAATTCTTGCCTGGAAAATCCTTATGAACAGAGGAACCTGGCAGGCCACAGTCCATGGGGTCGCAAAGAGTTGGACACAACTGAGCGACTAAGCACATGGAAAAGAGTATTAGTGTAATCAAAATGAGGAGAAGAAAAATAGCAGATTGGGCCAGAATACGCAGAGACCTATAATTATTACAATTGTCACTAATAATCATCATCTTCCTGGTGGTTTTCTCACTTGCACGTGGAGATAAGCACCATCATTAGTAACAACTTCACACAGAACACATTTATATCATCTTATTTATGCACTACTTACATAAAATGATAATAGATCCCATAATTACCTGCCAATTAGCTTAATAACCATTTAGTTCAATACCTAGAGACACTGTGGTTATAGTATTTGTTTCCTGTGGTATCTTTTCTCCCTGTGGATTCAAGCTGAAACTTTCCTTCAACTTCATACTTTGATATCATGCTCCAAGAGAAATAAAATTTGTTCCCAAAGAGTAGACTGGTAGAAAAGGATATCGTTAGCTAAAAGGAAATATTAAAACAAGAGTTAAAAGTTATGTAATAAAAAAGCTCTCAAAAGTAATACTTCTATTGGGAACAAAATAAGAGACACAAAACTGTCTAAAAATTCCAGGTTATATTTGACGTAAGATGTTGGCTTAAAAATCAACATTTAAAAAACTAAGATCATGGCATCCAGTCCCATCACTTCATGGCAAATAGAGAGTGAAACAATGGAAATAGTGGCAGACTTCATTTTCTTTGGCTCCCAAATCACTGCAGATGGTGACTGCAGCCATGAAATTAAAAGACGCTTGCTCCTTGAAAGAAAGTGATGACCAACCTAGACAGCATATTAAAAAGCAGACATTACTTTGCCAACAAAGGTCTGTCTAGTCAAAGCGATGGTTTTTCCAGTGGTCATGTATGGATGTGAGAGTTGGTCTATAAAGAAAGCTGAGCACTGAAGAATTGATTCTTTGAACTATGGTGTTGGAGAAGACTCTTGAGAGTCCCTTGGACTGCAAGGAGATTCAACCAGTCCATCCTAAAGGGAATCAATCCTGAATATTCATTGGAAGGACTGATGATGAAGCTGAAGCTCCAATACTTTGGCTACCTCATGCGAAGAATTGACTCATTGGAAAAGACCTTGATGCTGGGAACGACTGAAGGCAGGAGAAAGGGATGACAGAGGATGAGATGTTTGAATGGTATCACCAACTCAATGGACATGAGTTTGAGCAAGTTCCGGGAGTTGGTAATGGACAGGGAGGCCTGGCGTACTGCAGTCCATGGTGTTGCAAAGAGGCAGACACGACTGAGCGACTGAACTGAACTGAAGATCTCAAAGGATAGGATTTGTCATGTTGTTGATTAGTATATTTAAAACCTCTGAAAACTGAAAGGAATTCTTACTTCCAGGTAAGATAGAGTGCTGTTGTTGTTTAGTTGCTCAGCTGTGTCTGACTCTTGTGACTCCATGGACTGTACTGCACTAGGCTTTTCTGTCCATGGGGATTTCCAGGCAAGAATACTAGAGTGGGTTGCCATTTTCTCATCCAGGGGATCCTCCCAACCCAGGGGTCGAACCCCCATCTTCTGCAAGTCTCCTGCATTGCAGATGGGTTCTTTATTGTTGAGCCACTATGGCAGCCAAGATAGAGTACTAGAGAGCAAACTTTTCATCTCACCTGAAACAGTCAAAGAGAGGGAGGGAGGAAGGAGAGAGAGACACATAAACAGACAGAGAAACAAAGACGGAGAAGTCTCCAGAAAAAGTACATAAGACCATGATCTTCAAGACACTGCATATCAGGCAACAAGGGACAGTAATCTTTTAGAGACACAAAAAAATGTGATAAACTGTTCTTAACCAAAATAGAAAACTCTGCATTTCAAAGGGGCTTCCCAGGTGGCTCAGTAGTAAAGAATTCGCCTGCCAAACAGGAGACACGAGTTTGATCCCTGTGGCAGGAAGATCCCTTGGAATAGGAAATAGCAACCCTGTCCAGTATTCTCGCCTGGGAAACCCCATGGACAGAAGATCCCGGTTGGCTACAGTCCATGAGGTCTCAAAGAGTGGGACATGACTGAGTACTCATACATGCAGGAATCATGTGTGACAAAAGACATCATTAGGGAAAAAAAGACAAGCTACACACTGTGAGAAATATAAAACAACTATCTAATAAACAACTTGCATGTAGAATATACAGCATTTTCAAAAAACTCAATGCAAAATAAATACCCAACTAAAAACAAGCAAAAGACTCAAACAGTCACTTTACAAGAGGAGATACACAAATGGCAAAACACACATGAAAAGATGCTCATGATTACTTATCATTCAGTTCAGTTCAGTTCAGTCGCTCAGTCGTGTCCGACTCTCCGCGACCCCATGAATCACAGCACGCCAGGCCTCCCTGTCCATCACCAACTTCCGGAGTTCACTCAAACTCATGTCCACAGAGTCGGTGATGCCATCCAGCCATCTCATTCTCCGTCGTCCCCTTCTCCTCCCGCCCCCAACCTTTCCCAGCATCAGAGTCTTTTCCAGTGAATCAACTCGTCGCATGAGGTGGCCAAAGTATTGCAGTTTCAGCTTTAGCATCAGTCCTTCCAATGAACACCCAGGACTGATCTCCTTTAGAATGTTCTGGTTGGATCTCCTTGCAGTACAAGGGACTCTCAAGAGTCTTCTCCAGCACCACAGTTCAAAAGCATCAATTCTTCGGCGATCAGCTTTCTTCACAGTCCAACTCTCACATCCATACATGACCACGGAAAAAACCATAGCCTTAACTAGATGGACCTTGGTTGGCAAAGTAATGTCTCTGCTTTTTAATATACTATCAAGGTTGGTCATAACTTTCCTTCCAAGGAGTAGGCGTCTTTTAATTTCATGGCTGCAATCAGCATCTGCAGTGATTTTGGAGCCCAAAAAAATAAAGTCTGACACTGTTTCCACTGTTTTTCCATCTATTTGCTATGAAGTGATGGGACCAGATGCCATGATCTTTGTTTTCTGAATGTTGAGTTTCAAGCCAACCTTTTCACTGTCCTCTTTCAATTTCATCAAGAGGCTTTTGAGTTCCTCTTCACTTTCTGCCATAAGGGTAGTGTCATCTGCATATCTGAGGTTATTGATATTTCTCCCAGCAATCCTGATTCCAGCTTGTGCTTCTTCCAGCCCAGCATTCCTCATGATGTACTCTCCATATAAGTTAAATAAGCAAGGTGACAAGATACAGCCTTGACGTACTCCTTTTCCTATTTGGAACCATGTACAGTTCTGACTGTTGCTTCCTGACCTGCATACAGGTTTCTTAGTGCAAATGAAAACCACAGAAAAAGGCATTACACACCTGGTAGTATGACTAAAATTAAAAACACTGATCAAACTAAGTGTTGACAGGATGTTTGGACTCCTCATACATTGCAGGTAGGAAGGAAATGGTACAACTTGTTAGGAAAACTGTTCTGTATTTTCTCAAAATGTTAAAAAATATACTTATGGTATGCCAACTATTCCATTCCTAGACATTTACCCAAGAGAAAAGAAAGTATATGTCCAGACAAAGGCTCATATATAATTTCTGTTGTAACTTTTGTTTCTAGTCACTAGAAACTACTCAAATGCCCATCAGCAAATGAATGGATAAACATATTGTGGTATATCTAATGGAATACCACTCGGCAACAAAAAGACTGAACTAGTGATACAGTAACAGTGTGGGTGACTCTCAAAATAATTATACTGCTTGAAAGTCAGTACAAATGATTATATGCTGTGTGGCTCCAATTATATAAAATTCTAGAAAATGCAAATTAATCCTTAGGACAGAAAACAGATGAGTGGTTGCCTAGGAATAGGTAAATCAGGAGGGTGAGATTGCCATGGGGTGCAAGGAAACTTTGGGGGGGTGATGGATATTGTTCACCGTCTTAACTGTGGTAATCATTTCTTGAGTGTGTGTATATATATATCAACATTTATCAAACTGTATACTTTGTACAGTTCATTATATGTCAACTATAGCTAATGAAGCTGTTTAAAAAATTGGAAGGGAACATTTTAAAGAAAACAATATATCCATATCCACGTTTTTACATTTTAAAAATGGCCTATTATAATTTGGGAACAACTAGAATCACAATTTGCTAAACTTTTCAAATCAATTCTCTAAGTTGTAACTTTAAGCAATTTTCATTAGTCTTTAATTAGAAACCAAATTTTAAAAAGAGCAATTAAAGGACAAGGATTTTCATGAGTAACGGAAAAATACTTTTGAATTTGATATATTGTGTACCTATATTGAAAAACTCAGTTCTTCAGAGAGGTTAAAAAAATCAGAAATTGATATTCTAATGATAATTCTACACTAACTCTGTGTTGTTCTTCTAAACTGAAATGGTTGATTATTTGGGTCTATAAATATCTGTATTATTTTACTTCAAAATAATGAGCATACTTTCCTTGACTTTACAGACTCTCAGCTAAATATTTCAGTATCTAAAATGAATGAAAAACAAAACTTGTATTTTACATATGTAAAAAACATGTAAAAATCTTTAACTTTAACCTACATGACATTGTAGATTTATGAGGGAATTTTAAAGATATTTTGGGCTCCTGATGCCAACTTCTCTTCATGAACCAAATACTTGGTGGACAAATCAAATGATTTCCAAGGGAGTCAAGAGGTTAAGAGTACTGAAAACACACACTGCATGCATGCATGCTTAGTCACTTCAGTCGTGTCAGACTCTGTGTGACCCCTTGGATGTAACCCACCAGGTTCCTCTGTCTGTGAGATTCTCCAGGCAAGAATACTGGAGTGGGTTGCTATGCCATCCTCTTCCCGACTAAGTGATTGAACCCACATCTCTTAGGTCTCCTGCATTGGCAGGTGGGTTGTTTACCACTAGGACACTTGGGAAACCCAAGACACATACTACATATTCACAAATAAAATCCTGGTTTCTTTTTTTTGTCATGTTATGATCACTAGGTCATTTTCTCCTATCATCAGAATATTTTACTGAGAAACTTACAGTGTTCAAGGACATGTATTCAGCAAAGAGAATGAGAAAAAGAGAGAGAGAGCTATTCAAGACATTGAAATACAAGTACAAATCACTGAGTAATGACAGTTGTTAAGTTTGGAAAATAACTTGTGTGTCCCAAATCTATTTCACTACAATTTACAACTTAAATCATAGCTTATGTGAATTGTTCATGTTATAGTTAAAGTTCAACTGGAAACAATTCAAATGATTTCCAAGGAAAGCCTTTGGTGAAGACACTGTTAAAAGGGTGTTGGCACAGTTGAGGGATGGAGAAGGAAGGATGTTGAGACTCCCAGGGACCAGCAATTAGGAAGTTTTATTGCATTTAGGGCTGCCATTATCGGAGGGAGCAAGGGAGAGCTGCAACTTCAGAGAACAGCCCAGCAAGAGTCACTGATCCAGAATTATGTTCCTCCCCATTTCTTTTTAGTTATTATTCCCAAGCCCATGAAAAAAAATCAAATCTAATTTAAATTCTACCTGATGAGATATATTAACAAGTAAGGAATAAGATTTAAACAGGTAGGGTTGAGTTGGCTTTATTTTTTCTTTTTATTCCCTACTCCCCTAGCCCGCCAAGAATGGAATTTTCACCCTCTTGGGGGCAATGTTGCTCCCACTGAGCACGCATGTTCTACAGAGAGGCAGCTGCCACCAGAACTGTGGCCCTAAAACTTGGCTTCAGAGGAAACACCCTGACCTCTTTGGCCCCCTACCCTGCAGTAGGAACAGGAGTCTGCCATACAGTACAAGAAGTCAGCTGCAGGAGACAGAGCAAGGCAGTGAAGAATAGAGCATGAATATCCGAGGGAACAAAAAGAGTAACCCCCAGATAATTTTTCCAGATTTCTTATAATTTCATTGGGGCAAAATCTGTTTGGGGAAAGCCTTGAATGGCTTGGAAAGAACATGAATTTTGTGTAAAGAGGATGTTAAGTTCCAGCTTTGTTCCTCTTTCACTGAAGAAGCTTAAGGACTACCTTTAAACTTTCTGAGTCTCTGAGAGTAAACTGGGCCTCTGGATATCTACTTCTGGCAGTTGCTTTGAGGATAAACTAAAATAACATATGCAGAGCACATACTAATGTGACTGTCTGGATAAACAATCACTAACTGTGAATCTGAAAGTTTTTCATCTGCCCTTCTTTCTTTTCATTCATAAGTGCCAAGGCAAAGACTGCCCCACCAAACCTGCAGTCTATGGAAGGGTCAGAGGTATTAATCATAATGCCAAAACACATTCAAGTTGTTTGAAGGAAGGCTTTTTGCATGCTCAGTTGCTCAGTCATATCTGACTCTTTGCGACTCCAAGGACTATAGCCCTCCAGGCTCCTCTGTCCATGGAATTTTCCAGATGAGGATACTGGACTGAGTTGCCATTTCCTTCTCTAGGGGATCTTCCAGATATAGGGAATGAACTTGTGTCTCTTGCATCTCCTGCATTGGCAGACTGATTCTTTATCACTGAGCCACTTGGGAAATCCATTTGAAGGAAATTGGTTCACAAAAGAATGGCTTTGGTTAATACTGCTATCACCTATGTCTTCACTAGCAATCTGCTAAGATAATCAAGCCCAAATTCCCCAAAGTTGCTCCTCCCATAAAGCAGATCTTTCTTTAGTGGCCGAAGGTTTTGGAAGAAACCTGAAATGCTCATAAATATATGTTCAAAGGAATCTCTTCTGAAAATATATATATTGATATTATCTAAACCTGGGATATTAAGTCTCCTTTGAATTATAGCATATTTATCTAGAACTGGCTGCACAGAAACTTCCCAGAAGAGTAAGTTTCTGAAGCAGTGCTTATTCTGGCAACAAAAGAGAAATTGGCATTAACTAATCTTGCTGCATTTATCCTTTAGTCAGCCATTTATTTTTTATTGAGTACCAGACCTTGTGCCATAATATTTAAGCTTTAGACTTTCTTTGTATTGTCTGACAGTGACCAATGATCTTACTTGACCAAATGTTTTGAAACTTTTTGATAAACTACCCAAATATGAAATTTTAATTTAGTTTCTTTTGACCTCCAGCTAACTTTGGAATTCATTAGGGAGCCCTTAAGACATCTCAAGAGGAATATTTAATTAGTTTTATTTTATATGTTGAATTACATTGGAAGTATTGCTAAAGAAGTGATAAGTTTTCTAAGATTTTACTATATGGGTAAATGTTACTACTATAGACCTAGAAATTAAAGTTTATGAATTATAGATGTGTCTTGGTGTAATCTATCAGACATAATTCTGATTATTTCACAGCAATTTGATTACGCTTCTTTGTCAACACATTGTGATCAAAATTTAACCTTGCCTTCTCAGTCTTTAATAAACAGTTAAACTGATGCTTTGCAAAAGGACTTCAAGAATATTCATGGGAAGGACTTTTAAATAAACATAGATCAGATTATACCGCTGAACTTGTTAAGAAATTTTTATCACACTGGTAAGGGAAGCAAATCTTCTCTCTCCTTGGCAGCCATGATGGGCTCTTAGGCTGTCTGTAGCAGTCAGCAGAGTGGCAAAACAATCTTACAATGACACTCAAACTTGAAGGAAAAGGGGATTTTGACTGTGCTATATGCTAGTATGGGCTTCTGGTGGCTCAGAAGGTAAAGAATCTGCCTGCAATGTGGGAGAGAGGCCAGGGTTTGATCCCTGGGTCCAGAAGATCCCCTGGAGGAGGGTATGGCACCCCACTCCATTATTCTTGCCTAGAGAATCTCCATAGACAGAGAAGCCTGGTAGGCTACAGTCCATGGGGTCACAGAGTTGGACACAACTGGGCAAGCATGGCACATATGCTAGTATTCAGGAATGAACAATGAAAAAAGAACTGTTAACTGCTTACTTAAGAGTTATAAGGTACTGGCTTTGGAAAAATCTGGTCTTCGTAAAACATAACGAAAGTCTTAAAAGAGAAAAAGAAAGAATGGCCTTGGATACAACAGAGAAAATTGCTAGCATGTCTGTGTGACACCTACTGAATGCATGAGTCTCATGTTGAAAAAGTCATCCACAAAATCCTTTAGTCAATTGCTTTGCCCAGATCTTTATTCCAGAAGGAGATCATTAAGTGATACCACAATTTCTACAAGGCTGGTGATTCAGAAAGCTTGGTTTGCTATGTTTCTAAGTTTTGTATTCTCATCTGTAAGAATAAGAGGATAAGAGTACTTATCTCAGAGGGTAGTTGATGGTTGAATGAAAAAATGCATTGTTGTTTTTCAGTTGCAAAGTCATGTCTGACTTTTTGTGATCCCATGGACTGCAGCATGCCAGGTTTCCCTGTAACTCTCTCCTGGAGTTTGCTCAAATTCATGCCGATTGAGTCAGTATGCTATCTAAATATCTCCTCCTCTGCCGCCCTTGGCTCCTTTTGACTTTAATCTTTCCCAGCATCAGGGTCTTTTCCAATGAGTCAGCTCTTTGCATCATGTGGCCAAAGTATTGGAGCTTCAGTTTCAGCATCATCCTTCCAATGTTCGGGGTTGACTTCTTTTAGGACTGATTCCAGCTTGTAATTCATCCATTCTGGCATTTCGCATGATGGACTCTGCACATAAGTTAAATAAGCAGGATGACAGTAAACAGTCGTATCATACCTCTTTCCCAATTTTGAACCAGTCAGTTGTTCCATGAAAGGTTCTTACTGTTGCTTCTTGATCCACATACAGGTTTCTCTGGGGACAGGTAAGGTTGTCTGATTTTCCCAGTTTGTTGTGACCCACACATGAAAAAATGCATTAAAGTACTTAGTACTGAGTCTGAGTCAGAGAAAGTGTTTAATAAAGTCTGGCAGTTTAAATGAACTGCTCTTAATTCTCTTCAGATACTCATATCATTATGAACTCGTTCACCATGTGCTTACGCTTGCCTTAGTTTTTCATGTTTACTATGAAACATTACTATTACTATGAAAACACAGTAATAATTTGAAATATCCATTTCATCTCAGTAAAATTTTTACAACTAATGAGAGAATATGTTAAATTTATCAAGAAAATGGTTCAGCACAAATTTAGGAATAGTTACAATTATACTTCCATTGCTGTAATTCAGGTGAGTAAGTCCTTAATTTTTAGTAGCTAATTTAATCCATAGAAAGAATGTCTATGACCACCTATATCACAAAAGTCTATGGTTGGTATAAAAATTTATCCAAGAGATAATGTTTATGGTTGTTTTTAAGCATCTGAGGCAACTTTTAAAATTAGCTGCACAAAGCTTCCCTGGTGGTAGAGTGGTTAAGAATACATCTTGCACAGCAAGGGATGCTGGTTTGATCCCTGGTCTGGGAAGATACCACATGCCATGAAGCAACTAAGGTGTGTGCCACAACTCCAGAGCCCATGCGCTGCGACTACCGAAGCCAGTGCACTTAGAGCCTGTGCTCCACAACAAGAGAAGCCAACTCAACGAGAAGCCCACACACCACGATGAAGAGTAGCCCCTGCTCGCCGCAACTAGAGAAAGCCCATGTGCAGCAATGAAGACCCACGAGAGCCAAAACATAAATAAGTGAATGAGTAAATAAATAAAATTAGCTTCATATAAGAGGCTTAGGAGACTTCCCTGGGTGGCGCTAGTGGTAAAGAACCTGCCTGCCAATGCAGGAGACATAAGAGGTGCAGGTTGATCCCTGGATCGGGAAGATCCCCTGGAGGAGGGCATGGCAACCCACTCCAGTATTCTTGCCTGGAGAATCCCATGGACAGGGGAGCCTGGTGGGCTACAGTCCATAGGGGTGCAAAGAGTTGGACACAACTGAAGTGACTTACCATGCAAGATGCTTAAATGATGTGAATGTAAGAAAGACAAAAAGTAATTTAAATACCAAAAATCTGTAAAAAAAATTTTTGTCAGCCTTTCAAAACAAAGCTTTAAAGCCACCTACATAAAATAAAGCAGAATTGGAAAAAGGAGCAATAGCACACAAAAATAAATCTTTTCCAAGAAACTGCTACCTATCCCGGAAAGCTGAAATGTTCTGTAATAGAGTTCTGGGTGCATGGTCTAGCTACCCAGTAGTGGCTCCATGCTACTGAATGAATAAGATACCTTTGCAAAGCTTTTGGGAGGTACATCACTCTAGTGAGAAAAAGGGCACTCCTGTAAGCAACAAAGGGCACCGATTAAGGCTCTTAAAAGTGCTGATTAAATAATAAAGTAACTTAAAATACAAACAAAATGCTGAGTAAGTGAAAACTGACTAGCTTTCAAGGCATAAATTAATGTCCTTATCAAGTATTTTTTCCCCTCGGTTGCAAGGCCCTGTCAATTCTAGACAAACTGTCCAGACATTCCACCCATGGGGCTGCGCATGGGGCAGTTTATTTTTCCTTCTCACACCTGTGCTTAATAAGTAGCAGTTTTGCAGACTCAACTGTTTTCAAGGGAAGATGTGAAAGACTTATGTCCAAAAAATAAAATCAAGATAAGAAACAAAACTACTGTAATTTATCTCCAGTCAGCCTACCCAGAGAAGACTGTGAAACAGTAAAAGACACTACAGACTCTTAAAGCAGAAAATTCCAAAGGTCACCTAATCAATGGCCTCCTCTCTAACAGAACTGAAAGAGATTAAGAAAAACAGCCCACCTTCATTTAAATGTAACCCTGGGGGTCAAGAAGTTATTTCTTATCAGGGATAAGATTTTGTTTTTCAACAGGAAAGGGATTTGACTAGGATGGGTATTGTCTGCCATGTGTGTATTCCTGTTAAAGAAAAGTCACTTTTCACTTAGGAAAAAACTGCCTTTTAAAACTATTCCTTAAATTGCTTTAATTTCAGTCTTCTCTAAATGACTGGCTCTGATCAATTCCTTTTGTGCTTAACCATAATGTTCCACTCAAACGAAGTCAATTCACTTCAGATTTCCATAATTGCCCATGTTCCTCATTAGCCTTCTTCAATAACAAAACATCCAAATGATACCTCCAACACACAAATATTTGTGTTCCTTTTTGTTACTGAACATTTAATTTGACCTAAGTTCTGAGAAAACCTTATCTCTATGGCAAGACCAAGAAGCAGCCATGCACAGTTGTCAATGAATATGTTTTGTCTCTACCACACACAGGACATCACACAAGTACTAGGTTTGGTAAGAGGTTGCTGGTGTAGAAGAAAGAATCTACTACTGTATTAATGGCAAATTTCCTGTTAGAAAAATGAAGAAATGAGGCTACCCTGTACGTGCTGCTGCCACTTAAGTGCATGTCCTTGAAACAAAATCAGAAGATGGTACAAGTAAAAATGATTAAAGATATCCTATGCTTTAATCGATATTTTAAAAACAACTTTGTTGGAGTATAATTTATATACCAGGGCTTCCTAGGTGACTCAGTAGTAAAGGGTCCACCTGCCAATGCAGGAGATGAGGGTTTGATCACTAGGTCAGGAAGAATCCCTGAGGAAGGAAATGGCAACCCACTCTAGTGTTCTTGCCTGGGAAATCCCAAGGACAGAGGAGCCTGGAAGGCACCAGTGTATGGGGTCACAAAAGAGTCACACATGACTTAGCAACTAAACAATAACAATCAACTCATATAAAATTAACCCATTTTAAATTTACAGTGTGGTGAATTTCAGTAACTTCATCAAGTTGTGCAGCCATCACTACATTCTGGTTTTAGAACATTCCTTTCCATCACCCTTTCAAGATTCCTTATGCCCATTTACAGCTGATTCCCATTCCCAGCCCCAGTGCCAGCCACCTATCAATCTACTTTCTATCTCTTTTGTCATATTTCCCTCTCCAATTCGAGATGAGAAAAAGAAATACAAAGATATATCCTACAAATAGGAGGCCACTGTTTGCTGAAGAACCAATCCTTGTCAAAATAAACTTCAGAATTCTTAAGGGAGCGCAAGAGAACCTTGGACACCAGGCATGGCTAGTTTGAACAGGGTTAGAATGGAGAGATTTAATTATCTCTCCAGCTAGAGATAACAGACTTACACAATTACAAGGGACTTTGATAATGAAAGAATACTACAGCAGGCCTTGCTGTCTTAAGAAAATGCTTCTACCTCCAAAGTTAAAAAAAAAAATCCACTTTTAAGTAAAAGGGTAAACTGTCAACCATTTCTATAACATTCAGTCAGAATATTGTATATTTTTGCTTGTGAGACTTTACAAATATACCATATCCTTAAGCAAATTATATTTCAACAGACTGAAATATCAGTTTCTTCTGAAATGTAAGTCACTTAGGCTATTTCCTCCAAGCTTGCATGTGTATATTATTCTTATGTATTTTGAGTACAGTAAATATGTCAAACTATTATGGTTTTGGTTGGCAAAATACTTTTTAACCACTGATTTCCTTCCCCCAGAATCTGTATATTTTAAGAAAGTATTAGCTTCAAGTTTATCTTGTTTACATCCTTATTTGAAGGTACCCTTCCCCGTGGAAGGAACATCGGCTTCCAAGAAATTTACGAAGAATTTTACAGGGGCCCTTTTATGTGTGAAAGAGAAAACTGCTTTGTCAAGTGATGATGAGAAATTGAAAAAACAAACAAACAAAAAAATTCTAACCCAGACGGGACTGTAAATTTGGGGAAATTTGTGGCACTCTTTCAACTTGCAAAATTGGTCACAAAGATGCCTTAGGAAGTTATTTTACACTTCTTGTAGGAAACTGATATTTGCTGTGTGTTTTTCCCCTTTAAGTCCCTGTGTTAATGAAAACAAATGTTAGTTTTGTGCCTTTGATGTTGGGCATTTTATGTTCGACCAGACCAGAGTTCTAAGTACCCATGGCAGTTACCAAAGGCGGAACTTTTTCTTTAACTATGTGCAGAAAAAGACAAACCTGCTTGCAGCCTTCATAGATTCTCAAAGCCAATGGGAGGTCTGCACTACTAACAAAACTAGCGAGGCAAAACTTTGAATTTAGATCTTTCAGGAGTTGCTGAAGAAAGTTGAGGACTCCTTTTGAAGATCTTTAAGAAGCAAGTGTGACTTGTGTTTCTCTGTAAAAAGAACTGATGTGATGAGTTGCTAAATGCTAGCGACTTCTCAGATTCCCTTTCTACACAAGCCTTTAGAGGGAAAGACCGGGAAATCTTAAATGAGAACTTTCCACATTTCTTAGAGTAAGTAACACTTGAAAAAAAAAAAAAAAAAAAGGTCCGGCAGCGGGGCTGGGGGAGGGGAATTCTATGATGGAACCGAAGTCTACCAAATGAAAATGCCAAATAAAAGCAAGGAAGCGACTGTAAGAAGGAAAGACTGGAAATGGTCTTTTCGCAGCTTTAATGACTCAACGATCTCTGTTCTGTGTAACGGTGAACATGGGCAAGGACATTACGATCTTTCTCTCTCCAAGGTCGGTCCAACTTTCCAGTTTTCAGTGGTAACAGGCATCCCATCCCCAGGACAAGAAGACTTTCTTGCATACTTGGGCGGGGTGGGGGGGGAGCAAACGGCTGCTCTGTCCTTTCCAAAGAAAACTCGTCCTCCGAATTTCCCTCTAGATCCGCCCCCGCGGAATTCCTGGTACTTAGTAGAAGCTCATTAAAGGGATCCTTTCTCCCTTCCGCCCTCCGTCGCCTTCCTCCCTTCCCACCCCCCACCCCCAGTTAAAACGTCCTCAGAACCAGCAGGTACTGCGTTCAGAAAGGCAGAAGACTTGAACAGGAAGCTGTGAAAGCAAAGTGAGTCCCCAGTCATTGCACAGACCCGAGAGGGAACCGCAGGAAAGCCAGCCGCTCCCCCGGACGGCAAAGTCTACATTCCTACAGCTGCAAGGTGGTGGCTGCTTGATGGTTTTTCCTCCCCGTCGCAGAACACTCCAGTGAGCGGAGATTTCCCCCCCACCCCCAGCGATGACGCAATCTGAACTCCCCCCCTCCGGCTCACCCCAATAAAATATTTTAAAAGGGAAGCGGGGGGTGGAGGGAGGATGGACTTGCGATCCCTTGGCTACACGGGACTCCAGCCCCTCCCTTTCCTCCCAGTCTACCCCTTTCCAGACGCTTCCCATCCCTCCCCTTCTGCCCCCCAAAAGTTTGACGACCGCAAAGGAAACCGAAAAAAGTTCTCTTGTCCCGATCCTGGCGGGCGATCAGCATCTCTTTTGTTCCAGGCGAAGCCACAGTTCCCCTGACGTCACCCGGAGCCTGGGCCAATGGGCGCGCGGCCGGCGGCGGCTGCGGCCGCAGGGGGGCGGGAGGGGGTCCGGCCGGTCCCTCCTCCCCGGCGCCCGGGGCCTCGCGGGGGGCGGGAAGGGCCCGTCCCATATAAGCCCTGGTTCTCGGGGCTCGGCCGCCCGCACCGGCTGCGCTTTGCAAGGGGAGGAGGGGAGCCCCAGTCGCGAGCGGGGGCGAGGGGACCTGCAGCCACAACTTCTTTCGTCCTCTCCTTCCCCTCTTCCCTCTGCCCTTCCCCTTCCCCACCCTCCAGCCCTGACTCTTGGAGGTACTGGAAGGGGATCTGCCCGCAGGTTGCGAAGGGAACCGAACTTAAGTGGCAAGTTGCCTCACCGTCTCAAGATGCTCGCGGGTCCGGGGCCCGGGCTGCTGCTGCTGGCCGTCCTGTCCCTGGGGACAGCGGTACCCTCCGCGGGAGCCTCGAAGAGCAGGAGACAGGCGCAGCAGATAGTTCAGCCCCAGTCCCCGCTGACTGTCAGTCAGAGCAAACGTGAGTACTGACCGTGGGCTGGGACAGGCTGCCTCAGGACGGGGCCGGAAAGCCAACCAAAGTTGTGACTGAAGTTTTGTGCGCGCGCGCGCGTGCGGCGTGAGTGTACTCCTAAATGAGACGGGGGCATAAAAGACTGGCTTTGAGCAGGCTGGTTTTGTGGGCTTAGGTAATAAGATAAGGCGTTGGGAGGCGGAGCTCAGCGATGTCCAGCAGGGCTGGTACCGGCTCAGGTCGTCCTTCTTTGAATTAACCAAAACTCGTCTTTAAAGAGAAAAATGATGCACCCCTTTAAACTTTTATTTTGGGGATTAGTGTGGTCCTTACGCTTATTTTCTTTGTTACTAAGTAATCGGTTAAATACTTTCAAAATGCAGATGAGGTGAGAGTAGCAGAATAATTATGCTGTTCCTACTTTGAATGAGATGTAATTGCTTCAAAATGCTTTCTCAGGATGCTTCTCCAAGAACAGAGATTGGAATTCCTCTTCCAGTTTCTCAAAGACACACCCTCCCTTTTCCTTGGCTAATGGAAACTGCTTAGCATTGCCCTTCTTGACTTATTACCCCCAAAGAGCGCTGAAATTCCTTGCACGTTTTAAAATGTAATTCCCAGTTATCTGCTTTTCAAAATGTTTCCATTCCTTTGGTGCAGACCCCTGGCCAGATGGAAATGACATCATTGTATAACATTTAACTAAGTCAAAAGAAAAACAAAAGGAATACCTAAATATCTACGTGTGCAAATATGTGGTTAACTCTTTAGATATCGGGTTGCTTTTAATTCTTCTGATGCTCTGATGATTAACTTTTTCCCCCTTTATTTGTTGCTTAGGCTCATCAGTTTAGTTGTGCAAGAAAATTCCATACTTTGGAAAAAGGAAGAATCCAAATTTAATGACTTTTTTCTTCATTTCTTGCAGCTGGTTGTTATGACAATGGAAAGCACTATCAGATAAATCAACAGTGGGAGCGCACCTATCTGGGCAGTGCCTTGGTCTGTACCTGTTATGGAGGGAGCCGGGGCTTTAACTGTGAGAGCAAGCCTGAACGTAAGTGATGGGGAGCCTGCCTAGTTCTTAGTATCTTCTAATTATTATAGTTATTAGAATCTAATAGATAAAGAAGTAGTGCTTGTTGAGTAAACGTAGGATTAGTAGTAAAATTACAAATACCATTTCCCTAATAGAATTACCTTTAAAAATGTTTAATAACTGCTTATATTTGCTTTTCGAATTATATTGTTCTTTTACCTTTAAAACAAAAGAACAAATATATCCCAAAGTAGTTTCTAGGGTCTTCTTTCTGTTTTACTTTCCCAAAACATTTGATGAAAAACATGAATGATGTGTGTTCTTTCTCCCTTCAAAAAAAAAGAATTGCTTATAAAATTCTAATTTATTAGAAAGTAATTCCAAATCTTACGCTGTAGGATTATGGGGCAGAAAGCACTTTGGGCAGTACATTGTCAAACGATTTGTCAGCTGCAGTTCAACGTAAAACCACTGACCACTTCAAAGTTCTCATTCCTTTATGACCCTTGATCTATTTCTTGTAAATTATGGCAACTCCTGAAGAGAACCACTGATGAGGCTAAAATAGAAATAGTAGGATTAACAAGGGCCAGTGCTGGGGTGGGAGTGGGAGCTGTTCAGATTGTTTATTTTTAAGTGAACCTTGGTTTGATTTTCTGAGCCAGAGAGAGGAATCTAAAGTCCTTCCTTCACAATCTAGCTGGTCCTAAGGTTGTACTTTATAGCTTTTTCCTAAGCGCCTGAGAATCCTTTCCAATGGAAATTCGTCACCAGAAAATTAGAGAACTTGTCAAAGGTTGAAAACTGAGGCTGTGTTAGACCCTAGGGTAAAATTGAGATCTCCGACTTCAGGTTTTAAAAACTTTCCACTTGCCCCTTGCTACTTACAGAATAGAAAAGCAGGTTTTCCCTTGGATGAGAGTAGTGGAATAGAAAAGTTTTTCCCTATATAAGGCTCACATGGACTTTCATTCTTCCCTCAGCTGAAGAGACTTGCTTTGACAAGTACACTGGGAACACTTACCGGGTGGGCGATACTTACGAGCGCCCTAAGGACTCCATGATCTGGGACTGCACCTGCATTGGGGCTGGGCGAGGGAGAATAAGCTGCACCATTGCAAGTAAGAATGGCCTTCTGTCCAGTAACGCTGAAATAACACAATGTGAACTTTTCCATTCCCATCACTGTCATTTTCTGTTATCCATGACTGGATATTCCTAATGTGGGGATTTATCCCAGGTGAGCAGGCACCCTTCTACGGCCACACAGCTGATTCCTGTGCCTCTGAAAGGTGGCTCTGAGCACAGGTGGAGTCAGTGTTCAGTCTGTTGCATTTATGAGAGAGAGAGAGTGTGTGTGTGTGTGTGTACACATACATACGTAGCCTAACCAAGTAAATCTCTTGGGTTCCATCCCATTCTTAGAGGAGTTGCCCATTTTATGTTATCTGTGCATCTTCAAGCCAGACTGCTCATGTGGTGATCTGCAGCGATTGGAAAGATGGTCATGAAGAATGAATTAGCCATTGTGTGCTCTGCTAGTCTTATTAGCAATGTACACACTGCTTGGATCTCACAGAAACAGTCTGGTTTCTTTGTAACCAGTAGTGTATAACCAGGAAGCAGAGCTCTCTATTCCTAGGAATAATGTGGAATGAATTTTCCAAGGTACTTAGGGGTCTGGACTTACTCTCAGCAATTCTAGTTTAACTAAGTCAAACTTTCCAGTATGATTCATTGGATTACCAATAGCTTCTATTGACACAGCATTTAGTGTTCTTTAATCCATCGTCGTATAAGTCTCTTAAAGGCTCAGTCCAAAAGACAGATTGTACTTCCCTCATGATCTAGTGGTAAAGACTCTGAGCTTCCACTGCAGGGGGTGGAGGTTCAATCTCTGGTCAGGGAACTAAGCTGTGCCCCCCAAAAAAGCATGAGGTACAGCCTTCTGGAAAAGACAAATCAGTCTCTTGTGAATAAGCCCATCAGCCTGTCCTATATTTAATGTTAGAGTTTATCCAAGATTATTGGTATATGTTAAGAGTCAGTGTTCCATAGTGTTTACATAGTGGACAGTTTAACCTTTGTATGTGCCCTTGTGTTTAACCAGATTTCCACACTTGCTGTGTATACATCTATTTGCTTTCCATCAAAAAGACGTTTCTATCCTAGGGTAAAATACGGACTCTCCACATCCTAAAAGCTGGAATTCTAGGTCTAGTGTGCCTTTTGCATTGAATCAGTCTCAGGCTAAACCCACTGTGTGTGTGTGGAGGCCATGCCTGGCAGCTTTTCTTTTCTGCTTTAGAACTCAATTTCCTGTGATCTCTCTGGGGATCCAGGATTTATGACTCCTTTCTTTGCTATTCAGATTTCGTCTGTGGTTTCCCATTGTGCTTAAACCAGACATTCAATTGAAGGACCCCAAATGACCAGACCTGTTAACTTTTCCCCTGTCCCTGATGGGAAAGCTGCTCTCTTTGGCTAATCAAAGGGGTTGGAATATGAGACTTTTTCTGTTTTAAAACTATTTTCTGTCCCACTATGTGTAACATTTGGTTTTTATCTTGAACAGACCGCTGCCATGAAGGGGGGCAGTCCTACAAGATTGGTGACACCTGGAGGAGACCACACGAGACTGGTGGTTACATGTTAGAGTGTGTGTGTCTGGGTAATGGGAAAGGAGAATGGACCTGCAAGCCCATAGGTGTGTGACTTGGGGATAAATGGGGGTGGGATACACAGTCAAAATGTTGGGTTGAGTCAAAATTGACATGACAAGATACCTGCCTTCCAATAAAAAAGATAAGAGACTGAGAATTTTATTTAAAATAATGAAATGCTGTGTAATCCATAGTCTTCTTCAAGGAATCAGTTCAAATTCCCAACCATGTATAGAAGTCTTAGGGATTCCCAGGTGGCGCCCTGGTAAAGAATCCACTTGACAATGTAGGAGATGCAAGAGATCTGGGTTCGATTCCTGGATCTGGAAGTAGGAAATGGCAACTCAAACAGTATCCATTATCCTTGCCTGGAAAATTCTGGGGACAGAGAACACTGGTAGACTGCATACAGTCCATGGGCTGGCAAAGAGTCGGACACGACTGACCATACACGTATCAATAGAAGTCTTAATTTTTTTTCACACCTTAAGATAGAGTTGAAAGATTTAGGAAGAAGTCATTTGTTTTCTCTGAGATCTGTTCTCAGATTTCTCCTTGGTCAAGATGTAAGTTTTTTAAAGGGAAAAAACAAAGACTTTTAACATCTTTCTTTATTGGAACGCAGTGGATATAAACACCATATGGTGTGTGTTCTATCATCTTTTGGTCATTTTTTTGTCAAAAATTGCTGTTTCCTTTGGTGTCAATCTTCAGCTGAACTCTATAGATACAAATCTAAGAGTTTCTGGCTATAAATTTTATTCTGATTGTTCTCTAATGCAGAGGTTTTTATTTTCTTTGTGTTGCCTCTATTTTTACAGAAATCCAAATTTTAAATAGCTTTCTTGTCATTTTATGCAGGCATTCATAATTGGTCATTTTTAATTAAGATTGGAATTTTGCATATTTAGTCTCAATATGCAGGAGATTCATAGATCCACAGGAGGCACATAGATCCTTTTTGCTCAAAATACTGGTGTGAAGTACAACCCGTGTATTTACTCAGTTCAGTTCAGTTCAGTCGCTCAGTCGTGTCCGACTCTTTGCGACCCCATGAATCACAGCACGCCAGGCCTCCCTGTCCATCACCAACTCCTGGAGTTCACTCAAACTTATGTCCACAGAGTCGGTGATGCCATCCAGCCATCTCATTCTTGGTCGTCCCCTTCTCCTCCCGCCCCCAACCTTTCCCAGCATCAGAGACTTTTCCAGTGCATCAACTCGTCGCATGAGGTGACCAAAGTATTGGAGTTTCAGCTTTAGCATCAGTCCTTCCAATGAACACCCAGGATCGATCTCTCTTAGAATGGACTGGTTGGATCTCCTTGTGATACAAGGAGAACAGAATTTCTGCCTGCCAACTTGGCTAGAGCTTCCTTTCACTTTGGTTACTTGCTCTGTGCTTAGTTACAGGGCGTGCCTTTCTTTTTGAACAGAGTACCACTTTAAAAAATGTGGTTGGGTTTTTGCTTACACAATTTACTTTAAATTACAGGGAGACAGCACAATTTGAAATAACTCCTTTTTTTTTTTTTTCTGTTTTTCCTTCCAATTGCCCTACAGCTGAGAAATGTTTTGATCAGGCTGCTGGTACTTCCTACGTTGTCGGGGAGACCTGGGAAAAACCTTATCAGGGCTGGATGATGGTGGACTGTACTTGCCTGGGAGAAGGCAGTGGACGTATCACTTGTACCTCCAGAAGTACGTTTTAGATCTATATGTTAAAGATGAGGTCAGGCATTGTTTTCTGGATTCCTAGAGAGAATTGTCATATGATCTCACGTATAACATCCGTTCCACCAACGTGCTAACATTTGGATATCAAGAAAAATTTTGTAACCAACTTATTCTACTTCAAAGAAGACTAAATTGACACAAAACAGCTTCGTTCAATAAGGTCTTAGGTTATCAGCTACTGAGAAAGAACCTTAATGTTCATTTCAATGCCAAATGTGTTGCGGACCCAAAGATAAGTTGCAAATGTTTCATCTAAGTGATCACTGAGATATTTTCTAAGCAGCAAGGAAATCTTTAAAATAGCAGGCACATGCATCTTTGGGCATGTGAGTGCTCTTGACATAGAGAGGAGTAAAGCTCTAAAGTTTTGGCATATACATTAAAGTAAGGCATATACATTAGCAAAATTGATGAAAATAAAAGGTACTTATCCCATAGGTTAAATTATGTTTAACCCCTATTCTGGGATTAAGGACAGTGTCTCTGTAGGTTTATTAGTGCTGTGAAGAAGCTAAACTTTGAAAATTTCTGAAGGAAACACTGGTATCTATGTAGCTCCTTCTAAGATTGCCCTGAGGCCTTACTTTTTGCCTTAGGGATTCAATGCTCCTTTTTTGAAATGTCAAACTATAAGGTTTGTGGAAGCAAAACAGCCATCAGCTATCAGTGTTATACATTTAAAATCAAATCTAAATATTTTGAACATGTCTTATCTAGCTGAAAGTATTTAACCATCTTATCATGTTGGAATTCTTGCAAGCAAAAAATAATGTCTCTTGAACAGTGATAGCAATTTAAACTAAATGTTTTTGAGCACCTTGCAAGTTCTTTTGCATTAAAAATTTTATTATGATTATCAGACTTCCAAGACCTTGGCAGCAATGTTTTAGTTTAAGACAAGTTAGATGTTTGACTCAAACTCATATATTATTTAAAGCTCTTCTAATAACAAGTTGGGAAAAGCTTCTCAGAGAAAAGTCATTTCTTCCATGAAATTTTTTAAGTCCCTACTTTATTCAGGATGGTGTAGGGATGCGAAAATGAACTGGACATTAGCTGACTTGTCAAAGAGAAGTTGGTAAATAGGTCAGGATGATGAGAAAGGTTTATGAGGCTTATTATATATATCATCTTCTACAAAGCACAGAATTAAACACTTTGAGAAAGATACTGAAATAGTACTATGGAGGTTCAGGGGAAGACAACACTTGGTTGGAGATTTGGGGAAAAGTGTCACCAGCAATGATATCTTTATTCAGACTTCTGTTGTGGTGGGAGATCAATATGTGTCAGTATTTGTCTGAATTTAACATCAACTAATTATTTTAAGGAAATGGTAACCCACTCCAGTATTCTTGCCTGGAGAATCCCGTGGACGGAGAAGCCTGGTAGGCGACAGTCCATGGGGTCGCAAAGAGTCGGACACGACCGAGCGACTGAATGGAATGGAATGGAATTATTTTTTATCTAACCCAATGTAGTTGTTTCACAAACCAATCAAATCTTGTCTATCACATTGCAGCATATGTGTGAAGCTGGATTATAATTGAAACAATTTATTAGTCAGATAATCATAGACTGATGGTAATTTAGTTACAAATTATCATTTTATTTTCTTGCTTGTCTAATCCCATGGACAGAGGAGCCTAGTGGGCTACTGTCCATAGGGTCACAAGAGTCAGACGTGACTAAATGAACATTAAACAAACATTATTTTATATTAATAATCTCACTTTCCCGTCAAAGAGTTAACACCATGAGCAATTCAAAAGATGCCATTTTGTTAGTAATGTTAAATAGGTTTGTGTTTGGGAGGGGGTGGGGTGGGACCAGGGGAGAGAATATTTTAGTCAGAGAAGTTGGTGGTGCCTTGAATTGTTTTACATAACAAATGAAAAAACAGATGCTGCTATCTTTTAATAGCTCCTTTGGGGCAGTTGGTTGAGACCCTAAGAGACCTACTTGCCTCTCTATTGTTTCTAGTTTTCTAAAGAAAATCCCCTATGATAAGGTAGGTTGTAAACAGTTATGACTTAAAGCCAGGAGAGTCAGAGAAGGAGACAAAGGGAAGACTAGAAAGCCAGGGGATTAATTTGGTCAAATAAATAATGTGAAAAAAAGTAATGAATGAAAGATTTTTTATCAAATTTAATAAACTGAATGACTAAATGAAAATTTAATGAGTGAAAAATAGCATTCTGGCAAACAGATGAGTGGAATTACACTACATCGTATAGCTTCCTTCACACTGTTTTAAATGCAGTCACATCTTTCAGAAGTTTACCACCCATGGCACCACAGCTGAATATAAAGGTATCATCCAAAAACAGCTTACCAAACTTGAAGCAACTGTATTCTCCTTTTTTTTTTAAAACTTTTTATTGGAGTATAGTTAACAGTATTATGTTAGTTTTGGGGGAACAGCAAAGTGAATCAGTTTTAGATCATTTAGCTCAATTGAAAGAATCTGCCTGCAATGCAGGAGACGCAGGTTCGATTCCTGGGTTGGGGAGATCTGGAGAAGGGTATGGATACCCACTCCATTATTCTTGCCTGGAGAATCCCATGGACAGAGAAGCCTGGCAAGCTACAGTCCTTGGGGTCGCACAAGTTGGACACCACCATTATGAACTTATTAGAGTATTGAGTAGAGTTCCCTGTGCTATACAGTAGGTCCTTATTAGAAACAACTCTATTTTTATTTTAGGTTTGCATCAAGCACTTGCCAAGCTCAAACTGATTTATATGTTTTAACGCTTCCTTTCTGACACAGACAGATGCAACGATCAGGACACTAGGACGTCCTATAGAATTGGGGATACCTGGAGCAAGAAGGACAACCGGGGGAACCTGCTCCAGTGCATCTGCACGGGCAATGGCCGTGGCGAGTGGAAGTGTGAGAGGCATACATCCCTGCAGACCACATCCGCAGGTGAGGCATGGGGCTCTGAGGACCCAAACGGGGGCACCTTGCACAAAGCATTTCCGCAAAGCCATCTTTTCCTTGGTCTTCCCTTGAAGGATGATGTGTCTGTGAAGCTGAGTTCCTTTGTAGACTGTTAGTTAAAACTTTGTTTATTGTCAAGTTTTTTAAACTTAAATAAAAATGAAACTAAAACGGATCTTGGGGGATAAAACCAATTTTAGTCCCAAGAGTTTAAACTGATGGCCAAGAAAAATTACTAATATCGTGAAATATACATGATTTATATACAAAGATATAAATAAATATATTGAGATCTGTAGATCGATACACATGTGGATATTCATATACATACCCTTGTGTATGTATGTTGAATATCTAAAGTACATTTTAATGGAAATGAGAAACTTTTGCTGAGTAACATGATCCCTTGATTCTTCTGCTGGGAAAAGGGGGAAAAGTACATTTGTTCTTTTTCAGAATGGAATATATCTCCTTACCCTGATGTTCTATTCTTTTTGTTGTGAAAACAATCCTTTATGTGTGGTTTCCATGCTCCAGCAAACTCTGTTGCATTCCATAAAATAATGCACAGTCATTTTCTTCATGTATTGGCTTTCACATTTGAAAAATTCAGAGGAGTCCTAGACAGGGGAAGGAATGACATAATATCTAAGCTTTATTTTTAAAACTAAGTTTTAATTATTTCTAGTACAAGACTAGGATCTTTGCATTATAGCTTGTTTGGTAAGAATCTAAAGGAAGAAAGAGGGCAGTCAAGAATGTGTACTTCTGTTATTATTCTTGCTCTGTTTTGTCAAGTTTTCACTATACAGTGCACTAGCATTATTGTTTAGTCTTTCATCTAGGTCATTTAGCAAAATAGTAATTGCTTACTTGGATTTTCCTCCTTTTGATGAGTTTTCATCTTGCCAAGATCACTTAGGAAGAAGAACAAGATTGGATTTGATAACATTTTTTGAGTTATTTGATTACTTTCAGTAAAATTGCTAACCTAAAAAAGAAACAATAATCTCAGCCTATGGAAGCAGTTTAAATTAAAAAGGGTAGTTGAGGTTAATCAGGGGTAAGCATTCAATGATTGCTATCTATTTTTATTAGTATTACTAATATTAATACTGAAATGTCTCTGTTGTTCAAAAAAGTTTGAGAGACGTGGGGTTAAACCAATAAAAATGTTCTTCTACAGGAGCTTAATATTCCTTTGCATTGTGACTCTCCCAAGTGGGGTGTATGAAAATAGATGCCATGTTCCTCTGATATGTGTGACCTTGGGACCATTGTCTATGAAGTATTTGGGTTCCAGTGTTCCTCTGAAAGGAAAGCTGTCTTAAGAGGCTTGTCTTAGAGAGATGCTGAATTCAGTCTACCAGTCATTTTAGCTTCAGTTCTAATTCTGCTTCTCCTTGGGCCTGACCCCTAAGAGAACAGATTTCTATGTTTAAAGAAAAGATCAGCATATTCTGTTGTCTTACTTTGAAATGAAAGCCGTCTTAAGAGGATTGATTGATCTTTGGAGAAATGAAATGTGGAAGGAGGAGGGGCAGTGAATGGAAAATCCAGTATGGCTGCCCAGGGCACGGTCTGAGGAGCTCAGAGTTACGTCGATGGCGAGAGGTCTGCTGCAGAGCTGCAGCGACTTCTCAAAATATCAGGAGGAGAGATGCCCAGATATATTGGGCTACTGGGAGCTGCTAAGAGATGGGGAGACAGACCATTCCAGGCCAAGGGAAAAGCCTGGGGACAGCTCAGGGTACAGGAAGGGATAATGAGAAGCTCAGTGCAGATGAGGCATAGACCCAAGGATGAAGTGGTCTGAACTGAACGAAATGGAAAGAATGAAGCGAGCTGATCAGAGGTTAGGTGTGGAGGACTGCAAAGTCATGGGCTTTGGCTCGCTGAAATGAGTAAGCAGCCATTGGAGGTACCTGCTCTGCGGAGTGGCAGAATAAGGTTGGTGATTTGGAGATACACTCTTGGTAGCTCCAGGTAAGCTGGAAGGTAGCCTTTTGTGGGTTGTTTCTTAGGCTGAGTGCCAAAGCTAATGCAAAGAGGGAGGGGCATTTCTTTCCAATTCCAGTTCAGTAAGAAGACAGATTGTAGAGTCATCTGGATGAGACCTTGACGATCCCAAAAAACTACTCCAGGAAGTAGCTTTCCCTTAACCAGCTCTGTGACTTCTTTCTCATGTCCTCAGGATCTGGCTCCTTCACTGATGTCCGAACGGCCATCTACCAGCCCCAGCCTCATCCTCAGCCGCCTCCGTATGGTCACTGTGTCACAGATAGCGGTGTGGTTTACTCTGTGGGGATGCAGTGGCTGAAGACACAAGGGAATAAGCAAATGCTTTGCACTTGCCTGGGCAACGGAGTCAGCTGCCAAGAGACAGGTCTGCGTTATCTTTTTTAAAAAGAGGACTGATAACTTTATTATTTAGACTTTGAAAGGCAATACATTCATTTACCAAAAAATGTAAAACAAACAAGAAAAGTTTATAACCTTACCAGCCTATGATAACAACCATGGTTGGCATTTGATATATATTTTTTCAGTCTTTTTAATCTATGTGTTTTTTTTTTTTCTGTAGTGAGTATTAAGCTATTGTGAATTTTTATCTGTCTAAAATGTTACAAGTGGTTACTTTCTGAGTAAACTAATCCATCCTTATTTAGTACTCTAAATCCCAAAGTTCTGAAGCTTTGTGATGTAAACTTGTTTCAATAACCTCATGCAACTCTTCCAGGGTATAAAAGTGGTAGTAATTGTAGCAATGATAATCGGTGCACTTGACTTTTCCCCTAGTACAGCCTCATGTATTAATTCTTACAGCACCAACAGAGCCATACATACCCTTCCAGGATCACTTGAGCAGCATCCTTAATTAACCTTAGTAATATATTGGGTTGGCCAAAAGTTCATTCGAGTTTTTCAGTAAGACCTTAGAGAAAAACCCGCATGAACTTTTTGGCCAACCCAATAGCTTTGCAAATGGGAAACTGAGGCGTGGCGGCTGAGGTGGTAACAATGGATGTCAGAAGAACTCAGGTGTTATTCTACCCACACAAAAAAATGTGGCTTTCTGAGTAAGGTATTTTGATAACACTATGATCTGGTTAATACTTACAGCTGTTCATACTCATAGTATTTTTCCACCCTTTGAGGACACAAGGTCAGCCTCAGTTAAGCTGAAAATAAGGAACAATAGTGGGAGACAAGTGTAACTATGTTTACTGAGGCCCTTTTGGTTATGCTTGTAGCTGTAACCCAGACTTACGGTGGCAATTCCAACGGAGAGCCGTGCGTCCTCCCGTTCACCTACAACGGCAGGACTTTCTACTCCTGCACGACAGAAGGACGGCAGGATGGGCACCTCTGGTGCAGCACAACTTCCAATTATGAGCAAGACCAGAAATATTCTTTCTGTACAGACCATACTGGTGAGTATCCCAGGAGAAAGCATAGCAGTGAGAAAACCCCATTTCTCATGCTCTGTTTTTATTGGCTGGCAGGCTGGGCGTTCCTTTCAAGGCTCTACTTGAGAGTGCCACCTTTATGTCATCTGGACCAAGGGACATGGAACTAACTTCACAGTTAATTTTAAGATCCTCCCAAGTTTCCCAGTTGTCTTGGGAAATGACACCAAGGGAAAAGCCCTCCAGTGCGTTTATTTTTGACACATTGGGATCATTATGTGATTAAAGATGCTTGTATGGGAAAATCAGTAGGCACTCCCACAGGGCTGAAGACTACACAGGAGGCAGGCCTGGGTGCTCTTGCTTTTGTTTTGATTAAAACCGTGATTTATTCAAAGCAACCATTTAATCTTTTTCTTTTTGGCTGGAAAAATGAGAGCCAAAATTGGATTTAAATCTGCTTGAAAGGTGAAGGTAAATACACTAAGGAGGCTTAGAACTGTATTATTAGACATCTTCTGTTCTGAGACACACTCTGCATTAGTTGCAGAAACTTGGCTAGTTTAGTCGCAGTAATTCCCCACTGTACATTGGAAAGCTCGGTTGTAATCTTTTTCTTCTGACATGTGTGTTGTTTTGGACAGTTTTGGTTCAGACTCGAGGTGGAAATTCCAATGGTGCCTTGTGCCACTTTCCTTTCCTGTACAACAACCACAACTACACGGACTGTACTTCTGAGGGCAGGAGGGACAACATGAAATGGTGTGGAACCACACAGAACTATGACGCTGACCAGAAGTTTGGATTCTGCCCCATGGCTGGTAAGATGAAGCCCTTGTAGGCAGCTGTTTGTGGTGTAAGACGGAAGAATAATGTCTGGCTTACTTCTGTTTCACGCATTAAGACTTAATTTTTAGACAGCAGAAAACTTCATGATCTATATGTAATCAAATATTTAAGAATTATATAATTATTCATATGATTTATAAGAATTATATAATTATTTAAAAGTATAAGACTTGTATAATTGTTTATATGATTTTAAAATCCCACTGTTATAAAGTCCAAAAACATGTAAATACAATAAAAATACTTTTAAAAAGTCTAGAAATAAACACTTTTTTTTTAAACAGATGTGTCTTTTGTAAAAAGCACACAACTGAGTAGCTCAAAATATTGAAGTGACTGCTGCAGTCACAGACCTGCAGTATTTACATACAGCTTTAGAATAAGGTCTATCACTTATTAAACACCAAAATGACCCAGACTGTATTTTCCAATCAATAGGGATCTTGTTTTAAAAGGCTGTGCTCTAGTTTGTGTGAGTGAAGAAAGGAGAACCAATACCTTTTGTTTTCAAATTTCGAGAGCCACTAGACTACAGTTGATTTTCTGATAGTAGAATTAAGAATCCATGTGCTTCTGTCAAGTGTGAATATGAGGCCATGAAACATCAGAAGGAAACTATTAATACTTAGGCTTACTTTTAGTCCTCTCATTTCAGCAAAAGAAAATTTGGATTTAGAAGGAAAACACATATTAACTTACAATTCTATACCCATACACATTGTTTCCCTTTGATCTAGAATAAACTGAAACTAGCAAATGTTATGGGACAGTAGTCAAATCCAGACTTCTAGAACATTGCAAACCCCTTGAATGGGTAGGCATAATTGTGGTTTACATCCCTTGCTGCTGCTGCTGCTAAGTCACTTCAGTCGTGTCCGACTCTGTGTGACCCCATAGATGGAAGCCCACCAGGCTCCCCCGTCCCTGGGATTCTCCAGGCAAGAACACTGGAGTGGGTTGCCATTTCCTTCTCCAGTGTGTGAAAGTGAAAAGTGAAAGTGAAGTCGCTCAGTCGTGTCCGACCCTTAGCGACCCCACGGACTGCAGCCTACCAGGCTCCTCTATCCATGGGATTTTCCAGGCAAGAGTACTAGAGTGGCTTGCCATTACCTCTCTGTTACATCCCTTAGCCACACTTTAATTTTTCCTTACAACAAACCTCGTCTTTGGAGTATGTTTTCTCTCTCTGGTAGTCAGAGCTCAGTGAATTTTTGAGGCACAGAAAACTTCCTTCCAAGAGAGTTCTTAGGATCACCAAACCAGACTGATAATATTGCATACATTTTAGCCCTTGTGATCATTTATGCAGTAATGCATTTCCCTTCTGTTTCCAAACAGCCCACGAGGAAATCTGTACAACCAACGAAGGGGTCATGTATCGCATTGGAGACCAGTGGGACAAACAGCATGATATGGGCCACATGATGAGATGCACATGTGTTGGGAATGGTCGTGGAGAATGGACGTGTGTCGCCTACTCTCAGCTCCGAGGTATGCTCACTTATTAATGAAAATATTTGAGAGGACAGAGAATACAGAGAAGCAGACTTCTTTGTGAAAACTTGTGCTTTACCAAAAGCAGGAGAAGAAGTATGCAATGCCACTCCATTAGTCTACTGTGTTGGATAGATTTTGCATGTTAGACAGCCAGTTAAGAAAATCTGGCAGAGCATTTCAAAGATTCTGAAACATTCCCAGGATGTAAGTACTGAGCCAAAAAGATGACTTCAAAGAATAGGACATGATCACTTGATAACACTTGATCCTTTTAGCTTAAGGAAATGGCAGCCCACTCCAGTACTATTGCCTGGAAAATCCCATGTACGGAGGAGCCTGTTAGGCTACAGTCCATGGGTTCGCAAAAAGTCGGACACGATTGAGCGACTCCACTTTTTCTCTTTATGCTGTTGGATTCTTGTCTAGAAAAGACTGAGCAGTTTTTGTAAAGAAAAGAGACCATGCTATTCTAAAATCAGATCTTGGTAGATCTTTAATTCAAGGAGACAAAAACATAGAGACCAATTTCTTTTGTACACTTTAGTTTTTCCCCTTTGGACCCTGGTGTATGATATTACGGTTGTTGATCTATTAAAACTATTTTAGTGTTTCTATTTCTTTGGTTTGAAAAATAAGACTTAGGTAGAGCTCTGGGCTAATAAATAGTTCATGTAGCCTCTGTGTTGACATTGGCCTGGACTTGTTCTCCTTTTATGGTGCCCGATGGATGACACAATCCAGGTCTAATGATAATTACATATGATGTTGCAGAGCTGAAAAGGACACTAGGAAGGCATCCAGACCAACTCCTCATTTTACAGAGGAAGGAACTGAGGCCCAGAGAGGGAAGTAATTTCTTAGGATCTCAGCAAGTTAACAACAGAGTTGGCCTGATTTTGTTGTTGTTAACTTTGCAAATGTCACTTATGGTATTCTATTTACACATTCCAAGTATCTCCTTAGCCCTGCTATTCTAGAAATGAGACCATCGCATCATGCTGGGTATCCTATTAGAATGGTTAATCTGCCTCCTATTTATTGTAGTAAGCAGAGATCTAAAGGTCACTTTAAACCAGCGAGAACTTGTTCTGAAAGTTAAAATTTGTTGTATATACTTGGATCTCTAATCTGTACAAGTTTATAAGAGAGAATTTTTTTTTTTTGCAAGAAGTGTAGTACTGACTAAGCTTTGGGAAAAAAATGTTTATGCCAGTAGAAAAGTTAATTTAGTGGAAGATGCTGCTAATTAAGTGGAAGGAATTGTATGCTTCGAAAAGTGTAGCTTCTTTTATTTCATCAGTGAAACTTAAAAATTCTCCACCCATCCCACTGTTTCCTAAACAGATCAGTGCATCGTCGATGGCATCACTTACAATGTGAATGACACATTCCACAAACGTCATGAAGAGGGACACATGCTGAATTGTACCTGCTTTGGTCAGGGCCGGGGTCGGTGGAAGTGTGATCCTGTTGGTAAGTAGCCTCGTGTCTCTAGCTGGATTTGAACACTGAGAATAGCTAGCAAGTTTCAGATAAGGAGAGTTCTTTGATATTACTTGATTGAAACTGGCTCTAGACTTTGATCACGGCCTGCAGAGAGCTGGGCAAAGTCTTTTCTTTAATCATGGACCAATATCTAAACTTGAGAGTGGTAGTCATTTATTTTTGCTGAATTTGGTAACACATGAAGGTTTACTTTAATTGAAACAAATTTGTTTTTTGGTTCTGAATCCTAAAGATAATTCATGTCTGAAAGAGAACTTTCCCTTGCTGACTGTGCAATAGTGTGGACAAATGATTATGCCAGTAAATATCTCCCTCCCAAATTCCTTATTTTTCTTGGCTGCCCTTTTAATAGATCTAAGCAAATAGTGAGGGTTGGGCCTTAAAAGAGCTGTGTTACCAGCTTTAAGGTAATCCATTAATATTCCTTTACTCAAAGAGACATGTTGCTCACCCAGAAAACAAACTGATCAGATGAGTTTTTTTGACCTGTGATTGCCAAAGCTGTGAGAGGCCTGAGAGGCTTTCTTAGAAGCCGCTCAGCAAGTTATTCAATAGTTGAAATTTAGCTCAGTTCATTTATATGTAAAATTAAGTCATCCACATTTTGAAGACATGTATAAAGTGATATTTTATCCTTGCTCTTCAAATGGTAAGCTATTTGCATTAAGATAGGTAAAATATAACATTAATTTATTTTTCTCAAATTAAGATTCAGATTGACAATATATACAGAAATCTAAATCTTAACATTTTTATTTAGAAATGTTATTCTTTTAGAAAGCTAATTATTCCTCCCAGTGGGTACTTTTTGACCATTAACTGTCCAGTAAGGTACAAGATATGAACAAAACATTTTTGAACTGCTATATTTGTAAGGACAGTTGCAAGTTTTTATTAAAATTAAGAGTCTGTGCTCTAGCACACCAAATTTAAATACTTTAAGTTTTCAAGACTGCTTACTCTTCTACTTGTGTATGTTTTAGATCAATGTCAGGATTCAGAAACCCGCACCTTTTATCAAATTGGAGACTCATGGGAGAAGTATTTGCAGGGGGTCAGATACCAGTGCTACTGCTATGGCCGGGGCATTGGGGAGTGGGCCTGCCAGCCCTTACAGACCTATCCAGGTAAGCAGCTTTACTCCATGGTGTTATAAAACACATGGCAACAGCAGTGTTTAGTAACACTCTGAAGCCTAAATTGGTGTCTCCTCCTTTTTCTATCCTTTTCTCATTTCACTGTCTAATCATTAATCGAATATTTTTTTACTTAAATGGTTTTCCTTTCTCCCTAGTCAAGTAGGAATAGAAGGCTGTGAAAAAGTGCCTGCATGTACATTTGTTTCTTAACATTGTAGAACATTCCATTAGGTTAAAACACTGGCTAAATTTCATTTCTCATCGGTACCTGTAAATAGAAACCATGGAGAGTAACTGATGCTGGGAGTAAAGGTCAGGATTTTATGTTATGTTTCTTAACAGAAAAATTGCATGGAGAAATTGCATGAAATGTATACACATTCTCATGTGTATCATACACATGATATGTATTCATTGTTTCATCCAGGCCCTCTTTTTGTCAGAATGTTCATGTGTTTGATCTTTTGGATTCTGGAACAAAATATCCTGGGTCCAGAGTTGAGTAACTTGGTCAGTTCTCTGCCCATGCTGTTCAAATACTCGAAAATGTTTATTGCTGGGTTTTTTTCAGGTCACAGGACATAATGCCTAGCTGGAGGTGTTATTCAGTTTTTAAAAAATTGAATTTAATTTTTGCTGAGTGACGAGTTAACAGTAAGATGGGTTGAATTCTGAAACTAATTTTTAGGCATCGTGGACTTCCCTGGTAGCCCAGTGACTAAGACTCTGCCCTTCCACTGTAGGGGGCACAGGTTTGATCCCTAGTCAGAGAAGTTCCACATGCCTTGTGGTGTGACCAAAAAATAAAATTAATTTTTGGGCATCAGTTACTTGACCAATTACTGAGATCAAAGTCTCTTGACTCTCTGCTAAGTTAAGATGTGGCCTATATTCAGAAAGAGAGATCATCAGGACATTGGAATCTGCCTATGACAGAAATCAAGATTGAGTTAACTAAGTCCCTTTTCAATGTGGTAAGAGATTTACTGTCATAAAGAAGAAGATATGGAACAACTTGGCCAAAAACAGTGTTTGCCAAGACATGGGTCCAGGTTTGTACATGCTGCTAAGTAGATACAAGTCAAGCTTCATTCACTATTTCCTCATCTGTAAAATGGGGAGATTTTAGCTGATTACCTTTAAGTTCCTTTCAGCACCAACAAACTAATAATCTATGATCCTAAAAACTGTTCATATATACCCTTTCTGAACTTAGAAGAGACCCTCCTCTCCCCTGGCTTCAGACGCTGTCTGGGCTGCTGAAGATGACTTTGCTTAACAGGTTCTCAGCACAGATTGACCTGGCTCTTAAACTGTATTTTGTGGTAGATTTGTGTGTAGGAATCACTTAAAATATTTTTTTTTGTTCAATAATTTTTAAAGCTCTGCAGAATTACTGTAAGTTCAGAAAGTATATAACTGAAGCTATTTTTTTTTTATGATACAACCAAAGGATAGACATTTCTAAAAAATTCTCTTACTGTCTATTTATGGTTCTTACTGTCTATTTATGGTTCTTACTGGTGTGGTGGTCTTGAAAGTGATAGAGAGAACTTTTTTCACTCTTTTAAAGTAAGCCTGTTCACATAACAGCTTGCTGGAAGCCTTTAGGTTGACACGCCAGAGATGAAATCTAAATGGGAAGGAATCCTCCTGTGTTGGACTTCTACGTGTTGATCTTGTTTCTTCTCTTCATAACAGAAGAGCCCATTGAGCGTAGAGGCGATTTCAGCGGAGAGGAGGTTGGCCTCCGTACACGGTCTGGGTCTTATCTGTGTGTTTGGGTTACTCAGTGGTTCCTGCCTGGCTTGTGGGGCTTTCAGAGTGTGGAAAGGATGATGGAACAACAGATCACCAGTCCCTCGTCTCTGAGCCTTTCCCTGTTTGTTCCTCCTACGGAGGATTCAGGAGAGTTGTTCAAACTAACAGAAGATAAGAGGCGTTTGGTTTGTCAATAGACAACCAGGAGAGCACAGATCTCAGAATAAAGAAAAAAAGGGCTGAGTTGCAAATGCATAAATGTTTAACTTCTCCAGGGTCACCATTACTGGAAATCATTCATTTGGGCCTTATTTCAAACTGGTTTTGAAAGTATAGACATTTTGTCATATGTCTTCTTAATGAGTCAAGTTTTCACAATGGTGTGAGTCATTGCTCTGGTTACTTTACAAAGTTTTACCGATTAATCAATATCAAAAGGCTTCCTAAAATGCTAAGTTTAAATAATGGAAAAGATGTCAGAATTTTCAAATTTCTTGGTCTTTGAATCATATGTAGAAAAAGTGGTGTAGAGTGATAGCTGGAATTTAATTGGCCTTACAAAAATCATGGATAATTTTTTTACTCTCTGAGCAAAATTGTGCTAAATGCAAGATATCTTATTACTGTTTAGGGTAGGTCCCTTAAAGGTGAGCTATGGTACAAGCCTAACATTGAAAACATAGGGTTTCAAACCAGCAGTTGGAAATTTAGAGGAAACCTTATGTTGTTTTGCGCCATCACTGAGTAAAAACCTCTGAGTCGCCTGTTTCTTTTTCCTCCCCTTTTCTTTACTGTCCTTCTCCTTGTGGACATAGAAGCATGATTAAGCTTAAAGGTAGGCAGTAAAGGTCACTTATATTATCTTTCTAAAACTTAATCTTGATAAACGTGTAACCATCATAATTTTTTTAAGATTTATTTATTTTTAACTGGAGGATAATTGCTTTATAGTATTCTTTCTGCCATACATCAACATGAATCAGCCATAATCATCATGATCTTTTTTTTTTAAATTTAAAACTATTTTTAAGCAGTTTTAGGTTCACAGCAATATCAAAAGGAAGGTACAGAGATTTCCCATGTTTCCTCTGCTCCCACACAGCACAACATCCCCTAATATCAACATCCCCACCAGAGTGGTACATTTGTTACAATCAGTGAACCTACATTGGCATTGAATCATCCGAAGTCCTTGCTTAGCTTTAGGAATGACTCTTGGTGGTATATACTGATGGCATCATAAACTTTTTTGTCTCAAAATCATGGTTGTTAAACTAAAATACATATCAGGCATCTCTTTACATGAGGAAATTATGGTAGGATTTCTTTTAAGGATCAATATTTAAGCAGCCTTATACCAATTATTATAGTATAAAAATGTGATAGTTCTATATTTACTGATATATATATGTTGTTTTGTTGTTGTTTAGTCGCTAAGTCATGTCCGACTCCTTGCGACCCCGTGGACCGTAGCCTGCCAGGCTCCTCTGTCCATGGGATTCTCCAGGCAAGAATACTGGAGTGGGTTGCCATTTCCTTCTCCAGATATATATATGGGAGTACTTTAAATAATCACATTTCTAAAATTTTGCCTCAATGTTTGTTTTCAAAAATGTATTTATATTCATATATATATATAATGATGAAGGGGTGATTCAAAGAGGGTTGTGGAATTGACTTCTGCCAGTTAATTAAAACAAACACCCTGCCGTGGTCTATCAAATATACACTTTAGAATTAAAATTGAGAATTTTATTTATTAATTTTTGTTTTTGTACAGCTTACAAATATGTGTACTAGATGAAATTAAGATTTAAAGAATGTTTATTAGTCTTTAGCCAAACTTTGAATTATTCTCAGCGTGGAAGTGAGTATATTATTCTAGAATTTTTGAGTCTGTCCAGATATGCAAGTTGTATATTTGTTCTGCTAGAGAAAACTTTATTTTCAAATAAAATTTAATAGTGAGGATAATAATCAAGTTTGAAAATCAATATTTTTTCTACGACCTTATGGAAAACTTAAATCTGTTAATAATCTGCTGAACTGCTCTAGCTAACATGCAAAATTTTGCTCTGTTTAACAGAATGTCTGTTAGAAATTCTTGGAAACATTATTACAAGAAACTTTATTTTTATTTCTAATAAGTTGAACATTGATTGACATCATAAAAAAGACAGTATTTAGTGTTCTGTTCTGCAGGCATAAATTTTCCATTTATTTAATAATTATCCTAAATAGAATCTACCCTATTAAGAAATTGATTCTACTTCTCTTGTTTTGCCTTAAAAAAAAAAACAAAAACAGAAGAACCAAAACCACACACTACATTTGTTGATAATAGTTTTATACATTAAGATGTGGAAATATTAAATTTAGTACACACTTCAAAATGTCATTTTGTTGATAACTACTTTTGAAAAAAATATAATGTTGATCTTAGCAATTTGACCAATCAATGGAATGATTTTAGAGCAAACTTCTTGAATGAAAATAAAACATTTTCCCAAACTGATAGGATCTTAGACTGAGAAGATGAGAAATAAAATTGAGTCTTTAATTATTACCTTTGTCTGTTTGTCTAAGATTCTACCCCATTTAGAAATGTGTTTGTTTTACATCATGTCATGTGGCCTTTGGAATGTTTTTTCTTTCTTGATGGTAGATTTGTCCTTGATGAAAAGCTCCACAAGCTAGAATTTCCTTCAAAGAAGTTTAGTATAAGTAAATGAAGTTTTTATTCTGTATTACATTATTTGTGTTAGAGTAGTTCCACAGTTTTCTCACAATTCTTTGAAAATGGAGAAGAAAGCAAACTAAGTGGCATTTAAAAAATTATTTGCTTGCAAATAAGTTTGAGTTGCATTTTTCATGTGAAAGACAAGAATCTATCCACTAAAAACAGATTTGTCTCATAGAGAATAGACCCGTGGTTGACAAAAGGAAGGGCGTGGGGAAGGCATGGAGGGAGAGTTAAGGGTTAACAGATGTAAACTATCATATACAGAATGCATAAGCAACAAGATCCTACTGTTCAGCACAGGGACCTATATTCAATGTCCTGTAATAAACCATAATGAAAAGGAGTATAAAAAAGAATATATATATGTGTGTGTGTATAACTGAATCACATTGCTGTACAGCAGAAATTAACACAATATTGTTATTTGACAGTGATTAATTAAGAAAAAAAGGATTTGTCTCATTGATTTCCAGTGTCAACATGTAAAAAATTAACTCCAGATAATTTTTATTGTGCTCCCATTTACTGATGAGCAAAACTGTCTTTAATGATGGCGATCCATGTGCACTACATTTTAAGTTGAAGTAAGGGAATGCTCAAGATCACCAAGTCTCATATTTTCATTTTCAGATGCAAGTGGTCCTGTCCAAGTAATCATCACTGAGACTCCAAGTCAACCCAACTCTCACCCTATCCAATGGAATGCACCAGAATCATCTCACATTTCCAAGTACATTCTCAGATGGAAACCTGTGAGTATCCTGCTCAAAATCCTTGGATACTGAGGCTCCTGATTAATAGATTCTGGGGACTTCCTGGTGGTCCAATGACTAAGACTTCCTGCTCCCAATTCAGGAGACCCACCCCTGTTCAATCCCTGGTCAGGGAACTAGATACTGCCTGTCATATCTAAGAGTTTGCGTGCCACAGCAAAAAGATGCCATGTGCCAGCTAAGACTAGGTGAAGCGAAATAAAGAAAAGTAAATAATAGAATATTATTTTTTTAAAAGGAGAAGGAAATGAACAGATTCTGAAAATGTGTTTCAGTTTTTGAGCTAGTAGATCTGATGAACTATTCACTTGGCATTGTATTTGTTTAGGGACCAAGCAAGATGTGGTCAATCTAATTGACATATAGATTTAGCTTTCTTTTGGTATTTAGGAGAACTTAACTCTTCATGTTAGAAACATCTTGTTTGTGAGTACTTAGAAATGATAATGCTTAAAATTATTCTTACCCAGCATGGGAAGAGAATCTAAAGTTTTTAAAAGTCTTCCAACTCCATCAAAGGGAAAGAAAACTACTGGCATCATTTTTCATGATTTGTAAAACAAAATAGCTAAGTTAATATCTTTCTTTTTTGGTTCACTTTTTAAGTGATTGTTTCTTCTTTTTATTTGACCATGCCACATGGCCTGAGGGATTGTAGTTTCCCAACCAGGCGTTGAACCAGGGCCATGACAGTGAACTCCCCAATTCTTAACCACTAGACCTCCAGGGAATTTCCATGATCATTTCATAAAACCTTACTTTCTAATCTTTGCAGTTATTTGGATAGAAGGGAGAGATGATGAGAGAAAAGTATAGATGAGGGATAGTATATTTAATGAGTGACTTTGTGACTTCCTACTAATCATCTAGAAATTGAAGAAATCTCACTAAGGAGGATATTGATCTATTAAGTCTCACTAAGGAGGATATTGATCTATTAAGTCTCACTAAGGAGGATATTGATCTATCAAGCTATAGTTTTTCTTACTGTCTCAAGCCTGCCCTTATATCTCTCCAAAATATATGACATTAATTTGAGAAAGTGTTTAAGCACAGGAGAAAACTGCCCATTTTAAATCACAGCTATTGGTTTCTAGGAACTGAAAAAGTAAAGCAAAATAAAACATTTGACCAACTCATACAATTGTATTAAATTCTTTTTGAAAAATTCAAGCTGTTGAAATCATTCTTTTTCTTCCCTCACCCTTTTTTTGTTACTGTCCACAGTATATGTAGTAGCCATTTAAAGAACTTTTTGTCTAATGATGTTAGTCGATGGGATGAATATATTTCTCTTCTAACACTTTCATGTCTCTCATTTCTCTTCACTGATTTTATTTACTTTAAACTTAACTCTGAAGTATCTGTGAGACCGCAGTAATAAGGGATAATTGCACATAGGTATGGAGACTGCAATGGCAACCAACTCCAGTACTCTTGCCTGGAAAATCCCATGGACGGAGGAGCCTGGTGGGCTGCAGTCCATGGGGTCGCGAAGAGTCGGTCATGACTGAGTGACTTCACTTTCACTTTTCACTTTCATGCATTGGAGAAGGAAATGGCAACCCACTCCAATGTTCTTGCCTTTAGAATCCCAGGGATGGCGGACCCTGGTGAGCTGCCATCTGTGGAGTCGCACAGAGTCAGACACGACTGAAATGACTTAGCAGCAGCAGCAGCACATAGGTATAAAATGTATATCAGGGCTTCCCATGGGACACTAGTGGTAAATAACCCACCTGCCAATAATGGAGACTTAAGAGATGCGGGTTCGATCCCTGGGTCAGGAAGATCCCCTGGAGAAGGGCATGACAACCCACTCCAGTATTCTTGTCTGAAGAATATCATGGACAGAGGAGCCTGGTGTGCTACAGTTCATAGGGTCACACAGAGTCAGACACGACTGAAGCAACTTAGCACGCACATAAAATATATATAAGTTAGAAAGTCTCCAAAGAGTGGACGTTATTTCTTTGAGATTTTTTAACACTTTTGGGTTTTTTTTTAAATATTTGTCACCTGAGAGTTTATTCTTGAGTATTTTCTTCTAATAACAAACCAAAAAATTCACATTGAATGAAAGGCTTACTATTAAATCTGAGCTAATTATAATGACTAATGTCTTTCACAAGGTATTTAAATTTAGAGAGTACTAGGATGACTTTCATTTATTTAAAAATTATAAAGGGACACTTGAGTATCTGAATTATTGAGGAACTGGTTGATTGGATAATTTTGTAAAATCACTGGGTATTAAAAATGTATTTCAACTTATAGTAGTGTAGAATATTTATACTTAAAATGATCTCAACTTGTTTGAAGTAAGGATGTTTCTTTTTTACACATTTTATTGCCATAAATTTTGTGATCCACGATATATTAATAAATTCAGACAGGATGTGAAAATATAAACTGGAGACAAAGATTAAATAAACTGAGATCACATTCTTCTGCAGTCTTGCCCAAAGTTGGCTAACCACTTTTGATGGAGTAGTTCATATCCAAGAATGAGTCATAAAACCAGAGCTGTGTTAAGCCTCATATGTGATGGTCCCAGGAACTGAGTCATGAAAGAATATTATGCCTTTGCTCTGTAAGAAATTTGGTTTGTATCCCACTAAATAAATATAGACTATAAAGCCTTTTCCCACTTCAGAGAGGAATATATCCCAGTTCATTGTGGAAATTTAAAAATTGGGAAAGGCAAAACTTGAGTTATCACCTTAGGTTGCTGTTATTAAACTGAATAATTAATCTGGCAAAAAGAAAGATGCCCAGGGCCTCCCTTTGTGTAATCTTGGGCACATCACATAACTCTGTTTCTTCATCTGTAAAATCAGGACTGTAATACCACTAACTTGGAGGAGGGAAGAGATAAAGCTTAAATAAGAGAATGAAAGGAAAACAGCACAGAGCATGGTACATAGTAAACCATCAGTAAATATTAGCGGTAATAACCATTATTATTAACATTAACAAATTCTGCTATAGGTTTCTATTCTGATCCCAGTTTTCCATGATATCCCCCTCAAATGGAGCTTCATAGACTCCTCGTTCTTCTTTGAAGAATGCTCCACATCATCTCCCAGCGTTCATCTTTGTAAATTCTTGTGTGATTTTTTTTGTTGTTGTTCACTTCAATTTTTAGAAAAATTCTCCAAACCGCTGGAAGGAAGCTACCATTCCTGGCCACTTAAACTCCTACACCATCAAAGGCCTGAGGCCAGGTGTGGTATACGAGGGCCAGCTTATCAGTGTCCAGCACTATGGCCAAAGAGAGGTGACGCGCTTTGACTTTACCACCACCAGCACGAGCCCAGCGGTGACCAGTATGTACCCCAGCAGCCCGTCCATCTGCACCTGCCTTTCTCAGACCTGGGCTCCCCACAGGAAGCGCTTTCTTTCTCGATTCATATTCTTCCACGGATGAATATGAGTATCCACATTTTATTTTTTTTCGTTGCGCAGGTCTTCACTGCTGCGCTGGCTTTCTCTAGCTGCAGTGAGCTGGGGCTACTCTTTGCTGCAGTGTGTGGGCTTCTCATTGTGGTGGCTTCCCTTGTTGTGGAGCATGGGCATATGGGCTTCAGTAGTTGTGGTGCATGGGCTCAGTTGCCCTGTAACATGTGGGATCTTAGTTCCTGGACATAGGGATCAAGCCCATGCCCCCTGCATTGGCAGGTGGATTCTTAACCACTGGGACTAATGGGGAAGTCGGGCACCTATCTTTTATTTTTTTTAATGGTATTTCACAGATGATGGTAGTAAGTTTTGTCTACGGCTGACAGCTCTTTGCCTTCTCTGTGACTCTAGGCAACACGGTGACGGGAGAGACCACGCCCTTGTCTCCTGTTGTGGCCACCTCTGAGTCGGTGACTGAAATCACAGCCAGCAGCTTTGTGGTTTCCTGGGTCTCGGCTTCGGACACTGTGTCTGGATTCCGGGTGGAGTATGAGCTGAGTGAAGAGGGAGATGAACCACAGTACCTGGGTGAGCTCCATGTGTTGATGACCAGCTGCTGGGAGACTCTGCTGGAGGTGGGACTGGGCAGAGAGGGCATCCACGCAGGAGGCCTGGGACATTTGGAACTAGTTGACCCTCCAGTGTGAGGATGGAAAACAACTGACCCTTTTTAGAATGGACCTGAGTTCTTCCTGAACCATGCTCACTTTCCTGGTCCCTGGTGGGAGCTGTGTTATGTGTTAGCCTGGGCACAGGTCCACATAACAATAGTGTGTTCTTCCTGGAAGTAATTGCCAGCATGGGGACTGTTAGCTTTGGGAGAGACACAGTACCCTTATTCATGCTTTTCAGATTCTCATGTTTAACGGACTTTAAAAAATTTTATTGTGGAGAAATATACACACTGAAAAGTACACAAATCATAAACATAGAACTCAGTGAATTTTTATAAAAAGAACACACCCACGTGACCAGGACTCAGATCAAGAAAAAGAACATCCCTCCTCCCCTATCCCCCATCATCCCTCACCCATAACCACTACTTAGACTTCTAACTACAGAGGACAACGTTTACAGATTTGGGGGTGGTTTAAAATTATATATCCTTAGAGAAAATATTTGGGAAAAGGGGAAAAAATTATCTCATAGTGCATTGATAATAACTAACTATACATTAGTACATTTCTTTATAGTCTTCTTCCTTCATTCCCCTCACCCCCATGAATATATAGTTTTAAAACTATCCTTCTCAAAGGTTATGGAGTCATTAGAGGGACTGGTATGCTCTGATAGTAACCTTTCCCTTTTATTTCAAAGATCTTCCCAGCACAGCCACTTCCGTGAACATCCCTGACCTGCTTCCTGGCCGAAAATATACTGTGAATGTTTATGAGATATCCGAGGAAGGAGAGCAGAATTTGATCCTGTCTACCTCACAGACAACAGGTATGTGTGGTGTGAAAAGACTTCTTTTCCCCCCTGTGAAACAGACCTGTAGCAGTATTTCCTGTTTTTCTCATTTCTTCCTTTCTTTGTTAGCACCTGATGCCCCTCCTGACCCTACCGTGGACCAAGTTGATGACACTTCTATTGTCGTTCGCTGGAGCAGACCCAGGGCGCCCATCACAGGTCAGCTTAGCTGCCTCTTCTTGGCTCCTATATTAATCTTGATGCCGTAAGAGGTGAGGGAGTGGATTCTGATCTATGAGCAGGCAAATCACTTGTATCTCTATTGTAATTACCGGACCAGAGTGTAGATATATGTGTGTCTGTGTGTGGTATTAATTAAGTCTTACAGCCTTACCTTCTTATGAATAATTTCCTCTTAAATATGTCTTAACTAACCTGTTTCACACAAACATGCACACACATAGTCACACAGGCACAAACCTCGAAATCCAGCTCATGGATTTATTAAACTAGGCATTCCCATGATAGAAGAGGGGTAATTCTTCTGAAAACCTCACTCTGAGACTTATTCTTAGAGGCAGCCGAGATGCCTTATTAGCTCATTAGGTGACTTAACTGTTTCTGAAGTTCCTAAATAACTCTGACAGGCTAGACAATTCTGGCTCAGAGTGGTTCCTTGACTGCTCCCATCATCTAGAGCTCAAAGAAAAGAAATCGATTTAACATGAATATTTTCACCTCCTGGGTTCTCTAATAGACATTTATTAAGGATCTTAGTCTTCAAGGATGATATTTATTATTAAAAAGCTTTGCATGACTATTCTTATTTTATCTTTGGACTGAATAGTCCTTATAAGAAGTAGCACAGTTGCATGAGTCCAGAAGAATTGCTCACTCTTCAAGAGTGATCCACCAAGAATCTAAGGGCTATTAGGAAAGGGGAATTTATGCCTTTTGAAACCTTTGTTTCATCAGTGTGTTTTACTCTTTTTCTCCGGAACCTGCAGGATACAGAATCGTCTATTCCCCATCCGTAGAGGGTAGTAGCACAGAACTCAATCTTCCTGAAACTGCCAACTCTGTCACGCTCAGTGACTTGCAACCTGGCGTTCAGTATAACATCACCATCTATGCTGTGGAAGAAAATCAGGAAAGTACTCCTGTCTTCATCCAACAAGAAACCACTGGAGTCCCACGTTCAGGTAACCTAAAGATGCTTCTTGTGCTGTCTTATCTCTTAAGGCTTAAGAAAGTCACATCTTGAACCTCCCTTTTGCCAGAGGAACAAAACCAACCTTGGCTTTTGTTTATTCCATGAGCCTACTAGGGACAACCAGACATGTAAGATCAAAGTATAATTGTCTCTTTTGGGGGATTATTTTGTCTCTGTCTGTGGTTCCAATATGCAAGTCATCCTATAGATTACTCTATCCCTGAACTTATGAAATTTAGCTGAAATGTCCTCACTGTAAAGTAACTAGTAAAAACTGGCTATTGGCTTTCCTGATTAAAAATTGACAGCATAAAGCCTTCATATTTTCCCCAAGAAACCTAAGGGGTAGTTCATCTGTTGCTCTTAAGTATTAAAAAAAAGATTCATTAAAGTAAAAACCACATTTTATTCTGCTGTCATAAGAGTTTGCTTAGGGGTTTTGGGGGGTATGTTTATTTTAAACCCCCTGATAGGACACTTCATTTGATGGAAACTCATCTGCTTACATTCACATTTTACGTAATAGTTTTAAATGTCAAATGTAAACAAGATGACTAAACCATGAAAATATAACCCCAAAAATGTGTTCTTAGATTTAAAGAGAAGACAGCGTTGCTCTGAAGAAAGGGGCTCTATGAATTGCCTTATACACATCTGGCAAACTGGTTTTTTAAAAATAATCAGCAGGAATTGTGAATGACTGCTTGGCTTTTGTCTGTTAGATAAAGTTCCCCCTCCCAGGGACCTGCAGTTTGTGGAGGTGACAGACGTGAAGATCACCATCATGTGGACACCCCCAGCGAGTCCAGTAACCGGTTACCGCGTGGATGTGATCCCTGTCAACCTGCCCGGGGAGCATGGACAGAGGCTGCCCGTCAGCAGGAACACCTTTGCAGAAGTCACCGGGCTGTCCCCTGGGGTCACTTATCACTTCAAAGTCTTCGCCGTTAACCAGGGGAGAGAGAGCAAGCCTCTAACGGCACAGCAGGCAACCAGTAGGTTTGGGATCCTTTATCTCCACACCAAACTCTCCACCCTCCCTTTCCACTTGTGATGAATGGGCAGCATGCCATTCACAACTAGGTTCACAATTAGAAACAGGAATATACTCAAAGGACAGGAAATGTGTAGTCAAAACAGAGCCCATCAGACATGAATACAAACTCAGATGAGCTCCATAGAGACTAAATGGTAATCGATTTCCCAAATACATGGAGACATAACACTAAAGGAGCAAAACTTAGCCTAATTTTCCTTGCTAATGGAGACATGGATTGAAAATTTGAGTACTTTTTTGTATAATTAAATATACTTAGGTCAGACTTCAAGAGTAGTCTCTTAATCCTTTTATAGCAGAATTATTTATAAATAGTAATTGCGAACATTCATTGTATATTAAGCACCAGGTCATATGCTCAGTTCTTTATTAGCATTATCCTCATATTTAATCCTCAATTTGAGTTAATAAGGAAGGGCTTATTATTATCCCTACGGGATACATGAAGAAACTGAAGCTTATAAAAAATTCTGCAACTTGTAAAGTTACAGAGCTGAAAAATGATGGAGTGGGGATCCATATAGACCTATGTCTTTTTGACTCCAAAGCCCATGCTTTGTTATTATACTTGACTATCTCTTAAACATATCCTCCCTCTGAAAAGTGTTTTAAATTATTGTAGGGAAATTGCCAGTTATCATACTCAAGAAAACCAACAATTTATGTGATTCTTTGTGCTAGGGCAAACTCACCGGGGTCTTGCCATGAATCTGAGGTTCTGAGTATATGTTATCATTTTTGTCTAATCTGAATCATGTGAAAGTTACTTTTATTATTCAAGCAAAGGATTAGTCGTTAATTAAATGCAGAAAACGTCACTGTTCCACATGGAACTTTCTTTTTACCCTCATTTTAATGGGTTTATTTCTCTTTTCTTCACCTGTTTGGCTCAGAGCAGAACAAACTATAGCTTCACAAGTACTGGCTTTTGTTTTTAAATACCATCTCTGCAATGTTAGTGTAATTTCTGAGGGTAATGGGAAAATCATGCTAGAAAATTATAAACTTTCTGCAGGATCAGAGTTAGGCAAACACAGTGAGTAATTTCTCACGACTGACAAGAGTTTTGTGAAGTTCTCCATAGTCTTTTCTTCATGGCTCAGTATTTCCAAGGTTTTGATCTTCGTTTCAACCTTGAGAAGAAAGAACTTAGAAAATTCAGTCAGGCTTTAGGATTTCAGTATGATAATTCTGAAGTGCAGCTATTTCTTGACGTGTTTCATCTCTTTTTCTAGAATTGGATGCTCCCACCAACCTCCAGTTTATCAATGAAACCGATACCACGGTCATAGTGACCTGGACTCCACCTCGTGCCCGGATAGTCGGGTACCGACTGACTGTGGGCCTGACCCGGGGAGGCCAGCCCAAGCAGTACAACGTGGGGCCCTCAGCCTCGCAGTACCCACTGAGGAACCTGCAGCCTGGCTCTGAGTATGCTGTAAGCCTCGTAGCCGTGAAGGGCAATCAGCAGAGCCCCAGAGTCACCGGAGTCTTCACCACTCGTAAGTCAAATTTTAAATGTCTTTTCTTGGTGATGTCTCATCTTATTTACATTCTCTCCCCTTCATCCATTTTTTAAGAAGTTAACTTAGGGAATTCCACGGTGGTCCAGTGGTTAAGACTCTGCTTTCCCTGTGCAGTTCCCTAGTCAGGGAACTAAGATCCCACAAGCTGTGCAGTGTGGCCAAAAAAGAACAAAAGTTAACTTAAAAAATTTTGTACAAGTTTTAAATGATTATTTTTAATTAAAAAAAAAAAAAGATATTTAAAGTGGTCCTACTCAAAGTGTGATCCATGGACTTAACTGCTGCTCTGTGAGTTGTTTGTTACATGGACTAATGAGCTTATGCCAGAATGGATCAGGGAGCACTCTGTTCAGTTTAGTTAATACTTTCTTGAAGCAGTTTTCTTGATGAAGGAAGCAGTGGATTATATGACATATGCTACCAAGATCCTTATTTCTTCCCAGAGTAGCATGGTTTAAGACACCCCAGTTATTCAAAAATTGAATGCTACTGAATTAAATGAATTTACTAAATACTAGTTAAGGCAAGAAAAAAAAATCAGCCACTGTATCTACATCCTGATTGAGCATAGAACAACAGCATTGAATATGGAAGAAAAACATCTACCAGTTGAATAGAAACCAACAGGACGAGAAGCTAAGGAAGTGATGAGTGTTGACAACAGCAGATTAAAGTACTTCTGCAGAACAGGATGGATAGCTTTTTTTTTTTAACTTTTCTTAAATCACTCTCGAGATTCCACAGAAGGAAAAATGCTGACGGTAATTTTTGGTCATGTCTGTCTTTTGCTCAACACTTTACAGGAAGTGACCTTAAATCTCTTTCATATCTATATCACAATAGAGGACTGTATTCATGAGTTGATTTCTATTAAATGCATATTCATAAATTGATTTCTATTAATGCATCTCATTTACCTTACAAAGAAATATGAGACTCATAATTTCTAGATAAGCATTAATTGCTGTTTTTAGCTCATTTTGAATTACAGAAAGACCTAACTAAACACTTCTTCAGCATATATTGCAACTGTGAACTAGCTTGCAGTTTTCTAAAAGCTTTCCACAAATTGTATTCTAACTTGAAAAATAGATGTTAAAAAGCATTCAAAAAGTGAATATGTTTAGTTTATAAATTACTGTGAAATTTATTTCATAAAAAACAGTGTCTATAAAATTTTCCTTGTAGGAATTCATAATTTATTAAAAATTTATTTCCATTTAAATTGCATGTATAAAGCTTGGCTAGTAAATGCTTTTTCCTAAGTAACTGCTAGTCATAAACAAGTAAAATCTACTTTTTATCTATAAGCTGACTTTTAAATTTTGCTATTTTATATTACATGTTACTAAGACTCTAAAATCTATTAACATGAAATCAGTATCTTTGTATTTCTTGTAAATACCTGTTTCTTATAGATGACATTCTTTGCATTAGGATGGAGTTTAGTAGATTGAAGTCTTTTACTGACCACGTGTTATCTTTTTTACTTTTTAACATGAAATATATTTTACCCAGTTTCTTTTGTTGGGTAAAATGCCTATAAAAGAATAAGCATCTTGTTTATTTTATTGAAAAATAGTTGATTTACAATGTTATGTTAATATCTGCTGCACAGCAAAATGACTCAGTTATACATATGAATATATATTCTTTTTCATATTCTTTTCAATTATGATTTATCACAGGATATTGTGTATAGTTCCCTGTGCTGTACAGTAGGACCTTGTTGCGTATCCATCCTAGATATACTAGTTTGAACCTTTTAATCCCAAACTCGCAATCTTTCCTCTCCCACCTTCTCTCCCTTTGGCAGCCGCAGGGCTGTTCTCTGCATTTGTGAGACTTTTTTTTGTAGATATATGTTCATTTGTGTTGTATTTTAGATTCCACACGAAAGTGATATCATATGGTATTTGTCCTTCTTTCTGACTTCACTGTGTATGATAATCTCTAGGTCCATCCATGTTGCTACAGATGGTATTCATTCTTTTTAATGGCTGAGTAACATTCTATTTTAATGTATGTACCACATCTTCATTCATCTGTTGATGGACATTTAGGTTGCTTCTGTGTCTTGGCTGTTGTAAAAAGTGCTGCTGTGAATCTAGGGATGCATGTATCTTTTAGAATTAGTCTGTGTATATGTCCAGGAGTGGAATTGCTGGATCATATGGCAACTCTATTTTGAGTTCTTTTGAAAAACCTCTCAGAAAAAAAAAAAAGAAAAAGAAAAACCTCCATACTGTTCTCCATAGTAACTGCACTAATTTACATTCCCACCAACAGTGTAGGAGGGGGTCCCTTTTCTCCGCACCCTCTCCAATGTTTTTTATTTGTAGACTTTATAATGATGGCCATTCTAATTGGTGTGAGGTGGTATCTTATTGTAGAGGTATCTTATTGTAGTTTTGATTTGCATTTCTCTAAGAGAAAGCATTTTTAATGATACTAACAATAAGTGGAGTGGGTGGGACAATTATCGGCTATTTCAAGTACTTTTGGAGACTTTGATATACTGGATATGTTATTTTATTGTGTACACAGTACATTTATAAAAATAAAATTTTATTTGAGTTAACTGATAAAACTTCTTTTATTAGATAAAAGAGATGCCTTGCACATAGTATGCTTTCAAAAAATATTTGTTGACTAGATGATTGTGAAAACAGCTCAATTAAAGTTAGGTTTAACATTTTTTTCTTTGGCCACACTGTGCAGCATGCAGGATAGTTCCCTGACCAGGGGTAGAATCCATGGCTTCTAACCACTGGACCACCTGGGAAGCCCCCCCATGCTTAAGATTTAAATAAGCTTCTGTTAGCAGGGAGTTTTGAGGTTGTGAACATCAGCTGGACTTGCATATTTTTGGTATTGCTCTAAGTTTCTGTAGATTTTTTTTACTGTTACCAAACTAAATTCTGGAATAACTTTTCTGGGTTTTATAACTTGTACTAAATTCTTAAGAGCATATGGTGGGGGTAGGAGAGCTGTTTCTGGGGGAAAACCAGCCTACTCCTTTATAAATAGGGCAAATTTTATTTTTTTAACATCCAGGCTGTCCTTCACCTAACAAGACCTGCCAGAATCCATAGCTCATACTTACAGTCACATTCTTTGTTTGCCATCAGTTTGTGGGTTTGTGGTTTGGAGGGTTTCCCATAATGGTGTTCCCAGGCAGAGAGCATCGTCTTAAACTTGGGAACCTTTTAGCTGGCTGGCTCAAGCAATAGAAAACACCCAATCATAAAGCCCAAGACAGTTGAAAATGTTTTTTTTGAAAAAACTGTGGCTTTCACAGATGTTCAGTGAAAGAAACTGACTGCTCCCTGAATTGTTTCTTGTGGTCATTAAATGGTCACTCAGGGATGGCCATGGCATTTTGGCAAAGTCAGTGGCAACCGAATAGTGTATGATTTCAGTGACTCTGGGAAGGCATCATGGGTCACCCATCCTAATTCTCCTGAAAACATTATCAAAATAATAACATACTCATGAAACATGCCTCTAAACCAGTAGAACTTCAGTCCAGCCATTAGAGCAGTCATTACAAAGGAGCCCACACACATATTTTGTTTTTTCAGACAACAGGATTTTAAAAGTGATTTTTCAAAGGTTGCATATGAAAATCTAGATTGGAAGACAATTGCAATGCTGGGCCTGAATTTTCCCATGACTGGAGCTGAGTAATAACAGAGTAGTCTTAAAGATTCTTAATATCCATTTGTCTAAGTCTGCAGGATGTCTTTGTCAAATCAGCCATTCATAATTTAGAATAAAAATGCATTTACTAGGTTTTTTCTCGGTGGATACAAAAATTTGGTTGGGATGCAAAGAGGAAGAAATTATGAAGGCCATGTGCCATGGCCACATGCTTGAAAACCTGGAATTTGACTCACCTGATACAAATGCCTTAACTTCTAAGACCTCACCTTTCCCATAGCAGCCAGTTATCAAAATGCTTGTTTTCCTTATTACAAGATTTAGTTGTTCTGCCAATTATATTTTAAAGAGTTTATGATAAGGTCTGTAAGAATGTTGAAAATGTGTATCTGAACTTTGTGTACACATACTCTTCCTTTTTTTTTTTTAAAGTATTATTTTCACTAAGAAATAAGTGATGTCAGGATCTAGGAGATTTGAAATCAACTTTTCTTATATCTGCTAAATCTCTGTAGTGTGATTATTCTGAGTGAATAATTATATATTTAAAGAAAGACTATTTAGAATTTATAAGTTCATCCATAGTGGCAGATTTTAACTTTCATATGGCATCTCTTTTTGCAACCAAAAATAATTGGCCATTAGCTTGAATGGGAAGGGAGTTTGGGGGACAATGGATGCATGTATATGTATGGCTGAGTCCCTTTGCTTTTCACATGAAACTATCACAATATTGTTAGTTAGTTACTCTTATATGAAATAAAAAATAATAATTGGCCATCATTATGGAATGACTCAGCATAATCGTCTATAATTTAACCATTGTTCTCAAAATAATGTTTAAGAAGCAGAGTGATAATCAGTTTGTGATGACCAATTTTACATTTTATATGGGATTTTATACTGATGATAGGGAAAGTTGTCATAAAACTCAAATCCCAAACATGATGAAAAAACACAGATTACAGAATCCAAGGAGTTGAAAGGGTCCTCTGCAGTCATCCAACTCCTCGTTATTCAAATGTGATTCATGGACCTACAGCACTGGTATTATGGAAATGCAAACTACCCAGCCACATATGTACCTATAGAATCAGATCCTGCATTTAAGCCAAGTCTCAGATGATTTGTATGGTACATGAAAGATTGAAAGGCACTGATCTACTCCAAATTTTCATGTATGTTACATTTTGGATCATTAGTTGACTGAACTGAGGTACCAGATAAAAAATATTTATCTGCATTCTCTGTGATTTCGAGGTTTGAACACATGCTTTTTTGATTCCATTTCACAGTGCAGCCTCTGGGCTCCATCCCACCTTATAACACAGAGGTGACTGAGACCACTATTGTGATTACATGGACACCTGCCCCAAGGATTGGCTTTAAGGTAAATTGCAGATGTTCCCAATCTCTTGTGATACAGCCCTGAGGTGCCCTCTTGTTTCTGGATGTGGTTAAAACAGGATGTTTCAAGAACTGGGTGAACTGGGTTTTGTCCTGTTTCTGTTCATACCTCTCTGGCCACATTGTCAGGGCATCACAATACTTCTACCTCCCTGAATTGCTGGAAAGATGGATTGAGGCTGTAAAAGTGCTTTGCAAAGAAGAAAACATTAGTATGAAGCTATTAGTTGTTGTTATCTTGTTTTCTCTATCCTTTCCCCCAGGGAATTACATTTAAAGATATATATAGGGAAAACGCATTTGTTGTGTTCTAAATAGGTATCAAGTTCACAAAAACCAATTTAGGGAGACCAATTAAACTCAGAATAGCTCAAAAATCACATTTTCATCCAATCAGTTTCATCTCAGCTTGTTCAAAGCCCCTTGGGTGAATCTCTTAATAGAAGTTAAGATTAAGCTCTTCCCTGTAGATCTGGATACTTGTTTTTTAAAGTAATGGTATTAGGGAAGTGAGGAATACAAATGAATGTGTTTAAAAGATTTCCTTTCTTTGGCATTTAGAGTGTGGAGAGAGAAATATTTATTATACTTTAAAATAAAATCAAGACTAAATCCTAATGATTGTTTGTTTTAAAATATATACCAAAGACCACTTCTTTTTTGAAATATGCAGTTCAGTTCAGTTGCTCAGTCGTGTCCGACTCATTGTGACCCCATGAACCACAGCACACCAGGCCTCCCTGTCCATCACCAACTCCCAGAGTTCACCCAAACCCATGTCCATCGAGTTGGTGATGCCATCCAACCATCTCATCTTCTGTCATCCCCTTCTCCTCCTGCCCTCAATCTTTTCCAGCATCAGGGTCTTTTTAAATGAGTCACCTCTTCTCATGAGGTGGCCAAAGTATTGGAGTTTCAGCTTCAGCATTAGTCCTTCCAATGAACACCCAGGACTGATTGCCTTTAGGATGAACTGGTTGGATCTCCTTGCAGTCCAAGGGACTCTCAAGAGTCTTCTCCAACACCACAGTTCAAAAGCATCAATTCTTCGGCGCTCAGCTTTTTTTATAGTCCAACTCTCACATCCATACATGACCACGAGAAAAACCATAGCCTTGAGTAGCATATTGGTAATTATACTACTTAAATACAGAGTATCCCTTTTTGAAGATCGTCAATGTATCTTTTAAATTTCCCTTAGTGGTGTCATTTGGACTTTCAAAGCCTTATGACTTACTAAGGCTGCCTCCAGAGTTAAACCCTGGTGATTCAATATTACCTAGTTGTTTTTTTTTAATAAAATACTAAAACGGTTGAAAATTCTGGGCATAGTAATCTTAATTCTTCTTTTGTAACATATCAATAAAAAGCCTCTTGATGAAAGTGAAAAGGTTGGCTTGAAGCTCAACATTCAGAAAACAAAGATCATGGCATCTGGTCCCATCACTTCATGGGAAATTGATGGGGAAACAATGGAAACAGTGTCAGACTTTATTTTTTTGGGTTCCAAAATCACTGTGGATGCTGATTGCAGCCATGAAATTAAAAGACGCTTACTCCTTGGAAGGAAAGTTATGACCAACCTAGACAGCATATTAAAAAGCAGAGACATTACTTTGCCAACCAAGGTCCGTCTAGTCAAGGCTATGGTTTTTCCCGTGGTCATGTATGGATGTGAGAGTTGGACTGTGAAGAAAGCTGATCACCGAAGAATTGATGCTTTTGAACTGTGGTACTGGAGAAGCCTCTTAAGAGTCCCTTGGACTGCAAGGAGATCCAACCAGTCCATTCTAAAGGAGATCAGACCTGGGTGTTCATTGGAAGGACTGATGCTAAAGCTGAAACTCTAATACTTTGGCCACCTCATGCGAAGAGTGGACTCACTGGAAAAGACTCTGATGCTGGGAAGGATTGGGGGCGGGAGGAGAAGGGGACGACAGAGAATGAGATGGCTGGATGGCATCACCGACTCGATGGACATGAGTTTGAGTGAACTCCGGGAGTTGGTGATGGACAGGGAGGCCTGGCGTGCTGTGATTCATGGGGTCGCAAATAATCGGTCACAACTGAGCGACTGAACTGAACTGAACTGAATCTTGGATTTGAAGCTGTGAACATACTTCTTCAAAAGGAGTGTTTTTGAAGTACAAAGTGTTACAGGGGCTGGTACCTTTAAGTTGAACGTTAGTAACTCATTAAAGAGAGAACTTCAGGATTTCTTCCAGCAAAAAGTAAATAAGAAATGAACGGACATGTAGCCGAAAGCCTTTGTGTACTTCTGGTTTGTACCAGGAGGTTATTTATCAAGTGAAACAATATATAATGATGTTTCTCTGGAACCTTCCTTTATAAACTACCTTGACTTAGTTTTGGAAGATACTTTCCCTAACTGGCACCTTCCCCCCAATTCTGGGGAATTTCCAGTGAAATTATTTAATAAAGCTAAAGTAGGGTCCCAACTTATTCCCAACTAGAAGCAGAGTACATTTCCTGAGGAGTGCAGATTATGAGAAGCACAACCACAACTTCTCAGCAGTAACCCAGCTCTGGAAATATTTGTCCTTGGTGTTTATTTTGCGTTCTTTCTCCTAGCTGGGTGTTCGACCAAGCCAGGGAGGAGAAGCACCACGAGAAGTGACTTCAGAGTCAGGGAGCATCGTTGTGTCTGGCCTGACTCCAGGTGTGGAGTACGTTTACACCATCTCTGTCCTCAGAGACGGGCAAGAGAGAGATGCACCGATTGTGAAGAAAGTGGTGACACGTAAGAGTTCTTTGCCTCTCTTCATATTTTAAACTCTTGCACTTTTTGAAGGTAACTGATAGCGGTATCGCTGTTTCCTTAACGATAATGACACAAGGGAAAGATTTCATTCCTACTTCTATTATTAGCTATTCTAAGTCTGGAGTAGCAAGTTCAACTGATATCATATAATTCATGGCATCAGAAGTGTTCTTTCCATATCAAAAGTTATCTGTGAATTGACAACACAGAAAAAGATTTCAGCAGTGTTGCAAAATTTAAAATTGTAAAAAAAAAAAAGCTCTCAGAGAATTGCTATCCATCATGGTTTTACAGTACAACTTCTTTATTTTTACTGATAATTGGAGGAAGGGAGAGAGGGAGGGAGTGGGGAGGAAGGGAGAGAAACATTCTATAACTCAAGCACTTTATGCTAGTTTTGTATGCATGTGTGCGTGCATGCTAAGTCACTTCAGTTGTGTCCGACTCTTTGTGACCCCATGGACTGTAGCCTACCTGGCTCCTCTGTCCATGGGATTCTCCAGGCAAGAATACTGGAGTGGGTTTCCATGCCCTCCTCCAGGGGATCTTCCCGACCTAGGAGTTGAACCCACATCTCTTATGATAACTGCATTGGCAGGCAGGGTCTTTACTACTAGCACCACCTGGGAAGTCCCATGAGAGCTTTAAGTTTTAATTAAAATTTTTTTCTGTGTAGCACTGTCTCCACCAACGAACTTGCACCTGGAGGCAAACCCTGACACTGGAGTGCTTACAGTCTCCTGGGAGAGGAGTACCACTCCTGGTAAGTCCACAATGTATCCGAGGACAGAATTCTAAGGGTAATGAAAGGTAGAAATGACCTCCCTTTTACAGAATGAAAAAACTTAGAAAAAAATGAATTTATATCCATTGTCACAAATGTTATAGAACTGGGATTGTAACTTAAGTGTTCAGACTCACTCTCACATTCAGCATCATGTTTTTGGATTTTAATTGTTAGTTTTACTTATATTCAATACTGAGAAATTTGTCTAAATGGCATTCCGTGATTGTTTTTTTAAAGCTTTACATAAAGCTTTTATCTAAATTCGTTCACACATATTTATACCCATGGACTGTAGCCTGTCAAGTTCCTCTGTTCATGGAATTTTCCAGGCAAGAGTACTGGAGTAGGTTGCCTTTTCCTGCAGGAGATCTTCCCGACCCAGGGATTGAACCTGTGTCTCCTGCATTTAAGGCCATTTCTTGACCTGCTGAGCCATCAGGGAAGCCCTATACAATCCTAATATGTGTAAAGATATGTATGACAATATTCAAGTATCATTATGGAATGGGGCAATGGCAAGAGAAATTTTAGATAGTCCTGATCTTTGTCAAGTCCATGAGAAATATTAATGAAAATATTTATCATTGGTTATGTTGGGGGAATTATTATTGAGATATCAGGATACTTATTATTGGGAAAATTCTAAATTAGAAAACAGAATTGCCAACTAATGTTGATGGCATCCGTAACTACTATATGTACTTAATAGATGGCTTTATTTTGCTTATTATTTCACTATTCTTATTTGTACTCTCATTTTTTAAAAATAGTTCTTACCTTTGCTGGAATACACAGTGGAGGCAATTATCTCTAAATAGGATCAATATGTGCTGTCACACACAATAAAGCTAGCTCAAATATCCTTTTTAATTCCCTCTGAAGTAAAGAGATTTTGGTAAAGTTTTCATTACCTGTAGAAGCATCATTTAAGCCCAAACTACACTATTTCCAGTTGAATCACTCTAAAGTTGAAACTTTTAGGTTGGCAGGTTTCATGCTTGTCAAAAGCTAGATCATTAATATTTAGTCTTAATGGATTGTTTAGTCTGTCCATCTGAATGGTCACTAGTACATGTAATGACCCAAACATTTATTGCCCATCCAGTTGGAATTCCTTGTATATACTACTTTAGTGGTCACCTCATTCCTAATTATAAAATATACTGTCATTTTCTCCCTTTCTAGTAAGTTTAACTTAAGCATACATTCTCACTTTACTCTTAGTCTGTCCCTGTGACTCTCTGGTCATTGCTATTTTAATTCAAATGTCTCTCTCCTCCCCTCAACCCTCTCACTGCCCCACTTCTATGATTTCTGAAGTCTTAAGCAGTTAATACACTATTTTTTAAAAAATTTGGCCATGCCATGCAGCATATGGGATTTTAATTCCCTGACCAGGTATCAAACCCAAGGCCCCTGCATTGAAAGCACAGAGTCTTAACCACTGGACCGCCCAGGAAATCCCAATATACTTTTCCTAGAATAGAGTCACTTTTGTTTCTCACTTTTTCTCCTTTCCTTATTGTTGAATAGTATTAGTCACTCAGCCATGTCTGACTCTTTGCAACCTCATAGACTGTAGCCTGCCAGGCTCCTCTGTCCATGGAATTCTCCAGGCAAGAATACTGGAGTGGGTAGCCATTCCCTTCTCCAGGGGATCTTCCCCACCTGTAAATCCCATAGGTTCAGACCTTATTTTAATAAATGAGGAGAACCTATTTTGGGGAGTATGCCTAAGGGTGAGAGCCAGTTCCCTGCTAAGCAGGTATAATAGAATATCCTTCAGCTGTCCTGCAAATGATCCACTAAGGAAAATCAGGGTACACATGGTAGAAGGAACATGGAGTTTAGGACAGAAGAGCCTTTGGTAATCATTTTCCCTTTCCAAGATTTTCTTTAAACCGAGGATATTAATACCTTCCTCAAAGGGTTGCTGTAAGCACTGAATAACAGTAGGTGGAGTCTTCAGCACGTAAATATTGAGTCCTTTCCCCATTCTCCTTCGAGGGTGCAGCAGTCTAGTAATTGGCTCTGGGTGGTAAAGGTTCTGGGCAATAACTTTCTCCTTTCTGTTTTCTGCAGACATTACTGGCTACAGAATCACCACCACCCCCACAAACGGCCAGCAGGGATACTCTCTGGAGGAAGTGGTCCATGCTGATCAGAGTTCCTGCACCTTTGAAAACCTGAGTCCGGGCCTGGAGTACAATGTCAGTGTTTACACTGTCAAAGATGACAAGGAAAGTGTCCCTATCTCTGATACCATCATCCCAGGTAATGGAAAAATCAGCTGTTATCTTCAGAGTGGCAGTTCCAATAAGAGTGGGGATTAACCTCTTAATCCCCAGATGGTTGAGTGTGTCAAAATATGTTTGGGATTTAATTCTGACCTCCCAACCACACTCTCTAGAACCATGACGTCAAAGCCACTATGTGGACAAATGCTTGCTGTTAACACTGCTTGACTGTCTGTGCTTCACTGGGATGCTCTCTGTTGCGATGGGTATGCAGTGGAGTGGCAACCATTGCATTAACTCTGTACTGTCCGCTCACGTGGAAATATTACTAAAACGATGTCGTATGTCTGTACTCAGTACCAGCAGGCAAAAAGTAATATGGTAAATGCATCCCATCCGTACGTTTTTGCCTGATCTTACAGTCTCCATATGTGAGCACTGAAATAAATCTTGGTTGACTCACACATTCAGTTCTTCATCTTGCTATTTCAAATCCCTCTTTTTTTAAATTGAAAAAAAAAAAAAGGAAAAAGAAAGGCCACACTTTTAGGGTGTACTTTCTTGTGGATTGAATGACAACATTGAAGAGACCTATCTTGGGATAGGTCTGCTGTTCATCCAAAATTGAGTCATGACGGAATGAAAGCGTTGGACAGATTGTGTTCTTTGCACGATTTGGCAGAATGCTTTTACTAATACTAATTAAATAACTTTGATTATGAAATGAACAAAATATTAACAGTGGCCTTGGACTCAGGCCTGTCTTTCACCTGAATGTGCTTTTGAATGGCACATTTTATACCATACATTCATAATGCATTAGCATTATGGCCCTGCTGTTGTCATGAGTTTTTCTGTGGGAAAAAATAAGAAAAACTCAATCAATTTTTTTAACCTTTTTCATGCAAGCTTTATTCTCCTACTAAAAAGTTTTAGATTATTTTTTAAACTTTGCTGTTACTTACTATAGATGTTATATCTAGGTTCTAAGAATGGTTTTGATATCCCAAACAAGACTGTAATCTTTGGAACCTGAGAGGTTCAAACTTTACTGTTTTGGGGATTTTCAAAAAAGAAACAAACCAAAAATCCCTAAAGGAATATTGTAACCTGTTTTATTCTCCCAGGGAAGCAAACTATTCATGATGCTTATAAAGTCTTTTCAGATAATTTGGAACAGATTGCATATTACCATCATTGCTTTAACACTACCAATTTTACCACTAGTAACCTGATGTACACTGCTTTATTTTTTCCTCTTTTTTGCCTCTGTTTTCCTTTTGCCCTCCTTTGCTTTGTAACTCAATAGAGGTGCCCCAACTCACTGACCTAAGCTTTGTTGATATAACTGATTCAAGCATCGGCCTGAGGTGGACCCCGCTAAACTCTTCCACCATTATTGGGTACCGCATCACAGTAGTTGCGGCAGGAGAAGGTATCCCTATTTTTGAAGATTTTGTGGACTCCTCAGTAGGATACTACACAGTCACAGGGCTGGAGCCCGGCATTGACTATGACATCAGCGTTATCACTCTCATTAATGGCGGAGAGAGTGCCCCTACTACACTGACACAACAAACGGGTGAATTTTGAAAACTTCTGTGTTTCAGACATGGATGGTGTTGTATGCTGTCCCCAGTCACTCTGGTTAAATGTGGATGTTTCAAGGGAAAACCAGCAATTTGCCAAAGATTAAGAGAGGGTAGATCAGAGGGTAAGGAGTGGAAGGCATATGCTTCACTGATTGGATGAAGACGTATGCAGTAGTCTTAATCTTCATTGAAGCCATGAATATGAATTTGTATAAAACTAGAGAAATATAGATATCTGATCTATCAAATAAAAAATGCCAAAAGTTCATTGAATTTGCAGACCTGGAATTTTTTTAAAAAATCTAACATTTATACCAAATTGTATCAAGAGCACCAGTTAATAAGAAGAAATGTACTTCCAAAACGTACCATTAGACTCTTCCTTCTACTCTTCCATAAACTCTACCATCTCGTTTGTCTCTAAAAACTAATTGAAATTTAGGTTAGAGTGAAAGGAGGGTTTTTATGTGGTAGGAGAAAGAGAGACTTTGGTACATTCTAGGTTTTATTGCCATGATAAGGTGAAGAAACTCCTCTTTAACCACAGACTGGGGACCAGCATGCAACATTATAAAGGTTCTCTGCCCTGCATGGTAAGAAACATGCCGAGAACCCATTTGCATGAACCCTTCTCACTTGTAAGTAGGATTCACTGATGGAATTGTAGCTGTGGCGTAGCTGTAGTCACTCCCCTCAGGGGGACATTTAGGACCCTCCTGTCTTGTCTGTGTGCATGTGTTTCTTTGGAAAGTATCGCTATGTTTCTGTTTGCTGTGTGGCAACTTAAGCCTCTTCAGCCTGGGATCGAATAATCATCAGTGGTATTAATCATGTACCTTGATTTTATGTATTTGAAAGTGAATTAAAATTTTTCTTTAAAATATATGGACGGCAGAAAGGTTAAAGGGGCCTAACAGTACTGGGTGTAGTGTTTTATTTTTAACAGTAGTTCACTATGACTTAGATTGGATGAGACTATTTGCATGATGATGACTTATTTCCTTTATGCATGAAATACTGGTTTTTACCTTTCCAGCTATCCTTGTTAAGCTTTATTTTTTAAGTGACATTAACTGAATCTTCCTTCTTATTTGAAACCAGCTGTCCCTCCTCCCACTGACCTGCGATTTACCAATGTTGGTCCCGACACAATGCGTGTCACCTGGGCTCCACCTTCATCCATTGAACTGACCAACCTCCTGGTACGCTACTCGCCTGTGAAAAATGAGGAGGATGTTGCCGAGCTGTCAATTTCTCCGTCAGACAACGCAGTGGTCTTAACAAGTAAGCATTCAAGTGTATTTGTTCAATAAATACTAGGCTAGCACATAAGGAGAAGAGTTTTGTGTTTTCGGGTAGGAGCAACAGAGATTAAGACAGATACAACAGAACTACAAACTAGATTCCAAATCTAATGCACAGCTCTGTAATTTTGAAAGATGTTATATTTGTTGTTATTTTAACATATCTTTGATATCTACAACTTTTTAAAAATCAGAGTGGAAAAATACCAACTGTGAAGTTCAAAGACTTCAAACAAGTTCTGCTTCCAAATAAGCACATTAAAAACAAATGTGTGCCAAGAGACGTTACATGACTAAATCTCAGTGTTTAGCGAGAGAAAAAAGTGAGGATTGAAGCTAGTGTCATGGCATCTGTTTTATTCTCATTTAAGTGTCAGCAGGTAATCTGTTTGGTATTTGAAACTTAGAAACAGTGACTGGTCACTCAGGATTTTATTTTGAAGAAAGAGCCAGAAGTTTAATTTGTACTTCAAAAAGAATCTGTTAGCAGGATTTCTCTGAAGGCGGAGGATTTTTGAAAATAACTGACTAAAATAAACAGCCACAGTTTATGGAAATTGTCTCTTTCTAGTTCCTACCCTTTTGAAATTGATATTTTTTTATTAAAGAAAATAAAAGGAGACCGCTACATATTGCTTTTCACATAAACATTGCTTCTCATTGTTTTTGCTATAATAGTAAAATACACATATAAGAACAGCAAATGTTTTTACATAAGGGAAAACTAGCTCACACTTAGGTACACTACCTAATGATGGTCTGAAGACATCCTCCATCTTTCAGACGTATTTTAGAGAATGAAATACAAAGAAAAGCAACTCAGCATGACCATAGTCCTGGTTTCTCATTTTTTGGCTGAGGGTGAGAAATCCTTATGTCTGCCTTTCAGTGGGGCTATGATTCTGTTCTGGAGCATTCTGGAATCAGTAGTTACAGCATTACCCACTACACAGGGCTCTGCTTCAGGACCACTGTCCACTCCACATTAGCCACAGACCTGTCACATGTTCAAATGTTCTAAGGTCTTATTCTAGATCCAATTCTAGATCTCAACGTAGCCATTTCCCCCCAGAGAAGCCATTAATTATCCTGATTATACAGTTGAAGCAACTGAGGTCTCCAGTGGCTGAGTCCATTGCCCCTGGCCAGGCAGGAAGAGGGAAATGGGAGTCCAAACATCCCTAGTCTCGTGATTTTTCAAAACTTTCAGGGGCTCCTGCAGAAGAGGAGATGGCGTAGCGGGATAAGGGTCTTGTGAATAGGAATTCAAAGGTTAGAAACCTTCCTCTGTATCTTTTTCGTACCTCAGAATGAAAGGAGACCCAGGAATGTATATTCAACTCAAATATTCAGTGTGTGTGTGCTATCATTGCTCAGTTATGTTTGACTTTGTAACTCCATGGACTGTAGCCCTCCAGACTCCTCTGTCCATGGGATTTTCCCAGGCAAGAATTCTGGAATGGGTTGCCATTTCCTACTCCAGGGGCTCTTCCTGACCCAGAGATCAAATCCATGTCTTGTCCATCTCCTGCACTGCAGGCAGATTGTTTACCAGTGAGCCACCTGGGAAACCCCTTAAATTTTCTGTTCTTACCTTAGTATGGCAGAACCCATCACTCTTGATAATAAGTATGACTCTTTTCAAGTAAAGCTCAATTGTTAAGACCATTGGTCTTGGCTTGGGTCATCTCCTGCGTCATCTTGGGCACATATATCAGAAAAGATAACTTCTCTGTGCCTTATTTTTCTCATTTGTGAGCTGGGGATAATTATAAACCAAACTTTTGGAGGTAATGGATATGTTCATTGTCTTGAATGTGGTGATGGTTTCAAAAGTCTATACGATTGTCAAAATCTGTCAAATTAGACTTTTTATATATTGGCAGTTTATTGTTTGGCAATAAACCAGTTTTTAAAAGTTGCAGTCTATCTCCTTGCATTGTTGTGAGGAGTATAAATGATATCTGCAGTGCCATAGTCATCATCAGTTCAGTTCAGTTCAGTCGCTCAGTCGTGTCCGACTCTCTGCAACCCCATGAATCACGTAGTCATCATCACGTATCCTCAAAAGACGTGCTGTTAAGTGAATGACAGAAATATTACTGTGCTGCAGAAGCTCCAGCTTATTTCAGATGCAGCTGAGTCATACCCACAGAAGTGGAGTTGAGGGAAAGGCTTCAAGATGCTACAGGGTAGGGCGGCCCTTCCTCATCACTGCCGACAGCCCCTCTCCAGGTAGCAACATTCACTTCGGTGTACATAGGCTCTAGAACTGGACTCTTGGATAATTTATTAGTTGAAATAGTACCCAGGGTGCTTTGGTTTTTCATTCTTTCAAGCACATTATAAAAATAATTCTCATTTGTCTTTTCAGATCTCCTGCCTGGCACCGAGTATTTAGTCAGCGTCTCCAGTGTTTACGAGCAGCATGAGAGCATACCTCTTAGAGGAAGACAGAAAACCGGTAAGTCATGTGGGTGACACGCTTATAGAGTAGCTTTCACCTACCAATTTTGAAGAGCAAAATTTGGTGCTGCTTCTAAAAATGCGTCTCCATTTTTGGGGGGAGCGATCATTATCTTTAACCACTGGTCTTAAAAATTAAGACACCTTATGGGGATGTAAATGGGTACAGCCACTGTGGAAAACAGTGAGGAGATTCCTTAGAAAACTGAAAATTAAGTTACCATATGATCCAGTAATCCCACTCCTGAGCATATACATAGCCAAACTATAACTCAAAAGGATACACACAACCCTATGTTCATACCAGCAGTGTTTACAATAGCCAAGATATGGAAATAGCCTAAATGACCATCGACAGATGAATAGCTAAAGAAGATGTGATACGTATATAATACTACTCAGTCATTTTAAAAGAATGAAATAATAATGCCATTTGCAGCAACATGGATGCAACTAGAGATCATAATAAGTGAAGGAAGTCAGAAAGAGACACATACCATATCACTTATATATGGAATCTAAGATATGACACAAATGAACATATTTATAAAACAAAAACAGACTTACAGATATAGAAAACAAATTTGTGGTTGCCAAAGGGAAAGGGGTTGGGGTGGAAAGGACTGAGAGTTTTGGGATTAGCAGATTCAACCTATTATATATGGATGGATAAACAATCAGGTCCTACTCTATAGCACAGGGAGCTATATTCAATACCCTGTCATGAACCATAATGGGAAAGAATATTAAAAAATAGAATGTATATATATGTATAGCTGAATCATTTTGCTGTATAGCAGAAATTAACACAACATTGTAAATCAGTTATACTTCAATAAAAAAATATTGATTTTTTAAAAAATTAAAACACCTTATTCAACTGTACTCTGACTTCCAATCACTAATATTGTACTCTCTGCCTCCAGGGAGGATTGAAATAGTTTAGAAACTTTGTTGTCTATCTTTTTAAAACCATCTCCTAAGAATAATATTTTGTAATTACCATTATTGAGAGAGAGTGAAACTCCTTTTCATTAGGCAGCTCAGCTAACAACACTGTCATTGTCATCTAAGTATTTTTCCTCCTTACTAAGCCAATGAGTTTATTTCCTTTTTCTTACTTGATGGAATATTCATTTACTATGTAAAGGGAGTGGAACAGAATCCCATAATATTATGCCCTTCTTAAATATGAGTGTTGCTATTAATTTTTCCCTTTTAAAAAGTGCACTTTAATATAACCACTTACTTATTTTTTTATAGTCCACTTGCTTCCAAAAAGAAGTTGTGGTATCTCAATTTGATTCAAGTTTGTTATTGAAGTAAATGTTAAAACTAAAATGAAAATTCCTGGAAATCCCAGAGAAGTTAAGTGATTTGAATTTGAGATCAGCCCTAAATTTTGTTAATTTTTCTTCAATGCACTAAATTCTCAATTCACAAGGAGTTAGGTGAATTGTAATTTGTCTAGGATGAAGTCTTATTTTAGTTTTAGAAAGTTTTTTGTTTGGCATTGTTAGCACCGTGTTGACATATCAATTCCCTCTTGAGTGTAGAAAGCTTCTTTGAGAGCCAAATACTTACCTTGAAAGTGGGCAGGTCTTGCCTTACTTTGAGAGATACATTTATAGGATAGAAACAGAATAGTGGAGCACTGAAACATTTGAAAAATAGCAGTTCCCAGAATATCTTAAACTCCTGTTTTCAAATGTGATGCAGAATTACCTGGATTACTTAGCCAAAGCAAAAAGAAAAAAAAATGAGTTGGACAACTTGAACAGAGTCAGTTTATTGTTTTGAAATATATCTGTGCCTTAGAACCAGTATGTCATAACCTAAGGGTCATGACAATAATTGTGTTAGTGGAAAAGGGTTGAAACACTGGATGGATAGTACTTTTCCTTACATTCTTCCTCACTTCCTAAGTTGGTGCTATCTTTTTTTCCCCTTTATCTCTTCCTCCCCTGGATGGGAAAAACAGGTCTCGACTCCCCAAGTGGCATTGACTTTTCTGATATTACTGCCAACTCTTTCACTGTCCACTGGATTGCTCCGCGAGCCACCATCACTGGCTACAGGATCCGCCATCATCCAGAACATGTGGGTGGAAGACCTCGGGAAGATCGAGTGCCCCCCTCTCGGAATTCCATCACCCTCACCAACCTGAACCCTGGCACAGAATATGTGGTCAGCATTGTTGCTCTTAATAGCAAAGAGGAAAGTCAGCCCTTGGTTGGCCAACAATCAACAGGTAACTTGTTTTCCCATCTGCAAAGGAACTCAGAGGACTTTCCTATGCAGGCAATAGCTTCTGTGACATAGCTTTGTGTTGTCTGAGTCATCATATCTTAAAAAAAATAGATTATGGTTATGAGATAACTTCTTTATTCCAAGAAATTTCTCACCTGAATTAGGTGTATGTACATTTTTAAGAACTAAAATTTTATTCGAAAAGTTGAAAAAGTTCTGTTTCAAAGTTATCTTAAAAACAAAATCATTTTAATATAACATGGTAGATTGTTCTTAGGCTATAGATGCTTAAGTACTTAGGGAAGAAGTATCATCATTTCTGTACTTCAGTCTCAAATGGATTAACAAAAAGACATAGACAGAGGCAAGGAAATATGGCAAATATCACCAATTAGCAAATACCTAAAGATAGGAAATACGGGTGTTCATTATATTATTTTTATAACTTTTACTTTGTTTCAAAAATTTTTCAAAATAAGAAATTGAGGGGAAAACTCTTCAATAAACTTGAAATAATCATCTTGCCACGATTTGAATTGTCTCCTTGACCCCTAACCTAGCATTGTTCATAACTTTTAATTTTGCTGATTTTGTGTAGCATTTACATTATTCTGTGGAGGAAGCATAAAAGCAGTGATCCAGAGAGTGAACAAAAGGTGGATCAGGGCATCCTTTGAAAGTTACGAATGTGAAAACTTTCCCTTGTGTTTCTAGTTTCTGATGTTCCAAGGGACCTGGAAGTCATTGCTGCAACTCCCACTAGCCTGCTGATCAGCTGGGATGCTCCTGCTGTCACAGTGAGATACTACAGGATCACCTATGGAGAAACAGGTGCGTTGAAGGGCTTCTTCACACCCTGATTGAGTCTTCTGTCATGGGTAACCTTAAAGCCCAGTATTGGATGCATCATTAAAGAAACTTTGGCAAGTCCATTCAGTGGAGCCTTGATTTGTTTAAGAGTGTGTAGGAAATACATATGATATAACTGTTGGCAAAATCAAGATCAAATATTGTTTGTATAATACTAGAGGGGAACAGTAGAGCTGAGGAAGAAGGATTGTAAACTCACAACTGTATTATCAGTGGTGAAATGATAAGTAATTTGTATTTCTCTTCCTTTTACTTTCCTGTATTTTCAAGATTTTATTTAACATGAATGTATTCCATTAAGATTTTGGGAAAGGACCCCAGTATATGAAATCTTTTATATACATATATACATATAATTTGTTTGTGGCTATACTGGGTCTTTGTTGCTGCACAGGCCTTTTTCTAGGTGTGGGACACAGGCTTCTCATTGCAGTGGCTTCTCTTGTTGAAGAGCGCAAGCACAGACTCAGTAGTTGTGGTTGCACAGCATGTGGTCCATGGCATGTGGGATTTTTCCAGGTCAGGGATTGAAATCATGTCTCCTGCCTTGGCAGGCAGATTTTTTTTACCACTGGGCCACCAGGGAAGCCCAATATGTGCAGTCTTGAGTTGAGGACTTAACCTTCTTTCCCCTTCTAATTTTAACCTACCACATGTTAAAGCAGCAATGTTAAAATAGCATTTTAACTGCAATTTTTCTCTCAATTTTTACACACTCAAGGCTTACTACATACATAAATAAATACACTTTTCTGTTCAGGATCTGTTAATAGCACTCTTTAAAAGTGAATAAGCAAAGGCGTAACTTACATGCTGCTCTCAATATGTTAATTCAGTAACTCAGCAATTCCCAAGGATCTGTCAGTCCCTCACGCTTGAACTAACCCCGTTTCAAACAGGAGGAAGTAGCCCTGTCCAGGACTTCACCGTGCCTGGGAGCAAGTCTACAGCTACCATCAGTGGTCTTAAACCTGGAGTGGACTACACCATCACTGTCTATGCTGTCACCGGCCGTGGGGACAGCCCGGCAAGCAGCAAGCCCGTTTCCATCAATTACCGAACAGGTACTTATCTTCCTCTCGGATGACCCAGGCTTATTTACTCAAAACGTTTTTACAGTATTCTCCCAAAGTGTTTTCCTCATTGTGAAACCGATTTTCTTTGTAAAAAGATGAAGCAACAGCTACGGAGTTTTGAGCCAGATGTATAAGGAGCACCCCAAGGGCAGGGATTTTTGTCTGTTTTGTTGATTGCTGTATTTCATGTGCCTGTAATACAGACAGGCACAGAGGATGTTCAGTAAATATTTGTTAATGAATGAACGGATGAGCTGATAAGATAAGGAGACGAGCCTCTATAGGAAATATAATTTCTTTGTGAATGAAACAGTCATATTGAAAATAGGCAATGGTATCAAGATCCAAGCACCAGCTCTCAAAAGTTCTCTCTGCATCTGCAAAATAAACATCTGAGAGTCATTAGTAGTAATAAGAGATGATTCTGTCTGTACTAGAACTGGAGACAAAGACTAGTCTAGTCTTGTCCCTAGGAGCTGGGGCTTCATTGGTTTCTCTTGGTTTTTATTTGTAGAAATTGACAAACCATCCCAGATGCAAGTGACTGATGTCCAAGACAACAGCATTAGTGTTAGGTGGCTGCCTTCAAGTTCCCCTGTTACTGGTTACAGAGTGACGACTGCTCCTAAAAATGGCCCAGGACCATCGAAAACAAAAACTGTAGGTCCAGGTAAGAAGAGCCCAACATCTCACATACATCAGGATAAACAGAGTAGAACCACATGATATATTTTCGTAAATAAATGACCAGCTGGCTCTGAGTACTATACAGTTTCATATCATGTGTCAAAGTTTCCTCATTTGTGAATTCGGGGCTCAAGGTTGTTACCAACTCCCTATACAGTAGAAGTTTCAGGAGGAGTGCATTTCTGTGTTTATATGTGTAGTAGTGTTTGGTATGCACATCTTAAATGACCAGATTCATCTTTGTGATTTTATCATGCACATTAAAGAGACAGATGAGCCTAGCTGACTTTTAAAGATTCTTTTAACTCTTGTTTCTGTTTTCATATAAAATAATTGTGAAATTAGGATCCTTAGGCGATATCTTAAAGTCCAGTTAGTTTTCATTTTTTCAAGAGCAGCATCATTCATTGTTGGCACCATCATATTAAATTTTAAGAGTTTAGTCTTTAGTGTACTTCACTCCAATATGGTAATTTGTATTCGCAATGAACATGTTGTCCAAGAGGAAATCCATGCGTGAGCCTCTAATATTTTCATGATAATTCCGCAAATGAAAATTCCTGACCACCACATGTTGATTACCGAATTCTGAAAGTCCTTGGTTGTCATAACGAATGACATAGAAGCTGCATTTGCTTTTCACTCCCTTTGCAGATCAAACAGAAATGACAATTGAAGGCTTGCAGCCCACAGTGGAGTATGTGGTCAGTGTCTATGCTCAGAATCAAAATGGAGAGAGTCAGCCTCTGGTTCAGACAGCGGTAACCAGTACGTAACCAGTGTCTGTTTTCCATGTTCAAAGTCAAACTTTGTTCTTAGGTGTCTGGATACCTAGTTTGTATCTTGAGCTGAGCCCATTGCAAACACTTTTCCTTCTCAGTGATGAATAAACAGGGAAAGAAGTTGGGGAACTACCATAGTTGTGCTATGCTTTGAATTGCTTTTGCTCAAATGGCCTCAGCAAAATCTTATTAGCCTATAGCAAATCTATAAAATGTTGTGCTTGCACCTCCTTTTCGACAACTGGATGGTAAAGTTGATTGAAGTGTGCCACATGAAGCTATTATGTTTGGAGCATTTGTGTGGCTGGACCAATGTTTAATTTAAATACTCAATGGGTGGGTGTGGGGGGAGTTTAACAGTCTGAATCTAACATTTAAAATCAACTTTACCACTTCCAAGTATAAAAAAATCCAGGTCTGTGAGACTAACATCACATTGCCAAAACAAATCTTGGTGGAATATCCTAAAATGTATATAAATAAATCCTCATTTGGGGACATTTTGCAGGATATCTACGCATCTCACGTATGCCTATGTTTTAGTAAGTGATGCGACATTAAATATTTTCTGAACCAAAAAGCCTTAAGCAAGGGTCAAGTAATTTTCCATTTAATAGTGGGTTAATTGGAATTTAATTCATCAAAGAAAAAATGGTATCTGCAGAACTGCTTTGCATGTTATCAAAATGCTTATTTCACAACTTGCTTTTCACATAACCTCTTACCATTAATTTGCCTAACAGACATTGATCGCCCCAAAGGACTGGCATTCACTGATGTGGATGTCGATTCCATCAAAATTGCTTGGGAAAGCCCACAGGGGCAAGTTTCCAGGTACAGGGTGACCTACTCGAGCCCTGAGGATGGAATCCATGAGCTATTCCCTGCACCTGATGGTGAAGAAGAGACTGCAGAGCTGCAAGGCCTCAGGCCGGGTTCTGAGTACACAGTCAGTGTGGTTGCCTTGCACGATGATATGGAGAGCCAGCCCCTGATTGGAACCCAGTCCACAGGTATATCGTTCATCGCACCACTGGGTGCTTGTGGGAGCAGTGGCTTTATGCCCTGCTAGTGCATTACACTTTTATCAGGCTATTGATTCCCATGTAAGGGGGTACCCAGAAACACAGCCTATTAGGAAAGCCCCTTTTTAAAGGACAACAGTAATAAGCAGTGAAGTGTAGGTGACATAGAGAAATTCTAATAATAGGAAATTTTGGAGTGGCTTGGCTTACTACCAAGGCCATAAAGCAAGACATTTGAAGTTAACATGAAAATTGTGGATTATTTCTTGTCTCCCTGTGGTTATGCTCACTGTGTATAAAAGAAAGAAATGTGGCATCTTAGAGCTTACTCTCAGAAAGGAACCCAAACTGAGCCATTTCATAGTAGCAGGATTCTGAGAAAACATGGGTAAGCCCTTCCTTCTCTGGTTAGAGATCACATGCTCAGTGTATAATTTTGCTTAAAGGCCTAAGAATCAGATGCATAGGAAAGAGTTGGTAGGGCAGATGCTTTCCACCATGCTTTATCTTCTTGTGCTTTGTCTCTGAAGCAGCGTGGAATGCTAAAAGATGTCCCCTTGTGACAACATAAAACCTGCAGGTGACAATCCGTGTTATTGCTCTTTGCTTCTCTTTTCTGCTTCTCTTGTTAGCCAATTTTCTTCCTATGCTGCACCACAGAGAACTTCAGATTTAGCAGTGATATCTTCCGTGGGGTCCAAATAAAGAGAATAAAAACATAATTCTGTCTTTGGAATGGAATACTCTGTGAAATGGTTTTCTGTACAAAGATAATTTTTGTCAGAAAGGGGCTCCTGCTCATCTTCCCTTAGAAATGGAAAATTAATCCTAATGGTCAATAAACCAATGTGACTTTTTTTTTACTTTGTTAAGGGAAAGAAAAAAAAAAAAAAGCCCAAACTACTAAAACCTAAATTCCCTTAGAAAACATTTACCCAGATGTTTTCAGTGATCCTGAGCATTGCTGGATTAAAAAGCACTTCATTTTTCAGCAAGCATTTTCTTCATTTTGCATCCCCTTTTGTACTTTTCTGTACTGAATCTTTGCTTGACTAGGGTATCTACCAAACCAAACAAGCACAACCTATGTACTCGTTGGAATTCACTTTATTTCCCCCCTTCCCCCATTTATATAAGATAAACTAACCGATAACCATCCCAACAGCCATTCCTGCACCAACCAACCTGAAGTTTACTCAGGTGACACCAACCAGCCTGACTGCCCAGTGGACGGCACCCAATGTTCAGCTTACTGGTTATCGAGTGCGGGTGACCCCTAAGGAGAAGACCGGACCGATGAAAGAAATCAACCTTGCTCCCGATAGCTCATCTGTGGTTGTGTCAGGACTCATGGTAAGAAGTGTCTGTTTTTCACTGGAGTAAAGAAGTAGGTCATCTCTTACACAGTTGACGGTGGAAATAAAATGTCATAAGAAATCTGTGTTCTTTGCTGTCAGATTAATTTTGTCATAATTTTGTGTCAAGTAGAATGAAGCTTTTCCAGATGACTCTCAGGGACAGGATTTTATGAGGAGCACTGGATGTTGCATAGCTCTTATATGTATTCTGTTTATCTGAAAATAGTGTGTGTGTGTGTGTGTGTGTGTGTGTGTGTGGTGGGGGGAGCAATTTATATAGTCATAGGCTGAATGCATAAATCCATTTTATTTATGGCTTTTCTGACTGTTATTACCGTTGTAAGAAAAGAAATATTCTCCAGTTTTTACTAACGCAGCCTAATACTACCTTCCTGAAGTCATTTTTAACCTCTAGAGGTACATGCAAAGAGCAAAGGTTCCAGGTACCTAGGAAACTAGTGTACTTCTTAACATAAGGCCAATTTCAGGAGAAACTTCAGAAAGAGGGTTCAGAGATAAGACTATTCTCTTCCTCTCTATGATCAGACAAATACATGATTTGCACCTTTCAGGTCACGAAAGAGAAAATAGGCTAATACCATTTTTCTTCATTTTGAGTCAGCTGAGTGGAAATATCTAAATTATGGCTTACTTGGGCTTAACCCTAAATACATTTTTAAACTCATATAGTGAAATATGTTGTTGATCATCTGCAAATTAAGCTAAGAATTTACGGTTCTGTGGTTTTCGCTAGCATTATCTTTTTCTTTTCTAACCATTGCATTTTTTTGAATGCTGGAGTGAAAATTCCTGGGGTTCAGAATATCTCATTGCTGAAGCTTACCGTGCCCTTCTTTCCAGGTTGCCACCAAATATGAAGTGAGTGTCTATGCTCTTAAGGACACTTTGACAAGCAGACCGGCTCAGGGAGTCGTTACAACTCTGGAGAGTGAGTAATCAAACTTTTTAGTGTTGATTAACATTCTTTATAAACAAAAATTAAAGAATGGCAAATGCTTTCTAGATCACTAAGTTAACAGTGGAATGATTCCCGGTTTGGAAATTGATTAGCTTGCCTATCTTTTTGAGTTGCTTCTGTGGCCCTCTCCAGAAAGGGGTGTACTGGCACATACATAGAATCACTTATGGTGTGCTAGTGTTAGTGCAATGAACTAGGACTCACACTTAGGTTACGTTCTACTGGTTAGAATTTGTTTTCACAGAGTGAAGGTTGGGGAGGGCAGGCTGGCTTCTGTTGTATCTTAACAGTGTATTTATTAAGTATTAGACGATGGTGGCCCAGATTCTAGTTTTCTGCGATATCAATAACCCACAGTTATTCTCTTTCAGAAATCACATAAAATGTCAAAGTTTTCTGATCTATAAAACAGGGATGGCATCATACCTGTTGAGGAAAAATATGAATCCTTATAAGAATGACAAAATACTAGCAATATATTATTATATTATATATATATTATATATTAGCAATATATTATTATATATATATTATATATATATACACCTTCCTTATGTTACTGCATATATTTTATATTGTGATAACAATACTTTTAACACTTGCTGAGGTATTTATAGATATCTAAAGCCAGCCTTGGAAAATACTGGCCATATCTGTAAAGCTTTTCATTTCTCAAAAAAAAAAAAAAAGATACAGGAGGTGAATATTTTCTTTTTTCCTGATTACTGGCAGCTTTTCTCTCTGGTTGCCACAGAAGATCTACACATTATTAGTAATATATAAAAATGGATATATTTGGTATATAAAAAATAATTTAATATCAAAACCTTAACTATATGAGCCAGCCAGGCACTAATACTAATCTGTGGCTATCACCCCATGCAGATGTCAGCCCTCCAAGAAGGGCCCGTGTGACAGATGCTACCGAGACCACCATCACCATTAGCTGGAGAACTAAGACTGAGACAATCACCGGCTTCCAAGTTGATGCGATCCCAGCAAATGGCCAGAATCCAATTCAGAGAACCATCAGGCCAGATGTCAGAAGTTACACCATCACAGGTCTGAGAACCCACTCTTCTGACCACATCTGTTAACTGCAATTCACAACATAAATTAGCTTGTTAGTTTTTCTGCCACTTGCACTGATTAAATTTATCTTCAGTGTTTTATGATAACCCAGCTCTATTGTTTACAACCTGTTTTCATCCTGTGGTCAAAATTTTTGTCCTGCAAATGCCTGGTTTTGCTAATGTTTGCCAGAGAAATGGCATAAGTCCCATTCATCAAATTTGATCTTTTACCAATGAACCCTTAGGAAAAAAAAAAAAAAAATTATGCACAATGCTTGAATTCCAAAAGAAACTGAGAAAGAGTGTATAATTCTTAACATTTATGTAGATTATAAAGCAAAATTAAATTTAAAAAGCAAACATTACTATTTCACAGAGATCAAAGTTGTTGTCAGAAAATGTTTAACATCTGGGTCAGTTTAGAACTTTTTAAGATTTAAAGTTCTGATCCCAGTTACCAACCAGTGACCATCAGATTAAAACACAGATAATAGGTCCTCACCCCTATTTATCTCCAAAATGGCCACTTTTAACACAGCATTTTTGTATTTTAAAATTTATTTTAGAAAGTGTCTTTGTGTGCATCAGTGCCTTTCTTTTGAGACATATTTCTCATGGACAGTTAACACCCATACCATGCTCTAATTTATTCACTTTGAACCACTTTAGTGGTTTGTATAAATAGGCAATGATAGGAGGAATCATGGAAATCACAGATGAGTTTGAAAGTTTTCCTAGTAAATGGAAAGCAGATAAAAATCATCTCTTTACCAATTTCAGGTTTACAACCTGGTACCGACTACAAGATCCACTTGTACACCTTGAATGACAATGCCCGGAGCTCCCCTGTGGTCATTGATGCCTCCACTGGTAACTACACTTTGTGCCCATTTATATGTATGTGTGATCAGTCATGTGGACTTGAGCAACAAAAATGAGGTTGATACTTCTGTGTTAGGATCACAGTGAATCATTTTTACAGTTTATAGAATTCTTAGATTCTCTCAAGTCCATTTTTAAAGTCTAGGAAAATGAATAAATGGTTATTCATTTTCTTAAAGAGACCTAATTTTGTTTTCTTTTAGCCATTGATGCACCATCCAACCTGCGTTTCCTGGCCACCACACCCAACTCCCTGCTGATATCATGGCAGCCACCCCGTGCCAGGATTACTGGTTATATCATCAAGTATGAGAAGCCTGGGTCCCCTCCTAGAGAAGTGGTCCCTCGGCCCCGCCCCGGTGTCACAGAAGCTACTATTACTGGTATTGCTGCATCCATGTTACCATTTTCCTTTTTATTCTCTGGGACACACAAAGTGCTTAACAGACTGCAACTGTCTTTGGTGCTCTACCATCAGATCAAGAAGCCCATTTCTGATAACTTCAGAGAGCATTGTCTACATAGGAGCTGTTAAGCTCAATACATCTCAAAAGTCATGAATTAATGAAAATGCAATAACTTCAGTCCTGTCATAATGGTATTCTGGAATCTTTTTATTTGCTGTATATTTGCCAAACACATCAGTTCTTCCTAGAAAAACACATTTTTCAAAGCAAACTACCAAATGTAGATACTATTCTCTTACTCGGCAACCTAAAGAAAGATAAGCTAGAAAATTTGCCAGAGTGCCACCTCTCATGGCCTCCATTATCCAGTTTCTCAGGGTAGGTCTTGAGGCAAATTGATTCTCACTCATACTAGAGAGTGTGTTTGGGAAGGGGGATAAGAGATCATAGGCCTCTGATATAATTTTTGTCCAAAAATTAAAGCTGTGTATATAGGGTATTATCTTGACTTAAAATATCCTATAGAACACACAGGTACCAGGAGACACTGCTTTTTTAGAAACTTTGGAGGTAGGAAAACAGAATCAGATATGGAAGATATTGAATTCAAAGATCAGATGAGACAACATGTTAAAAGAATACCTCTGGAGAAGTTAAAGTGCTTATTCGGGTGTCAGATTTGATAGGAAGATAATTAATTTGCTAAGTGCCCATTGTATACAGAGTATTGAGTGTTTACAGAAGCAAAGCAAAGTCTCCATCGCCTTTCAAGAGGCTGGCGACCAGCTGAAGAGAGGATGCTTGCTTCAGAGATCAACTTCCATTTGATGAGCTGAGCCCACAGATGTAATGTGATGATTTGTCCTTCCATCAGGTCTAGAACCGGGAACAGAGTACACAATCCAAGTCATTGCCCTCAAGAACAATCAGAAGAGTGAGCCTTTGATTGGGAGGAAAAAGACAGGTAACGAGCACCTTCTGGGTAATGGGGAGCCAGCCATGACAAAACTAATTACAGATGATTTATCTTGCAGTGAAAAAATGCTCCAGGTTATGATGTATTTCTCATGGAACTTTGTTTTCTCTAACAGCCTAGCATATATGTTATGCTTTTTTATAGCGAGAATGACCTGACCATCTGCAGAGTTCAGTTTCATTTTTTTCCTAGCCAGTCAATATAAAGACCTTTTATTCATCTTTAGAAAGTTCAAACCAGATTTAAAATGTAAAAGCCAAGTTTCAATCATTGCTGTTTGTCTGTATATTCTTTTGGAGTTAAAAGTGTTTTTATAAAAAGTGGGGAGGGAAGAGAAAACTCTTTCTCATTTGTCTTTATTTACTATTTGGTTTCTGAAGCTTGAACTAAATAATGTCTTACTTTTTATCCAATTTCAGTTTAATTTGAAGAAAATACTTTATTTATGCTAATAGAATTTTTAAATGAATTTTATGTTGTGTTTTAACCTATTCTTAGCCTTTCAAATGATGAAAAACTACTGCACCAAACCTCTGATATTCTCATACTTCAGATGCTGATATAATTAGTCTAGATTCTAGTCATTATAACATGAATCTCAAGTGAGAAAGAGGGGGAAAAAGCCTGCATATTTCAGTTCCATTAGGCTTAATTTGAGCAGAGGCAGCTTTTATGTGGCTTAGCGTTTCAAAGCTTTGTATGATAAATTCATACTAACACTTTTTTTCCTTCTAAACTATAAAGAAAACTTTGAGAAAAATCATAAAGATTTCTTTCTGGGGAAAAAAAGTGTTTTGTGATTTAAGAACTGCTAATTTTTCAGGAGCTTTGATCAGATTGTAAAATAGTCGTTGTTGCCTGAATTGATAATGACTTCCTGAGGCTACTTCTGGGAGCTTAACACGCTTTGCTTTTTTGGCTCTAACCTCTCTTGGCTAGATGAGCTTCCCCAGCTGGTAACCCTTCCACACCCCAATCTTCATGGACCAGAGATCTTGGATGTTCCCTCCACAGTTCAAAAGACCCCTTTCATCACCAACCCTGGGTATGACACTGGAAACGGTATTCAGCTTCCCGGCACTTCTGGTCAGCAGCCCAGTCTTGGGCAACAAATGATCTTTGAGGAGCATGGTTTTAGGCGAACCACACCGCCCACAACGGCCACCCCCGTAAGGCATAGGCCAAGACCGTATCCGCCGAATGTAAATGAGGAGATCCAAATTGGTCATGTCCCCAGGGGAGACGTAGACCATCATCTCTACCCTCATGTTGTGGGACTCAATCCAAATGCTTCTACAGGACAAGAAGCTCTCTCTCAGACAACCATCTCATGGACCCCGTTCCAGGAGAGCTCTGAGTATATCATTTCATGTCATCCAGTTGGCATTGACGAAGAACCCTTACAGGTAACTCATGTTTCTCTTTACTTCTGGGACACCTGGGGAAAAAGTAAGCTAGGCTACTGAAATGACCAGAGCTCTGATGTCCAGTGACCCTACTTCTAGGACCTCTTAGAAAGGTGATGTGCTAAGTCTTGATATTTTTTTGATTGGAGTTTAATTGCTTTATAGTGTTGTATTAGTTTCTGCTGTACAGCAAAGTGAATCAGCTATACGTATACATTTATTCCTTTAAGTCCTGATTTTCTTTTTAATCTCAAGATAACTCTACTTTAAGAGATGTACCAGAGAGTGTCATTAGCTTTCGTTTAGTAGAGAGAATAAAATCACTTCTGTTACTCTCGATCGTTTAAGGTTCCACAGTAATATAGATAAAGAAACGGCCTTAGAAGAGAGAGAGAGATCCTACCTGAATTGACTTTTGCTTAGGAAGGGCTCAAATGCTATCATTATGGTTTGTCCTTGAAGAATCAAATCCCATTATCTACAATATGTCAAAGGAGAAAGACCTTGGCTGAAGCTGTGCCTATAAGTGATTGATTTGCTGACTAAAATTTCTCCGCTTTAATTTGTTTTGCTGATATCAGTTTTTACTGTTTTCTTAGTTTTAGAAAGTGGCAGAATTTTAAAAAGTGACTACACCATGAAGACTTACGAGCTTAGAAATAGGGAGTTTGAGGATTTGCCCCTCAAACAAAGTGTTTGAAGGACCCCATGTTGGAGTCAGATGCCACTTGGGTAGGATGAATGTCTCCCACATAGCACAGTGTCCCCCTTTTATGTGAGGGGGGATGGCCAGGGCTTCCACGGTGCTTGCCCAGACTTGCAACTAAAGTAGAATGAAGAGGAGGCTGTCTCTAGAATTAGTGAGGGTTCCTGGTAACTATGGAGCATACAGGGTAGATTTGGGGCAGGAAAATCTGGCAGATAGAAATGACCCCTCACTTAAGTTCCATTTCTCTCCTTGGTTGGTTGGGACCTTTGCACTCTCCATTTTTATTTGTCTCCCTTTGCTTTGTTTATACAGAAGGGGTTATTGAGAAAAGAATAGGGGAAGTTGTGTCAATTCCTCACTATAACACTTTCTCCCCCACTTTGGATATGCAGTTCCGAGTTCCTGGAACCTCTGCTAGTGCCACCTTGACGGGCCTTACCAGAGGGGCCACCTACAACATCATAGTGGAGGCCATAAAAGACCAGCAGAGGCAGAAGGTTCGCGAGGAGGTGGTTACCGTGGGCAATTCTGGTATGTGAATGTCTGGGTTATTCGGGCACACTGTGGACCAGCCCAGTGATGCTTCTTCAGCGACTGTTCTTTTCCTGTTTTTGTCTTTTGACTTTGGGAAGTAATTCCATGAAGAAAGTGAACAACTTTAAATTCCATCCTTTTTCCCTCAAAGGATCCTAGTATGTTTGTAAAATACATAAGAATAAGAAAGTCTCAAACATGATGTGGTGATAGGCCTGAAAGGGACTTCAAATATTGTTTAGTCCAACACTCTGAGTTCCAGCTGTGAGTACCTGGTGTGATACAGGACACAAGTCTCCAGATCTCTGTTCCCAGACCCTCTTCATCTTACTAGGTTGCTGCTCCTGAGTAATGTTTAAGTACTGAAAGGATTGAAAATGAAGTGTTACTTGCTTCAGTCATGTCTGACTCTTTGCAAGTCCATGGGCTGTAGCCCACCTGGCTCCTCTGTCTGTGGAATTCTCCAGGCAAGCATACTGGAGTGGGTTGCCATTCCCTTCTCCAGGAGATCTTCCCAACCCAGGGATCGAACCTGGGACCCAGGTCTCCCTTATTGTAGGCAGATTCTTTACCATCTGAGCCACCAGGAAAGTCCTGGTGATTACCTATAAAGGAAATTCCTTATCTGCATATCAGTGCCTGCTGGGTTTTGTTCCTGATGTAAAATGCTACCAACATAGCCCATTTCTGTCTAAAGAGCTCCCTTATTCCCACATTATTTCATGATTGTGTGTATATGCTCAGTCGTTCACTTGTATCTGACTCTTTGTGACCCCATGGACTGTAGTCCATCAAGCTCCTCTGTCCACTCTAGAATACTAGAGTGGGCTGCCATTTCCTCCACCAGGGGCTCTGACTCAGGGATTGAACCTGCATCTCATGTGTTGGCAGGCAGATTCTATCTAGCCCATATTTCATGACTATAGAGGCCCAAAACTGCAATAGAGAGGTTAAATGGTCATTGACTCTTCTTTATAGCACCTGGATATTTGTTTGTTTTCATTTTTTGGCCATGCCTTGTGGCTCGCAGGATCTTAGTTCCCTGACCAGGGATTGAACCCAGGCCATGGCAGTGAAAGTGTCAAGGCCTAACTACTGGACCACTTTGGAATTCCCTAGAAAGTCCTTTCAAACCAGTAGTGTATCAGCTGGCTTTTCAAACTGCAACAGCTAAAGATTCACCAGAAACGTGAAATAGACGATAATCAGAATCATGAATCTTCCCACTGGAGAGTTCTCTATTCCCTATTAACAAGGAGTGCTAAATTCTATCCGCCCAGCGATAGGTTTTATTCCTATGGCCAGATACTTAACCTCAGCCTTCTTTCTCATTTGATAGATGATTGTGTTCTTTTACATATAAACTCCTATGAATTAGCAGTTGAGTTATTTTCTTGGGGGGGTGGATCATTTTATGCTTATTGAATTATATGTCCATTTAATGTGCACCTTTTGCTTCGTGTGGTTTTGCTAGTAGAATGCCACGTGAAAGGAATTTTCAAAAGCATAAAGGACTTTGTGCTTTTTCCTCATCATTTTTAAAAAGATTCCATCCAAAACTGTACTCCTGGTTATTTTTAGGAGGGTTATTGAAACCCTCTTAGCAGTTTAAGTTCCTTCCATTTTTCCTTCTGACTCATTACCAACAGCAATATTCTGCATTCTAGCCAGGTTCTCCCAGCTCTTGAGACATTTCAAATGTCTTAGTTTTGACAAAACTATTTTCTTCTAGTTTGATCCCTTTCAAAATATTAGGCACTTCAAATATTATTGCTTTTGAGTTTTTTATTTTTGCACTGTGAAAAGAAATGTACGCAGTGGGATTCAAAGTCACAGAAGTTAGTTTATTTAATTTTTAGAGACTGAATTGAAGCATGCTTTATTTGCATAGATTATTTTAAAATCAGCTTTCAGAAAACATAAAAGACCAGATCTTAGACGACATGAAGAGATTCCATTAGTGATTCCTAAGTCACTGATATTCCACTGCTTCCTCTTACTTGAAACAGTTGGGTTTATTGATAAAGTAAAGCAGTCTGACCATTATGACAATAATGTACAAAATCTAGGCTTTTTGCACTATTATGCAAAATGTGCAGTAAAAGTGAATATCACATTTATGTGATTACATTTTAATGGTATATAAAATTGCTATATGACTTTTGCATTAAAAGCAAAAGGCGCCCTCTAATAATTACTCTTTATTTGGTGAGCATGTTCTAAGTGTCGGCAATAGGCCAATACCTGGAATTCATGATTGCATGTGATCTTCACAAGATCCTCAGCAGGATGAAGTATTTTTATTATTATCCCCACATTACTGAGGAGGGAAAAAAGGCAGAGAAACATTTTATAACTAGCTTAAGGTCACTCAGATACTGATGGAGAGGAATTTCTAGCCTTTGCACCCCATAAAGTTCTTAATTGCCTCAAGATCTGTTCCATGTTCCATGAACTACATTTACCAGAAATGATGTGGTTCTTTTTAGAACTGAGGGCAAAAATGAAAGATGGGCTCCTTTGAAGAGGCCTGTGGCAAGTGTTTACCAGCAAAATCTAAGCATCGTTCATTAGAGCAGCTGATGCACCGATGGAACACATGAGTGCTTCTTAATGCTACTGGGATTTTTGGTTTAGAATAGGTCACTGTATACGATAATTCGGTTTTCTTCTTATGGTCCAACTGTAATAAAATGTCTTTTTTTTCCGTCTCTTTTTCTTCATGTAGTTGACCAAGGCCTAAGTCAACCCACAGATGACTCGTGCTTCGACCCCTACACAGTTTCCCATTATGCCATTGGAGAGGAGTGGGAGCGATTGTCTGATTCTGGCTTTAAACTCTCGTGCCAGTGCTTAGGCTTTGGCAGTGGTCATTTCAGATGTGATTCATCTAGTGAGTAGCTTGCTTTGTCCATCTCTTGCAGTTCCACACAATTGCACAGTGTGCCAGGAAGCATGTTTGGCAGACAAGGCTCTTCCAAACATGAAGCAAATGAGGGGAGATTGCTTGACTCAAAGTAACATTTTGCATCATATAAAAATGATGGGAAATTTTACTTGTTGAATATGGCTTCATCTCAAAGGTTGTATTTCAATATGACTGTTAAACATTAACTTGCAATGGTAATATGATTTTTAAAATTTTCTTGTTAAGATAAATGAATAAAGTCAGGTTTAATGAGGCAAGTCTAATGAAGGGTAGCAGAGACACAAAAGAAACCTCAAATCTCTTTTAAAAATCTTTAGTGTTTAGCATGGTAAGAGATGAACATTTATACTCACAAACACTCTGTTTCAGTACAAACCAAATACACACATATCAGTATATACACACACTTACCTCTTTTACATCTCTCGTACACAGATATCATGCATACACATACACATTGGATAGCTTGAACCTTGCCAAGAAATCTAAAGATGATCCATTTGTAGATAGTTAAGAATCAACTTTAGCTGAAAAATATTTGATTTTTAATTAATAAAGAGATTTTAATATTTTAAGTTATATTTTAGTTAAAATAATCCTAGAAATTGCTTATCATGCTTTGAGATTTAGTATTAGCATTTATGTCTTTGTTTTTAGGAGATGTGATTATTATTGAAAACTGGTTTATTTTTATAGGTGTTAGCCATTATGCCTTTTAACAAGCCTACATACACATACAAAAATTGTATTCGGGAAAATACAACATAATAGACTTTTTAAAGATTTTCAGAGTATTTTATTTATGTATTTGAAATGGTTTAATTCAAATTGAAATATAAAAACAACTAATTTTTTCAATGCAGAACTACTGTGCTTGACCTTTGAAAATGGAAAGAGCAGTATAAGTGTCGTACTGCTGTTTAGGAGTTGGAAGTTTTTTAACACTTGGTATCAATTAGGTGGTTTTTAATTTCTGAAACTGAATTGTTTTTAAGTCTATGTATTTTTTACCTATGTAAGTATTTAGGCGCTGTTATGAGAGCAGAGCTATAAGTTGATTTATGTGATTCTTTGGCTCAACTTACATATTTTTTTCCTTGATGTCATAATTATTGAATAACATTTTTTAAGTTTTAGGAATGACTGACTTGTTAAAATAGAAGTCGTGTATGTTATACAAACTTCTGAAGTTTGTTTTTAGTATAAACTTTGAAGACTAAAAAGTCATCTTTTATGTATAGAAGTTAAAGAATATATAATTGAATTTTAGATATTCCTTGGAACCAGTTTTATTTGTAAGAATGACAACCATTGATTTATCATTATTTTTGTTTTTATTTTGATATTTAGGTTTATTCTTTCACTTTTCATATTTACAAGAAGCCAACTGATCTTTGTTTTTTGGTTAATTGAACTTTGTACCCAGGATCTCTGCGAAAGTGACTTTTCATCTATGATCTATTCCTAAGAATCTACTCAAATCCTAGTTTAGCCTTCCCAATTTTAAATCTTAATAGGGAGAAGTCAAATGAAGGTCATTGACTATTCTTGTGAAATGATTATGATGGAATAAATTGGTTCTTAAAATGTCCGAGAAAATGTTAAGCTGCAAAGATAATATTTTAAAATCCAACCAAAAAAGTGGCTTGTCAGAGGAATCGTGACTTTCAACTTTCCTTACTTACTCCTTCCAGATACTGGGCTTTGAAAATTCGGTGGCATGTCCCAGTACCCTCAGCATCGTGTGTGTCAGAAATGCCAGTAACTCCTTGCCTCTGATTTTCCCCACCCCCCAGAATGGTGCCATGACAATGGAGTGAACTACAAGATTGGAGAGAAGTGGGATCGTCAGGGAGAGAATGGCCAGATGATGAGCTGCACGTGTCTTGGAAACGGAAAAGGAGAATTCAAGTGTGACCCTCGTACGTTGCCACAGATCATTTTTAGTGCC